>NC_138872.1:15265202-15865202 GCF_965194805.1 Balaenoptera borealis
AATATTCTTTCCCATTATGGTTTATCACAGGATATTGAATATAGTTCCCTGTGCTATACAGTAGGACCTTGTTGTTTATCTATTCTAAATGTAATAGTTTGCATCTACCAACCCCAAACTCCAAGTCCATCCCTCTCCCTCCCCTTCATCCCCTTGGCAACCACAAGTCTGTTCTCTGTGTCTATGAGTCTGTTTCTGTTTTGTAGATAGGTTCATTTGTGCCATATTTTAGATTCCACATATGTGATTAGTTCCATTTTAAACATGTTGGAACAGAGGTGTTTATTAGATGCCCAAATGGTGTTTTCACCAGGCAGTTGGATATAAGGGTCTTTAGCTTGGAAGAGAGGATAGGTCTGGAGGGAGCTATGGGAATCACAGTTGGGATTGTGGGAATGGATGTGATGTCCCGGAAAGTATAAGTTGAGGAATGACAGAAGACACCATCTACTCTTCTTAGCTTCAGGCCGTCTTTGGAGTGTGCATTAAGGGTAGTAAAATATAGTTGGAAAGCACTAAAATTCTTAGTGGCCAGTCCTCACCAAAGAACTGGAGCTTCTGGAGTGAGCCATGGCTTTGAAGTCCCAGACTTGCCCTCAATTCACTATATTATCCTATTTGACCTCTTTTTTTGTTGTTGTCAACCTATGCGATTAGGAAGTTGATACCAATGATAAATATGGTCTTTTTAAATCTAAACTTCTGTAATTCCAAGGTTCAATAGTATCCAAAAGAATTATGTCTCTCTGGTCAGATTCCACCAGAAAGATGCTAAGTTTAGAGACATGGAGCCACATTAAGCATTGTATCAGCTGTCTGCTGCTGCGTAACAAATTACCTGTAGGTCAGAAGTCTGGCAAGATGTGTTGAGGTTCTCTGCTCAGGTTCTCACCAGGCTGAAATTAAGATGTCCATCAAAGCTGCCATTCTCATATGGGACTCAGGGTTCTCCTCCCAGCTCACTGGTTGTTAGCAGAATCACTCCTGGCAGCTGTAGGACTGAGGTTTCCTTACTGGCTGTCAACTTTTAGAGGTCACCCTCATTCCTGGGCAATTTGCCTCCTCCATCTTCAAAGCTATGAATAGCAGGTTAGATTCCTCTTATACTTTGAATCTCTCTGACCTCTTCTTCTCCACCAATCAGAAAAAAATCTTCTTTTTAAAGGACTCAACAGACTGGATCAGGACCTCTCAGATAATCTCTGTGTTTTAAGGTCAACAGACTTAGGGCTTTAACTTTATCACAAAATCCCTTCACAGCAGTATCTAAATTAGTGTTTTATTCCATAACCAGAGAATGGGAATCTTGGGGGTACAACTTTAGAATTCTGTCTGCTACCAACACTGAAATCGGGAAGCCATGTCCAGCCCTAAAAAGGAAGACAGCAAACCCATATCTGCCAAGCTCTTACCAGGTACTGGGCACTGTGACAAGTGCATTATGGGTATCATCTTATTTCTTTTATTTTCCTTCTAGTTTTATTGAGATATAATTGACATACAACACTGGATAAGCATAATGATATGACTTACATACATCATGGCTGAGGCCGGGGGTTCCTGGGGTTAGTGCTGGCTCACTGGTGGGTGGAGCTGGTTCCCAGGGTCTCTGGCTGCAGAGCCCTGGGTTCTTGGAGTTGTTTTGGCTTGCTGGTGGGTGGGGAAGGGACCCAGGTGGTTTTGGAGCTGGTGCCTGCCTACTAGTGGGTGGAACTTCATCCCTGGGTCTCTGGCTGCAGGGTGCTTGGGGTCCCAGGGCTAGTGCTAATTCACTACTGTAGGAGGGCTGGGCCCAGGGCCGTCTGGTGGACAGGGCCAGGTCCTGAGTTGGCTGAGGGATCTGGGGGTCTTAAGGCATCTGGCCTGCTGGTGGATGAGGCTGTATCCTTGCCTGGCTAGCCACTTGGCCTATGGGGTCCCAGTGCTGGTGCCAACGGGCTGGTGGGCAGAGCTGGGTCCTTGTGCTAATAAACTAGAGGGAGGATTCCAAAATAATGCTCTCCAGGACCAGTGTGTTCGTGGTAGAACAAGCTCCTAAAAATGGCTGCCCCCAGTGTCTATGTCCCCAGGGTGAGCTCCAGTTGCCTCCTGCCTCTATGGGAGGCTTTCCAAGATCAGCAGGTGGTTCTGACCTAGGCTCCTTTCAAACTGCTGCTTCTGCCCTGGGTCCCAGAGCATGTGAGATTTTGTATGAGCCCTTTAACAGTGGAATCTCTATGTCTCACAGTCCTCTGGCTCTCCTGAAAGTTAGCCCCACTGGCCTTCAAAGCCAAACATTCTGGGGCTTTCTTCCTGGTACAAGACTTCTGTGCTGGGGACCCCAATGTGGGGTCCAGACCCCACACTCCTTGGTGGTAATCTCTGCAATTGTAATTATCCTCCTGTTTGTGGGTTGCCCACCCGGGAGCGTATGTCTTGAGTATATATCTCCACCCCTCCTACCCATCTTATTGTGGTTCCTTCTTTATATCTTTAGTTGTAGAAGATCTTTTCTGCTAGTCTTCCGGTCTTTCCCATCCATAGTTGTTGTGTAAAGAGTTGTAATTTTGGTGTGCCAGTGGGAGGAGGTGAGCTCAGGGTCTTCTTACTCCACCATTTTAATTCTTATAAACGGCTTGTAAGGTAGAGATTATAATTCTCATTTCACAGATGGGAAATTTATAACTCAGACAAAGGAAGAGATTTTCCCCAAGATTTTTTAGCTGTTGTGGTGGAGTCAGGCTCCGAAGCCAGAGCTGTCTTATTTATAGTGCTCTTTCCACTCCACCATTTCTTCCCCTTGAGCGATAACTGCAAAGTCATACGGTAGAACTCAGCTTGGTCTTGAGTTCACAAGGAGTCAAGAACAAAAATCAGGCCTCCTGACTCCTATTTCCACCACTCCTCACTATTTAATTTCCCTTATCAACTAAGATACAGGAGGCAGAGGAATTAGGCATTAAAATAATTAGTTTTAAGAGGAGAAAGGAACTCCTGAATTTAAGGCAAGGGTCTTGGTCCCTATATAACCCTCTGCCCTGGAATCTGAATGGATAAAGAAGATGTGGTGCATATATACAACAGAACATTACTCAGCCATAAAAAGAATGAAATAATGCCGTTTGCGGCAACATGGATGGACCTAGAGATTATCATACTAAGTGAAGTAAGTCAGACAAAGACAAGTATCATATGGTATCACTCGTATGTGGAATCTAATTTTTAAAAAGATATTAATGAACTTATTTACAAAACAGAAACACACTGATAGATTTCAAAAACAAACTTATGGTGACCAAGATGCTTCCCCTTTGGTTTTACCTGGGCACAGATTCCTGATTCAGATCTACTTAAATGTGCTAAGAGTGGTGAGGCAGACCTAGTCCCTAAATACAAGCAGAGTGAGAACTGAGAATTGAAGGTAGAGGATAGGGCTGAAAGAATTCCACTATTCACTTTTTTCATGGGAGGAGAAGAGCTGAAACCCTCAAAAGATGTGAATTTGGACATTTCTTTCTTACAGAGAAGCCAGGAGTGTGCCCCCAAGAAAGGCTCACCTGTAGTACTAAAGCCCCAGACTTGTGCAAAACAGATTTCAACTGCGATGAACACCTGAAGTGCTGCTCTTTTGCCTGTGGGAAGAAGTGCATGGATCCGTATGAAGGTACTGGCATCCAGTCTGAGAGCAGGGGTGCCTTGTGAGGTGTCCTACTTCCTGCTCTGTCCAGAATTGGTGGAACGATTCTCTTGAATGGTAGGACAAAGAGGCCAGAGTTCAAGCTTTTCTCTTTCTCTAATGGGACTCCTAACCCTCAAACACAAACAATGAGTCTAGGCATGGTGGACATCAACTGATACTATTGATGTTAGTCTTCTTTGGTCCAGTGTTCAATCATTCACAGTGATTAATACTTGCTGCATGGTCACTATGTGTCAAGCGAGTATAATTGGCACTGTGGCAAGTATAAACCTCAGTCAACGCAGAGGCTGGGGGTGTTTTCTGATTCTTTGGCCTTCAAGGAGGTTTTGTGGTAACTCAAAGTATCTAATAATAGGGAACTGTGCATTTTATATAGATTCATTCATTCAACGAATAACTATTTTCAATGCACTTTGCCAAAGATCACCAGGAATGGACCTGTCGTTGAACAAGTTGATTTTATTACTTGTTGCAATGAGGGAGAATGTTCACCAAAGACAATGTGAGGCGTCTCAGGAAGAAGCTGTTAGGAGGAATCTACTACAGGACTGAGGTTTTTTTTTTTTTTAATTAATTAATTAATTTATTTATTTTTGGCTGTGTTGGGTCTTCGCCTCTGTGCGAGGGCTTTCTCCAGTTGAGGCGAGCGGGGGCCACTCTTCATCGCGGTGCGCGGGCCTCTCACCGTCGCGGCCTCTCCCGTTGCGGAGCACAGGCTCCAGACGCGCAGGCTCAGTAGTTGTGGCCCACGGGCCTAGCCGCTCCGCGGCATGTGGGATCTTCCCGGACCGGGGCATGAACCCGTGTCCCCCGCATTGGCAGGCGGACTCCCAACCACTGTGCCACCAGGGAAGCCCCAAGATTGAGTTTTTTTTTTTTTTTTTTAATTTATTTATTTATTTTTGGCTGTGTTGGGTCTTCGTTTCTGTGCGAGGGCTTTCTCTAGTTGTGGCAAGCGGGGGCCACTCTTCATCACGGTGCGCGGGCCTCTCACCGTCGCGGCCTCTCCCGTTGCGGAGCACAGGCTCCAGACGCGCAGGCTCAGTAGTTGTGGCTCACGGGCCTAGTTGCTCCGCGGCATGTGGGATCTTCCCAGACCAGGGCTCGAACCCGTGTCCCCTGCATTAGCAGGCAGATTCTCAACCACTGTGCCACCAGGGAAGCCCAAGATTGAGGTTTTGATTGGGTAGTTTGGGGGAGGATATAAGGAAGTGGGGGTTTGCCCTAGATTAGGTGCTGTCAGAAAGTGGGGACAATTCTGTGATAGAGAATCCGAGTGAATCTCATCTATAGAGCGGGCAGGCTAGAATGAGGATAAAGCTGTAATTGGTAGAGAAGCACAAATCACTCATAGGTGTTTGGTATTTTGTGGGTTTTACAGTGATCTATTTTGGTCCCACTATATCATCTCAAAGTGACTTTGTGTGATGTAGATGTCCTGTGAGATTGTTTATGTCTAACAGGAGAACAACATGGCTTAGCTGTGAGCATCAGATCAATTTCCAGACATGAGGGACTGCTTTTTTTCTTTCTCAGTATCTCGTTCTTTCCATGTGCCAGGCACTTTGTTAGGCACTTTGGATATTGTTCTTGAACAAGTCTTGCTCTTTCAAAGCTCAGAGCGGTGAAGAAGAAAGATCAGCTCCAAATCATTCTTATATGCTCTTTGTTATGTCCTTTGCAAGGTAGAAATGATGCTCAGAGATGTTATGCAACATACAGTAATCATATGCAGCTAGGACCAGAACTTTTACTGACCATGGCTCTTTCTATGACTTGGATGATAACACCGTGAACCATACAGAAGCTGAGGACCTGACGCCTTCCTTTTTTGGCTACCATTTATGTTCTTCCCTCTCTGCTTCCTGCCCTTAGAACCCTGCATGCTACCCTTGGACCGAGGAAAATGTAAGAATACAGTCAAGCACTGGTATTTTCACACTAAAAGGCGTGTATGCAAAGCCTTTAATTATGGAGGCTGCCTTGGGAATGCCAACAACTTTTCCAACAGGGAAGACTGCATGACGGCCTGTTCATCAACTGGTAAGACTCATACCCTTGGCAATCTGCGGGCCTTGTCTAACGAGAAATAGTATACCAGCCCAGTTGTAGACTCAGGCTTTGAGGTTAAACTGCCTTCATTCAAGTCTCTGCTGTGTCATTCACTGGCTGGGTAGTCTTAGATCAGTTGCCTACATTTATGAGTTTCAGTTTTCTTGTCATAAAATGGGGATAATAATAGTATTTACCTAATGGAGTTGTGCCAAAAAATGAGACAGTGCACATCAACTGTTGATAAACTTTGGCCAGTGGGACCTGAGAGTCAGGTCTACCCTTTGGAAACAGGTATTTCCTCATTGCATTGGCCTGCTGAGTATTACCTGAGGACTTAACCCAAGAATGAAGCATAGACAGGCCAGCTCTGGAATCCCATGGAATAGGGGTAGAGCATGGAGTAGAGTGGGGTAAAGGCAAAGGCTGTGGATTAATTCCTTAGTATATACAATGGCCATCATCACCACTAATGTTGGGTGACAGTGTGCTACAGAGCTTAGGAGCCAAATGACCTGGATAGAAATCCTACTTTTCCCCCTTACTACAAAGTTCTTCACCTCTTTGAGTTTCAGTTCCCTTCCCTGTAATATTGGAATAATAGCAAATATCTCACTGAGTTGTTGATAGGATTATATATGGCCAAGGACACAAAGATTTGACATGGTGCTGTATAGTTGTGGGGGCTTACTAAATGGTAACAACTGAGATGGTGACCACTGATATTCAAAATGCAGCATTGTGCGATTTACAAGGCAGCATTAAAATTTTGACCTCAGATTCTGTGAGGCAGGCTGAAAAGTGTAAAGGGAGAGAGGTAAAGTTAGTTGCCCAAGGATTCACAGTGGGTCAGGAGTAGAGCTGGAATTTTAATTCCATGGGCCCAGTGAGCCTGAATGGCCAAGGAAATCCTGTGGTCTGCAATGAGGACTACAAGCTTCCCTTTGTGGAAGGTGGTAAAGAATCATGACGCTGTGGACAAGACCTTGGCCTTCTCTCAGGAGCCAGAAGGAAAAAGAGGTCAGAGAAAAGAGCCTGGGCTGGTTTGCAGGAAATTTAGGTTTGAAGCAAGAATAAGGAAGAGGAGGGGAAGGAGAGGGTGAGGGTGAGGATGAGGGTGAAGGGAGGAGGAGGAGGCGGGGAAGGAAGAGGAGCAGAAGAAGGAAAAAGAGAAAAGAAACACTTGCTGCTGTCATAGAATTTGCAATCAGATGAGGATAAAAGGAGACAGGTACAGAATCCTGAAGAACTGATTTAAATACCATATATGTCCTAGTGACCCACAAAGTTGTATCTCCAGCCCAAATCTGACTCCCACACTCCAGTTGCCTACTCTACACCTCCATCTGGATCTCACGAATACCTCACACTTAGCTTGTCTAAAACTGAACCCCTTGTCTTTGCTCTCCCACCTCTATCCACTCTTCTCCCCATCTTGGTTAGAAAAAACCTGCTCTATCCATTGTTCTCCCCATCTTGGTTAGAAAAAACCTGCTCTATCCATTGTTCTCCCCATCTTGGTTAGAAAAAACTTCTGAATTATGCCTCTCTTGCTCAATCAACATCCTTTATTAAGAAGTCATTTTAGATCTACCTGGCAAAGAGATCCAGAATCTGACCAGTTCTTACCACCTCCACAGCTGTCACCCTAACCTGAGGTGCTATCTTCTTACCTGGATTACTGCAACGGCCTCCTAACAGATCTCCTTGCTTCTGTCCTTCCCTTCTTACAGTCTGTTATGAACACAGTGGCCACAATGATTCTTTCAAAATGTGTCAGGTCATGTCATTCATTCAAAGTAAAGCACATGCCCTAAAATAACTTACATTGATTTGTGTGGATTTCACATAATTAATCTTATCTTATAGAGAAGGAAACTGAAATCACTCGTTAAGTGGCAGGATGGGGACTTTACTTTGGGGCTTCAAACACCAAGCTTAACTCTCTTTCTACTGCATCTCATGATACGGTGAGGCATTTCATTCCTCCACAGCCTACTAGAGATGGCTGTGGACAGGGTGGAATGACCCATGTCACAGAAAGAGGTACTAGTTTTGAAGAGAAGGAAAACCTATTTGAAGGGTGATGGGAGGGGGTGGGGTTTGAAGGAGCTCACATCGTTCTCGTTTCAGTCAAGGATGGGCAGTGCCCACTCTTCCCTTTCAAGAACCGTATGGAGTGTTCAGCTTCGTGTAAGGGTGACTTCGATTGCCCCCCAAATGAAAAATGTTGTGAATCCATGTGTGGCTTTGATTGTGCCGTGGCCTGGACAGGTGAGGACTAGGGTTATACCTCGCAAAGTCTACTGGGCATATGTTAGGAATGCCATGCTGTCCCATGGAGTGGGGGATGCCCCTTAGGTTACCCAGAGGTCTCTTGGGAAACTTTCCCCATTTAAAGCCCAACCACTGCTCTCCTGTTGCCCTCTTGACTTTGGGAGACTGTTGTGCTATTCTTCCAAGCCAGTCATGCATGGTAGCCTCTTCATTTTTCTCAGTGAAAACTTATTTATTCCAAGCCTCATTCTTCAACGACCTACAAGGTGACAATATCCACTTATTCATGCAAAAAAATTCATAACCATTAGGTATAATCCTAATAAGTCCTTATGTCTGCACGGCACTTCATGTAAGGTGTGCTGGGGAAAAGATGGGTAGCAAAATGCTGTTGGGGTAGAAGTGAACTCTCCAGCCTCTAGGGATACTGTTCATTCCCCCATGCAGTGCTAAGATACTATGGTCTTGTCCCAGGAATTGTCGGTGTTTTGAGGAATAGCATGGTATGGTGGAAGGAGTCAAAGGCTTTTCAACTCACTTCAACTTTCCTACTGGTTTTCTGTGTGACCTTAGGCAACTCACTTCCCCCTATATGGTCCTCAATTTCTACAGTTTATAAAACAAGGAAATTCTTAGTGCTCTCTAATACTCTTGCTTCTGGTACTCTGGGATTAGATAACCCAAATCTATCAATTTTATAGGGGCAGTCAGGGATCCTATCAGATTTTATAAATCAGAGATGGCAAGACTTTTTGATGTTCCTCAAATAATTATTAAAATTATTTATCAAATAGAAAGTTGATACTCTGCCTACTCTCCTCTATTGTTACTCTAAGGGGAAGGATAAGAGGCTTAATCAGAAGAAAACCTTGTTTAGGGTTCCCAAGATTCCCCCAATTTGTCTCAAACTGTGGTCAAGTATTTCAAGGTCAAGTGTCTTGTTTTACCCCATAAAGTCAAAGCAGGTTTCTGCCCACACAAGCCGCCGACATGTTCCAGGATTGAGAAACCCAGGTGCCTGCAGGATGATGATTGCCCATTGACAACGAAGTGCTGTTCGCTCTGTGGACTGAAGTGCCTGGAATCCCTAAAATGAATAGTTAGTAAGTTTAAAATGTTATCATTAAAGTAATTAATTATGAGTAGTATAGTAAAAAGCTATCAATTTTGTCTTGCATCCAACTACTTTGCCAAATTGTCTTATTAAGTATAAAAATATTTAATGGGGTTACTTTGATTTTATATATAATCATATCATCTGAAAATGATGATAAATTTGACTCTTTTCCAACCTCATGACTTACTTAAAAAAATTTTTTGTCTTTTTTTATATTATGTAGAACC
Source organism: Balaenoptera borealis (assembly GCF_965194805.1). Taxonomy (NCBI): domain Eukaryota; kingdom Metazoa; phylum Chordata; class Mammalia; order Artiodactyla; family Balaenopteridae; genus Balaenoptera; species Balaenoptera borealis. The sequence goes on from NC_138872.1 coordinate 15,274,555, forward strand.
TCTGAAATAATGTTGAAAATAAAGGCAATGGCATCTGTCCCTGTCCAGTTCTTTACTTTAACTCAATGTCTCCTGCTGTATAAAATGACATTTGTTGTTGGGTTTGGGGTAAGTAGGTTTTATCGCCCTTGGGTTGTTTCCTCTTTATCCATTTATAGCTGCCCTGGTGGTGGTGGAAGGAATGTCTGTGGGGCTCTGCATGAGTAAACATGGGTTGTGTGAGTGCCTCAGGCATTCCTAGCTAAGAATATTACTGTCAATAGGATGACACCCACATGATAGCTTCCATAGGGACTCTATCTGTGATCCTAAATTTTGTGACCATAGAGTCAGTCACTGATGATAAGGCTGGTTTTTGTCTGGCTTCTCCATCAGGTAAGACAGTTGGAGAATAAAGCTTTGCCCCAAAGTGCAGCATCTATTTAGGGAAGGAAATAGGGACCCTACAGATGACATTTACTCTTTGAAGAATGTCTCTACCTCAACCAGGACTGATTGGCTTGTGTCGTGGGTTCTGTGGCTGAAGGAAAACTGCAAGTCCTCCAGCACTCTCTCACTCTCTCTTTCCCACAGCCCCTCGTCTAGTCCAGTTAGAAACCAGAACGTCTGCTGTGTTATTGACCTTTATTGAGTTGTAGTCTCTCAGGCAGGTCTCCTCCCTTCAGAGTTCCTCCTCAGACAACAGGGAGTTTGCACCAGATGGTAGATGCCCCCTACAAACTCTGACATTCTCTCCTGCTCTCAGAACAACACAACCTTGACAAACACTATCTGCAAGCTCTGCTATCAGCCTGCTTCCTCCACCCCACCTCACTCTGTGGCAGTATCTTTACCCTTGTGTCTTCGTTAAAGAATATGAGCGACCCAAAGAGAAAAGAGAGGGTGGGAGGCAAGTGTGGGAGAGGGAAAGAGACATAGGGACCATGGGAGACCCACAGAAACAAAGAGATACTAAGATATCAATAGGGACTTCCCTGGTGACGCAGTGATTAAGAATCCACCTGCCAGTGCAGGGGACACAGGTTCGATCCCTGGTCCAGGAAGATCTTACATGCCACGGAGCAACTAAACCCATGCACCACAACTACTGAGCCTGTGCTCTAGAGCCCGTGAGCCACAACTACTGAGCCCACGTGCTACAACTACTGAAGCCCGCGCACCTAGAGCCCGTGCTGCGCAAAAAGAGAAGTGACCACAAGAAGCCCGCGCACCGCAACGAAGAGTAGCTCCTGCTCGCCTCAACTAGAGAAAGCCCTCACGCAGCAACGAAGACCCAACACAACCATAAATAAATAAATAAATAAATTTATTTTAAAAATAAAAGATATCAATAGACACACATTGATCAAACAAACAAGAGTGGGTGTACCAGTTAAAATGGAAAATGGAGAATGAGGATATTCTACAACTCTCAAAGTTATCAAGATAAAGACCTCTGATGGTGACATTCACTCCTAAGGTAGCCTGGAAAGTGAGATAAGCTTTGCCCACTTTCCCTGGTTGACCAGAAGGCCCACCCCAGCTGAGGGGGCTAAGAATGAAGAGTCATCCAGTAAGAGATCCTAGCCCAGGGTTGTGGGCTGTAGACGCCAGCTAGTCACATTGATGATCTCAAGAACTCGGTGTTCCCATCAGGAAAGGAGGTGGCTGGCTTGACTCCAGCCCTCATATCCAAGATACTGATTGCTGAAGGACTAGGCTGGACAAAGGCAGCCAGACATTTTTACATTCTGGAACCACCGGACAAGACAGCTTTCCTTCAGAATGGAGTCTTCTGGACTTTTGAGCATCCTGGTGCTATCCATCCTTCTAATGAATGGCCGGGGACGTGGTCTGACTGACTGGTTCTTTCACAGTAAGTACTGGGGCCTCAGCCCTTGCCCTGGAGCGAAGGAATATTGCTGGGAGGAAGAAACAAGCACCTCAGGCTCGAGTTGCTTTCCACCACCTTAGCCCTGGTCCTGGGTTGGGAGTGGAGGGAGATATTTGGGATATTTCTTCCTATTTCCCTCTCTGTGGAAGATCCCTTCCATGAATGCAAGACTCCAGACCTGGGGCAACCCCTACCTTTAGCACCGTTGAAATGGAAGGTCTTTCTTGGTGGAGAGGGGGAAGAATCACAGGATCTAGCATTTTTGGGAGGGGCTATAGGAATCTGGGAAGCCTAAGGGACCTTCCCTTCGCCCCACAACAAAAATAGAATCAACTCCTGATTCTTTCAAATGTAGTCCTATAAAGTGTCCCTGCCTCCCCAGGGGTTCCTTGACTTTGGGCTAAAGGATAATATCCAGAAGTTCCTTTGAACTTAAGACAGCAATACTCCATGACTATATAAAAATAATGATAATTGCTACCATTTACTGAACATTCAGAAAGAGGGATTTAAAGAGAGGGATCTGGAGTCATACTTGGTGGGTCCAAATTCCGGTTCCACCACTTAGTAGTCAAGTTACTTAAGTTGCATGTGCTTCAGTTTCCTCATCTGCAAAATGGGGATATTAATAGAATCTACCTCGTTGAACAATTATGGGGATTAAATGAGATAATCCATTTAAAACGTTTAGAAGAGTGCTCGGCTTATGGTAGACACTTAACTATATATATATCTATAATGTTAGTTAATATTACTGCGCATCCGTGACAATGATTATAGCTTTACACACTTTGTCTTATTTCTTCCTCACCACTCTGTAAGGCTAAAATGATTTTACAAATGAAGAAAACAAAGTTCAGAGAGGGTAAGTGGTAAATCAAATTTAGAATTAAAAAACCCAACGATCTGACTGCTAGGGTGCACAATATTTATCACTGCACAATAGCGCCCCCCAGAGGAACTCCAAAACACTGTCTCCTCAACCAGCCCAAAATGACCCCACTGGCTTAGACCAGTGACTTTCAATGGGCGATTTTGCCTTCCAGGGGGACACTTACAGCGTCTGGAGACCTTTTTGGTTGTTACAAGTGGGGAGTGCTACTGGCATCTAGTGGGTAGAGGCCAGGGAAGCTGCTAAATGTCCTACAATTCACAGGACAGCCTCCACCACCCATCAAATAATTATCCGGCCCAAATGCCTCTAGTGCCTAGGTTGAGAAATCCTGCCTTAGGGGGTGGGACTAGGTAGAGAGTGAGAGGTAGTTAGAAGGGAGGATGGTGCAGGCAGTGCTGGGAAATAAATGAAAGTCCCTGAGGAAAAGGACTCCTGGGGGTGAGCAAAGTGAAAGCAAACTTCCCTGACTCCCCGGAATCGCCTTGGGTCTGGAGAAGGGTGGGCACTGTGACTTGTAAGACTCATGGTTATAAGTCCTTTCCCTAGAGAGATGCCCCAGAATCCAAGATAACTGTGAATTCAAAGAAAGGGATGAATGTTCGAAGGACAAAAAATGTCCAAGACATGAGAAGTGTTGCTTCTTCAGCTGCGGAAGAAAATGCTTAAACCTCCAACAAGGTAAGGTTGAGAGTCTCAGAGTAACCAACCCCTCTCCCCATACCCTCAACTTCTGCCCCTCTGCGCTGGCATTGTCCCTGGTTCACTAAGGGCTGGTCTCTGAGCAAGATTGCTGGACTTGGGAAACTTGAAATTCAGATTGATCACCGCCCCTAAACATGATGTATGACATTCGGGAGTATCTTCATCTTGTTTGGGCCTCAGTTTCCTTGAACAAAAGATAGGTGTAGGGCTGGGATTGAACCAGATAGCCTCTTGGCTCCTTTTCACTCTTATTATTATTTTTTTTTCTTTTTTTTTTTTTTCACTCCTATGATTTTCTTAGTCCCCAGGGGGCCATTGCTGGCCCACCATATATCAACATTGTTGCTGCAAGTGATAATTAAGATATTTGTATTTCTAACAAATGCAAAAAATAGCTTTTTGCTCCAGATTGACTGCCTCTCTGCCTATACAAATCCAACTTAGCACTAGGAAAGCTTCCCTGACCACTCCAGACCAGAGGGTTCGTCCTTTGCTGATGCAATCTTAACTCCATGCCCATCTCCCTGGGCTCCAAAAAGACTATCAAAGATTCTTTTTTTTTTTTTTAATTGTAGTTATTTACAATGTTTCAGGTGTACGACAAATTGATATATATATATATATATATATATATATATATATAATCTTTTTCAGTTTCTTTTCTATTATAGGTCATTACAAGATATTGAATATAGTTATATATGTGCTATGCAGTAAGTCCTTGTTGTTTATCTATTTTATATACAGTAGGGTGTATCTGTGAATCCCAAACTCCTAATTTATCCCTCCCCCTCCTTTGCCTTTTGGTGACCATAAGTTTGTATTCCATGTCTGTGAATCTATTAAGACTATCAAAGATTTTTTATTCATTCAGTTAAATATTTGTCGATTGTCTCTGAGACCCATAATAGGATTTGATGAGTGTGATCAGGGAGGTTGAGGAAATCTTCCTTGAGAAAGCAGACCTGGAGTTGAGTTCAGAAGGATGTAGCAAATTTAGGGAAAAAATGGGTGGAAGGGCTTTCTAGGCACAGGGAACGTACGTGTACAAAGGCTCGATGGTAGGGCCTAGGGACGCCAGAGAGCAAGAGCAAGTATGAGCATGGTGCGAGGAAAAATGATTCTTGGTAGGTAGGGCCTGATGGGCGAGGGTCTCACCTTGATCTTAAGATCAATGGACATTCATTGAGGCAGGTGGGGACATGGTGTGGCTTTTACTATGCCTACAGAGCAGGAATGGAGTGGCTTAAAGGACTTCAGGATGAAAGAAAATGGTAGCTTGGACTAGATCGGTCGCTGAGGGGATGGAGAAGAGTAGGATATGTTTGAGAGGCATTTAGGAGGTGAAGTAAACAGGACTTGACAATGGAGCAGAGTAGACAGGCAGGAGGATAGTAAGTTGTTCATTTGCCTATCATTGAGGAATTCTGAATCCAGACTTCCTGAGTTCAAATCTTAGCTCCAGCTTGTACCAGCCTATTTATCTTGGGCAAATTAACAATTTTCCCTTGCGGTGCCTCATATAACAAAAAGACTAATGTCAAAGGTTATTTGAAAGATCAAATATGTTGATGCACGTGAAGTGCTCAGAGCAATGCCTGGCATGTAACAGCCACGTGATACATATTAGCTCACATTATTCATCGTCCATGACTGGGAACTCCTATATAACAGAGGCCGTGCCTTTTCTTTGTCTCTTTAAGCATCTAGCACATAGTAGGTGCTCAATGAATAACTTATTCAGTTCAGTCAGGATGTATTTTGCTTTATCCTCAACATTTGCAAAATCCTATACTGTGTCCGACCACCTGCTGGGAATGGGGTTCCAAGATGAAATCAGACACAATCCCTGCTCACTAGAAGCTCACAACATCACAGATGAGACCAAAGATGTAAACAAATGACAAACATGCACACAAGGCTCAGAAGCACGGTAGAAAAATGCAGGACTGATTTAGGCACTTGTGAGGGTGTGGTGTGTAGAATGGAGTCCGAGACACCACAGTGGAGTTGATGTCCGGGAAAGGTTTTGAAGGGAGAATAAGAGTGTCACTAATGAACAACAGAGGGGTGGCAGAGGGAATGTGGAGCGAATGGTGTGGAGGTGTGGGGTGGCATGGTGGGTTGAAGATTGTGGGAGCTTGTAGCTCAGAAGGGCACTGTGGTAGGGGAGGAGGCCAGAACCCCAAATAGGAGCCCGATCATGAAGGGTCTGTGGGTCATGGAAGACTTAGTCATGAAGTCAAGGTCTTAGCTGTGTAATAACATGATCAGCTTTGTCTCAGATCTACCAGGTCCTTCTCTCTGGTGGGCGGTATGAAGGATTGATTGGAGCAGCCAAGGACTGAGGCAGGAAGATCAGTTTGAAGCTAACTCAACAGCCCAGGCATGAGCCACTGAGACTTAAGTTAAAGAGACGGGCAGACAGGTGAGCTATGAGAAGGTAAAAATCAGCAGGACTTAAATATTTAGCTGTGGGGATTGACCCTTGTGGAACTTATAGTTTAGTTAGCACCTGTATTGATTTGCTAGGACTGCTGTAACAAAGCACCACAAACTGGGTGGCTTAAACAACAGAAATATATTGTCTCACAGTTCTGCAGGCTAGAAGTCCAAGGTCAAGTGTTGGTAAGGTTGGTTCTTTGTCAGGTGGTGAGAGAGAATCTGTTCCATGCCTCTCCCCTAACTTCTGGTAGTTTACTGGCAATCTTGGGCGTTCCCTGCCTTGGAGATCTCTCTCTCTCTTTTTTTAAAATTTATTTTATTTTTGGCTTGCGTTGGGTCTTCGTTGCTGCGTGCGGGCTTTCTCTAGGTGCGGCGAGCTGGGGCCACTCTTCTTTGCCGTGCGTGGGCTTCTCATTGCGGTGGCTTCTCTTGTTGCAGAGCATGAACTCTAGGCTCTCGGGCTTCAGTAGTTGTGGCTCACGGGCTCTAGGGCTCAGGCTCAGTAGTTGTGGTGCACGGGCTTAGCTGCTCCGCAGCATGTGGGATCTTCCTGGACCAGGGCTCGAACCCGTGTCCCCTGCATTAGCAGGCGGATTCTTAATCACTGCACCACCAGGGAAGCCCCGGAGATCTCATCTTCACGTTCACATGGTGTCCTCCTTGGGTTTGGGTGTCTGTGTCTGAATTTACCCTTTTTGTTTTTTTATTATGTTTTAAAATTTTTACTGGAGTATAGTTGATTTACAATGTTGTGTTAATTTCTGGTGTACAGTAAAGTGAAACAGTTTTACATATACATATACCCACTATTTTTTAGCTTCTTTTTCCATATAGGTCATTACAGTATAGTGAGTAGATTTCCCTGTGCTATACAGTAGGTCCTTATTAGTTATCTATTTGACTTTACCATTTTTAAAGGACACCAGTCGTATTGGATTAGGGGCCCACCCCATTCCAGTATGACCTCATCTTAACTAATTACATCTGCCACAATTCTATTTCCAAATAGGGTCCCATTCTGAGGCACTGAGGGTTAGGACTTCAACATATGAACTTGAGGGGGAGGGGGACTCAACCCATAACAGAACAGAAGCTAACTGCAGGAAAAAAAGGGGCTTGACCATCTGAAAAACTACCCGCTGCCTTCCCTGCATGGACTTGCCTTTGACTCTGATCCCATATTCTCTTTCCTTGGCATGGTTTGGAGGGCAGAGTAAGTGGCTTATAATTTGGCATTTTCAAGGCACTCCGTATCTTTTATCTATTCAGGATGTATTTATTGAGCAGCTACTCTCCGCCAGGCACTGTGCTAGGAGCTGCACATTCAGATACAATCAAGGAACTCACAACTTAGAGGGCCACAAGGGTGGTCTTACTTGCACCTCAGGACAGCCCTGTGCAACAAGTAGGGTGGGATTTTGCATTCCCATTTTACAGAAGGGAAAGTCAAGGACAAGACAGGTAACGTGGGAGGTTGATGTGCACACACCAAATTAGGAACAGAGCCATGAAACCAGAGGTTCCTCACTCTCAGGGGAGACACTGAGTCCAGTGACCAGAAGGGAAGGGGGAGGCTGATGTTCCCTGGGGATGCAGACACCCAAACAGCTCCACTTCGGGGTTTCCCTGCAAATGTGCAAATACATCAGTGGAGCTAGGCTCCCGAGATGTGAAAAGGTGAAAGGAGCTTGTTCAGTTTCATCTGGACAATAAAGGTTGATTTTTTTTTTTTGGCATGGGCACTCTAAATTCTCAACTCTGGGGTCTCCCTGCAGACATATGCAGTATGCCCAAAGAACCTGGCCCCTGCTTGGCTTTTTTCCGTCGTTGGTGGTATGATAAGACAAATAATACCTGCTCCAGCTTCATCTATGGCGGCTGCAAAGGAAACAATAACAACTTCCAATCCCAAGCTATATGCCAGAGCACCTGCCCCCCAAAAAGGTGAGTCCCAGGGGCTCCAGTCTCCCATCCTCGCCAGGGCCACACTGGGGGGTCTGGGTGTTGCTTGGTCCATTCTGGGATGGTTATATCCTTGACAGACGAGGTACTGACAGGACCAGCTCCGATCAGGAGGTAAGAATGCACCTTGCAGAGGGTTGGACAGTGGCTTTCCAGGAACCGAGGTTGGGAAGGGACGTGGCTGTGAATAAATGCTGGCAAGTATGAGGGGTGGCGGAGGATGCAGATGTGGTGAAATCCCAGAGGCCAGCTTCAGAGAGGTCACAGGACATCCAGCCTAGTGCCAGACAGGCTGACCAAGCACCCCTTCCAGGCCATCAGTTTCCTCTCACAATACTCTTCGCCAGCAGCTCACTCCCATCCACATCCCATTTTTCCTTTAAGGAGATTTAGAGTTTCCCAGAGCAAACCCACTTCCTCTTAATCTCCTGTGAAAAGATGTACAAACATAACTTCAAGATCAGTTCTGAAGATGAGCTGAGCCCAAAATGCTCAGCTGGTCCTGTCCTTCATTCTCAACAGGCTCTAATTTCTGAATGCGTAAGGATACCTTGGAGTCACCACCAGAATTTGGCTCAGGACCCAAGGCTCTCTCTGTGTGCCTGATAAACGCTCCAGGCTGGCTTCCACTCCTCCACTCCCAGTGTTCCAGGGCCTTAGCTCTTCCCCAGACTGAACCCTGGGATCTCTCTCCCCTTTCTCCATCTCAGCCTCTTTTTAGACATGATATCCTTCTGTTTTGATCCCGTCTCTATGCTTCCTTCCTTTATGTCCAACTTCTAGAACCCCTTGTTTATACCTATGTAGCTCCCATTCTCCCCAATAAAGCACTCTGTTTAGTCCTGTGCCTCTGAGACTGAATAATTCACATCTGTTGGCACATCACACTTCGCAGAGAGTAGCGGGTCATTGAGGTTTCTGGTGACACCATTAAAGGGAGTGAAGACAATCAGAACCTCGAGAGTTGAGAATTCCATGGATGTTGTTATCTTCCTCTGTTTCTTCAAAACATCGTAAGCCCCTTTTAAGACAAGGGCCCATGGGTGTTGCTTTAGTTTGGATCCCCTAGAAAACAATCCTAGGAGAAGGGCATGGGTGGAAGTATAATAGTTTATTTGGGAGATTTCTTAAGAAACACAAGTTGAGGAGTGGGATAAGTGATACAAGGAGGAGAGGAGTTGATTATGAGTTGGTTACCACGGTGGGAAACTGCAGCTTTATCCCACTGGGGACCTTCTAAAGAACCATGTAAAACATGTCTCCAAATTTTCTTCATCCATCTCCAGTGATGGGGAAGCTGAGGTGTTTAGCCATTGATTCCCATCCCTTACTGGATACTTGGGGTTGTTAAATCCCTTGCTCTTCCAGACTGTTCTGCACTCAAGCTGAGCAAGCTTCCCAGGGAGCCAGAGAAAACTCAGAGCAGAGAAGTAGAGACTCCGACACTTGAAGTGGGAAGCTATCAGTGTACACTGGATATTATTCAGCCATAAAAAGGGATGAAGCACTAATACATGTTACACTGTGGATGAACCTAAAAAACATTCCGCTAAGTGAAAGAAGACACACACGAAAGGTCGTATACTATAAGATTCCATTTACATGAAATATCCAGAACAGGTAAATCCATAAAGACAAAAAGTAGAATAGTGGTTGCCAGGGGCTGGAATAGGCTAGGGGGGTGTGTAGAGTGACTGCTAATGGTATGGGCTTTTCTTCTGGGGTGATGAAAACATTTTGCAATTAATAAAGTTGGAAGTTGCACAATATTATGAAGGTACTAAAAAGCCACTGAACTGTTCCTTTAAAGTGGTTAATTTTATTTGATGTGAATTCCACCTCAATTTTAAAAAGTGGATTAGGAAAAGAAAATAATGCACTAGAACTGTCTCCTAAAGCTGCAGGTAAAATCAGAGATGAGCAAAGAGTATGTCCTACTGTTGCTGAAAGCCTTAAATTAGAAACTTCAACAGAACAATCTTCAGGCCCCACTGCTGCAGCTAGCTCTGAGGTTATAACTGACATTTATTTTTTCCCTCCTGCATCACCTATTCCAAATTTCACCCGATGATAGAAGCTCTCCATTAGCTGTAACATTCTCTCCTGCTTTCAAATCACCACCATCTTGACAGGTACTCTCTGAAGATTTGGTTCAACCTCGAATCAACCTGTCTCCTCCCCCACTCATGGCAATACCTTTACTCTCTGACCGTGATTAAAGAAAAGGGGTGGCCCAAAAAGAAGGAAGAGAAAGACAGAAGGGAGATGAAGGGCAGGGAGAAAGAGACCCAGACAGAGGGAGACACAAAGAAAAAGAGAGAAAGACAGGCAGAGTAAAAGAAAGGCACTGAGAGAAGAAACAAAAACAAAAACAAAAACAGTGTGAGAAAAATAAGCAGACAGAAAAATAGATAGGTCAGGAAAAGAGTAAGATTGGAAAGAGAGAAGAGAACTAGGATCCTCTTGATCTCCAAACTCCCCCTGGAAAACAGAAGACCCTGGAATTGAACGTGCCCTTCTGCTAAGGGGGTCTAGAACCCCCGGACAAGCTTTGCCCTTCTCCCTGGTTGACCAGAAAGCCAGAGAGCCTCGGTGAGCTGAGGAAGGGGAGCCTGTCCCCGCAAGGGCGCTGTGGGTGTCAGCTAGTCCCAGTGATGGCCTCTGGGGCTTGGTGTTCCCCAGAAGAGGGAGTGTGGCTGGCTTTTCGTAAGTGATGTGTGGTTCCTGGAGTGGAACCACCAGGACAGCCAAATTCAGAAGCAGGAGCTGCCGCGCAGGAGTTCCTGGTTTTGGTGCCACCAGCCAGGCCAGTCCCTCCTAAAACGGGGTTCTCTGGAGTTCTGCCAATCCTGGTACCATTCATCCTCCTGGGGTGTGTCCAGGAACGTGGGCTGGTGGAGGCGTTCTTTCACAGTAAGTACTGGGGACTCGGTCTTCCCAGTGGAGAAATGGAACTTGGCTGGGAGGAAGGAACAAAGAATGTTAAAGATGAGGGATGCTTTCCCCACCTCAGTCTGGGATCCTGGGTGGGAAAGAGGGGAGCTATCTGGAGTCCTTCTTTCAGCCCCTTTCCTCCTGATAAGATGCCCTTGGTGAATGCAGGAAACTGAGTCTGTGGCAACTGACTCCCCACCATCATTATGAGAGGAATTCTTCCTGGAAGGGTTTAGACCTGGAGCTCATGAAACAGACTAAGGGAACAGGGAAGCGTAAGGGCTTTCCCATAAGAAAGGCCACACCCCCTAGCACTACCTTCCTCAGCTTTCAAATCTTCCCATTGTAGCCCTCCAAAGTCTCCCCACACCCACACCCGCACCTACAGAGGATCCTTGTCTTTAGGGTAAAGAATGGTCTTTGAAACTCCCCTGAAATGCTGATATTTGAAGACCCCCGTAATTAGCAGCTATGATAAACTGAGCCCTCAGACAGCAGGGAAGCCACACATTGCAAGGCCAAATCTTGCTCCACTCCTTAGCAGCCATGTGAACTTGGCAAGTTCACATAACCTCTCTGTGCTTCAGATGCTTCTGTTTAGAAAATGTGAATGTCGATAGGACCTACCCATAGAGTTGTAATGAGGATTGAGGAGAAAAGAGCAGGTACACCGTAAGCACTTCATCAATATTAGTTATAATGGTGACGATGATGATGTCCCAGGCAGCTGGACAATGACTTTACAAGGTTTGTCATATATATGAATCGTCAAAACAATCCTACAGGCAAATGAAGGAATCGAGGTTCAGAGATGGTTCCTGCCAGACGAAGGGTTGCACAGAATTCGAAAGCCCAGCCGTCTGACTCCAGAAATGGAAACCTCAATCACTGAGAGCTATAGCATCCCTGCCCCCACCCAGGCAACATCCAAATACTGGAAGGCCAAGGGACCAGAATAGTCCTAGGGGAGAGCATCTTTCTCCCTGGAAACTTATGGGTGGTGGGTTTAGGGATCAGATGCTGAGTTGTTATGGGGCTGGGGGTGGGAACATCATCGTGAAAATCCTGAGCCCCCTGAAGGTCACTACCTTCTGGGGACAGTGAAATGAAAACAAGCCTCCTTACTTCTGTGGTGGTGCCCTGGGCCTGAGAAGGGAGGGTTCCAGCCCCTTCAAGGCCCCAGAGGAGTATATCTTTCCATCCCTTGGGGATGTGTCCCCGAGTCAGAGTAAGATGTGAAATAGAAGAAAGAAACCTATGTACCAAGAGCAGACAATGTCCAGAGAAGATGAAGTGTTGCAGGTTTAGCTGTGGAAAAAAATGTGTAAATGTCAGACAAGGTAACTCACAAATCCCCTGAATTATTCCACACGCTCATGCCTCCCCCACCTTTCTGCCACCTGCGCTGGCATTGTTAGGCTCCTCCCCTGGTTTGCTGATGGCTGGTCTCTGACCAAGAGATTGGGTGCATCTTCAACTTGGCACAAATCCTAGCAGTGCTGGGCTGGGGAGGGTGTTCAGAGACATGGGTTTTATTTCATTTCTGCCTCTGTTTAGGTATGTGATGTAACATAATTTTTCCTTTAAGGGCCTTGGTCTCCCCACCTGCAAGAAAGATGTGAGTATTAGACCATATGGTCTCTCTCTTTTTTTAAAATTTAATTAATTAATTATTTTGGCTGTGTCAGGTCTCAGTTGTGGCATGCGGGATCTTCGTTGAGGCATGTGGGCTCTTCGTTGTGGGGCGTGGGCTCTCTCTAGTTGTGGCGTGTGGGTTTTCTCTCTATAGTTGTGGTGCGCAGGCTCCAGGGTGCATGGGCTCTGTAGTTTGAGGCGCGCGAGCTCAGTAGTTGTGGCACATGGGCTTAGTTGCCCCGCGACATGTGGGATCTTAGTTCCCCGACCAGGGATCGAACCCACGTCCCCTGCATTGGAAGGCGGATTCTCTACCACTGGACCACCAAGGAAGTCCCAACCATATGGTCTCTTGACTACTCTTCCGTGATCCTCTGAAATGCCAAGTAGCCACTGAAGTCTCATCAAATGCCAGCATGCTGGCAGGTGGCGTGATAGCTATAAAAGACAGGTATATGATTTGTATTTCCTGGCTTTTTTTCAGGACTCTCTGTCTATAGACATCAGTGACGCCTTCCCTAGCCACCTTTGATCTCCTATGCTCTTTCCTCTCTGCCTATATCATTGAGCTCTAAAGAAGACCATCAAGGGCCATTCATTCATTCATTCATTCATTCAACAAACATTTACTGGTGCCCCTGACACCCATGATGGGCTCCACTTGCTCAGTGTAGCCAGGGAGGACAGGAAAGGCATTCCTGGGAAAGGGATCTATGATTTAAGAACTGAAAGATGGGTAGTAGGTAGGCAAAAATTGGAAGGAAGTGCCTTCCAGGCACAGGTAATAGCATGTGCAAAGACCCTGTGAGAAGATACCATAATCAGGCTAGAAAGGCCAGAGAACAGAGATGGGCATGAACATAGTGAGAGATGAGAATGATGAAGCTGGAGTAGGTAGAGAAGGTTCTGACAAGGCGGGTCCTTGCCAGTCAGAGTAAAGGGTCTGGTCTTGATCTTAAGAGCAACAGACTATCTCCATTCAAGTCCCTTACTATCTATATGTGACCTTAGGGAAGTTACTTAGCCTCTCTGAGCATCAGTTTACTCATTTGAAAAATGAGGACAATAAGAGGACCTATGTGTTAATATATGAAAAGTACTAAGAACAGTGCCTGACCCTTTAATAATTGTGTCCTTGTTGCGCTTTAGACTATGAGGTTCTAAAGAACTCTATTTGTATCTCATAACACTATGAACAAAACAGTTGTGCAGTAAAGGCTTCTTTAAGTTCAGGATACATTTGATTTTTTATTGTAAACATTCCTGAAGCATCCACTCAATTAGGAAAAGTTCTGCATCATGCTGTAAAATTCTCATGCCCTTACACAGTCTCCCGTGCCTTTGCACATGCCTGGAAAGTTCTTTAGGGAAGCGGGCATCCAAACAGCCCTGCCCCTCAATCTCCCTGCAGACATATGCACTTTGCCAAAGGAGCCTGGCCCCTGCATGGCCTACCTTCCACGCTGGTGGTATGATCAGGAAAATGAGGCCTGCTCCAAATTCATCTATGGCGGTTGCCAAGGGAACAATAACAACTTCCAATCTGAAGCTGTCTGCAGGGCTATCTGCCCCAAAAGGAGTAAGTCCCAGGGGCCCCGATCTCCATGCTCATCCAGGCCACTCTGGGAGGCCTGGGTGTTGGCTGGTCCACTCCAGAAACTTGGCAGGCTTGGGGCTGACAGAACCGGTCCAATCAGGAGGTAAGAATGCAGCGCACAGAGGGGTAAGTAGAGGATGTTTTGGGAAAGAGAGGGTGGCGAGGGGAGCAGTGGTCAAAGGGATGTGGGAGAATACAAGTGAATGGGGGGTACAGAGAGAGTAAGCAGAAGTGGTGGCGTATCTGAGACCAAGGCAGAAGAAGGCCCAGTGGACCAGCCCAGCGCTGGGCACCCTGTACCAGCCAGTCGCTCCAGGCCTTACCTTCTCATCAAACCTCATCACCGATTCTTTTTCTTTTTCAAGGTGATTATAGCCAGGACAACCACATGTTTTATTGACCAAACCAAGGCACTTTTAAGAGTGAAAGGAGATGCCGTTCATTATTACACTGGGAACAACAGGCATAAACTGGGACTCTACTGGAAAAACCAGAACACATGATAACTCTATGAGTCCCTGAAGTCACTCCACTTCTGTTTTCTCTCCTTGTGAAAAGATATAAAAATGATCCCATCTCCTTTTTTCCATTAATTGCAAGGTACGGTCCCTAAGGCGAGCAGAGCCCCAGCAACTCACCAGGACATCATTTTTTTGTCCTGTTGTCTTGCAGAGTCAACTAGCTTGCTGGGATAAAGAAAGCTGGAACAACCTCCAGGATTTGGCTCGTAATCCAGGGATCTTTCCTAGGTGTGGCTGACAGGTGTTCCGTATTGGCTTCCACTGGCCAAATCTCAGCTGCCAAGACCTTGGCTGTTCCCCCGAGGACCCCCCATGATTTGCTGACTCCCTTTTCTCCAGCTCAGCTTCTCTTCAAACGTAATGCTCTTTGCCCTTTGACCCCTTCTCAGCGTGTGACCCTATCTCTTCAACTTTCAGGGCCCCCATTTACCCTTTGGAAACCTTCAGTTTCCCCTAATAAAATGCTCTGTGAGGTCTGAGATCTCTGAGGCTGAATCATTCACATCTGTTCCCTCTGTGCAGAGAACAAAAAGTCATTGGCTCTCCCAGTGACACCAAGAGGGGGCGAGATGAGTATGAAAATCCTGCAAACAGAATGCTGGAGATACTGTTGTCCTGGTAAAATTGTCGTTAAGATGCATAAGAATGGAACCTGAGCAGATCCCGGTTTTGTATGGGCTAAAGCTTATAAAGTCTGGGGGTTCCTTTAAAAAAAGAATACAAATTAAATTTAAAAGTGAACATTATTTCAAATGAGAAAGGAAATTGCACCAATTGCAAAATTTAAGAAGCTAACGAATACTACAGATTGCACAAAATCCATTTAGATTCATTATTAATTAATTTTTAAAATTTAAGACATCAATTCTGTAAAACTCAGTTTCTTTTTCTTTTTTTAATTAATTAATTAATTAATTAATTTTTGGCTGTGTTGGGTCTTCGTTTCTGTGCGAGGGCTTTCTCCAGTTGTGGCGAGCGGGGGCCACTCTTCATCGCGGTGCGCGGGCCTCTCACTGTCGCGGCCTCTCCCGTTGCGGAGCACAGGCTCCAGACGCGCAGGCTCAGTAGTTGTGGCGCACGGGCCCAGTTGCTCCGCGGCATGTGGGATCCTCCCGGACCGGGGCACGAACCCGTGTCCCCTGCATTGGCAAGCGGATTCCCAACCACTGCGCCACCAGGGAAGCCCTCAATTTCTTTTTTTAATGAATTTATTTATTTATATTTTATTTTTGGCTGCGCTGGGTCTTCGTTGTTGCACGCGGGCTTTCTCTAGTTGTGGCGAGCGGGGGCTACTCTTCGTTGTGGTGCACGGGCTACTCAGTGCGGTGACTTCTCTTGTTGCAGAGCATGGGCTCTAGGCATGCAGGCTTCAGTAGTTGTGGCACACTGACTCAGTAGTTGTGGCGCACAGGCTCTAGAGCGCAGACTAAGTAGTTGTGGCACACGGGCTTAGTTGCTCTGCGGCATGTGGGATCTTCCCACACCAGGGCTCAAACCCGTGTCCCCTGCATTGGCAGGCGGATTCTTAACCACTGTGCCACCAGGGAAGTCCAAAACTCAATTTCTATAGAAAGATAATTCAGCCTTTTGTTTAACATGGCTGATCAAAAAATGATTATAGTTTGATTTTGATTATGGTTGGAGTGCATAAATGCACAGCTGTATTTGATATTTGTAGTTCTCCTACAGGTGTGTGTCCTAAAAACTCAGGGATTTAATAAATTCTCTTTTGTATACTTCCATCAAAAAAGAAAGCAATGCAGGGTGTGTTTAAAATTGTACATGTTGCATTATCAGGTATATTCTTCCTAGTGAAGAATATCTGTTCTGAACAGGCTTCCGTAAGAACTGATTTTTTTTTCTATTTATAAATTTATATATCCGATATTTGGAAGAACTTTCTTTTCTTTTTTTTTAAAATAAATTTATTTATTTATTTATTTATTTATTTTTGGCTGCGTTGGGTCTTTGTTGCTGCGCGTGGGCTTTCTCTAGTTGCAGCGAATGGGGGCTACTCTTCATTGTGGTGCGTGGGTACGGGCTTCTCATTGCGGTGGCTTCTCTTGTTGCGGAGCAAGGGCTCTAGGCACGTGGGCCTCAGTAGTTGTGGCGCACGAGCTTAGTTGCTCCATGGCATGTGGGATGTTCCCGGACCAGGGATCGAACCCGTGTCCCCTGATTGGCAGGCGGATTCTTAACCACTGCGCCACCAGGGAAGTCCCTGGAAGAACTTTCTGCAGAATGATTTTTCTGGCTCCATACATTTTAAACCTTGTTTTTCCTCTACTACCCACATTCTTCTAGGGCTAGGTACATTCTATTACAACACAACCTCTAGTTCCATGCCTTAGTGTCATGATGCCAGAGAGCTGGTCCAGTGGGTGGTAAGAATATTGCTTAGAGCCATTCTTACACCAGGACAGATGGCAGCAACTTATGACACATAGAAATAACTGAGAACTGCCTAAATATACCCCACTAACTCCAAACTCAATGGATCCCCAACTCAACTTCCTTTTAGCTGGAGGCCAAAAATGCTAGCAGCCATTCCAATACCACCTGACCCAGGAGAAGAATGAGAGAGGGAAAGATGGAGTGGAAAGAGGAAGCAAGCTGATTGATTATGGTTAGAAGACCTTGCTTTCACAGATGATACAAATCATTTGACCATGTGAACATATTACCTGGGCCACTCCCAGTGTCTTAAAAGGGGTCTGTTCAAGTGAGGGGTCCTGATGCTTGAGCTCCGTCAACTTTATGGTAGATCCATCTCTGAAAGGGCTCTTGCAGCTGCCACGTGGGAGGACAAACTACTCTGAGACAATCATGCTAAAAAGTCCTGTGTAGATGCTCTAGTCCGCAGCCCCAGAGAAGCTCTGCCTGAGAACCAGCATCAGTTTCCAGCCATGTGAATGAGCTCCCAATCCATCAGAGCCTCCAGATGACTGTGGCCCCAGCAACCATCTGACTGCAACCCTATGAAGACCCCAAGAGAGGACCACCAAACTGATTCCTTCCCATTTCCTCACCCACAAAATGGTGAGAAAAATAAAATGGTTGTTTTAAACTGCTAAGCTTGGGGAAATTTTATTTGCAGCAGTAGGTACGTAATTGGAACAGCTGAGAAGGAAGTGGATGGAAGAGAAGAGGGAAGGAGGGGAGGGGAGGGGGAGAGGAAAGACATGGAGAAGTCTGGGGGAAGGAAAAAAGGAGTCCCCAAAAGACTGGGCAAGATAAGAGGGCACCAGGCTTGAGAAGGGAGCCCTACAGCAGGAGAAGCCCCATAGCACACCAAAACCTGGACACTGCTTTTGAATAAACTCATTGTTTGCTCTGACTTCGATCAAAAGGTTCTAAAGAGAGTCTGGGATCCACTTACTGGTTGAGTAAGACCTTTCCTCTCCTCATCTCTCAGTTTCTCCCTCGTTAAAAAGGGCTGGTTAAACTGATAACTATTTCTGAAAATGCTGTTAGCAAACACCTACATTAGGGTCACTTAGGGTCACTTAGAGTGGGGAGGGGCTTGTCTAAAATGTGGGTCCTCCAGGTCTAGGAAATTGCCATCTCTAGGAGTAAAGCCCAGGAATCTTCAAGTACTGCCACGTGATTTGATCAGAACCTGAGGACTGAATGATATTTAAGAACCAATCCATCAGTGGGGAAAAAAAAAATTAGAGGCTTAACAAGTTTATTGGTGCCTGCTCCTGGTATAGAAGGACATCAGGAGAAAATGTTAGAATCCTTGAAAGTTGGGGAGGATCAGGGCAGGGTTGGGCTGAAGACCCCCAAAACACTGCTAATTTGGCAGTTTTGCAGAGTGACCATCTAGCCAAGTGGTCCTCGTGTGTGGTGTCTCCCACATTCACATCGCTCTTGCCTCCACACCTCTGTCCTCCTGGGAAGCCTGTCCCAGTCCTGTGCATCCTTGTGATGCAGGCCAAATTACCAATAAGTCATCAATGGTGTGCATCCTGTGGGGAGAGCACTTCTCTGGGAATAAAGAGATTGAAATACGAGTCTCAACTTTGCCCCTGGTTGAGTGTATGACCTGATTGGGACAGGGTAGGGTGAAGGAACGCTCCTCTCAGGAGCTCAGTTTCCCATCCATATGAAGGTGGTGGACTAATAATGTCAAAGAGTACTTCTAAATTTGAGAAAATATGGTAGCTCAGGAACACTGCCAAATCTGATAAGCAACTGGTTTGAGAGACACAGAGAGCCAACTATGGGACTTGAGCATCTGTGGATTTTTGTACCTGTGGGCCCCATGAATATCAAGGGATGACTGTATTTGAAAACAACTAGAGAAAAATGACTCATCACATACAGGAGACTAATAATACAATTAATGGCTGACCTCTCATCAGAAACAACAGAGGCCAGCAGGCATTGGAATAACATATTCAAAGCTCTGAAAGAAAAAAACCACAACTATCAAACAAGAATTCTATATTCAGAGAAACTGTCCTCCAAAAATAAAGGCAACCAACCATATATACAACACAAACTAGTATCTCTAATGTATAAAGAACTCTCAAAACCCAGCAGTTTATACAAACAATTCAATCAGAAAATGGGCAAAAGACATGAACAAATATTTCACCTAAAATTATACACAGGTGAAAAATAAACATATGAAGAGATGTTCAACATCATTGGCCATCAGGGAAATTAGAACTACAGTGAGACATCACTACACAGCTATTAAAATCGCTAAAATAATAAAGAGTGACAATAGCAAATGTTAACAAGGATGCGGAGAAACTGGGTCACTCATACAGTACTGCTGGGAATGTGAAATGGTACAGCTGCTGTGGAAAACAGTTAGTCAGTTTCTCGTAAAACTAAACATGCAATTACCATAAAACCTAGAAATTGTACTCTTGGGCATTTAACCCAGAGAAATGAACACTTATATTCACACAACAACCCGTACATAAATGTTCATAGTAGTTTCATTCATAATAGCCAAACGTAGCTCAGGTGTCCTTCAGCAGATGAATGGTTAAACAAACTGTGGTCCATCCATGGAGAAATACTCAGCAACACAAAGAAATGAACTAATGATGCATGTAACAACTTGGATGAATCTCCAGGGATTTATGGTGAGTTTAACAAGAGCCAATTCTAAAGGATTAAATATGTGTGATTTATATCCATTTATAACACATTTTGAAATGACAAAATTTTAGAAATGGAGAACAGATTAGTAGTTGCCAGGGGCAATGGATTGGGGGGCAGGAAGAGTTAGGAAGAAGAGAAGTGTGATATAAAAGGGCAAATTAGGGATCCTTATACTAATAGAACTGTGTGGTATTTTGACTGTAGTGGTGGATACACAAATCTACATGCGTGATAAAATCACATAGAACTAAGTACATGCGCGTGCAGGCACACACACAAATGGGTACAAGTAAAACGAAAATCTGAATGAGATCAGTGGGTTGTTTCAAGTCAGTATCCCAGTTGTGATATTGTACTACAGTTTTTCAAAATATTACTATTGAGGGGAACTGGGTAAAGGGTAATATTTACAACTGCATGTGAATCTACAATTATCTCAATAAAAATTTCAGTTAAAGAAAATAAAGGCAGAGATTTCCCTGGTGGCGCAGTGGTTAAGAATCCGCCTGCCAATGCAGGGGACACGGGTTCGAGCCCTGGTCCGGGAAGATCCCACATGCCGCAGAGCAACTAAGCCCGTGTGCCACAACTACTGAGCCTGTGCTCTAGAGCCCGTGAGCCACAACTACTGAGCCTGCGTGCCGCAACTACTGAAGGCTGCGCGCCTAGAGCCCGTGCTCCACAACGAGAGAAGCCACCGCAATGAGAAGCCCGCGCACTGCAACGAAGAGTAGCCCCCGCTTGCAACTAGAGAAAGCCCGAGCGCAGTAACAAAGACCCAACACAGCCAAAAGTAAATTAAAAAAAAAAAAAAGTATGTGCTCTTCTCTTAATTTCTTTAAAAAGGATAAGATTGTTTAAAGCGATAGTTATAACACTGTATTGTTAGGTTTAAAACATACATAAATGTAAGATATATTGCAAAAGCACAAAAGATGGGAGCAGGAAATGGAGCTATACTGGTACAAAATTGCTATATTTTACCGGAATTAGGTCAATAGATACACATCCAATTCTATCTCTCACCCTAAGCCCAGGATCTCTAAGATCTCTCTGCCACCCCAAACACAACTCTATATTATGAGTTCCTTTCTTCCTCTACCAGACTCCATTTCCAGAAAGAATAAAGCCCACAAGTGAACAGGCATTGAGTTCATGGAGAATTGATGGTCTCTCTGGGGTATGAAAAGTGATGGAGGGGAGTGTCCTCTCTGAGGGGCAGAGATCCTTGGCAGGGTAGTGGTAGAATGATACAGTATAATGGTTTAACAAAGGCTTGGGTCAGAGAAATGTAAGTTAAATCCCAGTCTGGCCAATTATGAACTAAATAAACTTGGGCATGTCTCATAACTTCCCTGGGTCATGGTTTCCTCATCTGTGAAAAAGGCAAAACAATAAAATCTGAGCCATAGGGTTTTTGTGACGATCACACAAGATGATTTATGTAATGTGCATAGCATACTGCCTGGTATGTAAGAGACGTTTCATAAACAGAAAACATTAGTATTAGAACAAACAGTGCAAAATGCAGGCCTTGCTTCATGATGTCAACTACTCAGATGCAAACCTTATAGGGTTACAGCTCCCAGGAAAAGCGTCAACCTGGAGCTGTGGCAATTTCTTGTCTCATGGAGAATTTCAGGCTCCTGAGTTCTACAGATATTTTCTCCCCTTCTCTGAAGACCCTATTTATATTCAAGCTCTTTGGCAAAAAATACTAAAAATTATCCTCTGCTAAAAATTCCACTTGTCTTTCTGAAGACACAAACTGACTCTGCTCTTAAAAGTGATCAAGCTTGTTTTCCCCCTCTGGTCATTTATTTTGAACATAAATAAGGTGAAAATAGAAATAAACTCTCCTGGTATATGTGTGTTTATGGTAAACGTATTTGTTATACGTACAAGCGAGTCTTCTCTCTAAGTCCCCGTTTCTCTGTTTTGTTCATTACGTTGGGATGATAAGAATATCTATCCCAAGGACTTTTCGTAAGAATGTAATGAGTCAAGGCAGAAAATTCCCTGACATGTAGCTGGTACTCAAGTGATGTTAGTCTCCTTCCACCTTCTAGAAAAGAGAAACATAATATGGAGGTTATAAACTGAATGGGGAGACTTTACTTTTTCAAAATTCCACCCTTATTTACTTCCCCTATCCCTACACTACCCAAAATCATCAGGTCTCAGTCAAAAGTAATTTATTTAATTATTTACACACACACAGACACACACACACATACACACAGTTGGCATAGGGTTCGTAAGACTCCTTTTTTATATTAGAGACAGATACTACCAAATATTTATTCAAAATAGTTGTAGAGATCAATGAAATGATAGGAAGTTAATATAAGCATTTACTATGTCATCAGAAGTAATCAATTAATTTTTTTATTTTTTATTTTTATTGAAGTTGATTAGTAAGACTCCTTTGATGAGTGTAAGTACCAGATAGCTAGCAAAAGCTTCCTGCTAGCTTCTCTAATGTGCTTTTAATAAATCTTACACTAGCCCTCCATCTTCTGGAATTACGGTAAGCATGACGCCCAAATCACCTGAGGAAGGGCCAAGTTACTGAGTCACAGGCAGAGATCTCCCAGGGCAACCTGGTACAGAGTGCCTGCTTGGGAAAGGCCAGTGCCTTGCACTTGTTCAGCCAAGTAAGTGCAGGCACACCTCATTAAGCACCGCTCTCACTTTGTGGAGTTCATATCATGCTGCCAATGTTGGAAATATTTTTATAATTAAAAAGTGTTTATATTCATAACTCCTTTTTTTGGGGGGGGCAGAAAAACAACATGGGTTTATTTTAAGGCAAGTACAACAATTAAGACCACACAGGTCTTAATTAAGACAAACACAGGTCAAGTTAAATTTTTAATGTTTTTTTTTTTCTTTTAGGAATGCTGGGGGAGGAACCTACTATACAACACCATCACACTTTGTAAATAAAAAGTATCAGATACTTGACTTCTTTATCCGCCAACTTCAACAAAAAATAAATTATTTTCTTGTTTTGTAAAAGACCTATAATTGGGAAAAGAATTATATCTCATAATTGTACAGGGGGGAAACCCCACATAGGTTTCTTGAATTTTCACTTTGGCAGTTAGAAATGGTCGGGCAAGATGAGAAATGATCCAGTGAACTCAACTTTAAATATTATATTAATGGCTCTGAAAAACAACAAAAAAATAGCCTGATTACAAATCCACACATTTGTACAGCACGGTTAGAGAAATTTAAAATGACACACAGCACATACATAATCTATAGAGACCCCCATAGGTCTATGGAGGTCTCTACAGAGAGTCATTACTGGGTCGCTACGGGATTTGGTCCATAAGTTGTCATTTTTGAAACCCCGAGTGGAGCAGTGAGCACAGCCATCCTGGAAGGGGAGGGGGATTTTAAAATCATTATTCATTTCGTTGGGCCGCGTCCCTGTACTGGGGCCTCTTGGGATCTCAGAAACGGGGCGGCGAATTAAAGTCACCTGCAGCTTCGCAGAGGGCTGAGGCTGGCGCGCGCGCTCTCTCTGCTCCCGGGTCTGCGGAAAAAGCGGTGGGCAAGTTTGGGTTCTTTTTGCGTCTCTGCAGCCTGAACTGTTTGAGAGGGTCGCGTCTGCTAGGCGAAGCCGGAGCGGGCCAGGGCAGAGGAAGGCCGGGGCAGCTGACTATTTCGTGCAGTTATAGGAATACGGAGCTGCGTGGCGGTAGAGAGAAGACGTAGATCTGCAGGGCGGCTCGCGTTGCTGCTCACCTGGGGGGTTCCCCGAGCGTCGAGTTCTCAATCCCCAGCCGGTGGGAGTTGAACATCTCCCTGACGTTAGGGAAAGTCTGCTGCTGGGCTGCGAACGTGTGGCCGGAGAGGTGGTTCAGGTCCCCGCTGTGGTTCAGATACCAGGACGCCGCCTGGGCCGCGGCGCCGGCTGGGGCTGGGGAGCCGGTGGGGGCGGCGGCGCCTGCGGGTGGTGGTGGCCGTGATGCGGGTGGTGATGGCCGGCGGCGGCGAGCGCGCCCTCCTGGCTGGCGGCGAGGTTGAGGGCGCTCAGGGGCGATGTGAGGCCGCTCGGGTGGTCCGAGAGGGCCTCGTCCAGCGCGGGCGGGGGGACGCCCATGTGCGCCGGCCGCTCGGCTCCGGTGTACAGGCTCCTGGCGCGCACGCTGCACTGGTAGCCCCCGGCGCCTGCAGCCTCCAGGCCCTGCGCGCCCTGCTGGCCGTAGGCAGCGGGCGGCGCGGCGCGGCGGCGTAGGGCAGAGCCAGTGGCGGCACCACCAGGCCCGCGCGCCCGGCCTATATTCGTAACTCTTATGCAGGGTTTCCTAACCTTGGCACTATTGACATTTGAGGGCAGATAATTCTTTCTGGTGAGGATGTCCCGTGCATTGCAGAATGTTTAACAGCATCCCTGGCCTCTACCAGTAGGTGTCCCCCCACTCCTAAGTTGTGTCACTCAAAAATGTCTCTAGACACTGTCCCTAGGGGGCCGGAATTGCTCCCACCCAGATGAAAACTGCTTTTCTGATATATGTATATATATTTTTTTGGCCGGGCCGTGCTGCGTGTGTTCCTGACCAGGGATCGAACCCGGGTTCATGGCAGTGAAAGCACAGAGTCCTAACCACTGGACCACCAGGGAACTCCCAAAATCTGCTTTTCTGAATTACGTATTAAAAGGCCAATTCTCACTCTAGAAGAGGGAGCACTGTAGTAAAGCTCTCAGCCAAGGGCACCCATAGGCAATCCTGCCTTTCTTCTGCCTGAATGGCAAATGTCAGTCTGTACTTCCTGGGAGCCTCCTTCTGCTATTATTTTGGTTTCTGATGAACTGATTTGACCTCCTAAGAGAGCTAAGGAAAGAATACCAGGAATAATGCTGGTAGACCCACCAAAGTGCAAAAGGAGATGTACCCACAGAGATGTGGAAATGCAGGCTTTGGAGGAGCCTTCAAGGAAATAAAGTGAAAATCTGCAGGCGATGAGAGGGTTGACCAACCATTGTGTGAATTATAGTTGGGAGAAGCAGTGGCCAAGGAATGAGGATCGTGGCTGCAGGGGATTTAAAAAGAAGGAAGAGTTACCACTAATGTGCAAAGCTGGGTAACACATTTGTGTAGAGACCAAGTGTGGTGCTGATCCAGTTAACACTCCTGTTTCCAAAAAGGCATCATGCCACACACACACACACACACACACACACCTGCAAGTGGCATATGCCTGTTGCACATTTCCAATGTATGAAGCATTTGTTTATTCATTGAACACTTGCACCAGTTCTGGGAAATATGCTAAGCCAGCATAATTCATCTCAATTTATAGCTGAGAAAACTGAGGCTCAGAGAGGTTAAATGACTTGCCCACATCAGGAACACCTGGACTCATAAGTACAACCTCAGACTTTGAATCTGAGGCTCACTAAAATCCCACCAAAGCATACTGGCTTTGTCTTCCAAAAGATCAGATCTCTGGAGGATCCGAGAAAGCAGGTCAGTGGGGAATGTGCTGGACCCTGGTGATTGGGGTGATTCTCTAGACAGAATGATTCTCTAAACCAAAAAAAGTTGGGTCCTCCTTCTACACAGTAATGTGTGTGTTGTTCCCACAATTCTTTGGGAGCCCCCAGATGCCGGGGAGGCAGCATCTAAGACTACGCCTGGCATGCTGTGGGAACTCAGTAAGTGTTTGTTGAATGAATGAGTGATACAAGGTTATTGGAGCTCAACAGACAAGGGTCCCAGTCCTGGTTCTGAAATTCACTATTCATGTGATAATGGTCAAGGTAGCTTAAACTCTCCTCACTTACAAAATGGGGGTTCTAAGCCTTGCAGGGATCCTGTGTGGATTCAAGGGAGGTAATGAATGAAGAGTATTTTAAATGGTGCTTGGAAAGGTAGAGGCACTCAACAAATGGTAGCTACCGTTTTATTATTGTTTAAGGGGCTCACACCATGAAGTGTAGTACAGTGGCCTTTGATACATTCAGATCAGATAAGGCCAAAGGAGAAAAACAGAGCTGTGCTTTGGATGGACACTCTGTTCCAAGGGTGGACCAGCCTCATGAACAGCAGAAGTTAGGGATGAAAGAGCTGGATGTGGGATCAGTCTCCTCCTCCTCGGTCCCCTTTCTCCCTAAAATGCCAACCCCAGGCCGGGCCACTTGCTAGGTGGCGCCATGCAGCTCTGGGTCTCTCTCCTGCTTCTCCTGCTTTTCACCTTCTGCCAAGGGCTTCGATCAGAATTAAGACAAGGTTGGTATGGAACATGGGAACTCCAAGAATAGCCTGGGAATAGGGCCAGGGACCCAGCAGCACAAAGAAAGTCTTGGCCCAACACCTACTAGCGTGATATTAGGAAAGGCATTTCACCTCTCTGACCTTAGTTTCTTCATGTAAAGTTGGAAGTCCTAATATCTACTTTGAAGAGTAATTGCAAGGATAAAGCTATTCACATAACAGGAACATAAAAGGAGAGTTCAAGAAACTTGTAATCCTGCCTCAGAGGATCTCATGGCATTTTTTTCCCCATTAACAAATATTTACTGAGAACTCAGAGCCAAGCCTGTGTTAGGTATGTAGACTGCAGAAAAGAGTATGATGAGATCCCCGTTCTCAGAGTCTTCTTGGTGAAGGAACGGAAAGAGTGATTGAGAGCAGCTCCTGTTTATTGATGCTTTTCTATTTATCAAGCTTTTCATTGGTTACCTCTCACCCTTCAGTAAGCCTAAAATGTGTATATTACATGCCCATTTACAGTGAAGGAAATTGAGTGCCAAAGATACAGGTGATTTGTCCAGGCTCACACAGCTAGAAAATGATGGAGTCAAGTTTCAACCCTGCTCTCAGATTCAAGTAATTCTAAAAGGGGTAGAGCTTTCTGGGTATCGCTGGATCATAATTTATTTAAGCAAGTCTTCTCTGATTAAATGTTGAGATTGTTTATGGTTTCTCAATATAATAAGTAATGTTGCAAGTAAATCAGTGTGAGCATTTCTGACTGTTTAGTTAGGATAGATTATAAGAAGTGGAACCTCTAGGTCAAAGAGGACATGCATTTTAAAAGTTTTCAATACATAATACCTTCTATTAAAATTCCCATAATTGCCACTTATGAAACACTTATGATATGCCAGGAACCAAGTTAAGTGCTTTACATACATGATCTCATTTAATATTTCCACCAGCCTAAAGAGGAAAATTCTATTAATATCTGTATCTTGTAAATGAGGAAGTTGAAAGTCAGGAAGTTAAATTACTGGCCCCAAATAGCAAACTGGCAAGGAGTGAAGCTGGTGTTTGAATCAAAGTGTGACTCTAGGACCCATATTCTTTTTTTTTTTAAATTAATTAATTAATTTATTTATTTTTGGCTGTGTTGGGTCTTCGCTTCTGTGCGAGGGCTTTCTCTAGTTGTGGCAAGCGGGGGCCACTCTTCATCGCGGTGTGTGGGCCTCTCACTATCGCGGCCTCTCTTGTTGCGGAGCACAGGCTCCAGACGCGCAGGCTCAGTAGTTGTGGCTCACGGGCCCTGTCGCTCCGCGGCATGTGGGAT
Organism: Balaenoptera borealis; assembly: GCF_965194805.1. Classification (NCBI taxonomy): domain Eukaryota; kingdom Metazoa; phylum Chordata; class Mammalia; order Artiodactyla; family Balaenopteridae; genus Balaenoptera; species Balaenoptera borealis. Next base: position 15,301,791 of record NC_138872.1, read on the forward strand.
CCTCCCAGACCAGGGCTCGAACCTGCGTCCCCTGCATTGGCAGGCGGACTCTCAACCACTGCGCCACCAGGGAAGCCCAGGACCCATGTTCTTAATCAGTTTGCAATCATTAAAGTTCAGCTCTGCTGAGCAGCCCAGCCTTAGCTTACCTCTCCATCCCATAAAATCCCCTGACATCTCCGTATGGGCTACACAGAGATGTTCTGGGCCTGCCTGCTTCTACCTTTTCATGGTCACATTTTGTGGGCTCTTGAAAGTTGGGATCTTGCCTTACACATTTCTACATCGAGCCAAGAAAAGTGATGTGTACAAAGTAAATACTCCACAAGTACCTGTTGAGTAGTTTCGTAGAAATTACACCATGGAGGAAAGGAGGGACCCAGAATTTATTGGGTTGGCCAAAAAGTTCGTTCGGGTTAGTGTGTCCGAGTTCAGAAAACCCGAACGAACTTTTTGGCCAACCGCTATTTTCCAGGTTTTTTTGTTTTTTGTTTTAATTATCTATTTATTTATTTATTTATTTATTTATTTATTTATTTATTTATTCTTGGCTGCGTTGGGTCTTCGTTGCTGTGCGCGGGCTTTCTCTAGTTGCGGTGAGCGGGGGCTACTCTTCGTTGCGGAGCACGGGCTCTAGGCAAGCGGGCATCAGTAGTTGTGGCACTCGGGCTCAGTAGTTGTGCCTCGCGGGCTCTAGAGCGCAGGCTCAGTAATTGTGGCACGTGGGTTTAGCTGCTCCGAGGCATGTGGGATCTTCCCGAACCAGGGCTCGAACCCGTGTCCCCTGCATTGGCAGGCAGATTCTTAACCACTGCGCCACCAGGGAAGCCCTGTGCTACTGTTTCTTGGCTGCTCCTCCCTTGTCTCTGCATCCCCTCCCTTCCCTGATTAGCAACTGTTTGAACCTGCCCTTTGGGTCTCAGGGAAGGTCATGGAGGCTGGAGTCTGTCCCCTACAAACAAGGAACGGGGGACACAGAGAGGCTTCCATGCCCAGGAGCCCCTACAGGGTCCTGCTCAGTTTCATTACGTGTGCACTCCCTATGGCATTTCAGGGAAGGCCATGGCAGCCACATGGCACCCACATTTTCATTTAGCCCTGTGCCCCATAAATTAGGTAGCCGGTCCTGTCTGTAGATTAGATAATAGCACAGTGTCAATGTTAATTTACTGAATTTGATTATTGTACTGTGGTTATTTAAGAGAATGCCTCTATTTCAGGAACTTCACTGAAGTACTTAGGATGTCTGCAACACACTTTCACATGCTTTAGAAAAACATAATATGTGGTGTGTGTGTGTGGAGAGAGAGAGAGAAAGATGAAAGTAAATGTGGTAAAATGTAAGCATTTGGTGAATGTGGGTAAAGAGTATGCAGGAAATCTTGGCACTATTCTTGCAACTTTTCTTTAAGTCTGAAGTCATGTCAAAATTAAAAGTTGAAAGAATAAATCAAGCATAAAAAAGGAAAAAGTAAGGAGAAATCACTGCAACCACGTCAGAGCTACTAGGAGAGTGGGATATGGTGTCCCATGAAATCATAGGCAAATGGAAAAGAAATAACAGGGAAACCTTGCAAGTGTACCACAGCTGAACCAGCTGAGACCGATGGAGAACTGTCCTTGTGATAAGCATGAACATGCCTAACTTGTACATTAATATGTTGAGAGGTTAATGCTATTTCAAACCAGAGTCTCTGGCCCTACAACAGAGATCCTGAGTGAGCCAATCTAGAAAATTCTACACTCCAAATCACTCAGCCCGCCCAGGCATCTGCCCCAGAGTCTGTGTATATTGCTACCTGGAGGTTGGTTAAAGGGGGTCCTGTGGGCACCATCCAGGCCACTTGGAGCTCTGCCTGTGAAGTGAGGTACCAACCTTCCATCAGTGTGGGGTTGTTGTTTTCAGATTGATCGCAAAGGGTGGCTGCCTTCCATTGTCTATTCCCCTGGTAGTGCCAAGAGTCTAACCATAATCCTAAGCCTAACCCTAGCCCATAATAAACCACAGACTTTGGATCGTTCATCTGGTGAAAAATCCCCAGAGGGCTGTCCAAGATGTGAGGGCTGCAAACAATGGGGTTTCAGTAGCTCTAGAGGGTCCCATCTTTTTATGTAATGAACTCACCCCAATAAACCTGGTTTGGCTGGGCCCTGGGCTTCTTTGGGGTTGATATCCCAGCCGTGGGGGGTATGCAGAGACTTCTGGGTCTAGGACCTCTATGCTCTGCGGGCAGGGCCTACTAATGCTATGCTGTTCTGTGGCTCGGGGGCGCTGCAGCTCCCACCAAGTACCATCTTTAAGGGCTAAACAAACCAGACCCTCACCAACAGATTGCAGCACTGAATGGAGAGCTAACGAGTTGTCAGCCATCACTCTGTTTTCCTCACCCTCACAGTTTTGCCATCAACGTGTAGTAGAATGATCAACTGGGTAAACGTGATCATGGGGCAAGAAGGGGAGTACTTGTTGTGTTTGCAGTATGATTATTTCACGAGTTAGTTTTTGGAAGCTGCACCAATGGACAGGACAAATGGAACCACACAGCAGTCACAGGAGCCATCATAGCTGGTGCAGCCCTAGCTCCCGGGGCATTAGGGCTGGCAGTTTGGGGGTCTATTACTAGATGAAGAGGCAAAAAAAAGTCATTTCTCCTATGTCCTGTTGGGTAGCGTAACTCCTCTCCCTGCTCCACATTGCTTCCAGAGTCTATTCTTAATATAACCGCCAGAAGGATCTTTTCCAAACATAAGTCAGATGACATCATCGCTCTGCTCACACCCCTCCTATGGCTCCTAAATTCCTCAGAATAAAAGGCAAAGTCCTTGTAGTGACCACAGGGCCCCCCATGATCTGTGCCTGCACTACTTCTCTGACTGCATCTCCCTTCGTGCTCCTGACCCCTCAGCACTCCAGCCATGATCCTCAAGCACTCTGACCTTAGGTCCTTAGCCCTAGAAGTTTCTTTGGTCTGGACAGTTCTTCCCATGGATTCCATGTGGCTCATGTCCTTCTTCACTCAGCTCATGACTTGAATGACACCTTAGGAAAGCCCTTCCCTGAATACCCTCTGCAAAGCAACAACCCCCTATCTCTTATCCCATCCCCTGGACACACTAGTCCTCTTACCCAACTTTATAGTTTGCCATAATCTTTCTACCACCTGACACATTAAACCTGTGTTGGTTCATTCATTTAGTGACTATTTCCCCCACCCTACACACGCGCGCGCACACACATATGCACACACCTCCCTCCTTGATGTCAAATCCCCACCACCTAGAACAGAACACATAGTAAGTGCTCAAAAAAGGTTTCCTGAATGAGGAATGCCTCTGCTTACGCTGTTCCTTGGGCAGGGCTGTCCTCTACTGGTCTGGCTTTAGAACTTCATTTTTCAAGCTCCAGCTCCCTCATGTGTAACTTCCTATTATGCCTCCAATCACCAACCTGCACTTTGCTGAAGAACAGATGTTTGTTTCTACGGGGTTTTACCGTACACAGCCCTCTGGACTGGAGATGGGGTTTAGAGGCAACAGCAAAGCAGCGTGTTGCTGGAGATGGGAGAAAGTAAGCGCAGGAAGAGACCCTGCCCTGAGCTCCGGAGAGGCAGCAGTTTACCAAGTTTCTGGCCCTGGGAGCCATCCTTCTAGCCCAAACTAGCATGGCTGTGGTCTGGCTACAGAACACATAGCCCATCAAGATGCTGTCCGCACATAGGCTCCTGGAAAGGAGGAGAGCATTTTGTGGCATGGTGCTGATGGAAGAAATAGTGGCACGCATACAAAGGCATACCTGTGCCATCCCTGAGTTAGGCAAGGCCCTGCCTAGGGCTCTCTTTCAGAAGACAGAGCTGGGGAAAGCAAGGAGAAAGTGGAAGGGGTGGTACCCACACATTTAGTCCCTAATGACTCTACCCAGCCTATCACTTTGTTTTTGCTTAGAAGGGTTGGGGAGACTGGAGCCTGGACAGGGAGAGATTGGAAAAGGGAAAGCTAGGAGAAAAGCGATCCTGCCACCCACCTACCTCCAAAGGCAGCCTTATGCAGCGAGCACCCCCATTCCCATGCGGGAGACTCGTTCCCACGTACCCCCAGGGGGATGGGTGGACAGCCAGGTTCTTTGCTGGCTCATGGCCTGGGGCAGAGACCACCAGGAGGATGAGAAAGATAAGGCTGGCCAAACACCAAGCCACCCAGCTTTCTGTCTCCACACAATCCCACTCAAGCTGCCTTGACCTCTCACATTCCACGGTGGGTGGAGGAGCAGGGAAGGGCATAAACCATGTCCTGGGGGGCCAGAGTCTCTGCCATTACTTCTTTGCTTTACCTCCTCCTCACCCCAAAGGCTAGGAATCCCCTCCCCACCCCACCTCAGGGATTAATGTGAAAAATCACTGCAGTAGAACCGGCATGGGACTCTGGTGTCATCAGATGACTCAGGTTCAAATCTAAGCCTGTAAAAGGTTGAAAGCAACCTAAATAGTCACCAGTGTAAGTGTGGTTAAATAAACTGCACATATCCAAACAATGGAATACTATACAGCCAGAGAAAAGAATGAAGAAAACTTTTATGCTGTGAGTGATCTTCAAGATGTATGAAGTGAAAAAAGCCAAGTACAACACAATGTGTATAGTGTACTACAATTCTGTAAAAAGGTGGGCTAGATGAGAATCTTATATTTACATGTCCCTGGAGAGATGGAGATAGATGATAGAGAGAAGAGGAATAGAGAGGAAGAGGGGTGGTGAGAAGGAGAGGGAGAGAAAAAATAGGCATAGAAAGAAGGGAGAGAAGGGGGGAATAAAGAGAGGGGATACAGAGAGAAGAAAGGATAGAGGGAGTGAGCTGGAGCTCTATCTTGGGAAGAAGACACAAGAAACTGATGGCATTCGTTTCCTCTGTAGAAAACAACTGAGTGGCTGCAGGTGCAGGAAGAGGGTCAAGGGTGAGAGATGTTTCACTGCGTATTCTTTTTTTACCTTTTGAATATTGATCCATGTGAATATTATTTATATAAAACAACGGTTTGATTTTTAAAAAGCAGCTACAACGAAGGACCCTGGCTTTGCCACCTTCTTTCTGTGTGGCCCCAAGCCAGTAATTTGGTGGAGTCCCAGTCTGTAACACAGGACTGTCATCAGCTAATTTGAGGGTTGTTTTGGGGATCCAGAAGATCTCACAAGCGAATCTCCCAGCCCTGTGTCTGGCACACAGTACGTGCTGCTGCTGTTGTCAGAACCCCCAGCAACGAATCCCAGTGACTTTGGAAGGATTCCAGCATCTCTCTGAGCCCCAGTTCTCTCCTCCAAAACCCTGGGAGAATAACCAACAACCGCATAGGGCTGCTGGGCGGATTCACCCAGGGAAGTGCCAGCGCACACAGATGAGCCCTGAGTTTATGTTCATTGTGTCAGAGCTGATCTCAGACTTGGTGCCTGGATGATCTAGTTGCACCCCGCACCCCCACGCCCCCACCTCCACCCAGAGTCGCGGGAGGAATGGGCCAGAATAATAAGAACAGAGGCCACAGCCCCATCGGTGCTGGAAGTGGTCACTTTATTGGTTGGAAAAGAAGCAGCTGTGGCCGCTCAGGAGGGAGCACAGAGGCCAGGAAGGGAGGAGGGCGCTGGGCTGGAGCCAGACAGGGCCAGGCAGACACTTCCACTCCCCCACTCCTCAGGCTGGTGGCTGGAGGTGGAGGAAGAAAATCACAATAATACCGTCAACAACAGTATCCATGATACTGGACAAGAGTGCCTGCAGCTTAATTTCTGGGCCAAAGCTCCCCCTACCCCATCACATCCCCCCCTTAGCTCCCTACCCCCGCCCCCAGGAAAGCCTCACCGTCTTGGGGCCCTGGGGCTCTGCCTGCACTTTTCGGAAGGTCCTAGACTCATCTCTTCTGCTTCTGACCATCCCTGGACACACCTGGGTATACCATGGTCCCCACTGACCATTGTGACCTTCCTGAGGGGCCACTGTCATTTATGTCCCTAAGAATCCTTCCACCACTAGGAAGTTCCACCATGCCCCTATTCCTTTGGTTAAGCTGGGTTAGCTGATCAAAAAGATCTTATTTATCCCATTTTATAAGCAAAATATTTGCAGTTCAGGGAGGTGAAAAAGGCTAGTTAAGTGTCAGAGCTAAAATCTGAACCCAGGTCTTCCTGACTGCAAAGCCAGCCCATGCAGCTGACACTGATGGAGGCAAGAGGCGGAGAGTTCTGGTCCCTGGGGAGACCGTGGTTCTCTCTCAGGCACTGAATTAACAACCTTGGGGCCTTGGGCACATCCTCCCCTCTCTCTGTGTCTCAGTCTTCACATCTGGACAATAGGTTTCATCACTGACCTACCAGTCCCTTGGCTGAGAGCTTATCAAAAGTATTGCACGATCAACAATGAGATTTCAACCAAAGGGCCCTTCCAGGTTCTTGCTTGTCTGGGTCCCTCTGTCTGAAACAGCCTCCCCACTGCTGTACTTCACCAGACTACTGACCCTTCATTCATCCTTCAGGATTGGCTCAGGGTCCCTTCTGGGAAGCCTGGTCCCTCCTTTCCCCACTCTGACCTGGGTGAGGCTTTCCTCTTCTATGTCCCCGTCACACCCAGCCCTTCCCTCCATTGCAACAACGACTACAGGCACTGGGGGCGTCTGTCCATCTGTCTGCCTCAGCCACTGGGCTGCAAGCTCGGTGAGGAAGGGTGGTGGTCACCTTCCGTCCCAGAACCTGGCACAGAGCTGGCGGTACAGTGCTGGATCCTGCAATGGCCTGACGATGCACGTTCTTTGGTTTTGCTTCTCTTTATTTTCTTACACTTGCTTTATGAGTTAATATTGTTTTATTTTTAATTATATGTGGGGAAAGAGAGGCTCCACAATCTTTTCCTTCCAGCGTCAGAGCCCCTCGAGGTGGCTGAATGTAGCCCTGCCTGCCACAGAGTAAGTGCTCAACACACTTGAAAGGGGCATTTGAGAAACTGAACTGAAATTAACTGATCTCTACCAGCTCTGTCCTGAAAAGCCAAGCTTTTTGGCGAGAGTACAGATCAATTCTTCTGCTTCGCACTGGCCTATGCAAAGAGCTTCCTACTTCCCCAACCCATCCAGCCACCGCCCGCCCCCCCAGGACACAGCTGCTCCTCCAGCCGCTGACTTATTAACGTGGGTGTTTAGGGGAAAAGGAGTAAATCTTCTCACAGCCCAATTCATCAGCAAATATTGTCCCATCCACCTTCACATAGGTCCCAAACGCAGCCACTTATGTCACCTGGTCCATCATCTCCCACCTGGCCTCTTGCAGGATCCTCCTCGCTGGTCTCCCTGCTTCTGCCACTGCCCAGTAGGGCCTCCACACAGCACCCTCAGCAATCTTTGCAAATCTAAGTCAGAGCGTGTCCATCCCCAAGGGCCCGACATCTCTGGGTCAAGACCATGGGTCAAGACCAAAGTCCTTACATGGTCTATCAGGTCCCTCCGCTTACCGCCTACCTCTCGGACCCTCTCCTCTATTGCCCTCTCCTTGATCACCAGGCTCCAGCCTTCTGGCTTTTCCTGAAACTCACCAGGGAGGCTACTGCATTATACCTGCTGCCCCCTCGGCCTGTAACATTCTCCCTGATATGCTCGCGGCCCCCTCCATCATTTCCATCAAGTCTGTTCATATGCTGCTTTCTGGGAGGTCCCATGAAAAAATTGCAGTACTGCTCCCTGCCGCCCCCCATCCCCACTCCTTATCACCACTCTGTTTTCTTTTCCTCCAGGCCACTTATTTCCTGCTAACATTTCACAGAGTATACTTGCATATTTATTTTGTTTATCATTCACTAGCGTATAAAACCATCAGAGAGAAATTTGTGTCTGATTTGTTCACACATGGAGCATCTCCAGCACCTAGAGCAGTGCTTGGCACGTGATGGACGCTCAGTGAATCTGCTGAGTGGATGAAAGTAAATCAAAGGACAGAGAAGGGAACAGCAGTGTGTTAGCTCAGGTTCTCCTTTTCAGCCTGCAGGTGTCATCACATCTGGGCATCAATGCACCCCTCCCCCCAGGCCACCTACCTCAGAAGACAGGTGTGACACAGGACACTTTCCCGCAACCATTGTGGCAGCATTTCAACAGACCAGGACACTGGCTGTCCACCTGGCACTGGTCCAGGCAGAGGCCGAGCTGGGGGAAGGCGATGTCCACCTGAGGGCAGGAACCCTTCTTTTCTGGGTGGAAAAAGGGGTGGGGGGTGGGTGGGCAGAGGGGAAGCAGGGAGCTGAACACGTCTCCACAGCACAACCACCCACCTGGATTCACAAACAAGAGAGCTGCCTGCCTAAGTGGATCTTGGGGGCTGGAGTGGATCTCAGGGGACCTTGGGAGATCACCTGCAACCTCCCTTCCTTCTGCTGTCTCCCTGAGTGGTTTGGGATCATAGGGCCCTAGTTTGAGTCCCAGATCTGCCTTTTCCTAACTTTGTGACCTGGGGCCAGAGATCTCCCAGAGCCCCGTGTCTTCAGGTGTCACATGAGATCCGTGCTGCCCACGTCGTGGGGCTGCTGAGGAAGCAGTGGAGGCAACAGACATCTATTCCTTCTCCCTGCACAGTCAAAGTCCTTGTAATAAGAATAATAATGAGTAAGGACAGCAGTTAACACTTAGCTGCTTCTATGTGCCAGGCATTATCCTAAGCATTTGACGTATATTAACTCATCTAATCCTCACGATAATCCTAAAACAGGGTGTGAGGAATTGTTATTATTTCCTCATGTTGCAGATGAGGAAACTGAGGTACCAAGAAGTTAAGTAATTTGCCTAAGGTCATACAGGGTAGAGACAGGATTTGAACCCAGGAATCTGGCTTCAAGTCTGTGCACCAAGCACTCTGCTGCTTTGTAAGCTGTAAAGTGCAGTGCACGTGTGAGGGGTTACACACCCACAATCTCTTCACTCACTCCCATCTGTTCACTCCCAGTTACCACCATCTAGCACCAAGGCCCCCATACAACCTCACTCATCCACACCCAGACAAGCATTCTTCCACTAACACACACACAAACAGATAACACCACAGAGATGTGCTGATTACAAAGCCCTCAGTGTAAATTCATTTTCTCCTTTAAACCTCCACATCAACTCTCTCTTCTATAGGGGTTATTTCTACCCTGCTCCTACTACAGAGGAGGAATATTAGACCCAGAGATGTGAAGGCATCACCCAACAGCACACTGCTGATCATAAGTAAAACCAAGACCTAAGCCCAACCTTCCAATGTCCACACACACACACACACACACACACACACACACACTGGGCTTCACTTCCAGGGTCAAGGAGAAGGGAGCTGGCTCAATGTCCAGAAGCCCCAGGAGCAAGCCCAGCCAAATGTCAAAGGGGCACAGAGCTGGGTGATGAGCTGCAGGGGACAGGAGGGGCTGCCTTCCTGGCACAAAGACACCCTTTCCCTTGAGAAGGGCAGGAGCTCTCAATACCGAGCTGCCCCTGGACAGAAGGGCATCGGGAGCGAGGTACTCACAAAACAAGCCACAGTGTGTGGAGGGTCTACTCTCTCCTGAGACGTTTCACATGTATGATTTCATTTAGCCTCATGTCGACCCTACAACATCTGGGATTCTCATCCCATTTAGCCAGCGAGAAAGCAGAGACTCAGAGAGGTGAAGCGACTTGCTCAGGACCCACAACCAGCAGATGGCACAACTGGGATTCTAGCTCAGGAGGCCCTCTGGTCGTGCCCCTCTTCCTGCCTCAGTCTGTCCATCTGAGACCAGGGAATAGCAGAGAACCCCCCTAACGGCAGAGACTCCACTTTTTTCCATCCCCCTCTCTCAGCTGCCTGTCTGCCATCCTCCTTTCTCTCCCAGTGTCCTCCTCTCCTTCCGGTCCTCCTCCCTCTGGTCCAGATTAGAGGCCCCTAGACCCAGAAGCCCCCTGATGGGCCTGTCCTCCCTCCACCTCCCACCTCCCTGCTCACGAATGACTGAATCTCCAATTACAAACCTTCCCGGCCCCTGTGGGCAACTTCAGAGAAATCACAAGGTGGGAGCATCACAGAGGTTTTTTTTCTGGATAAAGACAAGTGATCCCAGCACCTTGGGATCCAAGTCATATCCCTTCTTCTAGTCCTCAGTCTTTCCCTCTGAAAAATGAGAAGCTTGGATTCCACAGCTTCCTGCTCTGATAGGAGCCCCCATGGCCTGTTGGACAGTCTTGAGCTCCAGCAAGTACTTTTTATGACAGGCCAGTTTCACACACTTTCTCTCTCTCACTTAATGCTTAGAGTGGAAGAAAGTGTTTTAAAGATGAAGAAGTGGGAGGGGTGCTCTGGGAGGGGTCCTGACATTCTTCAAACCACTCAGGCAGAAAGGAACTCCCTGTGTTATGACTCCTGCCCAGCCAGAGATGGCAATGTGACCTTGGACAAGAACCCTTCTCTCTTTTGTAGCTCACATCCACATCTTTAAGATGGGCTGGGTGCTCTCCTAAACCTGGAAAGTCTCCATCTGGACAGAGAAATTCGGGGAGTCCTGCCAGCAGGCGTCCCAAGTCTTTCCTCCTGGGTTGGGGGGGCCCCAGGGTAGGGACTCTGATAGGGAGAAGCGCCCCAGACCTTGGGGCCCAGCCCATCGGGCAGCCCTAGGCTGCCCCGCGGCTAAACCCAGCCAGGAGGAAAATCCGAACCAGCTCCCCTGATCTCAGAGAACAATGTTCCGGAACAACGGCCCCCGCGGTGCGTCCCGGAAGTCCGTCATGCCCCAGAGCACTGAATCCGGCTAGGAGTGGGGGACCTCCCTTCCCCCTGGCTGCACTTCAGCGACGCCTAGGTCTCACCCGAGCCACGGGAAGCAGAGCACGGGCTGATCTGGTTCCATCCGCCTCGACCTGGTCAGGGACCCCTGGGTTGGTCGCGCCCCAGATCCCGGAACAGAACTGGTCATCCCTCCTCCTCCCAACCCCCGCTGCCCCGCCCCGCCCCGCCCCGCCCCGCGTGGGTCCCCCGGGGTTACCATTGGGCATCTGGCAGACGGTGGCGCAGCCGGCCCGGCAGCACTTGAGATTGTCCGCGCATTCCCCATCCGAGAGGCACTCCTGCGTGCAATTCAGGTCCACCTCCAGCGAGGGGCACACGCCTGATTTCTCTGCTCCTGTGCCTGGGAGGCGGACGCGCAGTGGGGGACTCAGTCCCGCTCTCAGAGGACGCCCGCCTCCCGTCTGACGGCCCCAAATCTCAGTCTCCCGGGAATTCTGAGTCTCAGTCCCTGCTCCCCACACCGCACTACAGCCTCGAGAGAGCCCCACCTCCAGGGCCGGGGTCCCCGATACCTGGGACGACAGGAGTGACCAAACTCTTGGCCTCTGAGCCCTCAATTCTTAGGGGACCCCCGCACAACTAAGCGTCTAGGAGCTTCCCATGTCCAGGCGAAGGGTCCCCGCCTCTGGCCACTGAGTCTCCACTGTCAGCAAAGAGTCTCCCCATCTCCCCCCGCGCATATGTCAGCCTTCAGTGTCTGCCCACCTCCAGCACATTGGACCCCACATCTAAAGCTCCAAGGGTCACCACTTTTAGGCACCAGGGATCCCCGCATTTTAGTCTCCATGGGACTTTCCACTTCCACCCCGGGAATCCTCAATTCTCCGTCCCCAGAGAGGCTAGGCTTCTGCCGGGCTCCTTCCCGGCGCTCCTGGTTCGGCCCCTTTGGGCGCCAGGCCTCTGCCCGCCCCACTCACCTGTGACCGGGGGGAGGCCCAGCAGCAGGCCAAGGAGGAGGGCAGCGACGAGCAGACCGAGGCGGCAGCTACGCATGGTGCTCGCCGGGGCGGGAGTGAGGCGCCGCCCGGAAGGGGGGATTTAACCGCTCGCCCGGGGGGCGTGGGGTAGGGGCGGGGCCGAAGCCGTGCGGGTAGAGGGCTCAGCGGACAAGGCAGGCGGGCCGGCTGCAGCCTCTTGCCATTTCACAATGCCCCAGGATCAGGTGTCACCCTGGCCCCAGTGGGAACCAGGAACCTAAGCTGCTTCCAGGCCGGTGCAGCTCGACCAGCTGCAGCTGGACCCTTGTCCACTCCTCCTTCCCCACCTCCCTCCTGGGGCCCGTGGGCAGGGCAGCAGGAGGCCGAAGGCTAGATCCAGGACTCCGGGGTTCCCATTCCCGGTAATGCCTGCTGCCGGTAAAGGAGGGGGAAAGGGCAGGACCCACAGGGAGGAAGGAGCCTGCGGATGAAGTGGTTGGATTCGGGGTCAGCAGGTCAGAGTGCAGATTGCTCTTTAGAGATTCATGGTGGAGCTGCTGTGTAGGGATACAGAGCACATAGTAGGAGCTGCAGGAAAAATTATTCATGAATGAACCGACTGGACACAAGAAACTGAGGCCAAAGAAGGTGAAACACCTACTAACATCTAGAGCCATTTCATGTGTGTTTCTCCCTCCCTCTCTTTTCCACACCAGCACTGTCTCAGGGCTCACTGTGTGCAGCTCTGTGTTCAATGTCTCACGGAGTCATGGATCTTCCCAGACACCTGTGAACAGACGGATATTGTTGTCATCAGCTGTGCCTGACAGGTGGACTGGATGTGCAGAGGGGGTACCCTCCCACCCAAGGTCCCACGAGAAGCTGTAGAGACAAGGTTGGATCCCAAGTCTCCATCCCTCCAAGCCCTTATTTTTTCCATTCCATCATAAATGTACGTTCTTCGTGACACATCTAGGGCACACAGTTGGTGTAGAGAAAGTAATTAAAGGAGACTTCGGCCCTGGCCTTTGGGTGACAGGGTCTGGGTTTGACTCCCACCCACTTCCACCATCTGCCAGCTGAGGGACCTTGAATGAATCACTTCCCTGTTCTGAGCTGCCACACTGTCATCTCCAAAGATCTGTGAGTGGTCCAAAGATGGTGTCTCCTGTTAGAAAGGAGACTGCTGAGTATACACCAAGCTTTAACATGCAGGCTGATAAATGCCAAAACGCAGTTACCCAGCAAGAAGTGCCTTCAAACATCCTTCCTGATCCAAAATCTGAGGTCAGTAAGCTCCAGGAGGTCTTAGCTGATGGAGGGTACAAGGGGTTGGGGGCAACGACCATTGGGATGACAGGTGAGTAGGAGCTGGTGACAGACGTACATCCAGCCACTGTCCCCACAGATGGGTCCCAGGGGAAAGAGGCTGAGAATGCCTCCCCACTTCCCATGTTCAGCCTGGGGACTGGAGACAGGTCTTGGTTGGGAGGGGCCAGGGCTGTTTACTCTGGGCACAGGGAACAGTCAACAGCCATGTCGCAGGAGCCAGGTAGGGGCGCAGCCCAGGGCGGCTCCTGGAACTCAGTCTAGGGCAGCAGAGGACACTTTGATGAGCAAATGGTCTTAGCCTGTGGACCCAGCTGCCTACTGGACCTTCAGCCTCAGGCACTGCTCTCCACAGCCTTCTTCTGGCACCTAGCCAGCTCCCCAAGCCAGGAAACTACCCGACCTCACCCCTCCCCAGCCCTCTTGGGCTCTCCTGGTGATTGACTCTCTCTGACAGAAGTGGGGATTAGTCTGAGGCCAAGAGGATGGGGCGGGGCACACGGATGGAGGATGAAGTTTCATAGGCCAATGATGTTTAGAAAGTTTCATAGGCCAATGATGTTTAGCTTTTGTGATGCTAGCCTGTGCGCTAGGTATATTCATATAGTTTGCTTCTACATAAAATGTAAAAAGGGCAGAGGCTTTAAAACCAAATACATTCAGATCCAAATCAGGGGTTGGCTACTTCCTGGCTATGTGACCTATAACAGCACCTCACATTTTGGACCTACATCTTCTTCTTCCTTAAAAGGGGTATCATGAGGGAATTCCCTGGTGGTCCAGTTGTTAGGACTCCGTGCTTTCACTGCTGAGGGCCCAGGTTCAATCCCTGGTCAGGGAACTAAGATCCTACAAGCTGCGCAGCGAGGCCAGAAAAAGGGGGGAGGAGGAGTATCATGAGAAGTGTTTTGTAGGGTTATTTTAAGGTTTAAAAGGAAAAGCATAAACCGGAGGTTGCAAACCTGGCTAGAATATTGTATTGTTAGCCCGCACAGTACATTTTAAAAGTTTGAATTAGTTGCTAAATTTAAGAGTGGGGGATTTCACATGAAAGTAAAACTCTAGCATCTTTCAGAGAAAGGAAACGATCTGGGAACACAGTCTTGCAACATTCCATGGCAACCGTCTACTAGAACAGTGGGCCTCAAACCTGAGCAAGCATCAGAATCACTTAGACGACTTGTTCAAACACAGCTTTGAGAGCTCTACCTCCAGAGTTTTGATTCAGTAGGAGCGTGAGAATCAGCAACTAACAGGTTTCCGGGGCTGCTGTTGCTGCTGCTTAAGGGACCACACTTTGAAAACCATGAATGAGCTAAGCAGAGCTGCTCTCTTGTTATGAGAGGAGCGATCTCTCCAGTTTCCATAATCCCCACCATCTCCACCATTGTCTCCCCTGTCCCCACTCCCACTCCAAATACTACCATCCACATCACTCGCCTGGCCTGGAAGGGATTTAAAACTGTGACCTCTCGGGTGGGCTCACAGTAGGTGTTCAGTAAAAGGTAACTTGTTTTTATTTAACAATCTTATAGCAATCTTAATAATTAGGTATTATTCTCATTTTACAGATGAGGAAACTGAAGTGCAGCTAAGGGAAAGTGACTTGCTGAAGGAAACAGCAGTAAATGAGAAGGAAGACGCTTGCAAAGCCTTTTAGTTGTGTGGCTGCAGTTATTTCAATGTTACACACACACACACACACACATACACACAGAACTCTATCTGAGGTTAGCACAGATGATGCATCAAAAAATTTGAACGTGACTTCATGAGTGTAAAATCATATTTATCAAGGAAGAAAGGAAAGAAGAAAAGGTTGAAACAGGAGGTGATATGAGTCAGCTGCAGACATGCCTGCTCTTAGATGACTGTAAACAAGTGAACATTGAAGATTTGAGAAATTCCCAGGAGTGAACAGGGTGTCTTTATATACAATGGGGCTTTGTCCTCTTGGACTGTTGGACCCATTCAAACTTCCTTCACTCCAAGGAAACCTCTCTCTCTGAGTGTATTGGCTATTTTGTTGTTTTGTCAGCTAGCATTCTTTTGTCCTTTTTCTGATAACAGTGGCCTGATTTTAATTTGGGAAATGACTCTTCCTCCACCCATGACAGGTGGGGTTGGAGGGGACTGCCATTCAGAGTTCCTGCCCTACCCCCAGACCGAGAGTGGCCAATCAGATGCTCTCGCTGGAATTTTAATCTTGACCAATGAGTGACAAAAGTTCTGAAAATGTATGGCACTCATTCAAAAGTGGCCTGAGAAGACCTTGGTTCTGTCTTGTTTACCATCCTTTCCAAGCGTGGTTCTTTTCGCATTACCTTCAGTTTCGTGAGCTAAACTAAATCAGCGCTATAGGTTGCCAACAGAAGATTCCAATGGGATGTAACTTAAGGGTACAGTTAGGAAGGGAGAATGCTTTCCTACACACCTTTTCTGGAAATGGAAGTTCATTTCCAGTCTCAGTATGAAGAGATTCTTCTCCTTCTTTGGAAATATTTTTCCAGTGTGATTTATATTCAAGATTTGTTATCCCTTCCTATCCTTTCAGCATGTGAGGTTATATGAGTGAATATATTTTCTAAACTGAAAAGCACTAGACAAATGGAAGGACCCTTTATTTTATTTTATTTTTAATATTTATTATTTAATTTTATTTTTGGCTGTGTCAGGCCTTAGTTGCGGCATGCGGGCTCCTCGTTGAGGCACACGGGCTTCTCTCTAGTTGTGGCATGTGGGCACAGTTGTTGTGGCGTGCGGGCCCCAGAGTGCATGGGCTCTCTAGTTGTGGCGCATGGGCTCTCTAGTTGTGGCCCACGTGCTCAGTAGTTGCGGCACATGGGCTTAGTTGCCCCACGGCATGTGGGATCTTAGTTCCCCAACCAGTGACTGAACCCACATCCCCTGCATTGGAAGGTGGATTCTTAGCCACTGGACCACCAGGGAATTCCCAGAAGGACCCTTTATGATCACTTGCTGAGACAGACACTCTTCTTTCTGCATCCCTTATCCAAACAAGAATTTTAAGGAGAACTTAATTAACACATCACTTTAATGAAGATTTATAGCTTCCCTTGCTGCTACCAATGAAAGAAGATGCCTTCAACAGCTAGTATTAGGTTTATATAACTGAAGCATTTGTATAGCATATTGATCTAATTTTAAGTCTGGTTCAAAATAGGCATATGTGCTCCTGTCATTAAATAAGATAAGCCTCAAAGCGCTTGCATATCTCTTTGTTTTTTCATTCTCAACTTTAGCCCATCTTTCCCCTGTGGTTTTTCAGAATCGTTTCCATTCTATGGAAATCTCCAGAACCACACTTGGCTTCTACCTTAGCCAATGACCTGATCTCCTTCAGTCCCTTCCATGGAAATTTCTTCCAAATTCCATCCTTGTCAGTGAGTATATTTCTGAGGGAACCTTGTGAAGAGGAGAATCCCTTCTTTTCCAAGGTTGACTCTTCCACCAGGGGTTCCATACCTTCCCATACTCCCCGTCTTCTCATTCCCCTTCATCGTCATGTGTTCCCTCCCCATGGGATGGAAGTCTCCGTTATCTTTAAGGAAGAAATAAAAATAAACCAGAAACAAACAAACAAACCAACAAACAAACAAAAAAAGGAAGGGAGAATGGGTGACCACTACATCCCCACACTGTTCTCACAAATTCCTTCTCTGCCTCCAATAGCCAGACTCAGTTTCTGCTGCTCACAACCAGCGACATCTGATGCCTTTACCAGGGTCACCTTCAAATTCCTCATTTCCAAATCCAATGGCCTTTTCTCAGCCCTCATCCTCCTCTAACTCACAGGTAAGGTCCTCATGGCATAAATGCAAATCAAATTCTTTATACAAAAATTTTTTTTGTGCATCATCTAGCTATAAAAACTATGAATAGCAGAGCTTTCCTATTTGAGTACTTTGAGTCCCACCTCTTGAACCACCAGGGCCTTAGAGGACACAGCTTTCAAACCTCTTTTAGAGGACAGTCTTTGAAGTCAGAGAGTCTTGGGTTCAAATCCCACTCCTGCCAGTATTGGTTATGTGACCTTGAAGAAGAGGTTAATCCCAGATCTATTATTTCCCATCTCTGTGACCTTGGCAAAGTCATTTAACCCTTCCAAGCTTCAGTTTCTTCTTTTGTAACATGAAATAGTACTTCTAGCCTCATAAGGTCAACATGAACTAAGATAATTTTTTTAAAAAGCAACCAAGATAGCACCAACACATGATCAATAGCTGTTTTCAAAATGCCCCGTAGATGCTCTGAGCTCTGTCTACCTGGCCCTGCTTCATCCCGGTGGCTCCAAGGATGTCATCTACCTTCATGCTCTGACAGCTCAGGTTCTGGACCAAAGACACTTTGTGCCTGCACTCCCAGCGGTTCATGGTGCCTGAAAGTATTTTGTCTTTGCCTGGGAAAGTCAGGCGTTATGGTTTCTCTGCCTGGTCTCCACGGGGAGAGAAACTGTAACAGACTCTCCCAGGTATCTACCCAACGGCCTTTCCTCTTTCTTCCTTCCTAAGAAAGAAAGCTCGATGTTGTGTGTGGCAACGAATTCTCTCCTAAAAATAGCCATTAAATATATACGTGAGAAATCTGTCAGTATAAGGCTATCTATGTGCTCTTAGGATGGAGATCAATAATAAATATTTAGCACTTTAAGGGTAAACAAAGTAAGAATCAAACATGAAATTCTAGGAAACTGACAAATGATTCCAATGAAATCTGATAATGAGTAAATAAAGAGCATATGCCAAAACACAGAGTTAAAAGCAACATATAATCCATGATGTAAAGTAGTTGAAAGAAAGAAAAAAAAGAGAAATGAAGGAAAGAAAGTACCTCCCTCTTTCTCCCTTCAACACCCCTTCCCAGGGTTTATCTAATCTCATCCTCCATATGGTCATGAGAGGTGAGCAGGGTAGATTTCATCATGCCCACTTTATAGAGGAGAAAACGGAGGCTGAATTGGCATCCCGAGTCTAGGGAGCACAACACAGGACAGGCAGGGGCAAAGTGCACACACAGCCAGTATGTACTCCAAGAATTAGTGTGGAATGCTTCGTAGAATTGTGTAAGGAAGGAGCATCCTTGCAAACCAGATTTTTACAGTGGTTGTTATTCATCTGCATTATTACACAGCACCAGGCACCAGCCTCCCTTGCAAATGGACCCACCTCCAGGGTCGACCCACCTCCAGGGTCACATGGGGAGGCAAGAGCAGCGCTGTATTCTCCCTATTATTATTATTCTGCACGCTCCCTGGTTACATCATCCACTCTTCTTATACCATTTTCCATTAGGTGAATAATCTCAGATCTCCATCGCCAACATGGACCTCTCTCCATTCTTAGTGTGTTACAGTCTCTCCTGTTGGCCAGTGGCCTTTTTTTTTTTTTTTTTTAAAGAAATTCACGTTCTTTTATTTATTTATTTATTTATTTATTTATTTATTTATTTATTTATTTATGACTGTGTTGAGTCTTCGTTTCTGTGCGAGGGCTTTCTCTAGTTGCGGCGAGTGGGGACCACTCTTCATCGCGGTGCGCGGGCCTCTCACCATCGTGGCCTCTCTTGTTGCGGAGCACAGGCTCCAGACGCGCAGGCTCAGTAATTGTGGCTCACGGGCCCAGTTGCTCCGTGGCATGTGGGATCTTCCCAGACCAGGGCTCAAACCCGTGTCCCCTGCATTGGCAGGCAGATTCTCAACCACTGCGCCACCAGGGAAGCCCCGGCCAGTAGCCTTTTAAAAATTAAATCAGATCATGATATTCCCCTGCTCCAAGTCCTCTAGAGGATTCCCACTGCACCTGGAATCACAATCTAGATGCCCTACAATGGCCTGTGAGCAAATCCCTGCCTACTTCCCTCATACCTTCTCCTACTGCACAGGCCTTTCTGTTCCCCGCCTCATCGAGCTTGTTCCTACCCTGGTGCCTTTGCACTCACTCTTCTTTCTGCGTCCCCTGGCCACTCACATGGCTCCTTCCCTCCCTCCATTCACAACCACCTGCCTTAAGTAGCCTTGCTTTGCTTCGCCCTGGACTCTGCATGATTATCTGCCTAGCAGTGATTTCTTTGTGAAACATATCTTGTTCATCACCATTGAGTGTGCATCCACCATCTACAATGTCAGTTCCCACAGAGCGGGGAGCTGTGTGTTCACCGCTGTGACCCAAAGCCTAGGACAGTGCGTGACACACACGGCAGGCACTCAAATAGGACATGGTTATTCAGTCCTTCCTGGGTGCAGGCGCTATTCTAAAGTCTGTACATGGAGTCACCCCCTTGGTCCTTACTACTGACCAAAGAGGTAGGTGCCGTTATTACGACTCTCATTGTGCAGAGGACTCAGACGATGACAGAAGTGAGGTGACTTGGCCACATGGCTAGGAAGTTGGCAGAGTCAGAGTTTGAAGCCATGGAGTCTGGTCTGAGCTTTCGATCACCACATATTCTATCCCTAATCAGCGTTTCCTTAACGTGTGCCTGGATAAGTCAATGTCTACTCAACATCTTCCCATAAATGTTCTACAGGCACCATGGACTCAGTGATGACCAAACTGAACTCTTCATCCTTCCCACAAGGATTTGCTTCGCCTCACTTCTCCCAGGAAGCTGCCTGCTGTCTGTGCTTCTTCCCTTTCCTCACCCCCAGGAACAATCTCGTAGCAAAGCCTGTTGGTTGTTCCTCCTCAC
Organism: Balaenoptera borealis; assembly: GCF_965194805.1. Lineage (NCBI taxonomy): Eukaryota > Metazoa > Chordata > Mammalia > Artiodactyla > Balaenopteridae > Balaenoptera > Balaenoptera borealis. The sequence continues at coordinate 15,321,563 of NC_138872.1, forward strand.
TGTCTCTTCTGCAGCCTCTGCCCTCTGCTGAGTCCAGGTCACTCCTGTCTCCCCTCTGGACACTTGTCACTGAAACAGGAGGAAAGGGGGCTGGGTACAACCTTTAAAAGAGTGACATAGTCATAGGACATGACAAAAACTGGTTAGACCCAACTAGGTCCAAGATGACAGAAGATTCGACTTCCAGTAGACCTTGAGCCTCATTATACGCTAATTGTAATACATTAGCATATGCCAAATGACACACCCACCAGCTCCATGACAGTTCCAAGGCCGACCATCAAAGGTCAAAAAGTGGGCGGTGGCCCAATTCCTGGAAATCTCTGCCCCTTCCCCCAAATAGTTGGAATAATCCTCCCACTTTGAAATTACCCAGCCGATAAAAACTAACCACCCCATATTTAGGGGCCTTTTGCCTCCTGGGATGACCCACACTCTGTCTGTAGAGTGTGTTTCTCCCAAGGCCGTTCTTGCATTTTGAGATAGACCGCATTCTGTCTTTGGAATGTGTATCTCTCTAAATAAATCCACTTCTTATCTATCACTTTGTCTCTCACTGAATTCTTTCTGTGAAGAGACTTAAAGAAACTGAGCTTCATTAAGTCCTGAGACCAGGTGTGTGATTTCAATTAAAAGACCATGGGTTCAAGTCCCAATCTGGGCCACACGGTTTCATCACGACCCCACTGCCTTGGCCCCGCCCCTCCTCTCCCTCCTCCACCAGGGTCTCCTAAGATGTCCAGGTCCTTCCTGTGGCCTTGGGTAAAGCCCAAAACTCTTAGCTCATCTCACAGGGCTCCTCAGGTCTGGTCCTTCAAGTCTACACCCAGTGCCATCTCGTCCCATCCTCCCACACATTCTCACACACCTTCTCCTCCTCCTCATTCATCTCTTGCTTTTCCATGTGCTGAGAACACTTTCCCCACCTTCCTCTCAGGACTCTTCCTCATCCCTCAGGTCTCAGCTGAAAGTTCACTTCCTCAGGGTGTCCCTCCATCCAGCTCCCACCACCTCCACGCTTGTCCAGTCCCCTGCTAACCCTCCCTTCACACCCCGTGCATCGCATTCCTTAGTAATCACTTGTTCAATATCTCACATAATTTCCTGCTAGAAAATAGACTATAAGAGAGCAGAGACTGTGTCTGTCCTAGTACTTTAGTAGCTCAGTAAATATTTTCTAGTAATTACTCATATTAACTGATGATTTATAAACCCACTTTGTGTACACACACACACACACACATGCGCACACACACAGAGTCTTTTACAAACCAGGTACCGGGACGTCCCTGGGGGTCCAGTGGTTAACATCCATGCTTCCAGTGCAGGGGATGTGGATTCGATCCCTGGTCGGGGAACTAAGATCCCACATGCCGCCCTGCATGGCCTAAATAAACAAATAAACAAATAAATTTTAAAAAACCAGGTACCAAAAGAGCGGGGAGGGTTTGTTGGGATTCAGGAAGAGGCCACTGGGGGCAGATGGTGCCTTCCTTAAAGAGTGGTTCCTAATGGCTGGTTCCTTGGGGTTTTAATCCCGAGGAGAACCAGCAGAAGCCCCCAAGTTCCCCCTACATTTCGGAGAGACCAGGGGGTCATATAAAGGGCTGGGTGGGGTGGGCATGAGGCTGGATCTGGGTGAGGCCTATCACTGAAGCAAGAGGGATTTAGATTAAGTGGGAGGAAGAATGGGACAAATTTGGAAGAGGTCTTTGACGTTCCTTGGACAATGGGGGAGATTCCTGAGGTCGGACTTCTAGAGGATGACACTACCCAAAAAAATGTTTTTTGTTCCTTTCTTTAATGCAGCTGACAGCACATTTATAAAGCAGTCAGGAGCCAAGAAAACTAAAACTATGTATTTCTATACAATTCGCTTTGGTCTGTGGTATTCAAAGCACTTCAGCACCATAATCAACATAATTCTTAAAAATACCCAAAGGAGTGAATTTCTTAAGGCAGATACCATCACCTTATTTTGCAAAGAAAGAAACTGTGGTTCAGAGAGGTGAAGGGACTTGCCCAAGGTCACACCGCAACATTCAGAGCGACTGAAGCCAATCACTTCTATTTAGAACCAAGTACTTTTCCATTACACTGCAATTAATTAATATTTATTAATTATAATTAAACAACTTATTTTTTAATAGTATTTCTATTACCCTTATCAGAGCTGCCATTCATTGAAGGGTTACTCTGCCAGGCACTTACACAAGCATTCTACTAATATTATATCCTTAATTCTCACCATAATTCTATGAGAAGTTTTGAGAAAGAGAAAAGCAGCCCCTGAAATCTGGAAGCTGACTTGGCACTCACAGTTGGCCTTATGTTCCCTTGCTGAACATAAGTATTTCACAGAATATCAACATCAGGCAAGGCTATTCTGTGTCAGTTATGGATCAAGACAAAGATAGGATACTCTGTAATCATGTTTGAATACAGAAAAAATGAACTAAATTATACAAGTCACCAAAAGACCAAGCATCCCCTATCCTGCCTAATATAAGTGACTGCTGCTTCTTTACCCAATACAGCTCTAACCTCTATCTAGTTCTCCCTTCTTAGATGAAGATACCAATTCATAGAACTGCCCCACTTCCTGACAGCATCCATGCAGAGCAAAGCCATCTTCCTGAAACCCTCCCTAAAATCCCCTAACACAAGCCCACATCCCGTAAGTCCTTTCTAACAACCTCGTAATGAGAGCCATATGGTTCCCCAAGGTGGGGGAGTTCTCCCTTGCTGCAGTGAGTAATAAACACAATTTGTTCAGCTAGGAACGGAAGTGTTTCTAGTGGTCTGTGGTTGGAAACATTAACAACAATAAGCATTATCCTTATTTTATATTGAAAGAAAGTAAAACTCAGAGATGTTGAGAAATTGTCCCAAGACCATCAGGCAGTAAGTAACAGAATCAGTTCTGCCTTCTTATTTAACTACCTCTGCTGTTTAGGGTCTCTATGCCTCAATTTCCTCATCTGAGGCAGTGAGGCAGTTAGGCTCTGCTCTTCAAAGGCCCAACCATCCCACATCTTCCTAGAGGCAGGGGCATGAAAACACTGTCAAAGTGGCTCTACCTGGGACAGCTGGGACCTCCTTTTGACTGGGGACGCAGTGGATTCTGAACAAGTCATTCCCACAATGCCTTGCAGCTGAGAAGGTCTAATAATGAACTTGAAGTGTGGTGCATCCTGGGAAATACCTCCATAAGCCTTGGATTCCTGCCCCACCTACATCCTACCCCCTCCTCTCAGCCACTCTCATTCACTTGTTCATATTTTCATATTATCTGATTATCACTGCTCTTGACTTACTGGGAAAAGCAAGAGAGGAGGGTGACTTAACCCTACTGACCATCCTCTTATTCTTACACCAACTTCTCTCCTCCAGCCCAGTGAAGGGGCACCTCCTGAGGGTGGCTGACATCCTATCAGCCTCTGCATCAATTGTAGGGAGCTGAACCAAAAGGATTTCCACAACTTTGAGGCCTGAGAATCTGAAAGCTGCTGGAGGGGACTTAGCAAATGTTGCAAAAGAAGCTAAAAGACACTTTGTGGGAGAGGGGGTGGGGGGTACTTCCCTGACAGCCATCTCCCAATATCTGTAGGACTGTCTCAAGACAAAGACAGCAGAATAGGTCAGTAGGTTTCTTGGGAGCAGAGTCGGGACCAATGTGAATGTCAGGGCCAGATGGGAGGGGGACTCATTTGTTCAATGGGACAAAAGAGTTTCTACTGATGAATGCTGCCAGCTGGCACGTGCTGCCTAAGGAAGTGAGCTCTCCGTAGGAGGAGGTATAAAATCTGAGGCTGGTTGAGTATTTACCAGCTAAATGTTCTAGCATTTAATTATTCAGAAGCCTTCCCCAATTTTGCTTCCACCACCAATCCCTCCTTCGTTCCAACATCCACTCACCTATGTCACTCACCTCTGATGGGTCTGTTTCTTAAGGACGATAAAGGCGGCTGCCTCATTCCCCTCAGGAGCTGGGACTCGCAGAAGGGACCAGGAGACTCGAGCTTTAGGACAAGGGCTCTCATGCAAATGAGGTGCTTCCCTCATGTCTCCTGGGTATCTCCTCTTCCTCTGCTCTCTAGTGAGGGGACTCCCAGGTCCATCTATGTTCAGTGTTGAGTGAACTTTGACGAACATTTTGGGGTCTCCTCATGATGCTTAACAGCAACTTGGAAACCAGTACAGACTCCAGTCTGGGAAATGGATGAAAGGAGAATCTTTTTTCTCATCTCTGCCTCTTTGTCTTACCCCAGAGTTCATGTTTCTCCTCTTCTCTCTACCTGATAGAATCCAGTTCACCCTTCCAAACTCAGCTCAAACGTTGCCTCTTCCGGGAGGCTGATCTTGACCTCTCAGGTGACAGCCACGGCCTCCACCTTGACTTCCACAGCATGTATGTTTCTGAAACTCTATGTCTGCCTTCTAGGCTGGGCAGGGAGCTCTTTGCAGGTCAAGACTATCCTGGTCCAGAGATGCTCTAAGTGGGGTGCAGTGGGGGACAGAAGAAAACATCTACAAATTTCTGCTTATTTCTCTCTAGCCTACCCTTTATTAAAATTTATATTATTGGGACTTCCCTGATGGTCCAGTGGTTAGGACTCTGCACTTCCACTTCCGGGGGCATGGGTTCAATCCCTGGTTGGGGAACTAAGATTCCGCATGCCGTGTGGTGTGGCCAAAAAAAAAAAAACTATACTGTTGAATACTTGAAGTGTACATACTAGTGCAACAGGGTGCATATAATTATAATATAGAGATGGGATTTGCACACTCAGAATATTTACTGATGTGGGTGTGAGTAATCACACAGATTTGGAAGCTACTCACAGAGATTTGGTCATTACTGTTTCCCTGGTTCCTATCACAAAACAGACACTAAATATCAGTACATGTTAGAGTGATGAATGAACGAAGGAATGAGTGATGTTGCCTGGGTTTAGTCTCTTATAATGTCTCATAGTTGTTAGCTGGGGGACACTGGGCAAGATACTTCCCTTTCTTAGGCCCTAAATTCCTCACCTATGAAGTAAGGACTTCGGATCAGTTTCTGTGCCACATGCCTTCCAGCATTAATTCTTCTAGGTGAGGTTGGAGTCACTCCTCCAGTGGAGGACAGCATAGTTTAGTCAGTAATTATCCTAGCAAGTGTTTAAATTGCACTAATTACATGCCAGGCTCTCTGGTCTAAGGGCTCAGCATGTCCTAATTCATTTATCCTCACAACAACTCCATGTAGGAAGAAGACAGGTGCAGAGAGGTTAAGTAACTTGTTCAAAGCCACATAGCGTGGCAGATGTGTGCCCACCCGACCACTGACCACTGCCACCCTCAGTGTTGTTGCCTGACTTCCAGCTGCCAGTATCTGCAGCTCTTTGCCTGAGGGATTTCTTGGAGCCACACAAGAAGCCTGTGCACGGAGGAAGCCAGAAGTCCCCAGCCAGTGAATGACAGGGAGTTGGTATGTCAATGCTCTTTTACTTCTTGGGGGAGGCAACCACAAGCAAGGTGTTGACCCCATCTGGCCCATCCCCCATGGGAACTCATCATTAACAGTGCCAGTGGGCTTGCTCACTCTATGTTCGTTGGCTGCCTTTCCTGCCCTTTCTTACCCGCTCCCATCTTACCCAACAAACTACTTTCCCTCTGCTTCTTAGGAACTGCACATTAAGGCAGATCCAGGCTCTGGATCTTTACAGACTGGCTGGGGAGTTGGGCTCTTAACTATCTTCTTCCCTGCAAAGGACAAAAGCTTTGGGGCAGTCTGCTAGGCTGTCATGGTTAGGGTCCTGTCATTTATTCATTGTGATGGGTTCAGCTGTGTCCCCCACCAAAAAAGAGATGTTGCAGTCCTAACCCCAGGAACTCAGGATGTGAGCTTATTTGGAAATAGGATCTTTAGTGTGGTGATTAAGTTAAGAGTTCATTAGGGTGAGCCCCCATCCAATATGACTGGTGTCCTGATAAAAAGGGCAAAGTAGGTCACAGACAGGGAGAATGCCCTGTGAAGCCTGGACTTAGGCTGCCACAAGCCAGGTCTTCCAGGAGCTGGGAGAATGGCCTGGAATAGATCATTCTCCAGAGCCTTCAGAGGGAGCATTTCCCTGCTGACATCCTGATCTCAGACTTGTAGCCTCCAGAAGTGGGAGAGAATAAAAATAAATAAATAAACCACTCAGTTCATGGTGCTTTGTTACAGTAACTCCAGGAAACCAACTCACATACCTCCATTTCATCTTCAAAGGATTCTCAGAAGATTAAATGAAATAATGTCAGAAATATGCTGAGCACAGAGCCTGGCACATGGCAAGCACTCACTAAATGGGGAGATGCTTTTCTTTAACTGAAGTGGCAATCCCCACCCTACCACAGGACCTCAGGGAAGGAGATTCCTTGGGCAAGTGGACAGTTGAGCCTCCTTCCTTTCTCCTTCTGAGAGTCCGGGAGAACAACCTGCACCCAAATTTGACCTGGTCCAAGAAGTGAAGAACGAAAGCTTTCATGTTAAGGTGTCTCTCACCCGGGTTTTTGTGTAGCTTGGGGTGGCCATTCAGAGGTAAATGGTGCTGTAATGAGTTTGCTTCCTATACCTGGCAGGGCCCAGTCTGAGGACAGGAAAAGGGGTGGTGCCAGCTGCTCTGCAGAATAATGAGAAGGACCAGCATCTCCGTGGACCCTGTTGGTGAAGGTTCTTACTTGCAAACAACAGAATCCACTCCAGTTAGTCTAATTAGGAAAAGAATTTATTAAATATAAGATTTAAGCCACAGACAGATAAATATTCAACATCACTGTGGGGAAAAGGGGTTTCTCTGTTGAAAAATCCTCTGCCACCACTGACGCTCAGAACTGGATGCCAGAACTTCCATCGCTGCCCCCTCCAAGGGGTGCAGTGATGGTGGAGAGTGGGATGAAGGTGAGGAAAGAGGCAGGGTTCTGCTGAGGAGGGTAGGTCTGAGAAGGAAGCAGAGGAAGAGGCTCAACTCTTTCAGAAGCCAGAGCCCAGCCCTGTGTGGGGCCTCCTAGGACGTCACCATCTCAGGGGAGCCCAGCTGCCCGGCGCTCTGCAAGAAGAAAGGAACTTGTTGATTGTCATCACTGAAGTCCCTGACCTTGATAGTCTGCACCCTGACAGAGCCTTGACCGTCGCAGAAATGAGCAAGCACAGTACTGCTGACACTAGGATGAGCAACAAGAAAAAAAAAAACAGTTTGCCAAGCCTAGGTGGGGCACTCAGGGGCACTGCAGACCCACTGTGCAGGGTGGTTGCCTCCGTGTTCCCATCTGAAAAAGGAGAGGAGATGAGTGGCTTAGGTTATCTAGAGGGCGATTCCAGTTGTGACCTTCTGCCAGGCTGGCCCGTGGAGGATGTGCTCAGTGTGTGGTTTCCCAGGACACTGCAGCCACTTCTCCTGGGCAGCAGTGAGGGGGGAAAAGACACTGTGCAGGTGTGAATGGTGTGTGGCCCCCTGAGCTCCACCTCTTTCCCCAGACCTTCCCCTCCCACCCTGTCCTGTCCCCTTTCTTACCCTAGGGCCCTGTTGCGGCCACCACAGGTGCTGATGCAGTCGTCCTTATCCAGGAAGTTGTTCTGCTTCCTTCTGCACCCACCGTAAACGAAGGTCTCGCAGAGCCCAGACTTGGCATTGTAGAAGTATCTGATGAACAGGGCCCTGCAGGGACCCGTGTAGGGAGGCTCCAGGCACAAGGCAGGGCGCAGGGCTGCCGGGACTGGGAGGGGCTCTGGGTCAGTTATGAGAATGGTGATCACAGCTCGGTCTACAGGGTCGGCAACTGAAACCACCAGTGTCTTGAAATAGAGAATGATGGGGCTGGGGGTGGGGCATTAGCAGAGCTTGAAAGGTGAAACCTCCATTGAATGGTCTGCATTCTGAGGCATTATTGTTACTGTTGTTAGGTGTGAGGATGACATGGTGATGATGTAAAAAACCATACACCCTTCATGAAGTATTTGTGGAATGATTGGCATGATGCCTTAGATTAGCTTTTAAAAACTCTGTGGGGAAAAAAAGGACATACATAAACAATATTCTCCATATGTTGATAATTGCTGAAAGTGAACAATGTGTACATCGGGTTTATTATATAATCTTCTGTACTTTTTGAGTATGGTTGAAATTTTCCACTATTAAAAAAAGTATGAAAGAATCATGCTGTAATGGAGAAAGGCATGGAAAAAGATACAGTGTATTTACTTTGGCTATCTCATGGGGGTGGGAATACTAGAATTTTGAGGGGTGTGATATGGTGATTTATAATAAGAAATATATATTTGGTCTTCGTTCCATCCTGGCACAGAGCTTCTAAAACACTTGGAATTTCCTAAGTGAGGAGAGCAATAAAGGCGTCTTCAATTATGTGAAGAGGGTGACTTTTGGAAAGCCCCTAGGTAACCCAAGGATGGGGGCTGGTTGCCAGGGGAAACAAGTGCCTGATCAGGTTGAACTTTCACCCCGACACCCCAAAGCGCCTAGCTCCAGGGAGAAGAGAGTGGGGGGAAGTTTATCAATCACCAATGGTTAATGATTTAATCAATCATGACTATGTAATGAAGCCTCCCACAGAACGCAAAAGCATTGAATTTGGAGAGTTTCCTGGTTGGCAAATGGGAGCAGATTTGGGGGGTGTGTACTGATGAGAGAGAGCGTGGAAGCTCCGTGCCCTTTCCCCTTCCCTTGTCTTATGCAGCCCTTCCATATGGTTGTCCTGAGCTATATCCTTTTACGATAAACTGTTAATCTTGTAAGTAAAACGGTTCCCTGAGTCTGTGTCGCTCTAGCAAATTAATTTAACTCCACGGTGGTCGTGGGAACCTCTGATATGTAGTTGTTGGTCAGAAGCATGAGTGACAAGCTGGACTTGTAATTGGCCTCTGAAGATGGAAGGAGACCTGTGGGATACAGTCCTTAACCTGTGGAATCTGACACTATTTCCAGGTTCTTAGCCTTAGAACTGGTATGATGGTAGGAAAGCCAGTCAGTGTTCCCTGAGAATTTGAGAATTGCTTGGTGGTTTGGAAAAACAAACACATAGCAAGAAGAGGAGTCTTAAAACTTTCCTTACACATCTTTATATCCTATCAAGTTCTTATGAGCATATATTCCTTTTGCAATTACGAAAGAAGAAATATTTAAAATAAAATATACTGCAATTTTTATAATGAGTAAATTTATATTGTAGAAGAATATGTATTGACATCAGAAAATGGTTGCAGCATATTGTGGAGTAAAAGAAGCACTCCATCCAGTGACATATTAGTTTTGTAAAGTTTAAAACTCCTGCCGTGAAGATATGAGTGTCAATCCCTTTTTTAGCAACAGATCCCTTCTTTCAAAGGAAAACTTATTAAAAGAAACCTGGGTGTTGGGTTGGAACCCCATCCTCAGCCCTCTCACTGCCTCCCCCCAGCCATTCTCTCACCCCTTCCTACCCGAGTACCCCTAGGTCTCAAGGAACATCTAGTGCAAATCCCTGGACTATATTCTTTAAGGTCTTAGAGGACCCACTCTTTTGCTGTGTGACCTTAGGGAAGACAAGTAACCACTCTGAGCCACAGCATCCTAATCATAGAAATGAGCATAATAATCCCAACCTTAGAGACTTGTTGAGAGGATTACAGATGATATCCGTCAAGTAACTGGCAATCGATCAATACTCAATAAATATTAGTTATTAGAGTAATTGTTAGATGCACTCATTCATTTAATTTAATGAACATTTTAATTTAATGTTCCAGGGCAGTGTCCAAGCTAAAAATCACCTGTGGACACAATTGCCCATTAAAGCCCTTCAACCCACCCACACCAATGCAGAACAGACGAGTCCCCAGGGACCACCCTGGACATCAACACAGTCAGGTTTTCCATCATTGGGACATATGATGCTTCTTTTCTGGAGCCTCAGATTAAGAAAATGGCTTCCTTTTAGAACTGTAGTATATATCAAGAACACATTTATTCTATGTAATGTTTTAAAATGTGTATTGGTCAGAAATTGGAAAAATAATTATATATTTTAGACATAAGTTGTCAAAATGTAAAATATCTTGATGAACATTTAAGATAGGAACTCAAATTCTCTGAATTATTCAATGTGTCTATTCAGCCACAGACTTCTCAATCCCTTCAATTAACCAAAAAGAAAATCCTGTGAAACACAGGCTAATCACATAAATGTCCAGAGAACAGAGGGAAAGCTCTCATTTATGAGAAAACCTTGGCATCGATTGGAAAGTTGCTTTCTTAAACATAAGGAATGGCAATTCTCTATTTAAAAGAAGAGTTTCCTCTTTGAAGCAGAAAATTACATCTGATAGAAGATAATATTTTCACTTGAACTTGCAATCAGGAATGAGGCATATTCAGGTCTCAATGTAAAGCTCTTGGTCTCAGCCAAGCAGGGCCAGGATTAGAGTGAAGCAAACAGGCAGGTCAAGCAAGTGCAGGGTCACATCCTGTCTTTATTTAAAACATTCACATTGAGTGCATGGTGGATTTCTGCATTAATTTTTGATTTTTTACACTATTGCAATCAATTATGATTTATCTGCATTACAAGTTTTTTTAGCTTCCCTTTAAATTCTGGGCTTGAGGTGAGTGCCTCTCACCTCACCCTAGTCCCAGCCCTGCCACGGAGGTGGAGCATGTTCTCTCTGGAGGCTGGGGAGGTGAGGAAAGGGCAGGCTGTGCTTCCAGAGGACATGGGGTTGCACTGTTCCCTCCTCATCTCTGGATGAGCAAGTCAATTAGTTCCTGTACATGAGGACCTCAGAGTAGAAGGATGTATCCGTAATCTTTGGGTTGCAGGATTTGGAAATCTTGATTTACTTTTTTATGTTTTTCTTTATTGTCTAAGTTTTAGATAATGAACACATACTACTGCATTTATGTATCAGGAAACAGCAAAGGTAAGATAATTAATTGTTTAATTAAGGAACAGAATTATCCTCTACAGAGCAACTCAGTCATGTTATTCAAGAGAACTGGAATCCAACCAGGGAACAACATAGGTACATGCTCCATCATGGCTCACCTGGACCACAGCAGCAGCCTGCCCAGGGGCCTCTGTCTCTGCCCTTCGCCCCCTAGAGGCCACTCTATGCACTGCAGCCACAGAGACCCTGATGCAACCCTGAGTCCTATCCCATTGCTCCTGTGACCAATCCCTCAGTGACTCCCCATCTCTCTCAGAGTCAAATTCTGATTCTTATAAAGTCTTACAAAGCTGGTCAGGACCTGCCCCCATGGCCTCTCTGCCTCATCTCCTTCCACTCCTTCCCCTTCACCCACTCAGCTCCAGCCACCCTGGTCTTGGCTGCTGCTCAAACACACCAGGCACGTTTTTCTGCAGCCTCTGCTCAACACCCGCTTATCACAGCGGGTTTCACTGACCAGTCTACAGAAGGAGCACAGCCTCCTTTACCCCCATCACTCTCTACCTTCAAGACACTTGCCATGACCTGGTATACTATTTCCACCTACTCAATTGACTGTCTTCCTCCTAGAGGGCACTGGTTCTTGTGCTATGTTTTATTCACAGCTGCGCCCCCATACCAAGAACAGTGGCTTGTAGGGGCTTGATAAATATTTGTCAAATGAATGAATCTCCCATTTCATGCTCATGCCAAGTGCACAGACATTGAGTAGAATGAATATAATTAAATTCTTGTTAGTTAAATGTCTATTTGATGAGGGGGCACTGAAACTGAGCAGGACCCTGTGGGGTTCTGGGCACAAAAGCCTTTCTGTGTTGCCCTCCACCTCCATTTCTTATTTGCAGGAAAAAGGTTTCAGCCTCCTAGACCTTCCAGAACACCAAATGGCAGATTCAAACAGTTGTTAATCAGGGATGTGAGGGAATGCAGAAACAAAGGAGAAGCAGTCAAGAAACAATAGTGTCCAGGTTCCTCCAGAAGGAATATACTTATCAACATCTTTGAGTTCTTCTGCAGGAACTAAGTCCCCCACCCAGGTGGAGGATGGTAACTTCTGGCTGAGCACAAGATTCTTGGAACGCTGCCCTGTTACCTCACCACCAACCAATCAGAAGAAAGTCACACACCCTGCAGCTCTCATCCCAAATTTTGCCTATTAAAACTTCTCCCTCCCTGAAAACCATGGGGGAGTTTGGGGTTTGTAAGGCATGAGCCAGCCTAGTCTCCTTGCATGGCCCTGCAATAAACCTTTCTCTGCTTCAAACTCACACGTTTCGGTTTCTTTGGCCTCACTGTGCGTCAGGCACACAAATGTGCATTCGGTAACAGCACGCCTGGATAATTATGAATCTAGCTCTAATATTCTGTATCCTGAGAGGATAATAAAATAATAGTCAGACATGGGAGTAAGGGGAAGGGCCTTGAGTTTTTACTAATATTCTAACAGCCTGGGAGAAGCACAGCCTTGACCCCAAGAGCAAAGTCACAGAAGTGTTGCATTTCTTGCAATAATAATGGAGAAATAATGTCATTATTGACCCCTAAATATTTTTTCTTGAAGGAAGGAGGTAGGTAGACAAATTTTTTCAGACTAAGACATCTTGGTGGAAAAGGACATTATTGGGCATGAAATGTGAAAAAACTCTATATTCATGATGGATAATCCCTTGTAAGAACTTGTTTGGTAGTTATCTCTTGTACAGGTGGGGAAATTGCAGAAAAGCGACTGACCTCAGGTCACAGAGCAGGTGAGTAGTAAGGTCAGGTCAGTATATGATCCTGTTACAACCCATTTGATGAAGCACCTGACATCTCCAGGGAACTCTTAAAATATAGATAACTGGTAAGAATTTCTGGGAGCACTGCCTCCCACTTTTACTCCCCTGTACCTGAGCCTCATCCCAGCCACCAAAGCCCAGGGATGTATGAATCTGGATTTATTCCCTGACGCCAAATATGTGGTGTCTCTACCAACACCCACCAATCCTCCAACGCCAACTGGGCGGCCCCCAAGTCAACTCACTTCAGACACTAAATCCGTGGAGTTAAAGCCGACCCCAGCGGTTGAAGGCTCAATGCCATCAGATAGCCCCCACTTCAAATGACAGCTACATGTCCCTGGGTCACACATACTTCTGACCAACTGGCTATAAATCTGGGGGCTCTGGGACCCCACTTTCAACTTTCAATAACGTACTAGAACGACTCACAGAACTCAGGAAATTCCTTTACTGACAGTTCTGGGTTATTATTGATAGAAAGGATAAAACTCAGGGACAGTTGAATGGAGGAGACGCATAGGGCAAAGGGGGGTTGAGGGGTGCAGAGCCTCCAGGCCCCCTCAGGACAGTCCCCCCTCACATCACCTCGAATGTTCACCACCCTGGAAGCTCTCCGATTCCCAAAGTTTAGGGGTTTTTTTAATTGAGGTTTCAACAGGTAAGCAATTTGATTGAATCATTGGCCACTGGTGACTGAACTCTCCCTCAGTACCCTCCCCTTTCCCCAGAATTGCTGGGAGTTGAGGGTTCTAACTCTCTAATCACCAAATGGGATTTTCTGGAGTCCAGCCCCATCCTGAAGCTATCTGAGGTCACTTTCATTACCATACAAAAGACAGTAAATTCCAAGGGTTTCAGGAGGCCTGGGCTTGGAACCAGGACAAAGATCAAATATTGACCTTTTTATTACACTACAGTGAGGTTCAGGGATGCAGCAGAGACCAGGAATAGAGAGTTTCAGAGCTGGGGTCCCCGGTCTTGTAGAGTTAGGCAGGATAATTTGTTTTAAAGCTGAAAGCGTGATGATTTCTTTTTTAGAGTCATGAAATGTCCCTGGAGTTTAAGCTGCCCAACTTCCCAGGAGAAATCCAGAGAGGGCTGTCAGCACCCACCCCACCCCTGCTCCCCAGCCCCTTCCACGGACTCCCCTCATTCCCCCCTCCCCCCAGCCTGTAGAGGAGAGGTGGGTCAGGACTTACCTTGGGCCTGGTTGCTGGTTTCACCCCCCGGGGTGCCGGCCACCAGGGTGCCCAGGAGGACGAGAAGGGCTGCAGAGAGGCAGAGCCGTCTCATGTTCGTGGCCTCGCAGGAAGGGCTTCTGAGGAAAGCTGGGGGCTGACAGAGCTTTTCCCACCCCAGCTGAGGGGTGGGACAGGCAGTGAGGAGGGGAGTGAGGAAGGGGAGGAGCTGGGCTCAGTCCTGTACATTGCGTAATCTCCCCACCTCCCCTGGTCCTGCTTCTGCCTGCTGGGGCCAAATGCTCAGTAACAGCGCTTCTCAGACTTGACTCTGCTTGTGGGCCTGTGGAAGTAAATACACATTCTGATCCCCCAGGTCTGGGTGAGGCCTGAGAAGCTGCATTCCTAACAGGCTCACCGTTACAGGTGTGTCCCCAACACATTTCCTCTTCTGTAAAATGGTCCTCAGAACCACGCTTTGAAAGCAAGCCTGGAGGAGACTCACCGGGGTGGAGAAGGATAGCAGGCACAGAGAAAAGCTGCCTTTCCTATGCACCTTGGGAAGTAGCAGAGGAGCCAAGATCGGGAAGAGCTGAATCTCAGAAAGCCCCACATTCTCTCCCACTGATCTGCGCCTCTTCCTAATGCTCTGTCTTTATCTTAATTCTTTGGAATGATCACACACTGGTAGCCTATGAGAAGTACAAGTCACTGGACTCCTTCTGCAGAAACAAACGTGAGTCTCTCCCCATCCCCTGAGGATGAAGCGATAGATTAGATTTCCACGTGCTGGCACCACACCACGCTGTGTGCACAAGTTTGTAGGCTCGGAACGACCATGTTGCCCCCGCCCAGTTACCACTGAGACCCTCGGGTCTGGACGTGAGTGAAGTGCCAGGACTCTCAAACCAGTGGCAAACACCCTTGGGAGAGGAAAACCTCGATTCCTATCTTATGCTGGAGACAGACTTACCTGGGATGTCGGACCCCATGACATTATAACTGCATGTTTCACCATGAGCGGGAACAGATTACGTGCTCCCCCTCAAAATATACCACATGGTGTGTTGGTTATTTTGAGCTGAAGACATTCAAGGCCCAAAAGACTCAGGAAGAGACGATTACTATTCGCTTAACTGCCTAAAGGATTTAGATAGAGGGCCTGTATCAGGAAGAGAGCTAATCCCAGATAACTTTTATTATCAGTAACACTTATCTACCTGCCCAGCATGGCAAATATTTGTTAATCAGATATCTGCTTTTCTCATCTTCCTGGAATTTATCTTCCTCCCCTTGGAGCCTCAATCCTCACTTCCTTCTCCTTCACTCAGGATGGCATATAAGCCTCAAATGCCTGACCATCTTTGGGTCCCAGGTCTTTGGGGATGCCGTATGTATGAAATTTGTTTTTCTCCTTTTCATCTGTCTTATGTCTAGTTTGTCTTACCAAACCAGCCAAGGAACCTAGAAGGGAAGCATGGAAAGGTTTCCTCCCCAACAACAGTAGGAGGACCTGGGTTTGGCAAATTACTTAGTGTTCCTGGGCCTTGGTGCCCTCATCTGTAAAATGGGATTGTTTATAAAATCAACTCCATTTCTTTGGGATGCTGTGAACGCATTTGAGACTAGTGAATAGAGAATGCTCAGCTCTGTGCCCCTGGGTGCTAAATACTCAAAGATTCAGGGTTCCTCTTATGATCATCAATGTGACACCCAACTCCCAGTAGGAATGTCTGGATCTGACCTCAGGCCTGTGTTGAAATAAATATCTAGATTCAAGATGAGCCACTCCGGCCTGGGGTGCCATGTCAGCAAACCAAAACCTAACTCTGGGTCCTTGTAAATGCTCTGTAGTTCTCTGGACCCATGGGGATGGAGACTTCCCACTTCATGAAGTGCTAAATAGACAGTATCACCTAAATTGTCTTCTTTAATCATTTTAAACAAGGGAAATGCCTGCTTTCCTTCTGGGGTCTGGGGCTTCCCTAACTGAGGTCAGCCGTGCTGGCAGCATACGCCCATGTGACTGACCACAGTAAAAACCTGACTCCCAGGCAGGAGCGAGCTTCCCTGGTTGGCAACCGCTCGGTCGCATTGGGCTGAGGGAAGCAAGCAGATTCTTTGTGACTGGACAGGGAGGAGACATTTGGAAGCTTGTGCCTGGGTCCTTCCAGCTTCACCCCGTGCATTTTTCCCCTTTGTTGATTTGACTCTGTATCAATTTCCTGTAAACCTAAGTATTACACCTTAGTGTCCTGTGAGTCTTTTTATGAATTAAACCTGAGTGTGGTCTTCGGGATTCCAAACACAGATAGTTTCCATTGTTATCTCCAAATAGAAACTATATCCACAGAAGTTAAATAACTTGTCTGAGATCACACAGATAGCAAAAGGCAAAGCTGGAAATTAAATTTCTCCTGTAGACATGCCTTTAACAACTACTGGATGACAAGTGAAGATAATCTAACATAATTGATGTCTCAAATAGAAAACTCAACGACTGGAACAGAAAATTTATTTCAAGACGTAATATAAGAAAACTTCCCTAAAAAAATCTGTAGATTGAAAAAACATTCCATGTTCCAGTAAAAAAAAGAAAAAATGATGCAGAATGATATCAGAATATCCTTGTTCAGTTACTGAAACTCAAGGATAAGCAAAGAGGCTTTTAGGCATTCCGGTACAAAGAAGTAACCTCTAAAGGAGAAAAATATTTAGGCCATTTCATAGCAACACGCCGTGGCAGAATTCAGTGGACACGGCCACAATTATTCTGGGAAAAGAAAGCCAGCCTTCTGGCTTTTCCTGAAACTTACCAGAGATGCTCCCTTTTGCACCTGCTGCCCCCTTTGGCTGTAACACTCTCCCCTGGTGGCCTCATGTCTCCCTCTGGCATTTGCATGACTCTCTGTTCATAAGCTGCCTTCTCGGTGGTGCCCTCACTCGTGGTCCCAGGTAGAAACTACAACACCGTTCCCTGCCCCCTTCCTCCACCTTAGTACTCCTTATGCCCTTTCTGTTTTCTTCAGGACCCTGATCTCCCTCTAACATCCACAGAATATACTTGGTTATTTATTTTGTTTATTGTCCAGTAGTGCATAAACCCCCTAGAGAGAATTTTTTGTCTCATTTGTTCACTCAGAGCATCTTAACACCCAGAGCAGTGCATGGCAAGTGATAGAGACTCAGTGAATAGCCGTTGAGCGGATGAAAGTAAATCAATGGATAGATACATAAACAGCAGTGTGTTAGTTCAGGTTCTCCTTTTCAACCTCCTGCAGGTGTCATCACATCTGGGTATCAGTGTGCTTCCCCCCACCCCCAGCAACCTCAGAAGACAGGCGTGACACAGGACACCTTCCCACAAACATTGTGGCAGCATCTCAACTGGCCAGACACGTGCTGTTTACCTGGCAGTGGTTCAGTCAGAGGCTGAGCTGGGGGCAGGCGATGTCCAGCTTGGAGCAAGAAACCTGCTTTTCTGGGTAGAAAAAGGAGTAAGGGGTGTGGGCAGAGGGGAAGCAGGGAGATGAACGCTTCAGGGGATGACCTCCCACCACCCTTCACCTGGTTTCACAAACAGAAGAGCTGCCTACTTGAGTGGATTTCAGGGGAGCAAGAAGATTGCCTGCAAATCTCTCCCCTCTGCTCTCTCCACCAGCAGTTTTGAGATTATTGGACCTCAGTTTGAGTCCCAGCTCTGCCTTTTCCTAACGCTGTGACCTGGGGCCAGAAATGTCCCAGAGCCCCGTGTCTTCAGGTGCCACACGAGATCCGTGCTGCCCACGTCCTGGGGCTGCTGAGGAAGCAGTGGAGGCAACAGACATCTATTCCTTCTCCCTGCACAGTCAGTCCTTTGTTGTAATAATTACGACAGTTAACACTTACTTAGCCTCTTCTTTGTGCCAGGCATATAGCATTTGATGTATATTAACTCATCTAATTCTCACAGTAATCCTAAAAGAAAAGGAGAGGAATTGTTAATATTTCCTTATGTAACAGATGAGGAAACCAAGGCATTAAGAGAGTAAGTAATTTGCCTAAAGACACACAAGGTAGAGACAGGAGTTGAACCCAGGAATCCGGCTTCAGCATCTGTGCGCCATGCACTCTGCTGCTTTGTAAGTGGTAAAGTGCAGTGCTGGTGTGAGGGCTTACACACCCACAGTCCCTTCACTCACTCCCATAAATTCACTCCCAGTGACAGCCATGTAGCACCAAGCCCCCACCCCAATCACTCATCCACACACAGACAAGCATTCTTCCACTAACACACACACACACACACACACACACACACACCCTGTGCTCCACTTCCAGGGTCAAGGAGAAGGGAGCTGGCTCAATGTCCAGAAGCCCCAGGAGCAAGCCCAGCCACATGTCAAAGGGGCACAGAGCTGGGTGATGAGCTGCAGGGGACGGGAGGGGCTGCCTTCCTGGCACAAAGTCACCCTTTCCCTTGAGAAGGGCAGGAACTCCCAATACCGAGCTGCCCCCGGACAGAAGGGCATCGGGAGCGGGGTACTCACAGAACAAGCCACTGTGTGTGGAGGGTCTACTCTCTCCTGAGACATTTCACATGTATGATTTCATTTAGCCTCATGTCGACCCTACAACATCTGGGATTCTCATTCCATTTTGCCAGCGAGAAAGCAGAGGCTCAGAGAGGTGAAGCGGCTTGCTCAGGACCCATAACCAGCAGATGGCACAACTGGGATTCTAGCTCAGGAGGCCCTCTGGTCCTGCCCCTCTTCCTGCCTCAGTCTGTCCATCTGAGACCAGGGAGCAGCAGAGACCCCCCGTAACGGCAGAGACTCCTCTTTTCTCCCCCCTCCTCTCTCAACTGTGTGTCTTTCTCTCCCAGTGTCCTCCTCTCCTGGTCCTCCTCCCTGTGGTCCAGGTTAGAGGCCCCCAGACCCAGGAGCCCCCGAGGGGCCTGTCCTCCCTCCACCTCCCACCTCCCTGCTCATGAGTGACTGAGGTCTCTGATTACAAACTTTCCCGGCCCCTGCGGGGATCTTCAGAGAAATCACAAGGCGGGAACATCACAGGGGCTGTATTTGGATAAAGAACAGTAATCATAATACCTTGGGACCCCCACTCATATGCCAGCTTCTAGTCCTCAGTTTTTCCCTCCGAAAAATAGAAGCTTGAATTCCACGCTGTCTAAGGCCCCTTCCTGCTCCGATGGGAGCTCCCATGGCCTGCTGGACAGTCTTGAGCTCTAGCAGGTACTTTTCATGACAGCCAAGCTTCACATACTTTCTCTCATTCAATCCTTAGAGTGGAAGAGAGTGCTTTAAAGATGAAGCAGTGGGAGGGGTGCTCGGGGAGGGGTCCTGCTTTCTTCGAACCGCTCAGGCAGAAGCTGAACCTCCTTGCTTGGACTCCTGTGCAGCCAGGGGTGGCGGCGTGACTTTGGGCAACAACGTTTCACTCTCAGATGTTCACTCCACATCTTTAAGATGCTCTCTTAAATCTGTAAAGTCTATTTTCATCTGGACAGAGGACTCCAGGGAGTCTTGCCAGGCCAGGCGCCCCAAGTCTTACCCCCAGGGCTGGGGGAGACCCCAGGGGAAGAATGCTGTTAAGGATGCGCTCCCCAGGCTTTGGGATCCAGCTCTCTCACCAGGACGGCCCTGCAGCTCCAGCTGGCTGGGGAGGTCCCCTGACCTCTGAGAACAATGTCCCCGCAGTGTGTCCTGGAAGTGGGTCCTCCTCTAGAGCACTGAATCCAGCCTGGAGTGGGGATGTCTCTCTTTACCCCTGCTGAGCTTCAGCGACGCCTTTGTCTCCAGGCTGTGGGAGGGAGAGCCCCGGGCGGATCTGGGTCCATCCGCCTTGACCTGGCCAGGGACTCCTGGGTCGGGAGCGCCCCTGCTCCTGAACCGGGAGCTGCAGTCACACTCCAGCCCCCGCCCTGCGTGGGTCCCCCGGGGTTACCATTGGGCATCTGGCAGACGGTGGCGCAGCCGGCCCGGCAGCACTTGAGATTGTCCGCGCATTCCCCATCCGAGAGGCACTCCTGCGTGCAATTCAGGTCCACCTCCAGCGAGGGGCACACGCCTGATTTCTCTGCTCCTGTGCCTGGGAGGCGGACGGGCAGTGGGGGACTCAGTCCCGCTCTCAGAGGATGCCCGCCTCCTGTCTGACGGCCCCAAATCTCAGTCTCCCGGGAGGAATTGAGAAATCTCAATTTCTCCCCGGAAATCTCAGTCTCTGGCCCTGGCGCCCCCTAGGGCCTTCAGAGAGCCCCACCTCTAGGCAGGGGTCCCCAACACTTGGGAGGGCTGGAGTGACCTAACCCTTGGCTTCAGAGCCCTCAGTCCCTGGGGGACCCCCGCACGGATACCCGCACCGAACAGCTGAGCTTTGGAACTTGGGCAGAGTTCCCCTCCTACCACTGTGTCTCCAGCCTCAGCACAGAGTCTCTCCCCAGATTTCAGCTTTCAGTGGTCTCCCCACCTCCAGCACACTGGACCTCACACCTGAAAATCCAAGGGTCACCACCTTTAGGCACCAGGGATCCCTACATCTTAGTCTTCATTGGTCTCCCCATTTCCACGCCAGGAATCTTCACTTCTCTGTCCCCAGAGAGGCTAAGCCTCTGCTGGCTCCCTCCTGGGGCTCCTGGTCCCGCCCCTTCTTGGCAGCAGGCCTCTCCCCGCCCCACCCACCTGGGCCAGAGGAGGCGGAGGGGCGGCAGCAGGCCAGGGAGGAGGGTGGCAATG
This sequence comes from Balaenoptera borealis, assembly GCF_965194805.1. NCBI lineage: Eukaryota > Metazoa > Chordata > Mammalia > Artiodactyla > Balaenopteridae > Balaenoptera > Balaenoptera borealis. The sequence goes on from NC_138872.1 coordinate 15,342,222, forward strand.
AGTTGACTGAGGTAGCGGCAGGCAGGCATGGTGCAGGAGTGAGGCACCTCCGGACGGGGAGATTTAACCGTGTGCCTGGAGGCGTGAGGTGTTGGCGGGGCCCAGCCGGCTTGGGTAGAGGACTCAACAGGCACCTGGGGCCGGCTGCCACCTCCTGTTATTTCACAATGCCCCAGGATCAGGTGTCACTCTGGCCCCAGTGGGAACCAGGAACCTAAGCTGCTTCCAGGCCAGTGCAGCTCGACCAGCTGCAGCTGGACCCTTGTCCACTCCTCCTTCCCCACCTCCCTCCTGGGGCCCGTGGGCAGGGCAGCAGGAGGCCGAAGGCTAGATCCAGGACTCCGGGGTTCCCATTCCCGGTAATGCCTGCTGCCGGTAAAGGAGGGGGAAAGGGCAGGACCCACAGGGAGGAAGGAGCCTGAGGATGAAGTGGTTGGATTCGGGGTCAGCAGGTCAGAGTGCTCTTTAGAGATTCATGGTGGAGCTGCTGTGTAGGGATACAGAGCACATAGTAGGAGCTGCAGGAAAAATTATTCATGAATGAACCGACTGGACACAAGAAACTGAGGCCAAAGAAGGTGAAACACCTACTAACATCTAGAGCCATTTCATGTGTGTTTCTCCCTCCCTCTCTTTTCCACACCAGCACTGTCTCAGGGCTCACTGTGTGCAGCTCTGTGTTCAATGTCTCACGGAGTCATGGATCTTCCCAGACACCTGTGAACAGACGGATATTGTTGTCATCAGCTGTGCCTGACAGGTGGACTGGATGTGCAGAGGGGGTACCCTCCCACCCAAGGTCCCATGAGAAGCTGTAGAGACAAGGTTGGATCCCAAGTCTCCATCCCTCCAAGCCCTTATTTTTTCCATTCCATCATAAATGTACGTTCTTCGTGACACATCTAGGGCACACAGTTGGTATAGAGCAAGTCATTAAAGGAGCCTTCGGCACTGGCTTTGGGTGACGGGATCTGGGTTTGACTCCCACCCACCTCCACCATCTGCCAGCTGAGGGACCTTGAATGAATCACTTCCCTGTTCTGAGCTGCCATGTTGTCATCTCCAAAGATGATGATAATATAAAAATCCCATGAGAACACAAATGGCGTGTTCCTGAATGGAACAGCTGTACCCTCCTTCAGGGCTAGATACACACTGACTGACACAGGAACCCCAGCTCTGGCGCATAACGTGTCGTAGCTCAATGGCTGTGAGTACTTGAAAACTGGTGTCTCCTGTTAATAAGGAGACTGATAAGTATACACCAAGCTTTAAAATGCAAGCTGGTAAAGGCCAAAACACAGTTACCCAGCAAGAAGAACCTTCAAACATCCTTCTTGATCCAAAATCTGAGGTCCTTAAGCCCCAGGAGGTCTTTGCTGATGGAGGGTACAAGGGGTCGGGGGCAGTGACCATTGGGATGACAGGTGAGTCGGACTTGGTGACAGACGTACATCCAGCCACTGTCCCCACAGATGGGTCCCAGCGGAAAGAGGCTGAGAATGCCTCCCCAGTTCCCATGTTCAGCCTGGGGGCTGGAGACAGGTCCTGGTTGGGAGGGGCCAGGGCTGTTTACTCTGGGCACAGGGAACAGTCAACAGCCATGACGCAGGAGCCAGGTAGGGGTGCAGCCCAGGGCGGCTCCTGGAACTCAGTCTAGGGCAGCAGAGGACACTTTGATGAGCAAATGGTCTTAGCCTGTGGACCCAGCTGCCTACTGGACCTTCAGCCTCAGGCACTGCTCTCCACAGCCTTTTTCTGGCACCTAGCCAGCTCCCCAAACCAGGAAACTGCTTGGCCTTAACCCTCCCCATCCCTCTTGGGCCCCCCTGCAGACTGACTGTATCTCACAGGAATGTGGATTAGTCTGAGTCAGAAGGATAGGGTAGGGCTGAAGGTTGGAGAAGAAAGTTTATTAGGTCAGTGGCCGGAGGCAAGCAAAAGCCTGTTAGCTTTGTGTGATGCTAGGCTCTGTGCTAGGTACATTCATATATTTTTGCTTCTGCATAAAAAATAAAGAAGACAGAGCCTTTAAAACCAAATACATTCAGATCCGGATCAGGGGTTGACTGCTTCCTGTCTATGTATGTGACCTGGAGCAACACCTCGCTTTTCAGACCTACATCTTCTTCCTTAAAAGTGGTACCCTGATAACAGTTTTGTAAGCTTATTTTGAGGATTAAAGGGAAGAGCATAAACCAGAGGTTGGAAATCAGGCTAAAATATTGTAATGTTAGCCCACACAGTACATTTAAAAATTTTGAAATACTTGCCAAGATTTAAGATTGGGGGATTTCACATAAAAGTAAATTTCTAGCGTCTGTTGGAAAAAGTAAACAATTTGGTAACACAGTCATGCAAACTCCCATGGCAAAGTTCAACTAGAGAAGTGGGTCTCAAGTCTCAGCCAGCATCAAATCACTTAGAGGGCTTGCTAAAACACAGATTTCGAGAATCCCACCCCCAGAGCTTTTATTCAGTAGGACTGGGGCGAAACGTGAGAATCTGCGTTTACGGGTTTCCAGGGATGCTAATGGTGCCGCTCAAGGGACCACACTTTGAAAACCATGAACTACGCTAAGTAGAGCTGCTCTCTTGTTATAAAGAGGAGCGATCTCTCCAGTTTCCATAATCCCCACCATAACCTATTGTCTCTCCCGCCCCCACTCCCGCTCCAAGTACTTCCATCCTCATTGCTCATCTGACTTGGAAGGTGTTTAAAATTGTGACCTCTGGCGTGGGCTCACAGTAAGTGTTCAATAAAAGGTAATTGTTATTATTTAACAATCTTATGCATTAGGTATTATTTTTCCCATTTTTACAGATGAAGAAACTGAAGTTCAGCTAGGCAGAGTGACTCACTGGAGGAAACAAGGCAGAAAAGCAGAGTGAAGACCTGGCCAAAGCAAGTCATGTGGTCCCAGTTATTTAAATGTTATACACACACACATCTATCTGAGATTAACATAGATGATGCATCAAAAATTTTGAACATGATTTCCTAAGTGTAAAATCATGTTTATCATGAAGAAAAGGAGGAGAGGAAATAGAAAGGAAAGAAGGAAAGTTTTGTAATGGGAGGTGATATGAGTCAGCTGCAGACATGCCCACTCTAAGGTGACCGTAATCAACGGAACATTGAAGATTTGAGAAAGTCTCAGGAACAAACACAGTGTCTTTTTACATACAATAGGGCTTTGTTCACTTGGAATTTGGACCCATTCAAACTCCCTTCTCTCCATGGAAACCTCTCTCTCTCTGAGTGTAAGGGCTATCCTGCTGTTTTGTCACCTAGCATCCATTTGCCCTTTTACTGATAATAGTAGCCTGATTTTTGATTTGGGGGATGACTCTTCCTCCACCCAGAACAAGAGGGGTTGAGGGGCTCATCAATCAGAGTTCCTGACTTACTCCCAGACCAGGGGTGGCCAATCAGATGCTCTCCTTGGAATTTTAATCTTGAGCAGTGAGTGACGAAACCTGAAAATGCATGGAGCTCCTTCAGAGGTGTCCTGAGAAGACCTTGGTTCTGCCTTGTTTACCATACTTTCCAAGCTGGGTTCTTTTTAGCACTACCTTCAGTTCTGAGAGGTAAACTAAATCAGCGCTATTGGTTACAAGCAAAAGACTCCAACAGGATCTCACTTAACGGTACAATCAGGAAGAGTGAATGGATGCCCATTGCATCCCCACACCGTTCTAACCAATTCCTTCTCTGCTTCCAGTAGCCAGACTCAGTTTCTGTTGCTCACAACCAGGGAGATTTGATGCCTTTACCAGGGTCACCATCAGATTCCTCATTTCCAAATCCAGTGACCTTTTCCCAGCCCTCATCCTCCTCTAACTCACAGGTAAGGTCCTATGGCATAAATGCAAAGTCTTCACAGAAAAAAATTTTCTACATCCTCTCAGTGCAAAAAACTATGAAAAGGAGAGCATCCATATGTGATGCAACTTGAGTCCCCTCTTGTGAATCTACAGAGTCTGTGATGGCATTGCTCTCAAACCACTTTTAGAGGTCAGTCTTTAAAGTCAGAGAGTCTTGAGTTCAAATCCCAACTCCTGCCATTATTGGTTATGTGACCTTGGAAAAGAAGTTAATCCCAGCTCTATCATTTCCTAGCTCAGTGACCTTGGCAAAGTTATTTTACCCTTCTAAGCTTTAGTTTCTTCATCAATAACATGAAATAATGCTTCTACCCTCTCTGGTGGCGCAGTGGTTAAGAATCCGCCTGCCAATGCAGGGAACATGGGTTCGAGCCGTGGTCCGGGAAGATCCCACATGCTGTGGAGCAACTAAGTCCGTGCGCCACAACTACTGAGCCTGCGCTCTAGAGCCTGTGAGCCACAACTACTGAAGCTCGCGTGCCTAGAGCCTGTGCTCCGCAACAAGAGAAGCCACTGCAATGAGAAGCCCACGCACTGCAACGAAGAGTACCCCCACTGGCTGCAACTAGAGAAACCCGGCGCGCAGCAATGAAGACCCAACGCAGCCATAAATAAAAATATAAATAAATTTAAAAAATTACTTCTACCCTCATAAATTCCACACGGATTAGGGGACAATTTTTTTCAAAGCATCAAGACGGTGCTAACTCGTGATCAACAGCTGTTGTCAAAATGCCCTGTAGATACTCTGAGCTCTGTTTACCTGGCCCTGCTTCATCCCAGTGGCTCCGAGGATGTCATCTACCTTCATGCTCTGGCAGCTCAGGTTCTGGACCAAAGACACTTTGTGCCTGCACTCCCAGCAGTTCAGGGTGCCTGAAAATATTTTGTCTTTGCCTGGGAAAGTCAGGCGTTATGGTTTCTCTGCCTGCTCTCCACAGGGAGAGAAACTGTAGCAGACTCTCCCAGGTATCTACCCAATGGCCTTTCCTCTTTCTTCCTTCCTAAGAAAGAAAGCTCGGTGTTGTGTGTGGCAACAAATTCTCTCCTAAAAATAGCCATTAAATATATACGTGAGAAATCTGTCAGTATAAGGCTATCTATGTGCTCTTAGGATGGAGATCAATAATAAATATTTAGCACTTTAAGGGTAAACAAAGTAAGAATCAAACATGAAATTCTAGGAAACTGACAAATGATTCCAATGAAATCTGATAATGAGTAAATAAAGAGCATATGCCAAAACACAGAGTTAAAAGAAACATATAATCCATGATGTAAAGTAGTTGAAAGAAAGAAAAAAAGAGAAATGAAGGAAAGAAAGAACCTCCCTCTTTCTCTCTTCAACATCCCTTCCCAGGGTTTATCTAATCTCATCCTCCATATCGTCATGAGAGGTGGGCAGGGTAGATTTCATCATGCCCACTTTATAGAGGAGAAAACGGAGTCTGAATTGGCATCCCAAGTCCAGGCAGCACAACACAGGACAGGCAGGGGCAAAGTGCACGCACAGCCAGTACCCCAAGAATTAATGTGGAATGCTTCACAAATCGTCTTAGATAGGAGCATCCTTGTAAACCAGATTTTTACCGTGGTTGTTATTCATCTGCATTATTACATAGTACCAGGCACCAGCCTCCCTTGTAAATGGACCCACCTCCAGGGTCACATGGGGAGGCAAGAGCAGAGCTGCATTCTCCCTATTATTGTTATTCTGCACACTCCCTGATTACATCATCCACTCCTCTTATACCATTTTCCATTAGGTGAATAATCTCAGATCTCCATCTCCGACTGACCTCCTCCATTCTTGGTGTGTTACACTTTTTCCTGTTGGACGGCGGCCTTTTAAAAAGTAAATCAGATCTCGATATTCCTCTGCTCCAAGTCCTCCGGAGGATTCCTCCCATCCCAACTCCCACCACCTCCACACTTAGCCAAGTCCCCTGCTAACTCTCCCATCACACCCCAGTGCTTTCTTCTCACTAAGGGACATTGCATTTCTCATTAATCACTTGTTAAATATCTCACACGATTTCTAGTAAACTGAACTCATGAGAGCAGAGATTGGGTCTGTCCTGTGTATTACAGATGCTTCGTAAAGATATTAATTGTTTATATTAACTAAGGCACACACAGACGCGGGGACACACACACTTATTTTTTATTTATTTGTTGGTTACGCTGCAGCTTGCAGGAATCTTAGTTCCTCGACCAGGGATTGAACCCACGCCCCCTGCATTGGAAGTGCAGAATCCTAACCACTGGACCGCCAGGGAATTCCCCACAGGCACACTTTTAAAAACCAAAACCTAGGAGTTCAATTTTGCCACATCACAGTAGAGGTGGTATGTGCAACTTCCAGCGAAGGTCGCATTTCCTCATGCTGCCACCAGGGGGCAGGCAGCGCCTTCCTTAAAGAATTGTTCCTAATGTCTGAGGAACAGGTTACTTGATCCCAAAGAGAAGCAGCAGAAGCCCCCGCTTCCCGCCTTCAGTTTTGAGAGACCAGAGGGTCAAATAAAGGGCGTGGGGTGGGCAAGGGACTGGACCTGGCTGAGATCTACCTCTGCAGCAAGAGGGCTTTAGGTTACCTTGGAAGAAGAAAGGGACCTTTTTAGGAAGCCGACTGTGATACTCCTTGGGCACTGAGGGACTTCCTGAGGGGGGTTTATGAAAGGTGACACTACAAACACAATGCTATATACTCCTTGCTTTAATGCAGTGGACGGCACATTTAAAAAGCAGTCAGCAGGCAAGGAAACTAAAATCCTACGTGCTTTTAGGCAAGTGCTTTGGTCTGTGGTGTGTTCAAAGCACTTCAGCGCCATAATCAATGTAGTCCTCACAAAGAAACAAGCTGTGAATTTCTTTTTTTTTTTTTTTTTTTTTTAAACATCTTTATTGAAGTATAATTGCCTTACAATAGTGTGTTAGCTTCTGCTTTATAACAAAGTGAATCAGTTATACATATACAATATGTTCCCATTTCTCTTCCCTCTTGCATCTCCCTCCCTCCCACCCTCCCCATCCCACCCCTCTAGGTGGTCACAAAGCACCGAGCTGATCTCCCTGTGCTATGCGGCTGCTTCCCACTAGCTATCTATTTTACATTTGGTAGTGTATATATGTCCATGACACTCTCTTACCCTGTCACATCTCACCCCACCCCCTCCCCATATCCTCAAGTCCATTCTCTAGTAGGTCTGTGTCTTTATTCCCGTCTTGCCACTAGGTTCTTCATGGCCTTTTTTTTTTTTTTTTCCTTAGATTCCGTATATATGTGTTAGCATACTGTATTTGTTTTTCTCTTTCTGACTTACTTCACTCTGTATGACAGACTCTAACTCCATCCACCTCATTACAAATACCTCCATTTCATTTCTTTTTATGGCTGAGTAATATTCCATTGTATATATGTGCCACATCTTCTTTATCCATTCATCTGTCGATGGACATTTAGGTTGCTTCCAGGTCCTGGCTATTGTAAATAGAGCTGCAACGAACATTGTGGTACATGACAAGCTGTGAATTTCTTAAGGGAGAAGAATTTTTCTTTCTTATTTTGCGAAGAAAGAACCTTTGGCTCAGAGAGATGAAGGGACTTTTCCAAGATCACACAGCATCATCCAGAGCGGCTGAAGCCAATGTCCTCTAATTAGTATCAAGTTCTTTCCCATTAAACTGTTATAAATTAATAATTATTAATAATAATTAAATAACTTATCATTAATAGTATTACTAGTACTGTTTTCAGAACTGTCATTCATTGAGGGGTTACTCTGCCAGGCACTTGTGCAAAGCATTTTATGAATATCATATCCTTTTATTTATTTTTATTTATTTATTTACAATTTTAATTTATTTTTTGGGTGCACCGCTCAGCTTGCGGCATCTTAGTTCCCCAACCAGGGATCGAACCTGTGTCCCCTGCAGTGGAAGCGTGGAGTCCTAACCACTGGGCCGCCAGGGAAGTCCCTCATATCCTTTTAATTCTCACCATAATGCTATGAGGTTGATAAAGAAAGAGAAAGCAACCTCTGGCTTCCAAGAGCTGACCTGGCACCACAGTCGGTCTTATGTTCCCTTGCTGAACATAAATATTTCGCAGGACATTAACAGCAGACAAAGTCATTCTGTGTCCATGATGGATTAAGACAAAAAGTGGACACCCTGTAATCATGTTTGAACACAGACAAAATGAGCTATATTATACAGGCCACCAAAATGACCAAGCATCCCCCATCCTGCCTAATATGAATGACTGCTGCTTCTTCACCAAACATAGCTCTAAACTTTATCTAGTTGTCCTTTCTTACAGTTAAGATAGTCATAGAACTTCCCCACTTCCTGACAGCATCCAACCAGAGCAAAGCCAGCTTGCTGAAACCCTCCCTAAAATCACCTAACACAAGCCCACATCCTGTAAGTCCTTTCTAACATTCTCTTAATGAGACACCATGTGGTTCCCAAGGGTGACTGTTGTTTCTTGCTGTGGTGAGTAATAAGCCCAACTCATTCAACTAGGAACAGGAGTGTTTCTAGTGCTCTGTGGCTGTAAACATTGACAGGTACAAGCATTATCCTTATTTTATAATGAAAGAAAGTAAAACTCAGAGACACTGAGAAATTTGCCCAAGAGGACGAGGTAGTGAGTAACAGAACGAGCACCACCTATGTCCTCACTTATTTAACTGCTATGATTTTTGAGGTCCCTGTGCCTTAATTTCCTTGTATGTAATAAGACAGTCAGACTCTGTTCTCCAAAGATCCCCCATTCCACATCTTCCCAGAGGCAGGACCATGAAACACTGTCAAAGTGGCTCCACTTGAGAGAGCTGGCACCTCCCTTTGAGGACTCACTAGATTCTGAACAAGTCATTTACCACAATGCCTTGCAGCTGGGAAGGTCTAGTATGAAACTGAAATACGGTGCATCCTGGGAAATACCTACATTAGTCTTGGACCCCTGCCCACCATCTACATCCTGCCCTGCCTCTCAACCATCCTCTTTTGCTTGTTCATATTTCCACATATCCAATTGCCACAGCTCTTGCCCAACTGGAGGAGGGAAGTTGGGAAGGTGACTTGGGTGCTCTGACCCTACGGACCACCCTCCTATACTTACACCAACCTCTCTCCTTCAACTCAGTGAGCAAACACCTCATGAAGGTAGCTACCATCCTATTAGCGTCTGTATAAATTGTAGGGAGTGAAAAAGATGGATTCCCTCAAATTGAGTCCTGAGAATCTGAAAGCTTGTGGAGGGGACTTAACAAAATTTTGCACAAGGAATTGAAAGACACTTTGTGTGTGGGGGTTACTTTTTGATTGCCATCTCCCAATGTCTGCATGCTCTCTTAGGACAAAGACAGTAGAGCTGGTCAGAAGGTTTCTTGGGAGCTGACTGAGCACCAATGTGGAAAGCCAGGGCCTAGGGGCCTTTCCATTTAACTCTTATGGTTAAATGGGAAGAGTGTACTATTGATGAATTCTGTGAGCTGGCCCCTGATGCCCAAGAGAAAATGAGGTCCCCATGGGGGGGTGGTGTATAAAAACTGAGGCTGGGTGACTAACTGTCTCCTGTGAAATTTTAGCACTTATTCAGTAGCCTTCTCCAATTTATTTTCCAACACAAAATCTCTCCTCTGTCCAAACATCCACTCACCTATGTCACTCAGGTCTGATGGGTCTGTTCCTGAGAGATGATAAAGGCGACCACCTCACTCCCCTCAGGAGCTGGGATTAGCAGAAGAAAGCAGGAATCTCAAGCTTTGGGGCCAGGGCTCCCATGTAAATACGGTGGTTCCGCCTACCCTGCCAGGTAACTCCTCTCCCTTACTCTGTACAGAGAGGACTCCCAGGTCCACCTGTATTCAGGGTTGGGTGGACTTCGAGGAACAAGTTGGGGTCTCCTCATGATGCTCAAAGGCTACGTGGAAATTGATACAGACTACAACCTGGGAAATGGATGAAAGTAGAATCTTTGTTCTCATCTCCACCCCTTTGTCTTGCCTCAAAGCTCATTTCACCCTCACGGTACCTGGTAGAATCCAACTCACCCTTCCAAACTGAGCTCAGACATCACCTCTTTAGGGAGGCTGGCCTTAACCTCTTCAGGGAAGCTGGCCTTGACCTCTTCAGGTGACAGCCAGGGCCTCTACCTTGGTTCCCACAGTAGCCCCAGGAAACTAATCCTCTAGCTAAGTGACATCTCCGTGCTCCCATTTCCTCCCTCCCAGGATTCTTAGGATGATTAAATGAAATCATGCAGGCAAAATGCAACCACAGAGCCTGGCGCATGGCCAGCGCTTACTAAAGGGTAGTTGCCCTACTTTAACTGAAGTAAGAAGCCCCTCCCCACACGTGACCTCAGGGAAGGAGGTTCCTCAGGAAAGTGGACAATTGAGCCTCACGCTCCTTCCTTTCTCCTTCAGAGAGTCCAGGAGAGCAACCTGCCCCCAATTTGACCTGGTCCAAGACATAAAGAAAGAAAGTTTTCATGTTGAGGTGTCTCTCACCCGGGTTTTGGTGTCACTGGGGGTGGCCATTCAGAGGTAGATGGTGCTGTAATGGGTGTGCTTCCTATACCTGGCAGGGTCCAGTCTGAGGACAGGAAAAGGGGAGGTGCCCACTGCTCTGCAGAATAGTGAGAAGGACCAGCATCTCCGTGGACCCTAGAGGTGAAGGTTCTTAGGGGCAAACCACAGAATCCACTCCAGTTAGTTTAATTTCAATATGAATTTATTGAAATATAAGCCAGACTGTTTGAGGCCACAGACAGGAAAATTGCAACATCAGGGAATTCCCTGGCCGTCTAGTGGTTAGGACTCCATGCTTTCACTGCCAAGGGCCCTGGTTAAATCCCTGGTCAGGGAACTAAGATCCAACAAGCCTCACAGCATGGATTAAAAAAAAAAAAAAAAATTGAGGGAATTGGATGCCAGAAATTCCACCTTGGCCACCCACAAGGAGAGCAGTGATGGTGGGGTGGGGGATGAAGGTGAGGATGCAGTGAGGATGTGGGTTAAGACAACAATCCTGGCTTCAAACCGTAGGCTCTATAGTTACTCAGGTTGTGAGGAATGCGCATCTGCATTCATTCCTTCCTTCCTCAAGTAATTATGGACGGTCTCCTTCGTACCAGGAGCTGTGCTAAGTGCTAGGGATAAAGGGAAGACTTGTTCTCCTGGTGCTTAGAGCCGACTGGATGAGACAGAACTAAAGCAAGTAGACCCATGGGGGAAGGAAAGAGGCAGGGTTCTGCTGAGGAGGGTGGGGTAGAGAAGGACTCAGAGGAGATCAAACTGTTTCAGAAGCAGCCGCAGCCCAGCCCTGCGTGGCTCCTCCTCGGACTTCAGAATCTCAGGGGAGCACAGTTCATATGTTCTCTGCAAAAAGAAGGAGTTTGCTGATTAACATCATTGAAATCCAAGGCCTGAACACTGTGTGTCCTGACAGGTCCTAGACCATCCCAGAAATGAGCAACCACAATCCTCCCAGGACCAGGATGATTAACAAGAAGGAAGTGAGTTTTCCAAGCCTGGGTGGGGTGCTCAGGAGCTCTGCAGACCTGCTCTGTGGGGCGGCTGACTCAGTGTTCCCATCTGAAAAAGGGGAGCATGTGAGGAGGCTCAGATTCTCATGACGGGGCTTCTAGGGGTGACCTTCTGCCAAGCTGGCCCGTGGAGGATGTGCTCAGTGTGTGGTTTCACAGGACACTGCAGCCACTTCTCCTGGGTGGCAGCGAGGAGGAAAGACACGGTGGCGTGAGGTGTGTGGCCCCCTGAGCTCCACCTCTTCCCTCAGCCCTTCCCCTCCCACCCTGTCCTGCCCCCTGTGTTACCAGAGAAGGAGATAATAGCAACGCAGGTTCTCGTGCAGTCCTCCTCCTTCTCGAAGTTGTTCTTCTTCCGTTTGTAGCCGCCAAATACAAAGGGCTCGCAGAGCCCAGAACAGGCACTGAAGAACTACCTCGTTATCATGGCCCTGCAGGGACCCCGGTAGGGAGGCTCCAGGCAGAATTCAGGTCGCAGGGCTTCAGGGATGGAGGGGCTCTGGGTCAGCTGTGAGGCTGGTCATCACAGCTCAGTCTACAAGGTCAACAACTGAACCCACCAGTTGGTTTGCAGTAGAGAATGGTGGGGTGTCGGGGTGTGAAATGTGAAAATTCGGGGGGGACAGGGCATGGATTTTGAGTCAATCACCATGGCTAATGATTTAATATTCATGATTGGAAGATGAAGCAGCCATAAAAACCTTTATGCTTCTTTTTTCTCCAGTCTGTGGCTTGTTTTTTCATCTTCTTTAAGAGCATCTTTAAAAAAAAAATTTATTGAAGTAGAGTTGATTTACAATGTTGTATTAATTTCTTCTGGACAGCAAAGTGACTCAGTTATACATATATACTCTTTTTCTTATTCTTTTCCATTATGTTTTGTCAAAACCTCTACGGAGCAAGTCATTTATGTTATTCAAAAGAACTGACATAGACCCAGGGAAAAACAGAGGTTCAACAACGCTCCATCGTGGCTCACCTGGACCACTGCAGCAGACTGCTCACTGGGCCTCTGTCTCTGCCCTCGCCCCCCTAGAGGCCACTCTCTTCACTGCAGCCGCAGGGACCCTGTTAACAACCTTTGAGTCCTATCCCATTGCTCCCGTGACCAATCCCTCAGTGACTCTCCAGCTCTCCGAGTCAAATACTGATTCTTATAAAGTCCTACAAGGCTCCTCACGACCTGCCCCATGGCCACTCTGGCCTCATCCCCTTCCACTCCCCTCCTCCCTACCCACTCAGCTCCAGCCACCCTGGTCCTTGCTGCTGCTCAAACACACCAGGAACTTTTTTTTTTTTTTTTTTTTGCAGCCTCTTCTCAACGCCTCCTTATCACAGAGGGTTTCGCTGACCAGTCTACAGAAGGAGCACAGCCTCTTTTATCCCCATCACTCTCTTTCTTCAAAACACTTGTCATGACCTATGCCATGGCATAGTATTTACCCCTTTATCTATTTTCTGTTTCCCTCCTAGAAAGCAAGTTATTTTGCTCTATTTTGTCTACAGCTATTTTCCCACACCAAGAACAATGTTTTGTAGGGCCTTGAGAAATATTTGTCAAGAGATTGAATGTCTCATTTCATGCTCATGGGAATTGCACAGTCATTGTTTAGAGTCGGTATTATAAAATTTCTCTTAGTGAAATGCCTTTTAATGATGGGGAACATCTATATAATTATCAATCTAGCTCTAGATTTTATATCTTGGTAGGGTCATAAAATAATAGTTAAACAGGAGGACAAGAGAAAGGACCTTGAGTTTTTACTAATATTGGACCAGCCTGGAAAAAAGAACAGCCTTGGCCCCATGAGCAACTCACAGAAGTGTCGTGTTTCTCACCCTCCCTGCAGCTGCCTCGGGCAGAGCAGAAGCTCAGCTCAGTGGTCCCACGTCCTTCTGATTAATTTTTTTTTTTTTTTGGCCTTACCGCGCAGCTTGTGGGATCGTAGTTCCCTGACCAGGGATCAAACCCATGCCCCCTACAGAGGAAGTGCAGATTCTTAACCGCTGGACTGCCAGGGAAGTCCCTCTGATTAATTTTAATCATAGAGAAATCATCATTATTTGACACCTAAATATTTTTTCTCGTCCAAAGGAAGTAGGTAGACATATTTTTTTCAGATTAAGACGTCTTGGTGGAAAATGGACATCATTGTCCCAGAAATGTGATTAAACTCTTTATACCTGAGATTGGTAATCCTTACAGAGAACCAGTTAATGTAACATGGTTCCCCTGGTCAGGTGGAGAAACTGTAGATGACTTGCCCCAGGTCACACAGCATGTGTGTGGTAGGGTCAGGACTACCATGTCGCAATCATGTGATAAAGCAGGGGTCCCCAACCCCTGGGACGTGGACCGGTACCGGTTCTTGGCCTGTTAGGAACTGGGCCGCACAGCAGGGGGTGAGCGGAGGGCGAGCGAGGGAAGCTTCACCTGCCTCTCCCCATCGCTCGCAGTACTGCCTCAACCATCCCCCAGCCCCCTCCTTCCATGGAAAAATTATCTTCCACGAAACCGGTCCCTGGTGTCAAAAAAGGTTAGGGACCACTGTGATAAAGTACCCGATTGTGCCAAAGTCCTTAAAATGCAGATAACTGGTAAGAGTTTCTGGATGCAGTGTCACACGTTCATTACCCCCCTGTCCCCATGACTCACCACAGCCACCAAATCACAGGGAAGAGTGGGTGTGGGTTTTTTCTAGGAACGAAATAAGTCCAGTCTTTACCAACGCCAGCTAATTCTCCAAAGCACTCAAGCATCCCACAAGTCAATTCACTTCTGACACTAAGGTCCCACTATTTGAGGACACGGTCTCCCAAGACTGCCCCACTTCTAACGTCAACCCCAGGGTCACCCATACGTGTGACCAACTGGCTGTAAATTCAGAGGTTCCGTGACCCCACCTCCCATATTCAGTAATCATTAGAACAACTCACAGAACTCAGGAAAGCCCTTTACTTACTGTCCCCAGTTATTGTAAAGGATAAAGCTCTGGGACAGCCCTATGGAAGAGATGCGTAAGGCAAAGGGGGACCTGGGGGTGCCAAGCCTCCATGCCCTCTCAGAACACCCCCCCCCACAATCCCTTTTTTTTTTTTTTAAACATCTTTATTGAAGTATAATTGCCTTACAATGGTGTGTTAGCTTCTGCTTTATAACAAAGTGAATCAGTTATACATATACAATATGTTCCCATTTCTCTTCCCTCTTGCATCTCCCTCCCTCCCACCCTCCCCATCCCACCCCTCTAGGTGGTCACAAAGCACCGAGCTGATCTTCCTGTGCTATGCGGCTGCTTCCCATTAGCTATCTATTTTACATTTGGTAGTGTATATATGTCCATGACACTCTCTTACCCTGTCACATCTCACCCCACCCCCTCCCCATATCCTCAAGTCCATTCTCTAGTAGGTCTGTGTCTTTATTCCCGTCTTGCCACTAGGTTCTTCATGGCCTTTTTTTTTTTTTTTCCTTAGATTCTGTATATATGTGTTAGCATACTGTATTTGTTTTTCTCTTTCTGACTTACTTCACTCTGTATGACAGACTCTAACTTCATCCACCTCATTACAAATACCTCCATTTCATTTCTTTTTATGGCTGAGTAATATTCCATTGTATATATGTGCCACATCTTCTTTATCCATTCATCTGTCGATGGACATTTAGGTTGCTTCCATGTCCTGGCTATTGTAAATAGAGCTGCAATGAACATTGTGGTACATGACACTTTTTGACCTATGGTTTTCTCAGGGTATATGCCCAGTAGTGGGATTGCTGGGTCGTATGGTAGTTCTATTTGTAGTTTTTTGAGGAACCTCCATACTGTTCTCCATAGTGGCTGTATCAATTTACATTCCCACCAACAGTGCAAGAGTGTTCCCTTTCCTCCACACCCTCTCCAGCATTTATTGTTTCTAGATTTTTTGATGATGGCCATTCTGACTGGTGTGAGATGATATCTCATTGTAGTTTTGATTTGCATTTCTCTAATGATTAATGATGTTGAGCATTCTTTCATGTGTCTGTAGGCCATCTGTATATCTTCTTTGGGGAAATGTCTATTTAGGTCTTCTGCCCATTTTTGGATTGGGTTGTTCGTTTTTTTGTTATTGAGCTGCATGAGCTGCTTGTAAATCTTGGAGATTAATCCTTTGTCAGTTGCTTCATTTGCAAATATTTTCTCCCATTCTGATGGTTGTCTTTTGGTCTTGTTTATGGTTTCCTTTGCTGTGCAAAAGCTTTTAAGTTTCATTAGGTCCCATTTGTTTATTTGTGTTCTTATTTCCATTTCTCTGGGAGCTGGATCAAAAAGAATCTTGCTGTGATGTATGTCATAGAGTGTTCGGCCTATGTTTTCCTCTAAGAGTTTGATAGTGTCTGCCCTTACACTTAGGTCTTTAATCCATTTTGAGTTTATTTTTGTGCATGGTGTCAGGGAGTGTTCTAATTTCGTACTTTTACATGTACCTGTCCAATTTTCCCAGCACCACTTATTGAAGAGGCTGTCTTTTCTCCACTGTATATGCTTGCCTCCTTTATCAAAGATAAGGTGACCATATGTGTGCCCCCACAATCCCTTGATGTGTTCACCTCCCTGAAGCCCTCTGAACCCAGTGTTTATGGGTTGAGGGTTTGAGGTAGGCAATTTGATTGAATCATTGGCCATTGGTGACTGAACTCTACCTCAGTACCCTCTCCTCTCCCCAGAGGGGCTGGGGGTGAAGGTTCTAACCCTCTAATCACCAGGTGAGATCTTCTGGCGTCCAGTCCCATCCAGAAGCTATCTAGGGTCCCATCCTTGACTCATCTCATGACCTACGAAATCAGTAAATTCCAAGAGTTTCAGGAGGCCTGGGCCGTGAACTAGGACAAGGATCAAATGTGAATCTTTTCTTTACATTAAAGTGAGGCTCAGGGACAAGGCGGTGACCAGGAACAGAGGGTCGCAGAGATGGGGTCCCTGGTCAGGTACGGTTCGGTGGGTTCCTTTTTTTAAAATCTGAAACATAATGATTCCTTTTTTTTTTTTTTTTTTTTTTTTGATTCCTTTTGAGAGTCATGAAATGTCCCTGGAGTTACAACTGTCCAACTTCCCAGGAGAAATCCAGAGAGGGCTGTCAGCACCCACCCCACCCCTGCTCCCCAGCCCCTCCCATGGACTCGCCTCATTCCCTCCCCCCTGCCCCAGCCTGTAGAGGAGAGGTGAGTCGGGACTTACCCTGGGCCTGTTTGCTGGTTTCCCTCGCTGGGGTGCCGGCCACCAGGGTGCCCAGGAGGACGAGCAGGGCGATGGAGAGGCAGAGCTGGTTCATGTTCATGGCCTCGCAGGAGGGCTTCTGAGGAAAGCTGGGGGCTGACACAGTTTTCCATATCCCGGCTGAGTGGTGGGAACAGGGGATGAGGAGGGGAGTGAGGAAGAGGAGGAGCTGGGGTCAGTGCTGTTCCTGGAAATCTCCCCACATAACCAGGCTTCCTGCTTCTGCCTGCTGGGGCCAAATGCCCAGTAACAGCGCTTCTCAAACTTGACTCTGCCTGTTGGTCTTGTGGAAACACAGACTGTGATTCCACAGGTGGAATATTTGTCTGATTTGTTCCTCACGGAGCGTCCCAGCACCTAGAGCAGTGCATGGCACGTGATGGCCGCTCAGTGGGTGGATGAGAGCCAATCAAAGGACAGATAAGTGAGCAGCAGTGTGTTAGCTCAGGTCCTCCTCTGCAGCCTCCTACAGATGTCATCACATCTGGGCACCAATGCCCCACCCCCACCTAACTCAGAAGACAATTGTGACACAGGACACCTTCCTGCAACCATTGTGGCAGCATCTCAACTGCCTGGAGGCATGCTGTTTACCTGGCACTGGTCCAGGCAGAGGCTGAGCTAGAGGAAGGCCTTCTGTATCTGGGGCAGAGATCCTGCTTTTCTGGGTAGAAAAAGGAGTAAGGGGCGTGGGCAGAGGGGAAGGAGGGAGCTGAACACGTCTCCACTGCATGACCTCCCACCACCCCTCACCTGGTTTCGCCAACAGGAGAGCTGTCTGCCTGAGTGGATCTCAGGGGCTGGAGTGGATCTCAGGGGAACTTGAAAGATCGCCTGCAAATCACCCCCCACTCTGGGCTCTCCACCAGTGGTTTTGGGATTGGAGGACCTCAGTTTGCGTCCCACCTCTCCCTTTTCCTAACTTTGTGACCCGGGGCCAGAAATCTCCAAGAGCCCTAATGTCATCAGGTGCCACGTGAGATCCGTGCTGCCCACGTCGTGGGGCTGCTGAGGAAGCAGTGGAGGCAACAGACATCTATTCCTTCTCCCTGCACAGTCAGTCCTTGTACTAAGGACAATAGTGAGCTATATGACAGTTAACACTTAGCTCCTTTGACCAGGGGGTCAAATAATGGCAACGTGGGGTGGGAAAAGGGCAGGACCGGGGTAAGGTCAATCACTGAAGCAAGAGGGCTTTCGGTTACCTCTGATGAAGAAGGAGACCTATTTGGAAGAGAGACTCTGACTCTCCTCTGGCACTGGGGGAACTTCCTGAGGGCGGACTTCTAGAAGGGGACACTGCAACAATCAATGCTGTTTGTTCCTCTCTTTACTACAGTCGACAGCACATTTAAAAAGTAGTCAGGAGCTAAGGAAACTAAAACTCTATGTGCTTCTAGACAATTTGCTATGGTAAGTGGTGTGCAAAGAACCTTAGCAGCCTAATCAACATGGTCCTCAAAAGGGCCCAAACCTGGGGATTTCTTGAGGCAGATACCATCATCCTCTTTTACAAAGAAAGAATCTGTGGCTCAGAGAGGTGAAGTGACTTGCCCAAGATCACACAGCAACACAGTGAGTTATTGAAGCCAAACTCTTTTCATGAATACCAACTCATTTTCCCACTACACTGTTATCAATTAATAATAATTAAATAACTTAAATATTTATAGTGTTACTCTTACCGTCATCTGATCACACATTCACTAAAAGTTTACTCTGCCAGTACTTGTACAAAGCATTTAACAAATATATGTTTTTAATTCTCATCACAACATTATGAGATTGATAGAGAAAGAGTATAGCAACCTCTGAGTTCTAAGACCTGACCTGACATTACAGTGGGCCTTATGTTCTCCTACTCAACAGAAACATTTCAGAAACCTTCAACATCAGACAAGGCCGTTCTGTGTCCATGAAAGATCAAGACAAAAATAGGACATTCAGTAATGATGTTTGAACACAGACAAAACGAGCTACATCATACAAACCACCAAAATATCCAAGCATCCCCCTATATTGACTGACTGCTACTTCTTTACCAAGTACAGCTCTAACCTCTATCTAGTCTTCCCTTCTTAGAGTTAAGATAAAGGTACCCATTCAGAGAGCTGCCCCACTTTCTGACAGCATCCATCCAGAGCAGAGCCAGCTTCCTGAAACACCGCCCCCAAATCACCTAACACAAGCCCACATCCTATAAATCCTTCCTAAAATCCTCTTAAGGAGAAGCCCTATAGTTCCCCAGGGTGTGTAATAAACACGATTCATTCAGCTAGGAACAGGAGTGTTTCAGGTGGTTTGTGGCTGGAGATATTGACAGGTATAAGCATTATCCTTCTTTATTCTATAAGGAAAGAAACTCAGAGACGTTGAGAAATTTGCCCAAGACTTCAAAGTAGTGAGGACAGAGCAGCTCTATGAGTGTTCTCTTATTTAATAAGCCCTGCTATTTGAAGGCTCTAGGCCTCAATTATCTCATCTGTAGTGAGGTATTTAGGTTCTGCTCTACAAGGGTCCCTCCAGCTCACATGTCCCAGAGGCAGTGGTGTGAAAATATTGCCAAACTGGCTCCACTTGGGAGAGCAGGGACCTCCCTTCAGTGGGGACCCACTGGAATCTGAACAAGTTATCCCATAATCCCTTGCACCTGAAAGGTCTTATAATAAACTAGAAGAGAGGTGCATCCTGGGAAATACCTCCCTGAGCCATGGACCCCTGCCCATCATCTACTTCTACCCTCTCCTCTCAGTCATCTTCATTCACTGGTTCATATTTCCACAGTATCTGATTTCCTTGTTCTTGCCCAAATGGGGGAAGCTAGCCGGAGGATGACTTGGGAGCTCTGACCTTACTGACCAGCCTCTTCTTCTTACACTAACCTCTCTCCTCCAACCCAGTGATGGGGCACCTCCTGAGGGTGGGTACCATCCTATCAACATCTGCATAAATTGTCGGAAGTGAAAAAGAGGGATTCCCCGAACTGTGAGGCCTAGGAATCTGAAGCTGATGCCGGGGACTCAGCAAATACTGCATAAAAATCTAAAAGACACTTTTTTTTTTTGCCGCACACATGGCATGTGGAATCTTAGTTCCCCAACCAGAGATTGAAACTGTGCGCCCTGCAGTGGAAGTGTGGAGTCTTAAGCACTGGATCCCTAAAAGACACTTTGTGGGAAACAGGGGAACCACCTTGATTGCCATCTCCAAGTCTCTGTAGAACTGTCTTAGGACAAAAACCTAGAATGGGTCAATTGTATTATTGAAAGTAGAGTCAAGACCGAAGAGACAAAGTAGGGTCAGAAGGAAGGGGGGGAGCTCTTATTGATTCAACGGGACAAAGGGGTGTTCTAATGATGAATGCTGCCAGCTGGCACCTGCTGCCCAAGTGATAGTAGACTGCCCATAAGATGAGGTATCAAAACCAAGGCTGCCTGATAGGTACCTTCAGTGAAATTCTGGCTTTTAGTTATTCAGAAGCCTTCTCCAGTTCTTTTTCCAGCACCAAGTCCCTCCTTTATACAAACGTCTGCACACCTATGTCATTCAGCTCTGATGGGTCTGTTTCCTAGCGATGGCAAAGGCAGCTGCCTCACTCCACTCAGGAGCTGGGACTTGCAGAAGGGAGCAGGAAACTCAAACTATTGGGCCAGGGCTCTTGTGTAAATGAGGTGGTTCCCCCATGCCCTGTGATGTTCCCGCCTTGTAATTTCTCTGAAGACGCCCGCAGGGGCCGGGAAGGTTTGTAATTAGAGGCCTCATCAGGGGTAGCTTCTGGGTCAGAGGCCTCTAACCTGGACCAGGTTAGAGAAAGCCAGGGGACACTGGGAGAGAAAGCCAGAGACAGACGGACAGATGAGAGGGGAGGGGGGAGAAAAGAGGAGTCTCTGCCGTTAGGGGGGGTCTCTGCTGCTCCCTGGTCTCAGATGGACAGACTGAGGCAGGAAGAGGGGCAGGACCAGAGGGCCTCCTGAGCTAGAATCCCAGTTGTGCCATCAGCTGATTGTGGGTCCTGAGCAAGTCGCTTCACCTCTCTGAGCCTCTGCTTTCTCGCTGGCAAAATGGGATGAGAATCCCAGATGTTGTAGGGTCGACATGAGGCTAAATGAAATCATATATGTGAAATGTCTCAGGAGAGAGTAGACCCTCCACACACAGTGGCTTGATTTGTGAGTACCCCGCTCCCAAAGCCCTTCTGTCCGGGGGCAGCTCGGTACTGAGAGCTCCTGCCCTTCTCAAGGAAAAGGGTGACTTTGTGCCAGGAAGGCAGCCCCTCCCGTCCTCTGCAGCTCATCACCCAGCTCTGGGCCCCTTTGACATGTGGCTGGGCTTGCTCCTGGGGCTTCTGGACATTGAGCCAGCTCCCTTCTCCTTGACCCTGGAAGTGGAGCACAGGGTGTGTGTGTGTGTGTGTGTTAGTGGAAGAATGAGTGTGTGTGGATGAGTGAGGGGGGGCATTGGTGCTACATGGTGGTAACTGGGAGTGAACAGATGGGAGTGAGTGAAGAGATTGTGGGTGTGTAACCCCTCACACATGCACTGCACTTTACAGCTTACAAAGCAGCAGAGTGCTTGGTGCACAGACTTGAAGCCAGATTCCTGTGTTCAAATCCTGTCTCTACCCTGTGTGACCTTAGGCAAATTACTTAACTTCTTGTTACCTCAGTTTCCTCATCTGTAACATGAGGAAATAGTAACAGTTCCTCGTCCCCTGTTTCAGGATTATCGTGAGGATTAGATGAGTTAATATACGTCAAGAAGGAACTAACTGTTGTCATTACTTATTATCCTTAGTACAAGGACTGACTGTGCAGGGAGAAGGAATATGTCTGTTGCCTCCACTGCTTCCACAGCTGTCCCACGATGTGGGCAGCATGGGTCTCATGTGGCACCTGATGACACGGGGCTCTGGGAGATCTCTGGCCCCAGGCCACAAAGTTAGGAAAAGGCAGGGCTGGGATGCAAACTGAGGTCCTCTGAGCCCAAAACCACTGGGGAAGAGCAGGAGAAGGGGAGTTGCAGGTGGTCTTCCTAGCTCCCCACAGATCCACTCCAGCCCCTGAGGTCCACTTAGGCAGGCAGCTGTCCTGTTGGTGAAACCAGGTGAGGGGTGGTGGGAGGTCATGCGGTGGAGACGTGTTCAGCTCCCTCCTTCCCCTCTGCCCACGCCCCTTACTCCTTTTTCTACCCAGAAAACC
Source organism: Balaenoptera borealis (assembly GCF_965194805.1). Lineage (NCBI taxonomy): Eukaryota > Metazoa > Chordata > Mammalia > Artiodactyla > Balaenopteridae > Balaenoptera > Balaenoptera borealis. The sequence goes on from NC_138872.1 coordinate 15,364,127, forward strand.
AGGGTTTGTGCCCTGGATGGAGATAGTCTTCCCCCAGCTCACCATCCTCTGGAGCAGTGCCAGGTAAAGAGCTTTTATCCATCCAGTTGAGATGCTGCCACCATGGTTGCAGGAAGCAGCCCTGTGTCACAGCTGTCTTCCAAGGTAGGTGGGGTTAAGGTGAGGGGTGAAGGGCATTTAAAAAAAAAAATTATTTATTTATTTCTGGCTGCTTTGGGTCTTCGTTGCTGCGCACAAGCTTTCTCTAGTTGTGGCGAGCGGTGGCTACTCTTTGTTGGGGTGCGCGGGCTTCTCACTGCGGTGGCTTCTCCTGTTGTGGAGCACAGGCTCTAGGCTCACGAGCTTCAGTAGTTGTGGCACGCAGGCTCAGTACTTGTGGCGCAGGGGCTTAGTTGCTTCGCAGTATGTGGAATCTTCCCGGACCAGGGATCAAACCTGTGTCCCCTGCATTGGCAGGTGGATTCTTAATCATTGCACCATCAGGGAAGTCCGGATGAAAGGCATCGTTGCCCAGATGTGATGACATCTGTAGGAGGCTGCAGAGGAGGACCTGAGCTAACACACTGCTGCTCACTTATCTGTCCTTTGATTTGCTCTCATCCACCCACTGAGCGGCCATCACGTGCCATGCACTGCTCTAGGTGCTGGGATGCTCTGTGAGGAACAAATCAGACAAATTCCACCTGTGGAATCACAGTCTGTGTTTTCACAAGACCCACAGGCATAGTCAAGTTTGAGAAGCGCTGTTACTGGGCATTTGGCACCAGCAGGCAGAAGCAGGAAGCCTGGTTATATGGGGAGATTTCCAGGAACAGCACTGACCCCAGCTCCTCCCCTTCTTCACTCCCCTCCTTATTCCCTGTTCCCACCACTCAGCTGTGGTGGGGAAAGCTCTGTCAGCCCCCAGCTTTCCTCAGAAGCCCTCCTGCAAGGCCACGAAGTTGAGTCAGCTCGGCCTCTCTGCAGACCTGCTCGTCCTCCTGGGCACCCTGTTGGTCGGCACCCTGGAAGGTGAAACCAGCAAACAGGCCCAGGGTAAGTCCCGACTCACCTCTCCTCTACAGGCTGGGGCAGGGGGGAGGGAATGAGGCGAGTCCATGGGAGGGGCTGGGGAGCAGGGGTGGGGTGGGGGCTGACAGCCCTCTCTGGATTTCTCCTGGGAAGTTGGGCAGTTGTTAACTCCACGGACATTTCATGACTCTCAAAAGGAATCATTATGTTTCAGCGTTTAATAAAAGTAACCCACTGAACCCTACCAGACCAGGGACCCCATCTCTGCGACCCTCTGTTCCTGGTCACCACCTTGTCCCTGAGCCTCACTTTAATGTAAAGAAAAGATTCACATTTGATCCTTGTCCTGGTTCATGGCCCAGGCCTCCTGAAACTCTTGGAATTTACTGTCTTCGTAGGTCATGAGAGGAGTCAAGGATGGGACCTTAGATAGCTTCTGGATGGGACCGGACTCCGGAAGATCCCACCTGGTGATTAGAGGGTTAGAACCTTCACCCCCAGCCCCTCTGGGGAGAGGAGAGGGTACTGAGGTAGAGTTCAGTCACCAATGACCAATGATTCAATCAAATTGCCTACCTCAAACCCTCAAGTAAAACCCATAAACCTGGGTTCAGAGGGCTTCAGGGGAGGTGAACACATGAAGGGATTGTGAGGGGGGTGTTCTTAGAGGGCATGGAGGCTCGGCCCCCCCAGCTCCCCCTTTGCCCTACGCATCTCCTCCATAGGGCTGTCCCTGAATTTTATGCTTTATAATAACTAGGGAAAATAAGTAAAGGGCTTTCCTGAGTTCTGTGAGTGGTTCTAATGATTACTGAATATGGGAGGTGGGGTCATGGAACCTCTGAATTTATAGCCTGTTGGTCACGTGTATGGGTGACCCCAGGACTTGTGATCGGCACTTGAAGTGGGGGCTGTCCTCAGGGACTGAGCCCTCAACCTGTGGGGTGTCGGCTCCCTTTGCAGATTTAATGTCAGAAGTGAATTGACTTGTGGGCCGCCCAGTGGGTGTTGGTAGGGACACCACGTATTTGCTGTCAGGGACAAAACCCGGACTCACTCTTCTCTATAATCTGTGGCTGGGGTGAGGTTTGGGGACAGGGGACTATTGTATGTGGGACAGTGCACTCAGAAGTCCTTACTGGTTATCTGCATTTTCAGAATTCCTGGCAGAATCAGGTACTTTATTAAATGGGTTGTGACATGATAGTATCTTGTCTTGATCCTACCACACACATGCCATGTGTCCTGGGTAAGTCATCTGTAGTTTCCTCACCTGAACAGGGTGACCATGTTACATGACTTCTTTGAAAGAATTACCAATCATGAGTGTAAAGAATTTACCCATTTCATGGTCAATCATGGCCATTTTCCACCAAAATTTCTCAGTCTGAAAGACTTGTCTACCTACGTTTCCTCACCAAGACCCCCAAAAGAAATTTATGTGTCAAATAATGATCATTTCTCTATTATTAAATTAATCAGAAAGTTCAGTGACGGCTGAACTTCTTCCCTTCCTGAGGTAACTGCAGGGAGAGCAAGAAGCGCAGTACTTCTGTGAGTTTGCTCGTGGGGAGAAGACTGGTTTCTCCAGGCTGGTACCATATTAGTCAAAACTCTAGGCCCTTCCCCTTGTCCCCTGGGGATTTGAAGCCAGGATTCTTGCCGAATCTTCTTCCTCACTGCATCTTCACCTTCCTTCTCCACCCCACCATCACTGCTCTCCTTGTGCTGGCAAATGTAGAATTTGTGGCATCCAGTTCCCAGCATCGGTGGTGGGAGTGGTCTTTTCACTAAAGAAGCCCCTTTCCCCACAGTGATGTTGAACGTCTGTGTCTTCAAACAGTCTGGCCTTATGTTTAAATCAATTCATATTATAATTAAACCAACTACAGTGGATTCTGTTATTTGCAACTAAAACCTTAACCAGTAGGTTTCATGGAAATGGTGGTCCTTCTCACTATTCTGCAGAGCAGCAGGCACCTCCCCATTTCCTGCCCTCAGACTGGGCCCTACCAGGTATAGGAAGCCAACCCCTTATGGTGGCATCTACCTCTTAATGGCCACCCCAGTACACACAAAAAACTGGGTGACAGACACCTCAACATGAACGCTTTTGTCCTTTACTTCTTGGGCCAGGTCAAACTTTGGGGCAGGTTATTTTCTTGGATTCTCAGAAGGAGAAAGGAAGGCGCATGAGGCTCAAGGAACCCCCTTCCCTGTTGTCACGTGCGGGGAGGGGTTTCCTACTCCAGCTCAAGAAGATCAAGCTCACGTTTAGTGGGCACTGGCCATCTGTCAGGCTCTGTGCTTGTCATATTCCCCAAATTATATTCTTCCCCCTCCTTTCCACTTTCGTAACCATAAGTTTGTTTTCTATGTTGGTGAGTCCATTTCTTTTTTTGTCTTTTGTTGGTTTGTTTTGTTTCTCTGTTTGGCCACACCGTGCGGCATGTGGGATCTTAGTTCCCTGACCAGTGATTGAACATAAGTCCCCTGCCGTGGAAGCACAGAGTCTTAAAAACTGGATGGCTACGGAAATCCTGTGAGTTCATTTCTATTTTCACACCACATTTCTTAAGCCAGTCCTCTGTTGATGGGCACTTGCATTGTTTACATGTCTTGGCTATTGTAAACAGGGCTTCTATGAACACTGAGGAGCATGTATATTTTCAAATTAAAGTTTTCATTTTTCCAGATATATACGCAGAAGAGGAATTGCTGGATCATATAGTAGTTCTCTTTTTAGTTTTTTTTTTTCTAACATTATTTCTTTTATTTCTTTATTTATTTTTAATTTATTTTATTTATTCATTTTTGGCTGCATTGGGTCTTTGTTGCTGTGCTCGGGCTTTCTCTAGTTGTGGCGAGCGGGGGTTACTCTCTGTTGCGGTGCGCGGGCTTCTCATGGCGGTGGCTTCTCTTGCTGTGGAGCACAGCTCTAGGCGCACGGGCTTCAGTAGTTGTGGCATGTGGGCTCAATAGTTGTGACTCACGGACTCTAGAGCGCAGGCTCAGTAGTTGTGGCGCACGGGCTTAGTTGCTCTGCAGCATGTGGGATCTTCACAGAACAGGGCTTGAACCCATATCCCCTGCATTGACAGGCAGATTCCTAACCACTGCGCCACCAGGGAAGCCCTCTTTTTAGTTTTTCTAAGGAACCTCCATACTGTTTTCCATGGGGGCTGCACCAGTTTACATTCACACCAGAGTGTACGAAGCTTCCCTTTTTCCACACTCTCTCCTGCATTTATTATTTGTAGACTTCTCAATGATAGCCATTTTGACTGCTGTGATGTGATACGTCACTGTGGTTTTGATTTCCATTACTCCAATAATTAACAATGTTGACATCTTTTCATGTGCCTGAGGCCATCTGCATGTCTTCTTTGGAGAAATGTCTGTTTAGGTCTTCTGACCATTTTTTGATTGGATTTTTTGTTTTTTCAGTATTGAGTTGCATGAGTTGTTTGTATACTTTGGATATTGATCTCCTGTTCATCGCATTTTTTGCAAATATTTTCTCCCATTAGGTAGGTTGCATTTTTGTTTTGTCGATGGTTTCCTTTGCTGTGCAAGAGCCTTTAAGTTTGATGAGGTTCCATTTATTTATTTTTGCTTTTATTTCTTTTGGCATGGGAGACTGAGCCATAAAAATATTGCTGCGATTTATGTCCAAGAATGTTTTGCCTATGTTCTCTTCTAGTTTTATGGTGTCATGTCTTATATTTAGGTCTTTAATCCATTTTGAGTTTATTTTTGTATACAGTGTGAGGATGTGTTCTAATTTAATCGATTTACTTGTAGCTGTCAGCTTTCCCAACATCATTTGCTTAAGAGACTGCCTTTTCTCCATTGTGTATTCTTGGACTGAACGAATTGGGTTTATTACTCACTGCAGCAATGGACAATGAATTATATGGCATCTCATTAAGAGGATGTTTGAGGGACTTACAGGATGTGGGTTTCCATGAGGTTATTTGCAGGAGAGTTTCAGGAAGCTGGCTTTGCTCAGGATGGTTGCTGTCAGGAAGTGGGGCAGTTCTATGATCAGGTGTCTTCATATTATTCCGAAGTGAACTTTCAGCTGAGAACTGAGGAGGTACAACCAACAGACTTTTCTATGAGATTGCTCACAGGGGGGTGAGAAAAAGGTAGAATGAAGGACAACACTCAGCCTTCTGGGGGAAGGTAGGGGAAGCAAGTCCTCAGAAGGAAGGACAATAAATTCAGTTAGGTCAGTGTTGAGTCCATGGTGCTTGGAGAGCACATAGGCAAAGATGTTGAGTAGACGTTGATTCATTCATTCACTTGTTCATGAAATGCTTATTAGGGATAAAATATGTGATGACTGAAACCTTTGATCCGACTCCATGGCTTCAAACTCTGGCTCTGCCAATTTACTAGGTGTGTGGCCTAATCAATTTGCTAGTGCTTTACATCTGTGAGCGCAGATAAATTTTGAACGGTATCCACAGAGATGGAATCATCCTTCCATTTACAAAGGAGGAACCTGAGGTTCAGAGAAGGTGGGGATTGCTAGCACCTCAGAGGGTGAAAGTAGCAACGTGAATTCCCTGTCCTGATGTGCTGGTAATAGTCACTGAGTCGACGAGAATGTCTAAGTAACTCTGAGAGAGGTAGAATTAATAATGTAAAACACCCATTACCACTACTGACAACCTATTATGTACCAAGCCCTGCACATACATCTTCATCACTAAACATCACAACAACCTTAATAGGTTTTTCTTCCATTTTAAAGTCATTCAAGCTGAAACTCAGAGGTTTCATCCCTTCTCCAAGGTCACATAACCAATATTGGCAGGTGCTGGGATTCAAACTCAACACCCTCTGTCTCCTATGATTTTCCTTGAAAGAGGTTTAAAAGCTGTGCCTTCAAAAGCCCCGACGATTCACCAGAGGAGACTCAAAGTTCTTCAAATAGGAAGTTCTGCTTTTCATCATTTTTTTATGCTGAGACCAAGTGGAAACAAATTTTGGTAAAGAATTTTGTTCGCATTTATGCCTTGAGAGCCTTACCTGTGAGTTAGAGGAGGATGATGGCTGAGAAAAGGCCACTGGATAGAAAAATGCAGAACTTGGTGGTGACCCTGGTAAAGGCAGCAGATCTCGCTGGTTATGAGCAACAGAAACTGACTCTGGCTATTGGAAGCAGAGAAGGAATTTGTGACAACAGTGTGGGGATGCAGTGGGCATCCATCCTCCCTTCCTGATTGTACCCTTAAGTGAGATCCTTTTGGACTCTTCTGTTGGCAGCCATAGCACTTAATGATTTAGCTCAGCTCACAGACTGAAGGGAGTGCTGAAAGATCCCAGCTTGGAAAGGATGGTAAGCAAGGAAGAACTAAGGTCTTCCCAGGTCACCTCTGAATGACCTCCATTTTTAGGTCTTTGGGGATTCATTGATCAAGGTTAAATTCCAGGGAGAGCATCTGATTGGCCACTCTTGGTCTGGGGGTAGGGCAGGCACTTTGATTGACAGGCGGCCCAATCCCACCAGTCCTGGGTGGAGGAAGAGTCATTCCTCAAGCAAAATCAGGCTACTGTATCAGGAAAAGGACAAAGAGACGCTAGGAGACAAAGCAACAAAATAGCCCATATACTCAGAGAGAGAAGTTTCCTTGGAGAGAAGGGAGTTTGAATGGGTTCAACAGTCCAAGAGGAGAAAGCTCCATTGTTTGGTGAAAGGCATCCTGTTTGTTCCTGGGAATTTCTCAGATCTTCAATGTCACTTGTTTACAGTTACCTTAGAGTAGACATGTCTGCAGCTGACTCATGTAACCTTCCATTTTAACTTTTTCTTCTTCCCTTTCTTGATAAATGTGATTTTATTCTCATGAAGTCGTGTCCACAATCTTTGATGCATCATCTATGTTAATATCAGATAGATTTGCCTGTGTGTTGTTTATGTGTTTGTGTATTTATACCATTGAAATTAGCAGGGCCACATGACTAACATTTTTTGGCAAGTTCTTCCTTGTGATTTTCAGCTGTTTTTCATCCAGCAAGTCACTTTCCCTTAGATGAACTTCAGTTTCTTCATCTGTAAAATAGGAATAATAATACTTACTTCATAAGATTGTTAAATAAGAACAAGCTACCTTTTACTGAACACTTACTGTGAGCCCACCCCACAGGTCACAATTTTAAATTCCTTCCAGATCAGTTGAGTGTTGAGGATGGAGGTATTTGGAGTGGGGCTGGGGGGACAATAAGGCATGGTGGGGATTATGGAAACTGGGGGGAATGCTCCCTTCATGGGAAGAGAGCAGCTCTACTTAGCTTAGCTCATGGCTTTCAAAGTGTGGTCCCTTGAGCAGCGCCGTCAGCAGCCCGGGAAGCTGGTTAGATGCAGATACTTAGGTCCCACCCCTGTCCTAGTGATCAAAACTCTGGGGGTGGGATCTCAAGCGTGTGTTTGAACGACTGGCTGAGTGATTCTGATGCTCACTCAATTTTGAGACTCACTGCTCTTGTTAAATTGCAGGACTGTGCAGCCAGATCGTTTACTTTTCCCAACAATACTAGAAATTTACTTTTTAAAGCAATCCCCCACTGTTCAATCTTGGCAAATGTTTCAAATTGTAAATTGCACTGTATGGGCTGACAATACTTATATTCTAGCCAGATTTGAACCTGTGGTTTATGCTTTTCCTTTTAATCCTTAAAATAATCCTTAAAAAAACAGTATTCATGAGACCACTTTTAAGGAGGAAGATTATGTAGTTCCAAAAAGTGAGGTGCTGTGATATCACGTAGCCAGAAAGTGGCCACTCATGACGTGGATATGAACGTACCTCTCACAGGGCACAGCGTCACAAAAAGATAAACCTCTTCCTCCTGCCCCGGGTGCATTCCATCCATTTCAAGAAGAGGCCTTAGATAGCATGGAATCCAAGATTCTCATTTTTTCAGAGGGAAAAACTGAGGATTAGAAACAGAGATATGACCTGTGTTCCCACAGTGTTGGGGTCATTGGTCTTTATCCAGAATGCAACCCTTGTGATGTTCCCGCCTTGTGATTTCTCTGAAGATGCCCCCAGGGGCCGGGAAGGTTTGAAACTAGAGACTCAGTCACTCATGTGCAGGGAGGTGAAAGGTGGAGGGAGGACAGGCCCATCAGGGGGCTTCTGGGTCTAGGGGCCTCTAATCTGGACCAGAGGGAGGAGGACACTGGGAGAGAAAGACAGACAGATGAGAGGGGAGGGAGAGAAAAGAGGAGTCTCTGCCGTTAGGGGTGGTCTCTGCTGCTCCCTGGTCTCAGATGGACAGACTGAGGCAGGAAGAGGGGCAGGACCAGAGGGCCTCCTGAGCTAGAATCCCAGTTGTGCCATCTGCTGGTTGTGGGTCCTGAGCAAGTCGCTTTACCTCTCTGAGCCTCTGCTTTCTCATTGGCTAAATGGGATGAGAATCCCAGATGTTGTAGGGCTGACATCAGGCTAAATGAAATCATACATGTGAAATGTCTCAGGAGAGAGTAGACCCTCCACACACAGTGGTTTGTTTTGTGAGTACCCCGCTCCCGATGCCCTTCTGTCCAGGGGCAGCTCGGTATTGGGAGCTCCTGCCCTTCTCAAGGGAAAGGGTGACTTTGTGCCAGGAAGGCAGCCCCTCCTGTCCTCTGCAGCTCATCACCCAGCTCTGTGCCCCTTTGACATGTGGCTGGGCTTGCTCCTGGGGCTTCTGGACATTGAGCCAGCTCCCTTCTCCTTGACCCTGGAAGTGGAGCACAGAGGGTGTGTGTGTGTGTGTGTGTGTGTGTGTGTGTGTGTGTGTGTGTTAATGGAAGATTGCTTGAATATGTGTGGATGAGTGAGGGGGGGTGGGGCTTGATGCTGCATGTTCGTAACTGGGAGTGAATATATGGGAGTGAGTGAAGAGACTGGGGGTGTGTAACCCCTCACATGCACTATAGTTTACAGCTTACAGCGCAGCAGAGTGCATGGTGCACAGACTCTGAAGCCAGATCCCTGGGTTCAGATACTCTCTCTACACTCTATGTCTTTAGGCAAATTATTTCCTGTCAACTCAGGTTCCTCCTCTGTAACATGAGGAAATATCAAAAATTCCTCACCACCTCTTTTAAGATTTTTGAGGATTAGATGAGTTAATATATGTCAAGTAGTTAGGATAATGTCTGACACATAGAAGAAGCTAAGTTTTATCTGCTGTAATGACATTATTATTATTATTATTATTACAAAGTACTTTGACTTCTCAGGGAGAAGAATATATGTCTATTGCCTCCACTTCTTCCACAGAAACGCATGATGTTGGCAGCGTTGACCTCATGTGACACTTGAAAACACAGGGCTCTGGGAGATTTAAGTCTTCAGGGCACAAAGTTAGGAAAAGGCAGAACTGGTACTCAAACTGAGGTCCTATGGTTCCAAAACCACTGAGGGAGAGAGCAGGAGGAGGGAGGCTATTGCAGGCAATCTTCCAAGGTCCCCCGAGGTCCACTCAGGCAGGCAGCTTTCCTGTTTCTGAAACCAGGTGAGGGGCGGTGGGAGGTCATGCTGTGAAGATGTGTTCAGCTCCCTGCTTCCCCTCTGCCCACACCCGTTACTCCTTTTTCTACTGAGAAAACAGGGTTGCTGCCCCAAGAGGGCTTCTGCCTGGGCCAGTGCCAGGTAAACAGCAAGTGTCCATCCAGTTGAGAAGCTGTGGCAATGGTTGCAGGAAGGTGTCCTGTGTCACACCTGTGTTTGAGTTAGGTAGTGGTAGGGGTGGGGGTGAAGCGCATAATTCCCAGCTGTAATGAAACCTGCAGGAGTTGAAAAGGAGGACCTGAGCTAACACACTGTTGTTCACTTATCCATCCTTTGATTTGCTCTCATTCACTCATCATGTGCCGTGCACTGCTCTAGGTGCTGGGATGATCCCTGAGTCAACATATTGGACAAAATTCCACCTGTGGAATCACAATCTTTGTTTCCATGAGACCCACAGGCATAGTTAAATCTGAGAAGTGCTGTTACTGGGCATTTGGCCCCAGCAGACAGAAGCAGAAAGCCTGGTTAGGTGGGGAGATTACGCAATAAACAGGACTGACCCCAGCTCCTCCCCTTCCTCACTCCCCTCCTTATTGCCTGTCCCACCCCTCAGCTGGGATATGAAAAGCTCTGTCAGCCCCCAGGTTTCCTCAGAAGCCCTCCTGCGAGGCCACGAACATGAGACGGCTCTGCCTCTCCGTCGCCCTTCTCGTCCTCCTGGGCACCCTGGTGGCCTGCACCCCGGGGGGTAAACACAAGAGCCATGCCAGAGGTAAGTCCCGGCTCACCTCTCCTCTGCAGGCTCGGGGGGATGAGGGGAGTCCACGGAGGGGGCTGGGGAGCAGGGGTGGGGTGGGTGCTGACAGCCCTCTCTGGATTTCTCCTGGGAAGTTGGGCAGTTTTAACTCCAGGGATATTTCATGGCTCTCAATAGGAAAAAAAATTAAAATTCAAATTAAAAAATATATATCCCACCTACCTCTACCAGATCAGGGATCCCATCTCTGACACTCTCTATTCCTGGTCAGTGCTGTGTCCCTGAACTTCACTGTAGTGAGATCAATATTTGATCCTTGTCCTGGTTCCTGGAACAGACCTCCTGAAACTCCTGGAATTTACTGGTTTTTTTTCATGGTAATGAGGTGAGTAAAGGAAGGCCACGGAGAGACCTGCAGGATGGGGCTGGTCTCCAAAAAAACCCAATCATGTGTTTAGAGGTTACAACTTTCAACAGCCCGCATCCCAGCCTCTGGGGAGACGGGAGGGTATTGAAATGGAGATCAATCACCATTGGCCGATGATTCAATCAATATACCTATATATTGAAACCTCAATAAAAATCCATAAATATTGGGGTTCAGAGAGCTTTCGGGGTGGTGAACGGATGGAGGTGCTGTGAGGGCGGTGTGCTCCCCTAGGGCACGGAGCCTCCGCCCACCTCTCCTCCCCCTTTGCCCTACGCATCTCCTCCATTTCGCTGTCCCTGAGCTTTATCCTTTATAATAACCTGGGAACAGTAAGTAAAGGGTTTTCCTGAGTTCTGTCTCCACTTCTATTGGTTAGTGAACATGGAGGTGGGGTCATGGAACCTCCGATTTTTAGCCAGTCGGTCACAAGCATGAGTGACTCCGGATCACGTGGCTGGCATTTGTAGTGAGGACAGTCTTGAGCTCTCAACCTACGGGATCTGCACTAATTCCATGGATTTAGTATCAGAAGTAAATTGCCTTCTGGGATGCCCAGTGGGAGTTTAGGGAATTGTTTGGTGTTGGTAGAGACACCACATATTTGGTGTCAGGGAAAAACCAGACTCCGTCTTCCCTGTGATTTGGGGGCTCCAGTGAGGCTTGGGGACAGGGCAATAATGAAAGTTGGGCACTGCAGCCAGAAACTCTTACCAGTTACCAGTATTTTCAGAATTCCTGGCAGAATCAGGTAGTTTATCTAATGGGTTGTGACATGATATATCTTGTCCTGACCCTGTCACCCACATGCCGTGTGTCCTGGGGCAACTCATCTGCAGTTTCCTCACTTGAAAATGGGAACCATGTTACATGGGGTTTTGAACAACTTACCAGTTATGAATTTAAAGAGTTTAAACACATTTCATGGCCAATTTTGTCCATTTTCCACCAAGATGTGTTAAATTGAAAAAATTTCTCTACCTACCTCTTTTGGGAAAGAAAAAATATTTAGGTGTCAAATAATTATTCCTCTAGGATTAAAATTAATCAGAAAGACATGGGACCACTGAGCAGAGCAACTGCAGGGAAAGCAAGAAACACAACGCTTGTGTGAGTTGGCTCCTGGGACCAAGGCTGATACAATCTTAGTAAAGTCTCAAGGCCCTTTCCCTTGTCCTCTTTTGACTATTATTTTATTACCCTCTCAGGATATAGAATGTTAGAGGTACATTGATAATTATGTAGACCTGCCCCATCATCAAGTAGACTTTGCACTAACAGGAATTCCATTATATCCACTCTATTCAGTGACTGTGTGCTTGGCATGAGCATGAAATGGAAGATTCGTTCCCTGGCCATATATGTATTAAGTCCCTACAGGCTTGGTTTTTGGTGTGGGGAAAGAGCTGTAGACAGAATACGGAAAAATACCTTGCCTTCAAGGAGCGAGACCGACAATAGCGAAAGGGGGAATACTCTGCTAGGTTATGAGTTTTTGAAGGTAGAGAGTGATGGGGATAAAGGAGGCTGTGCTCTTTCTGTAGACTGATCAGCGAACCCCTCTATGATAAGGGGGCGTTGGAGCAGAGGCTGCAGAAAGAACACGCCTGGTGTGAACGAGCAGCAGCAATTACCAGGGTGGCTGGAGCTGAGTGGGTGGGAGGGGAGGAGAGGGGAAGGGATGAGACCAAAGAAGCCATGGGGACAGGTCCTGACCAGCCTTGTAGGATGAGAATCGGAATTTGACTGTGAGAGAGATGGGGAGTCACTGAGGGACTGGTCATGGGAGCAATGGGATAGGATCCCTGTGGCTGCAGTGTGGAGAGTGGCCTCTAGGGGGCGAAGGGCAGAGACAGAGGCCCAGGGAGCAGGCTGCTGCAGTGGTCCAGGTGAGCAATGATGGAACGTGTACCTATGTTGTACCCTGGGTCGATGTCAGTCCTTTTGAATAACATGAATCTCTTCCTCTGTTGAAGTTTCTATGGAGGCTTCCTTATCTAGTCATGATGCATTAAGTCATTAGCCATTGGTGATTGTTCAACCTCCAGCTCCTCTCCGATCCCTGAGGTTGGGGGGCGGGCTGAACTGTGGATGGAAGGCCGTGAGGGAGAGTAGGAATGGAAGTTGCAACCTTCCATTTGCAAGGTTTGCCTTGCAAACCTTCAGGCAGTGGTTTGCCCTGGCAACCAGAACCCATTCTGGGGTTACTAGGGTCTTCCCAAAAGTTACCTACTTCACATAACAAAAGACACTTTTATTGCTCTCAGCACTTAAGAAATACCAAGGTTTGTAAGAACTCTGTGCCAGGAAAATGACAAAGAACATATATATATATAATATATATATTATATATATATATATAGTATATATATAATATATATATATAATATATATTATATATATATATATATATATATATATATTGCTTATTATAAGTCACAGTATGAATATAGGGTCAATATTCAATTTATAGAGTCCCTGTGAGGTAACAAAAGAGAACACACTGGTATGTTTTCTTCATGCCTTTCTCCATTACAGCCTGATTCCTTCACACTTTTTTATTAATGGTGGAAACTTTTTACCATACACATAAGTGCAGAGCATAGTATTATAAAACCCAGGTACCAGCTCCAATAATTACTGACATATGACGAATATTTTTTGCCTTGTCTGCCGTTTTTTATTCTTTTTTGGTAGATTTTTTGAAGCTAATCAAAGGCATCATACCAATTAATCTTAAAATACTTCATGATGGAGTTATAAATTTGTGCATGATTACCATACCATGTCACACCTAGGAACATTAATAATAATATCCCAGAAAGCAGGTTGTCAAATGGCCTTTTCAATTTGACCAGCCCCCAGAACCCTAACATTCTCTATCGCAGACAAACTGGTGGTTTCAGTTGTTGACCTTGTAGACCGAGCTGCGATGACCATCCTCCTAACTGACCCACAGCCCCTCCCATCCCAGCAGGTTCTCAGCCTGCCTTCTGCCTGGAGCCTCAGTATGCGGGTCCCTGCAAGGCCCAGAAGGTCAGGTACTTCTACAACGCCAAGTCCGGGCAGTGTGAGACCTTTATGTACGGCGGCTGCCGTGGGAATAAGAACAACTTCCTGACGGCAGAGGACTGCATGAAGACCTGCGGTGGTCATGTCGGGACCCTCGAGTAAGAAAGGGGACAGGACAGGGCGGGAGGGGAAGGGCTGAGAAAAAGAGGTGGAGCTCAGGGGGCCCCACACCATTCACACCTGCACAGTGTCTTTCCTCCTCGCTGCCACCCAGGAGAAGTGGCTGCAGTGTCTTGTGAAACCACACACTGAGCACATCCTCCACGGGCCAGCTTGGCAGAAGGTCACCCTAGAAGCCCCATCATGAGAATCTGAGCCTCCTCACATGCTCCCCTTTTCTCAGATGGGAACACTGAGTCAGCCGCCCTACAGAGCAGGTCTGCAGAGCTCCTGAGCTCCCCACCTAGGCTTGGAAACTCACTTCCTTCTTTTTGGTCATTCTGGTCCTGGGTGGACTGTGGTTGCATATTTCTGGGAAAGTCTAGGATCTGTCAAGGTCAGCGGTGTCCAAGTGTGGTGCTTGAGAGATGTCAATCAGCAAGTTCCTTTCTTTTTGCAGAGGACCTTCGAACTGTACCACCCCGAAACTCTGAAGTCCAAGGAGGATGCACACAGGGCTGGGCTGCGGCTGCTTCTGAAACAGTTCAGTCTCCTCTGAGTCCTTCTCAACCCCACCCTCCTCAGCAGAACCCTGCCTCTCTCCTTCCCCCCATGGGTCTACATGCCTTAGTTCTGTCTCATCCAGTGGATTTTAAGCACCATGAGAGCAAGTCTTCCCTTTATCCCTAGCGCTTAGCACAGGTCCTGGCACCAAGGAGACCGTCCATAAATATTTGAGGAAGGAAGGAATGAATGCAGGAGCACATTCCTCATGTCAGGGTTCTTATCTTAACCCTCATCCTCACAGCATCCTTACCTTCATCCCCTTCTCCACCATCACTGCTCTCCTTGTGGGCGGCCAAGGTGGAAGTTCTGGCATCCAGTTCTCAGCACCAGTGGTGGCAGCGGTCTTTTCAATAAAGAAGCCCCTTTCCCTCGCAGTGATGTTGCACATTTTCCTTTCTACGGCTTCAAACTGTCTGGCTTATATTTCAATAAATTCATATTCAAATTAAACTAACTGGAGTGGATTCCGTGGTTTGCCCCTAAGAACCTTCACCTCTAGGGTCCACGGAGATGCTGGTCCTTCTCACTATTCTGCAGAGCAGTGGGCACCTCCCCTTTTCCTGTCCTCAGACTGGACCCTGCCAGGTATAGGAAGCACACCCATTACAGCACCATCTACCTCTGAATGGCCACTCCAAGCTACACAAAAACCCGGGTGAGAGACACCTCAACATGAAAGCTTTCTTTCTTCACTTCTTGGGCCAGGTCAAATTTGGGTGCAGGTTGTTCTCCTGGACTCTCAGAAGAACAAAGAAAGGAGCATGAGACTCAGTTGTCCATTTGCAGTAGGAACCCCCTTGCCTGAGGTCACATGTGCGGAGGGGGCTTCTTACTTCAGTTAAGAAGGGCAACTACCCTTTTAGTGCGCCAGGCTCTGTGTTAGCATTTTGCCTGCATTCTTCTATTAATCATCCTCAGAATCCTTCAAGGGAGGAAATGGTGACACGGAGATGTCACTTAGCTACTGTATGAGTTTCGTAACACAACAGGTCCCAGCTCTCCCAAGTAGAGCGACTTTGGCAATGTTTTCATGCTCCTGCCTCTGGGAAGATGTGGGATGGAGGCACCTTTGGAGAACCGAGAGTATCTGTTTCACTACAGATGAGGAAATTGAGGCATGGGGACCACAACAAGCATAGTATTTAAATAAACAAGAACACAGATGGTGCTGGTTCTGTTACTCACCTCCTTGTAGTCTTGGGCAAATTTCCCAACATCTCTGAGCTTTACTTTCTGTAATTATAAAATAAGGATAATGCTTGTACTTTTTAACTATTCTAGCCAGAGACGACTAAAAACACTCCCTTTCCTAGTTGAACTAGTTGGGTTTATTACTCACTGCAGCAAGGAATAGGAATCACCTTGGAAAACAATATGATGTCTCATTAAGAGAATGTTAGATAGAACTTATAGGATGTGGGCTTGTGTTAGGTGATTTGGTTGGTGGGGGGCGGGGAGTGTGTTTCAGGAAGCTGGCTCTGCTCCGGATGGATGCTCTCAGGAAGTGGGGCAGCTCTCTGAATGGGTATCTTAACTCTAAGAAGGGAAGACTAGATAGAGGTTAGAGCTGTACTTGTTAAAGAAGTAGCAGTCACTCAATACAGGGGGATGCTTGGATATTTTGGTGGTTTGTATAATTTACCTCCTTTTTTCTGTGTTCAAACATCATTACCGAATGTCCTATTTTTGTCTTGATCCATCATGCACACAGAATGACATTATCTGATGTTGAAGGTTTCTGAAATGTTTCTGTTGAGTAGGAGAACATAAGGTGCACTGTGATGTCAGGTCAGGTCTTGCAACTCAGAGGCTGCTTTTCTCTTTTTGTATCAATCTCATAAAGTTGTGATGACAATTAAAAAGATATGATATTTGTTAAATGCTTTGTACAAGTATTGGCAGAGTAACCTTTTAGTGAATGTATGATCAGATAACAGTAAGAGTACTACTCTAAATATATGTTATTTAATAATTATCAATTTATAACAGTGAGTGGGAAAATGACTTGGTATTCATGAAAAGAGATTGGCTTCAGTAACTCACTATGTTGCTGTGTGATCTTGGGCAAGTCACTTCACCTCTCTGAGCCACAGATTCTTTCTTTGTAAAAGAGGATGATGGTATCTGCCTTAAGAAATCCCCAAGTCTGGGTCCTTTTGAGGACCATGTCGATTATCCTCCTAAGGTTCTTTGAACACCACAGTCCAAAGTAAGTTGTCTAGAAGCACATAGAGTTTTAGTTTCCTTAGCTCCTGACTGCTTTTTAAATGTGCTGTCGACTGTAGTAAAGAAATGAACAAACAGCATTGATTGTTGCAGTGTCCCCTTCTAGAAGTCCGCCCTCAGGAAGTTCCCCCAGTGCCAGAGGAGAGTCAGAGTCTCTCTTCCAAATAGGTCTCCTTCTTCGTCAGAGGTAACCGAAAGCCCTCTTGCTTCAGTGATTGACTTTACCCATGTCCTGCCCTTTTCCCATCCCACGTTGCCATTATTTGACCCCCTGGTCAAAGGAGCTAAGTGTTAACTGTCATATAGCTCACTATTGTCCTTAGTACAAGGACTGACTGTGCAGGGAGAAGGAATAGATGTCTGTTGCCTCCACTGCTTCCTCAGCAACCTCACGACGTGGGCAGCACGGATCTCATGTGGCACCTGATGACACGGGGCTCTTGGAGATTTCTGGCCCCAGATCACAAAGTTAGGAAAAGGGAGATGTGAGATGCAAACTTAGGTCCTCCGATCTCAAAACCACTGGTGGAGAGACCAGAGTGGGAAGAGGAATGTTGCAGGCGATCTTCCAAGTTCCCCTGAGATCCACTCCAGCCCCTGAGAGCCATTCAGGCAGGCAGCTCTCTTGTTGGTGAAACCAGGTGAGGGTCGGTGAATGGTCATGCTGTGGAGACGTGTTTAGCTCCTTGCTTCCCCTCTGCCCACGCCCCTTAAATTTTTTCTACCCAGAAAATCAGGGTTTGTCCTCCAGATGGAGATAGTCTTCACCCAGCTCACCATTCTCCTGGACCAGTGCCAGGTAAAGAGCTTGTGTCCATAGAGTTGAGATGCTGCTTCAAGGGATGCAGGAAGCGGCCCTGTGTTACACCTGTCTTCTGAGGTAGGTGGGGGCGGAAGGGAGTGAAGGGCATTGATCCGCTGATGTGATGACACCTGCAGGAGGCTGAAAATGAGGACCTGAGCTAACACACTGCTGTTCATTTCTGTCCTTTGATTTGCTCTCATCCACCCACTGAGCGGCCATCACGTGCCATGCACTGCTCTAGGTGCTGGGACGCTCCGTGAGGAACAAATCAGACAAATATTCCACCTGTGGAATCACAGTCTGTGTTTTCACAAGACCCACAGGCAAGTTTGAGAAGCGCTGTTACTGGGCATTTGGCCCCAGCAGGCAGAAGCAGGAAGCCTGGTCATGTGGGGAGATTTCTAGGAACAGCACTGACCCCACATCATCTCCTCCTCACTTCCCACCTTATTGCCTGTTCCCACGCCTCAGGTGGGGTGTCAGAAGCTGTGTTAGCCCCCAGCTTTCCTCAGAAGCCCTCCTGCAAGGCCACGCCGATGAACCAGCTCTGCCTCTCTGCAGCCCTTCTCGTCCTCCTGGGCACCCTGGTGGCTGGCACCCCAGGGGCTGAAACCAGCAAACAGGCCCAGGGTAAGTCCCGACCCACCTCTCCTCTACAGGCTGGGGCAGGGTGGGAGGGAATGAGGCGAGTCCATGGAAGGGCTGGGAGCAGGGGTGGGGTGGGTGCTGACAGCCCTCTCTGGATTTCTCCTGGGAAGTTGGGCAGTTGTTAACTCCACGGACATTTCATGACTCTCAAAAGGAATCATTATGTTTCAGCGTTTAATAAAAGTAACCCACTGAACCCTACCAGACCAGGGACCCCATCTCTGCGACCCTCTGTTCCTGGTCACCACCTTGTCCCTGAGCCTCACTTTAATGTAAAGAAAAGATTCACATTTGATCCTTGTCCTGGTTCATGGCCCAGGCCTCCTGAAACTCTTGGAATTTACTGTCTTCGTAGGTCATGAGAGGAGTCAAGGATGGGACCTTAGATAGCTTCTGGATGGGACCGGACTCCGGAAGATCCCACCTGGTGATTAGAGGGTTAGAACCTTCACCCCCAGCCCCTCTGGGGAGAGGAGAGGGTACTGAGGTAGAGTTCAGTCACCAATGACCAATGATTCAATCAAATTGCCTACCTCAAACCCTCAAGTAAAACCCATAAACCTGGGTTCAGAGGGCTTCAGGGGAGGTGAACACATGAAGGGATTGTGAGGGGGGTGTTCTTAGAGGGCATGGAGGCTCGGCCCCCCCAGCTCCCCCTTTGCCCTACGCATCTCCTCCATAGGGCTGTCCCTGAATTTTATGCTTTATAATAACTAGGGAAAATAAGTAAAGGGCTTTCCTGAGTTCTGTGAGTGGTTCTAATGATTACTGAATATGGGAGGTGGGGTCATGGAACCTCTGAATTTATAGCCTGTTGGTCACGTGTATGGGTGACCCCAGGACTTGTGATCGGCACTTGAAGTGGGGGCTGTCCTCAGGGACTGAGCCCTCAACCTGTGGGGTGTCGGCTCCCTTTGCAGATTTAATGTCAGAAGTGAATTGACTTGTGGGCCGCCCAGTGGGTGTTGGTAGGGACACCACGTATTTGCTGTCAGGGACAAAACCCGGACTCACTCTTCTCTATAATCTGTGGCTGGGGTGAGGTTTGGGGACAGGGGACTATTGTATGTGGGACAGTGCACTCAGAAGTCCTTACTGGTTATCTGCATTTTCAGAATTCCTGGCAGAATCAGGTACTTTATTAAATGGGTTGTGACATGATAGTATCTTGTCTTGATCCTACCACACACATGCCATGTGTCCTGGGTAAGTCATCTGTAGTTTCCTCACCTGAACAGGGTGACCATGTTACATGACTTCTTTGAAAGAATTACCAATCATGAGTGTAAAGAATTTACCCATTTCATGGTCAATCATGGCCATTTTCCACCAAAATTTCTCAGTCTGAAAGACTTGTCTACCTACGTTTCCTCACCAAGACCCCCAAAAGAAATTTATGTGTCAAATAATGATCATTTCTCTATTATTAAATTAATCAGAAAGTTCAGTGACGGCTGAACTTCTTCCCTTCCTGAGGTAACTGCAGGGAGAGCAAGAAGCGCAGTACTTCTGTGAGTTTGCTCGTGGGGAGAAGACTGGTTTCTCCAGGCTGGTACCATATTAGTCAAAACTCTAGGCCCTTCCCCTTGTCCCCTGGGGATTTGAAGCCAGGATTCTTGCCGAATCTTCTTCCTCACTGCATCTTCACCTTCCTTCTCCACCCCACCATCACTGCTCTCCTTGTGCTGGCAAATGTAGAATTTGTGGCATCCAGTTCCCAGCATCGGTGGTGGGAGTGGTCTTTTCACTAAAGAAGCCCCTTTCCCCACAGTGATGTTGAACGTCTGTGTCTTCAAACAGTCTGGCCTTATGTTTAAATCAATTCATATTATAATTAAACCAACTACAGTGGATTCTGTTATTTGCAACTAAAACCTTAACCAGTAGGTTTCATGGAAATGGTGGTCCTTCTCACTATTCTGCAGAGCAGCAGGCACCTCCCCATTTCCTGCCCTCAGACTGGGCCCTACCAGGTATAGGAAGCCAACCCCTTATGGTGGCATCTACCTCTTAATGGCCACCCCAGTACACACAAAAAACTGGGTGACAGACACCTCAACATGAACGCTTTTGTCCTTTACTTCTTGGGCCAGGTCAAACTTTGGGGCAGGTTATTTTCTTGGATTCTCAGAAGGAGAAAGGAAGGCGCATGAGGCTCAAGGAACCCCCTTCCCTGTTGTCACGTGCGGGGAGGGGTTTCCTACTCCAGCTCAAGAAGATCAAGCTCACGTTTAGTGGGCACTGGCCATCTGTCAGGCTCTGTGCTTGTCATATTCCCCAAATTATATTCTTCCCCCTCCTTTCCACTTTCGTAACCATAAGTTTGTTTTCTATGTTGGTGAGTCCATTTCTTTTTTTGTCTTTTGTTGGTTTGTTTTGTTTCTCTGTTTGGCCACACCGTGCGGCATGTGGGATCTTAGTTCCCTGACCAGTGATTGAACATAAGTCCCCTGCCGTGGAAGCACAGAGTCTTAAAAACTGGATGGCTACGGAAATCCTGTGAGTTCATTTCTATTTTCACACCACATTTCTTAAGCCAGTCCTCTGTTGATGGGCACTTGCATTGTTTACATGTCTTGGCTATTGTAAACAGGGCTTCTATGAACACTGAGGAGCATGTATATTTTCAAATTAAAGTTTTCATTTTTCCAGATATATACGCAGAAGAGGAATTGCTGGATCATATAGTAGTTCTCTTTTTAGTTTTTTTTTTTCTAACATTATTTCTTTTATTTCTTTATTTATTTTTAATTTATTTTATTTATTCATTTTTGGCTGCATTGGGTCTTTGTTGCTGTGCTCGGGCTTTCTCTAGTTGTGGCGAGCGGGGGTTACTCTCTGTTGCGGTGCGCGGGCTTCTCATGGCGGTGGCTTCTCTTGCTGTGGAGCACAGCTCTAGGCGCACGGGCTTCAGTAGTTGTGGCATGTGGGCTCAATAGTTGTGACTCACGGACTCTAGAGCGCAGGCTCAGTAGTTGTGGCGCACGGGCTTAGTTGCTCTGCAGCATGTGGGATCTTCACAGAACAGGGCTTGAACCCATATCCCCTGCATTGACAGGCAGATTCCTAACCACTGCGCCACCAGGGAAGCCCTCTTTTTAGTTTTTCTAAGGAACCTCCATACTGTTTTCCATGGGGGCTGCACCAGTTTACATTCACACCAGAGTGTACGAAGCTTCCCTTTTTCCACACTCTCTCCTGCATTTATTATTTGTAGACTTCTCAATGATAGCCATTTTGACTGCTGTGATGTGATACGTCACTGTGGTTTTGATTTCCATTACTCCAATAATTAACAATGTTGACATCTTTTCATGTGCCTGAGGCCATCTGCATGTCTTCTTTGGAGAAATGTCTGTTTAGGTCTTCTGACCATTTTTTGATTGGATTTTTTGTTTTTTCAGTATTGAGTTGCATGAGTTGTTTGTATACTTTGGATATTGATCTCCTGTTCATCGCATTTTTTGCAAATATTTTCTCCCATTAGGTAGGTTGCATTTTTGTTTTGTCGATGGTTTCCTTTGCTGTGCAAGAGCCTTTAAGTTTGATGAGGTTCCATTTATTTATTTTTGCTTTTATTTCTTTTGGCATGGGAGACTGAGCCATAAAAATATTGCTGCGATTTATGTCCAAGAATGTTTTGCCTATGTTCTCTTCTAGTTTTATGGTGTCATGTCTTATATTTAGGTCTTTAATCCATTTTGAGTTTATTTTTGTATACAGTGTGAGGATGTGTTCTAATTTAATCGATTTACTTGTAGCTGTCAGCTTTCCCAACATCATTTGCTTAAGAGACTGCCTTTTCTCCATTGTGTATTCTTGGACTGAACGAATTGGGTTTATTACTCACTGCAGCAATGGACAATGAATTATATGGCATCTCATTAAGAGGATGTTTGAGGGACTTACAGGATGTGGGTTTCCATGAGGTTATTTGCAGGAGAGTTTCAGGAAGCTGGCTTTGCTCAGGATGGTTGCTGTCAGGAAGTGGGGCAGTTCTATGATCAGGTGTCTTCATATTATTCCGAAGTGAACTTTCAGCTGAGAACTGAGGAGGTACAACCAACAGACTTTTCTATGAGATTGCTCACAGGGGGGTGAGAAAAAGGTAGAATGAAGGACAACACTCAGCCTTCTGGGGGAAGGTAGGGGAAGCAAGTCCTCAGAAGGAAGGACAATAAATTCAGTTAGGTCAGTGTTGAGTCCATGGTGCTTGGAGAGCACATAGGCAAAGATGTTGAGTAGACGTTGATTCATTCATTCACTTGTTCATGAAATGCTTATTAGGGATAAAATATGTGATGACTGAAACCTTTGATCCGACTCCATGGCTTCAAACTCTGGCTCTGCCAATTTACTAGGTGTGTGGCCTAATCAATTTGCTAGTGCTTTACATCTGTGAGCGCAGATAAATTTTGAACGGTATCCACAGAGATGGAATCATCCTTCCATTTACAAAGGAGGAACCTGAGGTTCAGAGAAGGTGGGGATTGCTAGCACCTCAGAGGGTGAAAGTAGCAACGTGAATTCCCTGTCCTGATGTGCTGGTAATAGTCACTGAGTCGACGAGAATGTCTAAGTAACTCTGAGAGAGGTAGAATTAATAATGTAAAACACCCATTACCACTACTGACAACCTATTATGTACCAAGCCCTGCACATACATCTTCATCACTAAACATCACAACAACCTTAATAGGTTTTTCTTCCATTTTAAAGTCATTCAAGCTGAAACTCAGAGGTTTCATCCCTTCTCCAAGGTCACATAACCAATATTGGCAGGTGCTGGGATTCAAACTCAACACCCTCTGTCTCCTATGATTTTCCTTGAAAGAGGTTTAAAAGCTGTGCCTTCAAAAGCCCCGACGATTCACCAGAGGAGACTCAAAGTTCTTCAAATAGGAAGTTCTGCTTTTCATCATTTTTTTATGCTGAGACCAAGTGGAAACAAATTTTGGTAAAGAATTTTGTTCGCATTTATGCCTTGAGAGCCTTACCTGTGAGTTAGAGGAGGATGATGGCTGAGAAAAGGCCACTGGATAGAAAAATGCAGAACTTGGTGGTGACCCTGGTAAAGGCAGCAGATCTCGCTGGTTATGAGCAACAGAAACTGACTCTGGCTATTGGAAGCAGAGAAGGAATTTGTGACAACAGTGTGGGGATGCAGTGGGCATCCATCCTCCCTTCCTGATTGTACCCTTAAGTGAGATCCTTTTGGACTCTTCTGTTGGCAGCCATAGCACTTAATGATTTAGCTCAGCTCACAGACTGAAGGGAGTGCTGAAAGATCCCAGCTTGGAAAGGATGGTAAGCAAGGAAGAACTAAGGTCTTCCCAGGTCACCTCTGAATGACCTCCATTTTTAGGTCTTTGGGGATTCATTGATCAAGGTTAAATTCCAGGGAGAGCATCTGATTGGCCACTCTTGGTCTGGGGGTAGGGCAGGCACTTTGATTGACAGGCGGCCCAATCCCACCAGTCCTGGGTGGAGGAAGAGTCATTCCTCAAGCAAAATCAGGCTACTGTATCAGGAAAAGGACAAAGAGACGCTAGGAGACAAAGCAACAAAATAGCCCATATACTCAGAGAGAGAAGTTTCCTTGGAGAGAAGGGAGTTTGAATGGGTTCAACAGTCCAAGAGGAGAAAGCTCCATTGTTTGGTGAAAGGCATCCTGTTTGTTCCTGGGAATTTCTCAGATCTTCAATGTCACTTGTTTACAGTTACCTTAGAGTAGACATGTCTGCAGCTGACTCATGTAACCTTCCATTTTAACTTTTTCTTCTTCCCTTTCTTGATAAATGTGATTTTATTCTCATGAAGTCGTGTCCACAATCTTTGATGCATCATCTATGTTAATATCAGATAGATTTGCCTGTGTGTTGTTTATGTGTTTGTGTATTTATACCATTGAAATTAGCGGGGCCACATGACTAACATTTTTTGGCAAGTTCTTCCTTGTGATTTTCAGCTGTTTTTCATCCAGCAAGTCACTTTCCCTTAGATGAACTTCAGTTTCTTCATCTGTAAAATAGGAATAATAATACTTACTTCATAAGATTGTTAAATAAGAACAAGCTACCTTTTACTGAACACTTACTGTGAGCCCACCCCACAGGTCACAATTTTAAATTCCTTCCAGATCAGTTGAGTGTTGAGGATGGAGGTATTTGGAGTGGGGCTGGGGGGACAATAAGGCATGGTGGGGATTATGGAAACTGGGGGGAATGCTCCCTTCATGGGAAGAGAGCAGCTCTACTTAGCTTAGCTCATGGCTTTCAAAGTGTGGTCCCTTGAGCAGCGCCGTCAGCAGCCCGGGAAGCTGGTTAGATGCAGATACTTAGGTCCCACCCCTGTCCTAGTGATCAAAACTCTGGGGGTGGGATCTCAAGCGTGTGTTTGAACGACTGGCTGAGTGATTCTGATGCTCACTCAATTTTGAGACTCACTGCTCTTGTTAAATTGCAGGACTGTGCAGCCAGATCGTTTACTTTTCCCAACAATACTAGAAATTTACTTTTTAAAGCAATCCCCCACTGTTCAATCTTGGCAAATGTTTCAAATTGTAAATTGCACTGTATGGGCTGACAATACTTATATTCTAGCCAGATTTGAACCTGTGGTTTATGCTTTTCCTTTTAATCCTTAAAATAATCCTTAAAAAAACAGTATTCATGAGACCACTTTTAAGGAGGAAGATTATGTGGTTCCAAAAAGTGAGGTGCTGTGATATCACGTAGCCAGAAAGTGGCCACTCATGACGTGGATATGAACGTACCTCTCACAGGGCACAGCGTCACAAAAAGATAAACCTCTTCCTCCTGCCCCGGGTGCATTCCATCCATTTCAAGAAGAGGCCTTAGATAGCATGGAATCCAAGATTCTCATTTTTTCAGAGGGAAAAACTGAGGATTAGAAACAGAGATATGACCTGTGTTCCCACAGTGTTGGGGTCATTGGTCTTTATCCAGAATGCAACCCTTGTGATGTTCCCGCCTTGTGATTTCTCTGAAGATGCCCCCAGGGGCCGGGAAGGTTTGAAACTAGAGACTCAGTCACTCATGTGCAGGGAGGTGAAAGGTGGAGGGAGGACAGGCCCATCAGGGGGCTTCTGGGTCTAGGGGCCTCTAATCTGGACCAGAGGGAGGAGGACACTGGGAGAGAAAGACAGACAGATGAGAGGGGAGGGAGAGAAAAGAGGAGTCTCTGCCGTTAGGGGTGGTCTCTGCTGCTCCCTGGTCTCAGATGGACAGACTGAGGCAGGAAGAGGGGCAGGACCAGAGGGCCTCCTGAGCTAGAATCCCAGTTGTGCCATCTGCTGGTTGTGGGTCCTGAGCAAGTCGCTTTACCTCTCTGAGCCTCTGCTTTCTCATTGGCTAAATGGGATGAGAATCCCAGATGTTGTAGGGCTGACATCAGGCTAAATGAAATCATACATGTGAAATGTCTCAGGAGAGAGTAGACCCTCCACACACAGTGGTTTGTTTTGTGAGTACCCCGCTCCCGATGCCCTTCTGTCCAGGGGCAGCTCGGTATTGGGAGCTCCTGCCCTTCTCAAGGGAAAGGGTGACTTTGTGCCAGGAAGGCAGCCCCTCCTGTCCTCTGCAGCTCATCACCCAGCTCTGTGCCCCTTTGACATGTGGCTGGGCTTGCTCCTGGGGCTTCTGGACATTGAGCCAGCTCCCTTCTCCTTGACCCTGGAAGTGGAGCACAGAGGGTGTGTGTGTGTGTGTGTGTGTGTGTGTGTGTGTGTGTGTGTGTGTGTGTTAATGGAAGATTGCTTGAATATGTGTGGATGAGTGAGGGGGGGTGGGGCTTGATGCTGCATGTTCGTAACTGGGAGTGAATATATGGGAGTGAGTGAAGAGACTGGGGGTGTGTAACCCCTCACATGCACTATAGTTTACAGCTTACAGCGCAGCAGAGTGCATGGTGCACAGACTCTGAAGCCAGATCCCTGGGTTCAGATACTCTCTCTACACTCTATGTCTTTAGGCAAATTATTTCCTGTCAACTCAGGTTCCTCCTCTGTAACATGAGGAAATATCAAAAATTCCTCACCACCTCTTTTAAGATTTTTGAGGATTAGATGAGTTAATATATGTCAAGTAGTTAGGATAATGTCTGACACATAGAAGAAGCTAAGTTTTATCTGCTGTAATGACATTATTATTATTATTATTATTACAAAGTACTTTGACTTCTCAGGGAGAAGAATATATGTCTATTGCCTCCACTTCTTCCACAGAAACGCATGATGTTGGCAGCGTTGACCTCATGTGACACTTGAAAACACAGGGCTCTGGGAGATTTAAGTCTTCAGGGCACAAAGTTAGGAAAAGGCAGAACTGGTACTCAAACTGAGGTCCTATGGTTCCAAAACCACTGAGGGAGAGAGCAGGAGGAGGGAGGCTATTGCAGGCAATCTTCCAAGGTCCCCCGAGGTCCACTCAGGCAGGCAGCTTTCCTGTTTCTGAAACCAGGTGAGGGGCGGTGGGAGGTCATGCTGTGAAGATGTGTTCAGCTCCCTGCTTCCCCTCTGCCCACACCCGTTACTCCTTTTTCTACTGAGAAAACAGGGTTGCTGCCCCAAGAGGGCTTCTGCCTGGGCCAGTGCCAGGTAAACAGCAAGTGTCCATCCAGTTGAGAAGCTGTGGCAATGGTTGCAGGAAGGTGTCCTGTGTCACACCTGTGTTTGAGTTAGGTAGTGGTAGGGGTGGGGGTGAAGCGCATAATTCCCAGCTGTAATGAAACCTGCAGGAGTTGAAAAGGAGGACCTGAGCTAACACACTGTTGTTCACTTATCCATCCTTTGATTTGCTCTCATTCACTCATCATGTGCCGTGCACTGCTCTAGGTGCTGGGATGATCCCTGAGTCAACATATTGGACAAAATTCCACCTGTGGAATCACAATCTTTGTTTCCATGAGACCCACAGGCATAGTTAAATCTGAGAAGTGCTGTTACTGGGCATTTGGCCCCAGCAGACAGAAGCAGAAAGCCTGGTTAGGTGGGGAGATTACGCAATAAACAGGACTGACCCCAGCTCCTCCCCTTCCTCACTCCCCTCCTTATTGCCTGTCCCACCCCTCAGCTGGGATATGAAAAGCTCTGTCAGCCCCCAGGTTTCCTCAGAAGCCCTCCTGCGAGGCCACGAACATGAGACGGCTCTGCCTCTCCGTCGCCCTTCTCGTCCTCCTGGGCACCCTGGTGGCCTGCACCCCGGGGGGTAAACACAAGAGCCATGCCAGAGGTAAGTCCCGGCTCACCTCTCCTCTGCAGGCTCGGGGGGATGAGGGGAGTCCACGGAGGGGGCTGGGGAGCAGGGGTGGGGTGGGTGCTGACAGCCCTCTCTGGATTTCTCCTGGGAAGTTGGGCAGTTTTAACTCCAGGGATATTTCATGGCTCTCAATAGGAAAAAAAATTAAAATTCAAATTAAAAAATATATATCCCACCTACCTCTACCAGATCAGGGATCCCATCTCTGACACTCTCTATTCCTGGTCAGTGCTGTGTCCCTGAACTTCACTGTAGTGAGATCAATATTTGATCCTTGTCCTGGTTCCTGGAACAGACCTCCTGAAACTCCTGGAATTTACTGGTTTTTTTTCATGGTAATGAGGTGAGTAAAGGAAGGCCACGGAGAGACCTGCAGGATGGGGCTGGTCTCCAAAAAAACCCAATCATGTGTTTAGAGGTTACAACTTTCAACAGCCCGCATCCCAGCCTCTGGGGAGACGGGAGGGTATTGAAATGGAGATCAATCACCATTGGCCGATGATTCAATCAATATACCTATATATTGAAACCTCAATAAAAATCCATAAATATTGGGGTTCAGAGAGCTTTCGGGGTGGTGAACGGATGGAGGTGCTGTGAGGGCGGTGTGCTCCCCTAGGGCACGGAGCCTCCGCCCACCTCTCCTCCCCCTTTGCCCTACGCATCTCCTCCATTTCGCTGTCCCTGAGCTTTATCCTTTATAATAACCTGGGAACAGTAAGTAAAGGGTTTTCCTGAGTTCTGTCTCCACTTCTATTGGTTAGTGAACATGGAGGTGGGGTCATGGAACCTCCGATTTTTAGCCAGTCGGTCACAAGCATGAGTGACTCCGGATCACGTGGCTGGCATTTGTAGTGAGGACAGTCTTGAGCTCTCAACCTACGGGATCTGCACTAATTCCATGGATTTAGTATCAGAAGTAAATTGCCTTCTGGGATGCCCAGTGGGAGTTTAGGGAATTGTTTGGTGTTGGTAGAGACACCACATATTTGGTGTCAGGGAAAAACCAGACTCCGTCTTCCCTGTGATTTGGGGGCTCCAGTGAGGCTTGGGGACAGGGCAATAATGAAAGTTGGGCACTGCAGCCAGAAACTCTTACCAGTTACCAGTATTTTCAGAATTCCTGGCAGAATCAGGTAGTTTATCTAATGGGTTGTGACATGATATATCTTGTCCTGACCCTGTCACCCACATGCCGTGTGTCCTGGGGCAACTCATCTGCAGTTTCCTCACTTGAAAATGGGAACCATGTTACATGGGGTTTTGAACAACTTACCAGTTATGAATTTAAAGAGTTTAAACACATTTCATGGCCAATTTTGTCCATTTTCCACCAAGATGTGTTAAATTGAAAAAATTTCTCTACCTACCTCTTTTGGGAAAGAAAAAATATTTAGGTGTCAAATAATTATTCCTCTAGGATTAAAATTAATCAGAAAGACATGGGACCACTGAGCAGAGCAACTGCAGGGAAAGCAAGAAACACAACGCTTGTGTGAGTTGGCTCCTGGGACCAAGGCTGATACAATCTTAGTAAAGTCTCAAGGCCCTTTCCCTTGTCCTCTTTTGACTATTATTTTATTACCCTCTCAGGATATAGAATGTTAGAGGTACATTGATAATTATGTAGACCTGCCCCATCATCAAGTAGACTTTGCACTAACAGGAATTCCATTATATCCACTCTATTCAGTGACTGTGTGCTTGGCATGAGCATGAAATGGAAGATTCGTTCCCTGGCCATATATGTATTAAGTCCCTACAGGCTTGGTTTTTGGTGTGGGGAAAGAGCTGTAGACAGAATACGGAAAAATACCTTGCCTTCAAGGAGCGAGACCGACAATAGCGAAAGGGGGAATACTCTGCTAGGTTATGAGTTTTTGAAGGTAGAGAGTGATGGGGATAAAGGAGGCTGTGCTCTTTCTGTAGACTGATCAGCGAACCCCTCTATGATAAGGGGGCGTTGGAGCAGAGGCTGCAGAAAGAACACGCCTGGTGTGAACGAGCAGCAGCAATTACCAGGGTGGCTGGAGCTGAGTGGGTGGGAGGGGAGGAGAGGGGAAGGGATGAGACCAAAGAAGCCATGGGGACAGGTCCTGACCAGCCTTGTAGGATGAGAATCGGAATTTGACTGTGAGAGAGATGGGGAGTCACTGAGGGACTGGTCATGGGAGCAATGGGATAGGATCCCTGTGGCTGCAGTGTGGAGAGTGGCCTCTAGGGGGCGAAGGGCAGAGACAGAGGCCCAGGGAGCAGGCTGCTGCAGTGGTCCAGGTGAGCAATGATGGAACGTGTACCTATGTTGTACCCTGGGTCGATGTCAGTCCTTTTGAATAACATGAATCTCTTCCTCTGTTGAAGTTTCTATGGAGGCTTCCTTATCTAGTCATGATGCATTAAGTCATTAGCCATTGGTGATTGTTCAACCTCCAGCTCCTCTCCGATCCCTGAGGTTGGGGGGCGGGCTGAACTGTGGATGGAAGGCCGTGAGGGAGAGTAGGAATGGAAGTTGCAACCTTCCATTTGCAAGGTTTGCCTTGCAAACCTTCAGGCAGTGGTTTGCCCTGGCAACCAGAACCCATTCTGGGGTTACTAGGGTCTTCCCAAAAGTTACCTACTTCACATAACAAAAGACACTTTTATTGCTCTCAGCACTTAAGAAATACCAAGGTTTGTAAGAACTCTGTGCCAGGAAAATGACAAAGAACATATATATATATAATATATATATTATATATATATATATAGTATATATATAATATATATATATAATATATATTATATATATATTATATATATATATATATATTGCTTATTATAAGTCACAGTATGAATATAGGGTCAATATTCAATTTATAGAGTCCCTGTGAGGTAACAAAAGAGAACACACTGGTATGTTTTCTTCATGCCTTTCTCCATTACAGCCTGATTCCTTCACACTTTTTTATTAATGGTGGAAACTTTTTACCATACACATAAGTGCAGAGCATAGTATTATAAAACCCAGGTACCAGCTCCAATAATTACTGACATATGACGAATATTTTTTGCCTTGTCTGCCGTTTTTTATTCTTTTTTGGTAGATTTTTTGAAGCTAATCAAAGGCATCATACCAATTAATCTTAAAATACTTCATGATGGAGTTATAAATTTGTGCATGATTACCATACCATGTCACACCTAGGAACATTAATAATAATATCCCAGAAAGCAGGTTGTCAAATGGCCTTTTCAATTTGACCAGCCCCCAGAACCCTAACATTCTCTATCGCAGACAAACTGGTGGTTTCAGTTGTTGACCTTGTAGACCGAGCTGCGATGACCATCCTCCTAACTGACCCACAGCCCCTCCCATCCCAGCAGGTTCTCAGCCTGCCTTCTGCCTGGAGCCTCAGTATGCGGGTCCCTGCAAGGCCCAGAAGGTCAGGTACTTCTACAACGCCAAGTCCGGGCAGTGTGAGACCTTTATGTACGGCGGCTGCCGTGGGAATAAGAACAACTTCCTGACGGCAGAGGACTGCATGAAGACCTGCGGTGGTCATGTCGGGACCCTCGAGTAAGAAAGGGGACAGGACAGGGCGGGAGGGGAAGGGCTGAGAAAAAGAGGTGGAGCTCAGGGGGCCCCACACCATTCACACCTGCACAGTGTCTTTCCTCCTCGCTGCCACCCAGGAGAAGTGGCTGCAGTGTCTTGTGAAACCACACACTGAGCACATCCTCCACGGGCCAGCTTGGCAGAAGGTCACCCTAGAAGCCCCATCATGAGAATCTGAGCCTCCTCACATGCTCCCCTTTTCTCAGATGGGAACACTGAGTCAGCCGCCCTACAGAGCAGGTCTGCAGAGCTCCTGAGCTCCCCACCTAGGCTTGGAAACTCACTTCCTTCTTTTTGGTCATTCTGGTCCTGGGTGGACTGTGGTTGCATATTTCTGGGAAAGTCTAGGATCTGTCAAGGTCAGCGGTGTCCAAGTGTGGTGCTTGAGAGATGTCAATCAGCAAGTTCCTTTCTTTTTGCAGAGGACCTTCGAACTGTACCACCCCGAAACTCTGAAGTCCAAGGAGGATGCACACAGGGCTGGGCTGCGGCTGCTTCTGAAACAGTTCAGTCTCCTCTGAGTCCTTCTCAACCCCACCCTCCTCAGCAGAACCCTGCCTCTCTCCTTCCCCCCATGGGTCTACATGCCTTAGTTCTGTCTCATCCAGTGGATTTTAAGCACCATGAGAGCAAGTCTTCCCTTTATCCCTAGCGCTTAGCACAGGTCCTGGCACCAAGGAGACCGTCCATAAATATTTGAGGAAGGAAGGAATGAATGCAGGAGCACATTCCTCATGTCAGGGTTCTTATCTTAACCCTCATCCTCACAGCATCCTTACCTTCATCCCCTTCTCCACCATCACTGCTCTCCTTGTGGGCGGCCAAGGTGGAAGTTCTGGCATCCAGTTCTCAGCACCAGTGGTGGCAGCGGTCTTTTCAATAAAGAAGCCCCTTTCCCTCGCAGTGATGTTGCACATTTTCCTTTCTACGGCTTCAAACTGTCTGGCTTATATTTCAATAAATTCATATTCAAATTAAACTAACTGGAGTGGATTCCGTGGTTTGCCCCTAAGAACCTTCACCTCTAGGGTCCACGGAGATGCTGGTCCTTCTCACTATTCTGCAGAGCAGTGGGCACCTCCCCTTTTCCTGTCCTCAGACTGGACCCTGCCAGGTATAGGAAGCACACCCATTACAGCACCATCTACCTCTGAATGGCCACTCCAAGCTACACAAAAACCCGGGTGAGAGACACCTCAACATGAAAGCTTTCTTTCTTCACTTCTTGGGCCAGGTCAAATTTGGGTGCAGGTTGTTCTCCTGGACTCTCAGAAGAACAAAGAAAGGAGCATGAGACTCAGTTGTCCATTTGCAGTAGGAACCCCCTTGCCTGAGGTCACATGTGCGGAGGGGGCTTCTTACTTCAGTTAAGAAGGGCAACTACCCTTTTAGTGCGCCAGGCTCTGTGTTAGCATTTTGCCTGCATTCTTCTATTAATCATCCTCAGAATCCTTCAAGGGAGGAAATGGTGACACGGAGATGTCACTTAGCTACTGTATGAGTTTCGTAACACAACAGGTCCCAGCTCTCCCAAGTAGAGCGACTTTGGCAATGTTTTCATGCTCCTGCCTCTGGGAAGATGTGGGATGGAGGCACCTTTGGAGAACCGAGAGTATCTGTTTCACTACAGATGAGGAAATTGAGGCATGGGGACCACAACAAGCATAGTATTTAAATAAACAAGAACACAGATGGTGCTGGTTCTGTTACTCACCTCCTTGTAGTCTTGGGCAAATTTCCCAACATCTCTGAGCTTTACTTTCTGTAATTATAAAATAAGGATAATGCTTGTACTTTTTAACTATTCTAGCCAGAGACGACTAAAAACACTCCCTTTCCTAGTTGAACTAGTTGGGTTTATTACTCACTGCAGCAAGGAATAGGAATCACCTTGGAAAACAATATGATGTCTCATTAAGAGAATGTTAGATAGAACTTATAGGATGTGGGCTTGTGTTAGGTGATTTGGTTGGTGGGGGGCGGGGAGTGTGTTTCAGGAAGCTGGCTCTGCTCCGGATGGATGCTCTCAGGAAGTGGGGCAGCTCTCTGAATGGGTATCTTAACTCTAAGAAGGGAAGACTAGATAGAGGTTAGAGCTGTACTTGTTAAAGAAGTAGCAGTCACTCAATACAGGGGGATGCTTGGATATTTTGGTGGTTTGTATAATTTACCTCCTTTTTTCTGTGTTCAAACATCATTACCGAATGTCCTATTTTTGTCTTGATCCATCATGCACACAGAATGACATTATCTGATGTTGAAGGTTTCTGAAATGTTTCTGTTGAGTAGGAGAACATAAGGTGCACTGTGATGTCAGGTCAGGTCTTGCAACTCAGAGGCTGCTTTTCTCTTTTTGTATCAATCTCATAAAGTTGTGATGACAATTAAAAAGATATGATATTTGTTAAATGCTTTGTACAAGTATTGGCAGAGTAACCTTTTAGTGAATGTATGATCAGATAACAGTAAGAGTACTACTCTAAATATATGTTATTTAATAATTATCAATTTATAACAGTGAGTGGGAAAATGACTTGGTATTCATGAAAAGAGATTGGCTTCAGTAACTCACTATGTTGCTGTGTGATCTTGGGCAAGTCACTTCACCTCTCTGAGCCACAGATTCTTTCTTTGTAAAAGAGGATGATGGTATCTGCCTTAAGAAATCCCCAAGTCTGGGTCCTTTTGAGGACCATGTCGATTATCCTCCTAAGGTTCTTTGAACACCACAGTCCAAAGTAAGTTGTCTAGAAGCACATAGAGTTTTAGTTTCCTTAGCTCCTGACTGCTTTTTAAATGTGCTGTCGACTGTAGTAAAGAAATGAACAAACAGCATTGATTGTTGCAGTGTCCCCTTCTAGAAGTCCGCCCTCAGGAAGTTCCCCCAGTGCCAGAGGAGAGTCAGAGTCTCTCTTCCAAATAGGTCTCCTTCTTCGTCAGAGGTAACCGAAAGCCCTCTTGCTTCAGTGATTGACTTTACCCATGTCCTGCCCTTTTCCCATCCCACGTTGCCATTATTTGACCCCCTGGTCAAAGGAGCTAAGTGTTAACTGTCATATAGCTCACTATTGTCCTTAGTACAAGGACTGACTGTGCAGGGAGAAGGAATAGATGTCTGTTGCCTCCACTGCTTCCTCAGCAACCTCACGACGTGGGCAGCACGGATCTCATGTGGCACCTGATGACACGGGGCTCTTGGAGATTTCTGGCCCCAGATCACAAAGTTAGGAAAAGGGAGATGTGAGATGCAAACTTAGGTCCTCCGATCTCAAAACCACTGGTGGAGAGACCAGAGTGGGAAGAGGAATGTTGCAGGCGATCTTCCAAGTTCCCCTGAGATCCACTCCAGCCCCTGAGAGCCATTCAGGCAGGCAGCTCTCTTGTTGGTGAAACCAGGTGAGGGTCGGTGAATGGTCATGCTGTGGAGACGTGTTTAGCTCCTTGCTTCCCCTCTGCCCACGCCCCTTAAATTTTTTCTACCCAGAAAATCAGGGTTTGTCCTCCAGATGGAGATAGTCTTCACCCAGCTCACCATTCTCCTGGACCAGTGCCAGGTAAAGAGCTTGTGTCCATAGAGTTGAGATGCTGCTTCAAGGGATGCAGGAAGCGGCCCTGTGTTACACCTGTCTTCTGAGGTAGGTGGGGGCGGAAGGGAGTGAAGGGCATTGATCCGCTGATGTGATGACACCTGCAGGAGGCTGAAAATGAGGACCTGAGCTAACACACTGCTGTTCATTTCTGTCCTTTGATTTGCTCTCATCCACCCACTGAGCGGCCATCACGTGCCATGCACTGCTCTAGGTGCTGGGACGCTCCGTGAGGAACAAATCAGACAAATATTCCACCTGTGGAATCACAGTCTGTGTTTTCACAAGACCCACAGGCAAGTTTGAGAAGCGCTGTTACTGGGCATTTGGCCCCAGCAGGCAGAAGCAGGAAGCCTGGTCATGTGGGGAGATTTCTAGGAACAGCACTGACCCCACATCATCTCCTCCTCACTTCCCACCTTATTGCCTGTTCCCACGCCTCAGGTGGGGTGTCAGAAGCTGTGTTAGCCCCCAGCTTTCCTCAGAAGCCCTCCTGCAAGGCCACGCCGATGAACCAGCTCTGCCTCTCTGCAGCCCTTCTCGTCCTCCTGGGCACCCTGGTGGCTGGCACCCCAGGGGCTGAAACCAGCAAACAGGCCCAGGGTAAGTCCCGACCCACCTCTCCTCTACAGGCTGGGGCAGGGTGGGAGGGAATGAGGCGAGTCCATGGAAGGGCTGGGAGCAGGGGTGGGGTGGGTGCTGACAGCCCTCTCTGGATTTCTCCTGGGAAGTTGGGCAGTTTTAACTACAGGGACATTTCATGACTCTCAAAAGGAATCATTATGTTTCAGGTTTTAATAAAAGTAACCCACTGAACCGTACCAGACCAGGGACCCCATCTCTGAGACCCTCTGTTCCTGGTCACCGCCTTGTCCCTGAGCCTCACTTTAATGTAAAGAAAACATCCATATTTGATCCTTGCCCTGGTTCCTAAAACAGACCTCCTGAAACTCTTGGAATTTACTGATTTCGTAGGTCACGAGAGGAGTCAAGGATGGGACCCTAGATAGCTTCTGGATGGGACTGGACTCCGGAAGATCCCACCTGGTGATTAGAGGGTTAGAACCTTCACCCCCAGCCCCTCTGGGGAGAGGAGAGGGTACTGAGGTAGAGTTCAGTCACCAATGGCCAATGATTCAATCAAATTTCTTACCTCAACTCTCAATTAAAACCCATAAACCCTGGGTCCAGAGGGCTTCAGGGGAGGTGAACACATGAAGGGATTGTGAGGGGGGTGTTCTTAGAGGGCATGGAGGCTCGCCCCCCCCAGCTCCCCCTTTGCCCTACGCATCTCCTCCATAGGGCTGTCCGGGAGCTTTATCCTTTACAATAACTGGGGACAGTAAGTAAAGGGCTTTCCTTAGTTTTGTGAGTGGTTCTAATAAATTATTGAATATGGGAGGTGGGGTCATGGAACCTCTGAATTTATAAGTTATAGCCAGTTGGTCACGTGTATGGGTGACCCTGGGGCTTGTGATCGGCACTTGAAGTGGGGGCCGTCCTCAGGGACTGAGCCCTCAACCGGTGGGGTGTCGGCTCCCTTTGCAGATTTAATGTCAGAAGTGAATTGACTTGTGGGCCACCCAGTGGGTGTTGGTAGGGACACCACATATTTGCTGTCAGGGACAAAACCCGGACGCACTCTTCTCTATAATTTGTGGCTGGGGTGAGGTTTGGGGACAGGGGACTATTGTATGTGGGTGGGAAACTGTACTCAGAAGTCCTTACTGGTTATCTGTTTTTCAGAATTCCTGGCAGAATCAGGTACTTTATTAAATGGGTTGTGATATGATAGTGTCTTGTCCTGATCCAACCACCCACATGCCATGTGTCCTGGGGCAAGCCTTCTGCAGTTTCCTTACCTGAACAGGGGGACCATGTTACATGAGCTTTTTGAAAGGATTACCAATCATGAGTGTAAAGAGTCTCCCCATGTCATGGTCAGTGATGTCCATTTTCCACCTAAATATCTTAGTTGGAAAGACTTGTCTGCCTGCATTTCTTCACCACCCTCCCAAAAAGAAACTTATGTCAAATAATTATCATTTCTGGGCTTCCCTGGTGGCGCAGTGGTTGAGAATCTGCCTGCTAATGCAGGGGACACGGGTTCGAGCCCTGGTCTGGGAAGATCCCACATGCCGCGGAGCGACTAGGCCCGTGAGCCACAACTACTGAGCCTGCGCGTCTGGAGCCTGTGCTCCGCAACAAGAGAGGCCGCGATAGTGAGAGGCCCGCGCACCGCGATGAAGAGTGGCCCCCACTTGCCGCAACTAGAGAAAGCCCTCACACAGAAACGAAGACCCAACACAGCCAAAAATAAATAAATTAATTAATTAATAAAAACAAAACAAAAAAGAAAAAAAAAGCTTTAAAAAAAAAAATTATCATTTCTTTATTATGAAATTAATCAGAAAGTTGAGTGACACCTAACTTCTTCCCTTTCTGAGGCAACTGCAGGGAGAGCAAGAAATGCAGTACTTTTGTGTTTTTGCACGTGGGGCCCAGACTTTTTTCCAGGCTGGTACCATATTAGTCAAAACTCTAGGCCCTTCCCCTTGCCCCCCAACAGACTACTATTTTATTTTCCTTTTAGGATATACACTGTTAGAGGTTGTCTCATAATTATATAGACATGTTCCATCAC
Source organism: Balaenoptera borealis (assembly GCF_965194805.1). Taxonomy (NCBI): domain Eukaryota; kingdom Metazoa; phylum Chordata; class Mammalia; order Artiodactyla; family Balaenopteridae; genus Balaenoptera; species Balaenoptera borealis. The sequence continues at coordinate 15,401,359 of NC_138872.1, forward strand.
CGAATAGACATTTCACTAACAAGAATGTTACTATTTCCAGTTTGATCAATGACTCTGCACTTGGCATGAGTATGAAATGGGAAATTCATTCCTTAGACAAATATTTATCAAATATTTATGCTTTTTGTTCCTAAAACGCATCGTTCTTAGTGTAGGGAAACAGCTGTAAACAAAATATAGTAAAATAATCTGACTTCTAGGAGGGAGACGGACAATAAAGAAAGGGAAAAATCCCATGCTAGGTCGAGATGAGTGTTTTGAAGAAAGAGAGTGATGGGGATACAGGAGGCTGTGCTCCTTCTGTAGACTGGTCAGTGAAACCCTCTGTGATAAGGAGATGTTGAGAAGAGGCTGCAAAAAAAAAAAAAAAACGTGCCTCCTGTGTTTGAGCAGCAGCAAGGACCAGGGTGGCTGGAGCTGAGTGGGTGGAGGGGAGGGGAGCAGAAGGGGATGAGGCAGGCCATGGGGGTAGGTCGTGAGGAGCTTGTAGGACTCCAAATAAGAATCCAAATTTGATTGTGAGACAGCTGGGGAGTCACTGAGGGATTGGTGTTGGGAGCAATGGGATAGGACTCAGGGTTGCATCAGGGTCTCTGTGGCTGCAGTGCAGAGAGTGGCCTCTAGGGGGCGAAGGGCAGAGACAGAGGCCCCTGGGCAGGCTGCTGCTGTGGTCCAGGTGAGCCATGATGGAGCATGTACCTATGTTGTTCCCTGGGTCCATCCCAGTTCTCTTGAATAATATGACTTGGTCTCTTGAAATTTCTATGGAGGCTTCATCACAAATCATGATTCATTAAATCTTTACCTGTTTGTGATTGTTTCAACCTTCAACCCCTCTCCTGTGCCTGAGGTGTGGGGACAGAAAAAGGTGGAAGGTGGGTATGAGAATTCCCACCCCCTAATGAGGCAGTTGGTTCCCCTGGCAACCAGTCCCCAGTTTTGGTTTAGGTTGGGGCTTTACGAAAGTCAACTCCCTCACATGATAAAAGACTCCTTTTTCATTCTCATCTCTTAGGAAATTCCAACGGTTTTCGGAGCTCTGTGCCAGGAATGGGATCAAGACGAAATTCAAATTTTTATATAAGTCACAATATCAATCTTCCCTCAATATTCCATTATTCCAACCTGCATGAGTTAATCAATGTAAAAACACTGGTGTGTTTTCTTCCATGCCTTTCTCCATTAGAGCATGATTCCTTCACATCTTTTTTAAAAATTTATTTATTTATTTATTTATTTATTTATTTATTTATGGCTGTGTTGGGTCTTTTTTGCTGCGTGGGCTTTCTCTAGTTGCAGGGAGCAGGGGCTACTCTTCGTGGTGGTGCTCTGGCTTCTCATTGTGGTGGCTTCTCTCTTTGCAGAGCATGGGCTCTAGGCACGTGGGTTTCAGTAGTTGTGGCACGCGGGCTCTAGAACACAGGCTCAGTAGGTGGCGCACGGGCTTAGTTGCTCTGTGGCATGTGGGAACTTCCTGGACCAGGGATCGAACCCATGTCCCCTGCAGTGTCAGGCAGATTCTTAACCACTGCGCCACCAGGGAAGTCCTCAACACTTTCTTTTTAATGGTGGCAACTTTCAACTACACACACAAGTATGAGAATAGTATTATAAAACCCATGGACCCATTGCCCAGCTCCAATAACTGACCACATATGGAGAATTTTCTTAATATACATCCTCCAGTTTTGTTGTTCTTTGAACCTAATCAGTGGCATCATGCCAACTAATCTATAATATTCATTAAGGGTATGTAATTATTTACAATATTACCCTGTCATTGTCATGCCTAAAAACATTAATGATAATGTCCTGGAAAGCAGGATATCAAATGGCCTTTTCACATTTCACATTCTGGCACCCTTACTACTCTCTACTGCAAACAAACTGGTGGTTTCAGTTGTTGACCTTGTAGAGCAAGTGGTGATGACCATCCTCCTATCTGACCCAGAGGCCCTCCCATCCCTGCAGCCCTGCAGCTGTCTTCTGCCTGGATCCTCCATACACGGGTCCCTGCAAGGCCAAAATCATCAGGTACTTCCACGACACCAAGTCCGGGTTCTGCGAGACCTTTGTATATGGTGGCTGCAATGCTAAGAACAAAAACTTCAAGATGGGGGAGGACTTTGTGAGGACCTGCGGTGGTACCATCAGGCCCTGGGGTAAGACAGGGGGCAGGGCAGGTGGGAGGGGAAGGGCTGGGGAGAGAGGTGGAGCTCAGGGCTCCCACTCCCCTCATACCCCCACCGTGACTTCTTTCCTCTCTGCCTCCCAGGAGAAGTGGCAGCATCGTCCTTGAAAGCATGGATTGAGCAAGTCCTCCATGCCCCAGCTGGCAGAAGGTCACCCCTAGAAGCCCCGTCTTCATAATCTGAGCCTCCTCCCCTTTTCTCAGATGGGAACACTGAGTCAGCCACTCTATAGAGCAGGTCTGCAGTGTTCCTGCGCATCCCAGCTAGGCTTGGAAAACTCACCTCCTTCTTGTTGTTCATCCCAGTCCTGGGAGGACTGTGGTTGCTCATTTCTGGGATGGTCTAGGACCTATCAGGGTGTACAGTGTCCAGATCTGGGGTTTCAGAGAGGTCAAGCAGCAAGTTTATTTCCTTTTGCAGAGGACCTGTAAACTGCTGCTGAAGTCCGAGGAGTACCCACCCAGGGCTGGACTGTGGCTGCTTCTGAAGTAGTTCACCTCCTCTTCTTCCTCCCCATCCCTACCCTCCTCAGCAGAAATCTGCCTCTTTCCTTCCCCCATGGGTCTACTTGCTTTAGCTCTGTCTCATCAAGTTGGCTCTAAGCACCATGAGAGCAAGTCTTCTCTTTATCCCTCGCACTTCGCACAGAGCCTGACACAAAAGAGACAGTCCATAAATATTTGAGGAAGGAATGAATGAATGCAGGAGCAAAGCTCCTCATGACTGGAGTGACTCTAGAGCCTGGGATTTGAATCCACGATTCTTGTCCTAACCTTCTTCCCCACTGCATCCTCACCTTCATCCTCCACCCCACCATCTCTGCTCTCCTGTGCTGGCAAAAGTAAAATTTGTGGCATCCTGTTCTCAGCATTGGTGATGGGAGAGGTCTTTCCTCTAAGGAAGCCCCTCTGCCACATTGATGTTGAACATCTGTGGCTTCAAACAGTCTGGCCTTATATTTAAAAAAAATTCATATTCTAATTCAACTAACTGGAGTGGGTTCTGTTGTTGCAACTAAGAACCTTCACCCATAGGGTCCATGGAAATGGTGGTCCTTCTCATTCCTCTGCAGAGCAGCCGGCGCCTCCCCGTTTTCTGCCCTCAGACATACCAGGAATAAGAAGCCAGCCCCTTATAGTGGCATCTATCTCTTAATGGCCACCCCAATATACACCAAAAAATGGTTACAGACACCTCAACAAGATTGCTTTTACCCTTTACTTCTTGGGCCACGTCAAACTTTGAGGCAGGTTATTTTCCTGGATTCTCAGAAGAGAAAGGAAGGAGCATGAGGCTCAATTGTCCACTTGTCCAAGGAAACCCCTTCTCTGTCATCCCTACCTTGTGTGGGAAGGTGGCTTCCTAATCCAGCTAATGAGGATCAAGCTCACCTTTAATGAGCACATGCCATTTGTCAGGCTCTGTGCTTGTCATTTTCCCAAATCCTCTCCCCCTCCTTTCTTCTTTGATAACCATAAGTTTGTTTTCTATGACTGTGAGTCCATTTCTATTTTCGTACCACATTTCTTAAGCCAGTCGTCTGTTAATGGGCACTTACAATGCACACGTCTTGGCTATTGTAAACAGGGCTTCTGTGAACATTGAGGTGGAGGTATCTTTTCAAACTAAAGTTATCTTTTCTCCAGATATATACCCACGAGTGGGCTTGCTGGATCATGTTGTAGTTCTGTTTTTAGTTTTGTAAGCAACCTCCATACTGTTTTCCATGGAGAGTGCACCAATTTACGTTCACACCATCAGTGTACAAAGGTTTCCTTTTCTCCACACTCTCTCCAGCATTTATTATTTGTAGACTTCTCAATGATAGCCATTTTGACTGGTGTGATATGATACCTCATTGTGGTTTTGATTTTCATTGCTGTACTCTAATATTTAACAATGTTGACATCTCTTTTTGTGTCTCTGGCCATCTGTAGGTCTTTTTTGGAGAAATGTCTATTTAGGTCTTCTGCCCATTTTTTGATTGGATTTTCTGTTTTTTCAATATTGAGTTGCATGAATTGTTTGTATACTTTGATATTAAGCCCTTGTTCCTTGCATGTTTTGCGAATATTTTCTCTCATTCAGTAGGTTGTCTTGCTGTCCTGTTGATGGTTTCCTTTGCTGTGCAAGAGCTTTTAAGTTTGATGAGGTTCCATTTATTTATATTTGCTTTTATTTCTTTTGGCATGGGAGACTGATCCATAAAAATATTGCTGTGATTTATGTCCAAAAATGTTTTGCCCTTGTTCTTTTCTAGGAGTTTTATGGTGTCATGTCTTATATTTAGGTCTTTAATCCATTTTGAGTTTATTTTTGTATATGGTGTGAGGGAGTGTTCTAATTTCATTGATTTACATGTAACTGTTTCGCTTTCCCAACACCATTTCCTGAAGACACTGTCTTTTCTCCATTGTATATTCTTGCCTCCTTTGTTGTACGTAAATTGACCATAGGTGCATGTGTTTATGTCAGGGCTCTCTATTCTGTCCCATTGGTCTATATATCTGTTTTCTGGCAATATCACACTGTTTTGCTTACTATAGCTTTGTAGTATACTCTATGGTCTGCATGGGTGATGACTCAAGCTTTGTTTTTTTCCCTCAGGAATAGTTTGGCAATTCTGGGTCTTTTATGGTTCTATATAAATTTTAGGATTATTTGTGCTAGATCTGTGAAAACTGTCTTGAGTATTTTGATAGGATTTGTCCTTTTAATCCTTGTTTTCCAGTTGTTTTTTTTTTTTTTTTTTTAATATATTTTCTGCATTTGCTTTATTTATTTTCGTATGTGTTGGGTCTTCGCTGCTTCACGGGCTCTCTCTAGTTGCGGAGAGCGGACTTCTCTTGTTGTGGGATCTAGGCATGCAGGCTTAGTTGCTCCGCGGCATGTGGGATCCTCCCAGACCAGGGATCAAACCCGTGTCCCCCTCATTGGCAGGCAGACTCTCAACCACTGCGCCACCAGGGAAGCCCCTCCAGTTGTTTTTGTAGTCCTTCCCTGTTCATTTCTTCTTTTGGTTTTTCTGTTGGTGGTTTGATGATTTTCTTTCAGTATGCTTGAGTTCCTTTGTTTTTAGTTTTTGTGACTCTATTGTATGTGTTTGATTTGTGGTAACCATCGAGCTCAAGTGCGTTGAACCATAACAATACCTCCTTACTTTAAACTGAAAGTCATTCAAGTTCAAACACATTGTAAAAGATCTACATTTTTATACTCTCATTCTCCACATTTTGTGATTTTGATGCCCTACTTTACATTTTCATGCCAATCCTTTCACTGTTTATTTCTTATCATTGCTTTTACAATTTTTTGTTTTTTAATCTATGTACAGGTTTATCTAAATGATCTTTAATTCTTAGATATATTTGTCATTTTTACTGTGATTTTCCCCTTCCTATAGATTCTTCTAGCCTCAGTTTTCATACCACCTCCTATGGAGATCTCACTTTCTCTTGGGCATCAGGTGACAGATAGCAGCATTCATCAATACAACACTGGTTTGTTCCATTGAACCAGAAGGATCCCCTCTCCCCTCTGGCTCTGCCATTCAAAACTGGTCTAGACTCTGCTCCCAAGAAACCTGTTGGCCAATTCTGCTGTCTTTGTCCTAAAACAGTCCTGCAGACACTGGGAGATGGGAATCAAGGAAGGACCCCTCTCTCCCACCAGGTGTCTTTTAGGTTCTTGGAAAACATTTGCTAAGTTTCCACCACCAGCTTCAGATACTCAAAACTGAATGTTGGGGGAAGCCCTTATTTGCAGCTCACTACATTTTATGCTGAGGCTGCTGGAATTGTTGGCACCCTCACAAGGTGCCCTCTTATCTGGTTGGAGGAAAGAATTTAGCATAAAAAGAGGAGGATGGTCAGTAGGATCAGGGCTCCCAGGTCACCCTCCCAACTTGCTTCCCCCAGTTGGGAAAGAGCTGTGGCAATTAGGTAGTGTGGAAATTTAAACAACTGAATGAGGGTGGCTGAGAGGAGGGGGTAGGAGGTAGGTGGTGGGCAGGAATCCAAGACTCATTGAGGTATTTCCCAAGATGTACCACAGCTCATTATTAGACCTTCCCAGCTGCAAGGCATTGTGGGAATGACTTGTGCATAATCTAGTGGTCCCGAGTCAAAGGGATGTCACAACTTCCTTATTAGAGCAACTTTAACGCTATTTTCATGCTCCTGGCTCCGGGAAGAAGTGAGCTGGAGGAACCTTAGGAGAGCAGAGCCTAACTGTCTCAATACAGATGAGGAAATTGAGGCAGAGAAAACTCAAAAAACAGAGGTAGTGTAATAAACCAGAACACAGGTAGAGCTGGTTCTGTTGTCCAATACCTTGTAGTCTTGGCAAATATCTCAATGTCTCTGACTTTTGCATTCCTTAATTACACAATAAGGAAAAAGGCTTATAACTGTCAATGTTTCCAACCACAGACCACTAGAAAGAGTCCACTTACAAACTGAACGAGTTGGGTTTATTACTCACTGCAGCAATGGACAATGAATGATATGGCATCTCATTAAGTGGATGTTTGAAGGACTTACCGGATGTGGGCTTCTGTAAGGTTATTTTCGGGAGAGTTTCAGGAAGCTGGCTTTGCTCAGGATGGTTGCTGTCAGGAAGTGGGGCAGTTCTATGATCAGGTGTCTTCATCTTATTCTGAAGTGAACTTTCATCTGAGAACTGAGGAGGTACAACCAACAGACTTTGCTATGAGATTGCTCACAGAGGGTGAGGAAAAGGTAGAATGAAGGACGACACTCAGCCTTCTGGGGGAAGGTAGGGGAAGCAAGTCTTTAGAAGGAAGGACAATAAATTCAGTTAGGTCAACGTTGAGTCCATGGTGCTTGCAGAACACATAGGCAAAGACGTTGAGTAGATGTTGATTCGTTCATTCACTTGTTCATGAAACGTTTATTAGGGATAAAATATGTGATGACTGAAACCTTTGATCCGACTCCATGGCTTCAAACTCTGGCTCTGCCAATTTACTAGGTGTGTGGCCTAATCAATTTGCTAGTGCTTTACATCTGTGAGCGCAGATAAATTTTGAACGGTATCCACAGAGATGGAGTCATCCTTCCATTTACATAGGAGGAACCTGAGGTTCTGAGAAGGTGGGGATTGCTGGTACCTCAGAGGGTGAATGTAGCAACGTGAATTCCCTGTCCTGATGTGCTGGTAAAAGTCACTGAGTCGATGAGAATGTCTAAGTAACTCTGAGAGAGGTAGAATTAATAATGTAAAACACCCATCACCACTGTTGACAACCTACTATGTACCAAGCTCTGCACATACATCTTCATCTCTAAACATCACAACAACCTTAATAGGCTTTTCTTCCATTTTAAAGTAATTCAATCTGAAGCTCAGAGGTTTCATCCCTTCTCCAAGGTCACATAACCAATATTGGCAGGTGCTGGGATTCAAACTCAACACCCTCTGTCTCCTATGATTTTCCTTGAAAGAGGTTTAAAAGCTGTGCCTTCAAAAGCCCCGACGATTCACCAGAGGAGACTCAAAGTTCTTCAAATAGGAAGCTCTGCTTTTCATAATTTCTTCATGCTGAGACCAAGTGGAAACAAATTTTGGTAATGAATTTTGTTCACATTTATGCCCTGAGAGCCTTACCTGTGAGTTAGAGGAGGATGATGGCTGAGTAAAGGCCACTGGATAGAAAAATGCAGAACTTGGTGGTGACCCTGGTAAAGGCAGCAGATCTTGCTGGTTATGATCAACAGAAACTGACTCTGGCTATTGGAAGCAGAGAAGGAATTTGTGACAACAGTGTGGGGATGTAGTGGGCATCCATTCTCCCTTCCTGATTGTACCCTTAAGTGAGATCCTTTTGGACTCTTCTGTTGGCAGCCATAGCACTTAATGATTTAGCTCAGCTCACAGACTGAAGGGAGTGCTGAAAGATCCCAGCTTGGAAAGGATGGTAAGCAAGGAAGAACTAAGGTCTTCCCAGGTCGCCTCTGAATGACCTCCATTTTTAGGTCTTTTGGGATTCATTGATCAAGGTTAAATTCCAGGGAGAGCATCTGATTGGCCACTCTTGGTCTGGGGGTAGGGCAGGCACTTTGATTGACAGGCAGCCCAATCCCACCAGTCCTGGGTGGAGGAAGAGTCATTCCTCAAGCAAAATCAGGCTACTGTATCAGCAAAAGGACAAAGAGACGCTAGGTGACAAAGCAACAAAATAGCCCATATACTCAGAGAGAGAAGTTTCCTTGGAGAGAAGGGAGTTTGCATGTATCCAAGAGTCCAAGAGGAGAAAGCTCCATTGTATGGTGAAAAGTACCCTGTTTGTTCCTGGGAATTTCTCAGATCTTCAATGTTCTCTTGTTTACAATCACCTTAAAGTGGGCATGTCTACAGCTGACTCATGTCTCCTCCTATTTTAACCTTTCTTTTTTCCCTTTCTATTTCCTTTCTTCCTTTTTTGATAAATATGATTTTATTCTCATGAAGTCACATCCACAATCTTTGATGCATCATCTATGTTAATATCAGATACATTTGCCTGTGTATTGTTTGTGTGTTTGTGTATTTGTAATATTGAAATAACCGGGGCCACGACTTACAGTTTTTGGCAAGTGTCTTCTTTCTGATTTTCTGCTGTTTTTCCTCCAGCAAGTCACTTTCCCTTAGCTGAATTTCAGTTGCTTCATCTGTAAAATAGGAATAATAATACTTACTTCATAAGATGGTTAAATAAGAGCAAGCTACCTTTTACTGAAAACTTACTGTGAGCCCAGCCCAGGGGTCACAATTTTGAATTCCTTCCAGGCCAGGTGATTGATGTGGATGGAAATATTTGGAGTGGGAGTGGGGCTGGGGGGACAATAAGGCATGGTGGGGATTATGAAAACTGGAGAGAACACTCCCCTCATGGGAAGAGAGAAGCTCTACTTAGCTTAGTTCATGGTTTTCAAAGTGTGGTCCCTTGAGCAGCGCCGTCAGCAGCCTGGGAAGCTGGTTAGATGCAGATACTTAGGTCCCACCCCTGTCCTAGTGATCAAAACTCTGGGGGTGGGATCTCAAGTGTGTTTGAACGACTGGCTAAGTGATTCTGATGCTCACTCAAGTTTGAGACCCACTGCTTTTGTTAAATTGCAGGACTGTGTTGCCAGATCATTCACTTTTTCCAACAATACTAGAAATATACTTTTATATGAAATTCCCCACTGTTAAATCCTGGCAAATGTTTCAAAATTGTAAAATGTTGTGTGGGCTAAAAATACTTATATTCTAGCCAGATTTGAACCTGTGCTTTATGCTTTTCCTTTCAACCCTTAAAATAATCCTTTAAAAAACAGTATTCATGACACCAGTTTTTTTTTTTTTTTAAGAAGGTTCAACTTTTTATTTATTTATTTATTTATTTAATTTTATTTTTGGCTGTGTTGGGTCTTCATTTCTGTGCGAGGGCTTTCTCCAGTTGCGGTGAGCGGGGGCCACTCTTCATTGCAGCGCGCAGGCCTCTCACTGTCGCGGCCTCTCCCGTTGTGGAGCACAGGCTCCAGACGCACAGGCTCAGTAGTTGTGGCACACGGGCTTAGTTGCTCCGCGGCATGTGGGATCTTCCCAGACCAGGGCTTGAACCCGTGTCCCCTGCATTGGCAGGCAGATTCTCAACCACTGCGCCACCAGGGAAGCCCCATGATACCAGTTTTAAGGAGGAAGACTATGTAGCTCCAAAAAGTGAGGTGCTGTGATATCACGTAGCCAGAAAGTGGACACCCAAGTCTTGGATATGAACGTACCTCTCACCGGGCACAGCGTCACAAAAAGATAAACATCTTCCTCCTGCCCCGGGTGCATTCCATCCATTTCACGAAGGGGCCTTAGATAGCATGGAATCCAAGCTTCTCATTTTTCAGAGGGAAAAACTGAGGACTAGAAGCAGAGATATGACCTAGGGTCCCACAGTGTTGGGATCATACGTCTTTATCCAGAATCCAACCCCTGTGATGTTCCCGCCTTGTGATTTCTCTGAAGATGTCCTCAGGGGCTGGGAAGGTTTGAAACTAGAGACTCAGTCACTCATGAGCAGGGAGGTGGGAGGTGGAGGGAGGACAGGCTCCTCGGATCTCCTGGGTCTGGGCGCCTCTAACCTGGACCACAGGGAGGAGGACCAGGAGAGGAGGACATTGGGAGAGAAAGACAGACAGACGAGAGGGGAGGGGGGAGAAAAGAGGAGTCTCTGCCGTTAGGGGGGGCCTCTGCTGCTCCCTGGTCTCAGATGGACAGACTGAGGCAGGAAGAGGGACAGGACCAGAGGGCCTCCTGAGCTAGAATCCCAGTTGTGCCATCTGCTGGTTATGGGCCCTGAGCAAGTCACTTCACCTCTCTGAGCCTCTGCTTTCTCGCTGGCAAAATGGGATGAGAATCCCAGATGCTGTAGGGTCGACATGAGGCTAAATGAAATCATACATGTGAAATGTCTCAGGAGAGAGTAGACCCTCCACACACAGTGGTTTGTTTTGTGAGTACCTCGCTCCCGATGCCCTTCTGTCCAGGGGCAGCTCGGTATTGGGAGCTCCTGCCCTTCTCAAGGGAAAGGGTGACTTTGTGCCAGGATGGCAGCCCCTCCCGTCCTCTGCAGCTCATCACCCAGCTCTGTGCCCCTTTGACATTTGGCTGGGCTTGCTCCTGGGGCTTCTGGACATTGAGCCAGCTCCCTTCTCCTTGACCCTGGAAGTGGAGCACAGGGTGTGTGTGTGTGTGTGTGTGTGTGTGTGTGTGTGCGTGTTAGTGGAAGAATGCAAGTCTGTGTGTGGATGAGTGAGGGGGGTGGGGCTTGGTGCTACACGGTTGTAACTGGGAGTGAATGTATGGGAGTGAATATATGGGAGTGAGTGAAGAGACTGGGTGTGTAAGCCCTCACACGTGCACTATAGTTTACAGCTTACAATGCAGCAGAGTGCATGTGCACAGACTCTGAAGCCAGATCCCTGGGTTCAAATCCTCTCTCTACAAGGTATGACTTTAGGCAAATTATTTCTTGTTACCTCAGGTTCCTCCCCTGTATCATGAGGAAGTACCAACAGTTTCTCTCCCCTCTTTTAGGATTTTTGAGGATTTGATGAGTTAATGTGTGTCAAGTGTTTAGGATAATGCCTGACACATAGAAGAAGCTAAGTTTTTTCTGCTGTCATTACTCATTATTATTCTTATTACAAGGACTTTGACTTTGCAGGGAGAAGGAATTTATGTCTGTTGTCTCCACTGCTCCCATAGCAACCCTGTGATGTGGGCAGCACAGATATCAGGTGACACCTGATGACAATGGGGCTCTGGGAGGTTTAAGTCCTCAGGCAGAAAGTTAGGAAAAGACAGAGCTGGTACCCAAACTGAGGTCTAAAAATGCCAAAACCACTGGGGGGGAGAGCAGGAGGAAGGGGGCTCTTGCAGGCGATCTTCCAAGCTCCCCTGAGGTCCACTCAGGCAGGCAGCTCTCCTGTTTCTGAAACCAGGTGAGGGGCGGTGGGAGGTCGTGCTGTGGTGACATGTTCAGCTCCCTGCTTCCCCTCTGCCCACACCCCTTACTCCTTTTTCTACCCAGAAAACACGGTTGCTTCCCCAGAGGACACGCCTTCCTCCAGTTCAGCTTCAGCCTCAACCGCAGTGCCAGGTAAACAGCAAGTGTCCATCCAGTTGAGAAGCTGTGGCAGCGGTTACAGGAAGGTGTCCTGCGTCACACCTGTCTTCTGAGTTAGGTAGGGGTAGGGGTGCGAGTGACAGGTATTGATGCTGAGATGGGATGACACCTGCAGGAGGTGAAAAGAAGGACCTGAGCTGACATACTTCTGATCACTTAGCTGTCCTTTAATTTGCTCTCGTTCCCCCACTGACCGTCCATCACCTGCCGTGCACTGCTCTAGGTGCTGGGATGCTCCCTGAGTCAACATATTGGACAAAATTCCACCTGTGGAATCACAGTCTGTGTTTCCACGAGACCCACAGGCAGAGTCAAGTCTGAGAAGTGCTGTTACTGGGCATTTGGCCCCAGCAGGCAGAAGCAGGAAGCCTGGTTAGGTGGGGAGATTACGCAATAAACAGGACTGACCCCCAGCTCCTCCCCTTCCTCACTCCCCTCCTTATTGCCTGATCCCACCCCTCAGCTGGGTTATGAAAAGCTCTGTCAGCCCCCAGGTTTCCTCAGAAGCCCTCCTGCGAGGCCACGAACATGAGACGGCTCTGCCTCTCCGTCGCCCTTCTCGTCCTCCTGGGCACCCTGGTGGCCTGCACCCCGGGGGGTGAACACAAGAGCCATGCCAGAGGTAAGTCCCGGCTCACCTCACCTCTGCAGGCTGGGGGGAATGAGGCGAGTCCATGGGAGGGGCTGGGGAGCAGGGGTGGGGTGGGTGCTGACAGCCCTCTCTGGGTTTCTCCTGGGAAGTTGGGCAGTTTTAACTCCAGGGATATTTCATGACTCTCAATAGGAAAAAAATTAAAAGTCAAAATTTTTAAATATATATCCCGCTGACCTCTACCAGATCAGGAATCCCATCTCTGACACTCTCTATTCCTGGTCAGTGCCGTGTCCCTGAACTTCACTGTAGTGTAATAAAAAGATCAATATTTGATCCTTGTCCTGGTTCCTGGAACAGACCTCCTGAAACTCCTGGAATTTACTGTCTTTTTTATGATAATGAGGTGAGTAAAGGAATGGGACCCGAGAGACCTTCAGAGTGGGGCTGGTCTCCAGAAAAACCCAATCATGTGTTTAGAGGCTAGAACTTTCATCACCCCACATCCCAGCACCTCTGGGGTGAGGGGAGGGTATTGAGATGGAGATCAGTCACCAATGGCCAATGATTCAATCAATATGTCTATTTATTGACACTTCAATAAAAATCCATAAATCTTAGGGTTCAGAGAGCTTTCGGGGTGGTGAACAGATGGAGGTGCTGTGAGGGCGGTGTGCTCCCCTAGGGCACGGAGCCTCCGCCCACCTCTCCTCCCCCTTTGCCCTACGCATCTCCTCCATTTCGCTGTCCCTGAGCTTTATCCTTTATAATAACATGAGAACGGTAAGTAAAGTGTTTTCCTGAGTTCTGTCTCCACTTCTATTGGTTATTGAACATGGAGGTGGGGTCATGGAACCTATGATTTTTTAGCCAGTGGGTTACAAGTGTAACTCGGGATCACGTGGCTGGCGTTTGAAGCAAGGACAGTCTTGAGCCCTCAACCTGTGGGATCTGCACTAACTCCACGGATTTAGTGTCAGAAGTGAATTGACTTGTGGGATGCCCAGTGGATGTTTGGGGAATTGGTTAATGTTGGTAGAGACACCACATATGGTGTCAGGGAAAAACCCAGACTCACTCTTCCCTGTGATTCGGGGGCTCAGGTGAGACTCAGAGATAGGGGAGTAATGAACATGGGACACTGCACCCAGAAACTCTTACCAGTTTTCTGTATTTTCAGAATTCCTGGCAGAATCAGGTAGTTTATCAAATGGATTGTGATATGATAGTATCTTGTCCTGACCCTACGACCCACATGCCGTGTGTCCCGGGGCAAGTCATCTGCAGTTTCCTCACTGAACAGGGGAACCATGTTACATGGGTTCTTTGAACAGCTTACCAGTCATGAATTTAAAGAGTTTAATCACATTTCATGGCCAATTTTGTCCGTTTTCCACCAAGGTGGAAAAATTAATCTGAAAAACTTTCTCTACCCACCTCCTTTGGGCAAGAAAAAATATTTAGGTGTAAAATAATGATTATTCCTCTAGTATTAAAATTAATCAGAATGACATGGGACCACTGAGCAGAGCAACTGCAGGGAAAGCAAGAAACACAACGCTTGTGTGAGTTGGCTCCTGGGACCAAGGCTGATACAATCTTAGTAAAGTCTCAAGGCCCTTTCCCTTGTCCTCTTTTGACTATTATTTTATTACCCTCTCAGGATATAGAATGTTAGAGGTAGATTGATAATTATGTAGACCTGCCCCATCATCAAGTAGACTTTGCACTAACAGGAATTCCATTATATCCATTCTATTCAGTGATTGTGCACTTGGCGTGAGCATGAAATGGGAGATTTATTCCCTTGCCATATATTTATTAAGTCCCCACAAAGCATGGTTCTTGGTGTGGGGAAAGAACTGTAGACAAAATATGGCAAAATACCTTGCCTTCTAGGAGGGAGACAGACAATAGCAAAAGGGGGGAATACTAAGCTAGGTTATGAGTGTTTTGAAGGTAGGGAGTGGTGGGGATAAAGGAGGCTGTGCTCTTTCTGTAGACTGATCAGCGAACCCCTCTGTGATGAGGAGGCACTGGAGCAGAGGCTGCAGCAAGAACATGCCTGGTGTGAACCAGCAGCAGCAATTACCAGGGTGGCTGGAGCTGAGTGGGTGGGGGTGGGGGGGACGTGGAAGGAGATGAAGCAGAGAGGCCATGGGGGCAAGTAGGACTTTATAAGAATCAGAATTTGACTCAGAGAGATGGGGAGTCACTGAGAGATTTGTCGTGGGAGCAATGGGGTAGGACTCAAGTTGTAACAGGATCCCTGCGGCTGCAGTGTGCAGAATGGCCTCTAGGGGGCGAAGGGCAGAGACAGAGAGGCCCAGGGAGCAGGCTGCTGCAGTGGTCCAGGTGAGCAATGATGGAACGTGTACCTATGTTGTACCCTGGGTCGATGCCAGTTCTTTTGAATAACATGAATGTCTTGCTGTGTTTAGGTTTCTATGGAGGCTTCATTACCTAGTCATGATGCATTAAATCATTAGCCATTGGTGACTGTTCAACCTCCAGCTCCTCTCCAATCCCTGAGGTTTGGGGTTGGGGGACGGTGGATGGAAGGCCTTGGAGGAGAGTAGGAATGAAAGTTGCAACCTTCCTGTCAGGCAGTGGTTTCCCCTGGCAACCTGAGCCCATTCTGGGGTTACCAGGGTCTTCCCAAAAGTCACCTACATCACATAACAAAAGACACCGTTATTGCTCTCAGCATTTAAGAAATACTAAGGTTTTTAGGAACTTCCCTGGTGGTCCAGTGCATAAGACGCCGTGCTCCCAATGCAGGGGGCCCAGGTTCGATCCCTGGTTGGGGAACTAGATCCCGCATGCATGCCGCAACTAAAAGTTCGCATACCACAGCTAAGAAGTCTGCGTGCTGCAACTAAAAGATCCCGCGTGCTGCAACTAAGACCCGGTGCAGCCAAAATAACTAAAGAAATATAAAACAAAACAAACAAACAAAAAATTCTTTAAAAAGAAAAAGAAATACCAAGGTTCTTAGGAACTCCGTGCCAGGAAAATGACAAAGAACAAATGTATATATTTCTTATTATAAATCACAATATGAATATAGTGTCAATATTCAATTTATACAGTCCCCATGAGGTAACAAAAGTGAACACACTGGTATGTTTTCTTCATGCCTTTCTCCATTACAGCCTGATGTCTTCACATTTTTATTAATGGTGGAAACCTTTTACCATACACATAAGCGCAGAGAATAGTATTATAAAACCCAGGTACCAGCTCCAGTAATTATTGATATATGGTGAATATTTTTTTACCTGTATCCTCCTTTTTTTGTGGTAGAGGTTTTTTTTTTTTCCCAACTTTATTGAGATATAATTGACATGGGTAGAGTTTTTTTGTTTGTTTGTTTTTGGCTGGTTTGGGTCTTCGTTGCTGCACGTGGGCTTTCTCTAGTTGCAGCGAGCAGGGGCTACTCTTCATTGCGGCGCGTGGGCTTCTCATTGCGGTGGCTTCTCTTGTTGCAGAGCACGGGCTCTAGGCACACAGGCTGCAGTAGCTGTGGCTGGCGAGCTCTAGATCTCAGGCTCAGTAGTTGTGGCGCACGGGCTTAGCTGCTCCGCCACATGTGGGATCTTCCCAGACCAGGGCTCGAACCCGTGTCCCCTGCATTGGCAGGTGGACTCTTAACCACTGCGCCACCAGGGAAGCCCCAACATGGGTAGTTTTTTGAAGCTAATCAAAGGCATCATACCAATTAATCTTAAATACTTCATGAAGGAGATATAAACTTTTACATGATTACCATATCATGGTCATGCCTAGCAACATTAATAATAATGTCCCAGAAAGCAGGTTGTCAATGACCTTTTCAATTTGACCAGCCCCCAGAACCCTAACATTCTCTATCGCAAACTGGTGGCTTCAGTTGTTGACCTTGTAGACCGAGCTGTGATGATGGCCCTCATAACTGACCCACAGCCCCTCCCATCCCAGCAGGTTCTCAGCCTGCCTTCTGCCTGGAGCCTCATTACACGGGTCCCTGCAAGGCCCGGAAGATCAGGTACTTCTACAACGCCAAGTCCGGGCAGTGCGAGATCTTTATATATGGCGGCTGCCGAGGGAAGAAGAACAACTTCCTGACAGCAAAGGATTGCATGAAGACCTGCGGTGGTCATGCGGGGATCCGGGGGTAAGAAAGGGGGCAGGGCAGGGTAGGAGGGGAAGGGCTGGGGAAAGAGATGGCGCTCAGGGGGCCACACACCATTCACATCTGCACAGCGTCTTTCCTCCTCGCTGCCACCCAGGAGAAGTGGCTGCAGTGTCTTGTGAAACCACACACTGAGCACATCCTCCACGGGCCAGCTTGGCAGAAGGTCACCCCTAGAAGCCCTGTCATGAGAAGCTGAGCCTCCTCACATGCTCCCCTTTTCTCAGATGGGAACACTGAGTCAGCCGCCCTACAGAGCAGGTCTGCAGAGCTCCTGAACTCCCCACCTAGGCTTGGAAACTCACTTCCTTCTTGTTGGTCATTCCGGTTCTGGAGCGGACTTTGGCTGCATATTTCTGGGAAAGTCTAGGATCTGTCAAGATGAGCGGTGTCCAGGTCTGGGGCTTCAGAGATGTCAATCAGCAAGTCCCTTTCTTTTTGCAGAGGATCTGCGAGCTGTGTTCCCCTGAAACTCTGAACTCAAAGAGGACGCACACAGGGCTGGGCTGTGGCTGCTTCTGAAACAGTTCAGTCTCCTCTGAGTCCTTCTCAACCCCACCCTCCTCAGCAGAACCCTGCCTCTTTCCTTCCCCCCATGGGTCTACTTGCTTTAGTTCTGTCTCGTCCAGTCGGCTCTAAGCACCAGGAGAACAAGTCTTCCCTTTATCCCTAGCACTTAGCACAGGTCCTGGCACGAAGGAGACAGTCCATAATTACTTGAGGAAGGAAAGAATGAATGCAGATGCACATTCCTCACAGTGGGAGAGATCTTTTCAATAAAGAAGCCCCTTTCCCTCACAGTGATGTTGCACATTTTCCTTTCTATGGCTTCAAACTGTCTGTCTTATATTCCAATAAATTCATATTCAAATTAAACTAAGTGGAGTGGACTCTGTGGTTTGCAACTAAGAACCTGAACCAATAGGGTCCATGGAAATGGTGGTCCTTCTCACTATTCTGCAGAGCAGTTGTCACCTCCCCTTTTCCTGTCCTCAGACTGGGCCCTACCAGGTATAGGAAGCAAACCCATTACAGCACCGTCTACCTCTTAATGGCCACCCCAAGCTACACAAAAACCCGTGGGACAGACACCTCAACATGAAAGCTTTCGTTCCTTACTTCTTGGGCCAGGTCAAATTTGGGTGCACATTGTTCTCCTGGACTTTCAGAAGGAGAAAAGAAGAAACATGTGGCTTAATCATCCATTTTTCTGAGGAATCCCCTTGCCTGAGGTCACGTGTGGGAGGGGGCTTCTTACTTCAGTTAAAGAAGGGCAACTACCCTTTTAGTGCGCCAGGCTCTGTGTTAGCATTTTGCCTGCATTCTTCGACTAATCATCCTAAGAATCCTTCAAGGGAGGAAACGGCGACATAGCAATGTCACTTAACTGCTGTATGAGTTTCCTAACACAGGAGGTCCAAGCTCTCCCAGGTAGAGTGACTTTGACAATGTTTTCATGCTCCTGCCTCTGGGAAGATGTGGGATGGAGGCACCTTTGGAGAACAGAGAGTATCTGGTTCACTACAGATGAGCAAATTGAGTCACGGGGACCACAACAAGTGTAGTATTTAAATAAACAAAGATACAGATTTGTGCTGGTTCTGTTACTCACTTCTTTGTAGTCTTGGGCAAATTTCTCAACATCTCTGAGCTTTACATTCTTTAATTTTAAAATAAGGATAATGCTTGTACTTGCTAATGTCTCTAGCCAGAGACCACTAAAATCACTCCCGTTCCTAGTTGAACTAGTTGGGTTTATTACTCACTGCAGCAAGGAAGAGCAATCACCTTGGAAAACAATATGGTATCTTATTAAGAGAATGTTAGAAAGAACTTACAGGACGTGGGCTTGTGTTGGGTGATTTTGGGGAGGGTTTCAGGAAGCTGGCTTTCCTCTGGATGAATGCTGTCAGGAAGTGGGGCAGTTCTCCGAATGGGTATCTTTATCTTAACTCTAAGAAGGGAAGACTAGATAGAAGTTAGAGCTGTATTTGGTAAAGCAGCATCAGTTACTCATATGAGGCAGAATAGGGGGATGCTTGGTCATTTGGGTGGCTTGTGTAATTTAGCTGGTTTTGTCTGTGTTTAAACATGATTACAGAGTGTCCTATTTTTGTCATGATATATCATGGTCCCAGAATGGCCTTGTTTGATGTTGATGTCTTGTGAAATATTTACATTCATCAGGAGAACTTAAGGCCAGTGATGGTGCCAGGTCAGCCCCCGAATCAGAGTTTGCTTTTCTCCTTCTCTATCAATCTCAGAGAACTATGATGAGAATTAAGAGGATGTGATATTTGTAAAATGCTTTGCACAAGTGTTGAGACTAAGGCCTCAATGAATGACTGTTCTGATAACAATAATAGTAGTAAATAAGTTGCAAATTGTAACAAATAATTTATTTAATATATTAATAATTATTATTTTATAACAGTGTAATGGAAAAGGACTTATTACTAATTAGAGGAATTTGACTTCAGTAGGTGTGGATATTGCTGTGTGATCTTGGGAAAGTCCCTTCACCTCTCTGAGCCACAGTTTCTTTCTTTGCAAAATAGGATGCTGGTATCTGCCTTAAGAAAAACACGGGTATTTTGGGAACTACATTCATTATGGTGCTGAAGTTCTTTGAACACTTCTGACCAACCCACTTTTTTTTTTTTAATTTAAGTATAATTGATTTACAATGTTGTGCCAGTCTCTGCTGTGCAGCAAAGTGACTCAGTTATACACACATAGACATTCTTTTTTTATATTCTTTTCCATTATGGGTTATCACAGGATATAATATAGTTCCCTGTGCTATACAGTAGGACCTTGTTGTTTATCCATTCTAAATGTAATAGTTTGCATCTACCAACCCCAAACTCCCAGTCTATCCCTCTCCTTCCCCGCCAACCCCTTAGCAACTACAAGTCTGTTCTCTCTATGAGTCTGTTTCTGTTTTGTAGATAGGTTCATTTGTGTCATATTTTAGATTCCACATATAAGTGATATCATAGGGTATTTGTCTTTCTCTTTCTGACTTACTTCACTTAGTATGATAATCTCTAGGTCCATCCATGTTGTTGCAAATGCCATTATTTCATTCTTTTTATGGCTGAGTAATATTCCATTGTATATATGTACCACATCTTCTTTATCCATTCATCTGTCAATGGACATTTAGGTTGTTTCCATGTTTTGGCTATTGTGAACAGTGCTGCTATGAACATAGGTGCACGTGTATTTTTTTTAAAGTCTTTTTGGCTATAGTCTTTTCTCTTTTTTGATAAATTTATTTATTTTTGGCTGTGTTGGGTCTTCGTTGCTGCACGCGGGCTTTCTCTAGTTGCAGGGAGCAGGGGCTACTCTTCGTTGTGACGTGCAGGCTTCTCATTACAGTGGCTTCTCTTATTGTGGAGCACGGGCTCTAGGCGCGTGGGCTTCAGTAGTTGTGGCTCGCGGGCTCTAGAGCGCAGGCTCAGTAGTTGTGGCGCACGGGCTTAGTTGCTCTGTGGCATGTGGGATCTTCCCGGACCAGGGATCGAACCCGTGTCCCCTGCATTGGCAGGCGGATTCTTAACCTCTGCGCCACCAGGAAAGTCCCTGCATGTATCTTTTTGAATTACAGTTTTATCTGGGTATATTCCCAGAAGTGGGATCGCTGGGTCGTATGGTAATTCTATTTTTAGTTTTTTAAGGAACCTCCATACTTTTTTCCGTAGTGGCTGCACCAACTTACATTCCCACCAACAGTGTAGGGGGGTTCCCTTTTCTCCACACCCTCTCCAGCATTTGTTATTTGTAGACTTTTTAATGAAGGCCATTTGGACCTGTGTGAGGTGGCACCTCATTGTAGTTTTGATTTGTATTTACAAAGATGCAAGCCTTTGTTTGTGGCATCATTTGCAAATATTTTCTCCCACTCTGTAGGTTGTCTGTTCAGTTTTTTTTTTTTTTTTTTATGGTTTCCTTTGCTGTGCAAAAACTTGTAAGTTTGATCAGGTCCCATTTGTTTATTTTTGTTTTTATTTCTATTGCCTTGGGAGACTGACCTAAGAAAACGTTTGTACGATTTATGTCAGAGAATGTTTTGCTTATGCTCTCTTCTAGGAGTTTTGTGGTATCATGTCTTATGTTTAACTCTTTAAGCCATTTTGAGTTTATTTTTGTGCATGCAGACCAACCCACTTTTTTTTTAAACATCTTCATTGGAGTATAATTGCTTTACAATGCTGTGTTCGTTTCTGCTGTATAACAAAGTGAATCAGCTATATGTATACATATATCCCCATATCCCCTCCCTCTTGCGTCTCCCTCCCACCCTCTCTATCCCACCCCTCTGGGACGAAGTGAGAGAGTGGCATGGACATATATACACTACCAAATGTAAAATAGGTAGGTAGTGGGAAGCAGCTGCATAGCACAGGGAGATCAGCTCAGTGCTTTGTGACCAACCCATTTTTAAAAGTACATGGAGTATTAGTTTCCTTCGTTCCCGGCTGCTTTTAGATTTTTTTTTTTTGGATGCAGACCATTTTTAAAGTCTTTATTGAATTTGTTACAGTATTGCTTCTGTTTTATGTTTTGGTTTTTCGGCCCCGAGGCATGTGGGATGTTAGCTTCCCAACCAGGGATCAAACCCGCACCCCCTGCATTGAAAGGCAAAGTCTTAACCATTGGACCACCAGGGAAGCCCCCCTGGCTGCTTTTAAAGTGTGCTGTCCACTGCATTAAAAAAAAAGAACAAATAGAATTTGGGGGGATGTGACCTTTCATAAGCCCCCTCAGGAAATTCCTCAGTGCCCAAGGAGTGTCACTGTTTCCTGAAATGGTCCCTTTCTTCCTCAGAGGTCACCTAAAGCCCTTTTGCTTCAGTGATAGGTCTCACCCAGTTCCAGTTCCTTGCCCACCTCATCCCACCCTTTATTTGACGCTCTGGTGTCTCAGAAATGTAGGTGGGATTGGGGGCTTCTGCTGATTCTCTTTGGGATCAGGTCACTTGTTCTTCAGCCATTAGGAACCACGCTTTAAGGAAGGCCCTGCCTGCCCCCTGGAGGCAGCATGAGGAAGTGCGACCTCTACCTGAAGCTGCGCACACCCCCTTCCCTGTGAGGCAGGAATATTGAAGTCTTTTGGTAGCTGCCTTTAAAAGCTGTTGTTGTTGTGTGTACACGATGTGGGTTTATAAATCATAGGTTAACATGAATAATTAACTTATAATATTTATTCAGCTACTGAAGTACACAAAGCTGACTCAGTCTCTTCTCTACTGTAGTCCATTTTCCAGCAAGAAATTCTGAGATAATGTACAAATAAGAAATGTGGTCACGGGACTTCCCTGGTGGCGCAGTGGTTAAGAATCCGCCTGCCACTAGAAAAATGGTACAGATGAACCGGTTTGCAGGGCAGAAATAGAGACACAGATGTAGAGAACAAACGTATGGACACCAAGGGGGGAAGTGGCGGGGAGGGGGTGGTGGTGGGATGAACTGGGAGATTGGGATTGACATATATACACTAATATGTATAAAATGGATAACTAATAAGAACCTGCTGTATAAAAAATAAATAAAATATAATTCAAAAATTAAAAAAAAAAAAAAAAGAATCCGCCTGCCAATGCAGGGGACACGGGTTTGAGCCCTGGTCTGGGAACTAAGATCCCACACGCCATGGAGCAACCAAGCCCGTGTGCCACAACTACTGAGCCCACGCGTCTAGAGCTCGTGCTCCATGACAAGAGAAGCCACCGCAATGAGAAGCCCGCACACCGCAACGAAGAGTAGCCCCCGCTTGCCGCAACTAGAGAAAGCCCGTGTGCAGCAAAGAAGACCCAACCCAGCCAAAAATAAATAAATTAATTAATTTTAAAAAAAGAAAGAAATGTGATCACTTTATTGAGAAGGAAGCACAGGGTGTGAAGAGAGGGTTAGCAGAGGACTGGACAAGTGTGGAGATGGTGGGAGTTGGATGGAGGGATGCCCTGAGGAAGTGAACTTTCAACTGAGGCCTGATGGAAGAGCAAGAGTCCTGAGAAGAAGGTGGGGAAAGTGTTCTCAGCAAATGGAAAAGCAAGAGATGGATGAGGAGGAGGAGAAGGTGTGTGAGAATGAGTGGGAGGATGGGACGAGATGGTACTGGGTATAAACATGGGGACCAGACCTGAGGAGCCTTGTGAGACGAGCTAAGAGTTTGGGGCTTTATCCGAAGCCAGAAGAAGGACCTGGACATCTTAGGAGACTCTGGTGGAGGATGGAGAGGAGGGGCGGGGCCGAGGCAGTGGGTTCGTGACAAGTGTCCAGAGGGCACACGGGAGGGGCCTGGACTCAGCAGAGAGCAGAGGCTGCAGAGGAGACAGTGAGGAGGAACAACCAACAGGCTTTGCTACGAGATTGTTCCTGGGGGTGAGGAAAGGGAAGAAGCACGGACAGCAGGCAGCTTCCTGGGAGAAGGGAGGCGAAGCAAGTCCTTGCGGGAAGGGCAAAGAGTTCAGTTTGGTCAATGTTGAGTCCATGGCGCCTGTAAAACACTTAGGCAAAAACTTTCTCCTCCATCCGTGTGCCCTGCCCCATACCCTTGGCTTCAGAAAATCCACATTCTGGTAAAAGAGATCAAGTCAGCAGGGGAGCCCCAGAGTGCTGGGGAGGGGTGAGGCCGGGCAGTTTCCTGACTTGGGGAGCTGGCTAGGTGCCAGAAGAAATCCGTGGGCAGCAGTGTCCAAAGCTGAAGTTCCAGTAGGCAGCTGGGTCCACAGGCTAAGACCATTTGCTCATCAAAGTGTCCTCTGCTGCCCTAGACTGAGTTCCAGGAGCCGCCCTGGGCTGCGCCCCTACCTGGCTCCTGCGACATGGCTGTTGACTGTTCCCTGTGCCCAGAGTAAACAGCCCTGGCCCCTCCCAACCAAGACCTGTCTCCAGTCCCCAGGCTGAACATGGGAATTGGGGAGGCATTCTCAGCCTCTTTCCCCCGGGACCCATCTGCGGGGACAGTGGCTGGATGTACGTCTGTCGCCAGCTCCTACTCACCTGTCATCCCAGTGGTCACTGCCCCCGATCCCTTCTGCCCTCCAGCAGCAAAGACCTACTGAGGCTTACAGACTTTAGATTTTGGTTTTTGTCTGTTTGTTTGTAATCTTTATTTATTTATTTATTTTGGATGAGCTGGGTCTTAGTTGCAGCATTCAAACTCTTAGTTGCGGCATGTGGGATTTAGTGCCCCGACCAGGGATCAAACCCGGGCCCCCTGCACTGGGAGCGCGGAGTCTTACCCACTGGACCACCAGGGAAGTCCCGAGACCTCAGATTTTTGGGTCAGAAAGGAAGTTGGAAGGCACTTCTTGCTGGGTAACTGTGTTTTGGCCTTTACCAGCCTGCACGTTAAAGCTTGGTGTATACTCATCAGTCTCCTTACTAACAGTATACACCATTTTTGGACCACTCACACATCTTTTTTCTTTTTAAAAAAAAATATTTTATTTATTTATTTGGTTGAGCCGGGTCTTAGTTGCAGCAGGCGGGCTCCTTTGTTGTGGCTCGCCAGCTCCTTAGTTATGGCATATGAATTCTTAGTTGTGGCATGAGTGTGGGATCCAGTTCCCTGACCAAGGATTGAACCCGGGCCCCCTGCATTGGGAGCTCAGAGTCTTAACCGCTGCGCCACCCAGGGAAATGCACCACTCACCCATCTTTGGAGGTGACAACGTGGCAGCTCAGAACAAGGAAGTGATTCATTCAAGGTCCCTCAGCCGGGAGGTGGTGGAGGTGGGAGACAAACCCAGACCCTTCCCTCCAAGGCCAGTGTCGAGGGCTCCTTTCGTTACTTTCTCTACACCAACTGTGCACCCTAGATGTGTCACGAAGAAGACACCTGGGCAATATATATGATGGAAGGGAAAAAACAAGGGCTTGGTGGGATAGAGACCTGGGATCAAACCTTTTCTCTACAGCTTCAAATGGGACTTGGGTAGGACCTTCCCACGGGACCTCTCAGTCTTGGCATGGGAACCCCGGAGTCCTGGATCTAGCCTTTGGCCTCCTGCTGCCCTGCCCACGGGCCCCAGGAGGGAGGTGGGGAAGGAGGAGTGGACAAGGGTCCAGCTGCAGCTGGTCGAGCTGCACCCGGTCAGGAAGCAGCTTAGGTTCCTGGTTCCCACTGGGGCCAGGGTGACACCTGATCCCCGGGGACTGGGAAATGGCAAAGGTGGCAGCCGGCCCGCCTGCCTTGTCCGCTGAGCCCTGCACTCCAGCTGACTCAGACCCGCCCCCCCAGGCTACTCCCCCGGCCCCTACCCACGAGGCACACCGTTAAAACCTCCACGTGGGCAGCCCCTCACTCCTGCGCCCGCCGCAAGCAAGCACCATGCCTATGTGCAGCCCCGGTCCCCTCGCTGCTGGCCTCCTCCTTGGCCTGCTGCTGAGCCTTCCCCCCCAGGTCCCAGGGGAGAGGCCTGGCACAGTATGACAAAGGCTTAGTTCTGGGAACAGAGAACCGAGCATCCCCAGGGCCAGAGTGGGGAGACCCGTGGTGAATAAAGATTGGGGGGTCTCTGGTGCTTAAAAGTGATGACCCTTGGAGCTTCGGGTGTGGGGTACAATGTGCTGGAGGTGGGGAGACCACTGAAGGATGACATTTGAGGGGAAGCTCTGTGCTAAGCATTGAGACTCAGTGGCCAGAGAGGGGACCTCCTGCTTAAACATCAGAAGCTCCTAGATGCTCAGCTGTGCGGGGTCACCTAAGGATTGAGGGCTCTGAGGCCAAGGGCTAGGTCACTCCTGTGTGGGGTGCAGGGACCCCATGCCTGGAGGTGGGGCTCTCTGAAGGCCCGTAGGGGGCGCCAGGGCCAGAGATGGAGAATCCCTCAGAGGGAGCGGGGTAATCACAAAACGAGCCGCTGTGTGTGGAGGGTCTACTCTCTCCTGAGACATTTCACATGTATGATTTCATTTAGCCTCATGTCAACCCTACAGCATCTGGGATTCTCATCCCATTTTGCCAGCGAGAAAGCAGAGGCTCAGAGAGGTGAAGCGACTTGCTCAGGACCCACAACCAGCAGATGGCACAACTGGGATTCTAGCTCAGGAGGCCCTCTGGTCCTGCCCCTCTCTCTTCCTGCCTCAGTCTGTCCATCTGAGACCAGGGAGCAGCAGAGACCCCCCCCTAACGGCAGAGACTCCTCTTTTCTCCCCCCTCCCCTCTCGTCTGTGTGTCTTTCTCTCCCAATGTCCTCCTCTCCTGGTCCTCCTCCCTCTGGTCCAGGTTAGAGGCCCCCAGACCCAGGAGCCCCCGAGGGGCCTGTCCTCCCTCCACCTCCCACCGCCCTGCTCAAGTGACTGAGTCTCTAATTACAAACCTTCCCAGCCCCTGGGGGCATCTTCAGACAAATAACAAGCTGGGAGCATCACAGGGGCTGGATTCTGGGTAAAGATCAGTGACCGCAGCACTTTGGGATCCAGGTCACATCCTTGCTTCTAGTCCTCAGTTTTTGCCTCTGAAAAATGAAAAGCTCAGATTCCACACTGTCTAAGGCCGCTTCCTTCGCTGATGGGAGCTCCCGTGGCCTGCTGGCCAGTCTTGAACTCCAGCAAGTGCTTTTTATGACAGGCCAGCTTCACATGCTTTCTCTCACTCAATCCTTAGAGTGGAAGAGAGGGTGTTAAAGAGGAGGAAAGGGGAGGGGTGCTCAAGGGAGGGGTCCTGGTTTCTTCAAACCACTCAGGCAGAAGCTGAACCCTCTTGCTGTGACGGCTGCCCAGCCAGGGATAGCGGTGTGACCTTGGGCAAGAACCTGCCTCTCTCAGATGCTCACTCCACATCCTTAAGATGGCCTGGGCGCTCTCCGAAATCTGTAAAGTCTCTTTCTGCCTGAATGGAGGAGTTCGGGGTGCCAGGCCAGGTGCCCCAAGTACTTTCCCAGGGCTGGGAGTTGGGGAGGCCCGGGAGGGGGACTCAGAGTGGGACGAGTGTCCTAGGCTTTGGGAGCCAGTCCCCTCAGCAGCCTCTGGCTGCCCTGTGACTCTGGCCCACAGAGAGGAATCTCCAGACCAGGTCCCCAGGCCTCAGGCAACAAAGTCCCCACATCGTGTCCCAGAAGCCAAGACATGCACTAGAGCACGGAATCCAGCCAGGTGCAGGGGCCTTCCTTCCCCTGGCTGCGCTTCAGATGCCTTGTCTCCCCAAGGTCCCTGGAGGGAGGGCCTCGGCTGAACTGCTTCCATCTCCTTCCACCCAGCCAGACGCCCCAGAGTTGGGAGCACTCCCCTTCCCCGAACCAGACGCTCCCACCTCTTACCAGTACCCTCTCCCGTCCTGCCTGGTGGAGGCCCCCGGGGTTACCACTGGGCATCTGGCAGACGGTGGCACAGCCGGCCCGGCAGCACTTGAGGTTGGCCACGCGTTCTCCATCCCAGAGGCACGCCTGCGTGCAGTCAGGTCCACCTCCAGCGCAGGGCACACGCCTGATTTCTCTGCTCCTGTGCCTGGGAGGCGGATGGGCAGTGAGGGACCAGAGTCCTAGTCTCAGAGGATGCCCGCCTCCTGTCCTAGGACCACAAATCTCAGTCTCCCAGGAAATCTCCATCTCTGGCCCTGGGTGCCTCCCTACAGCCTTCAGAGAATCCCACCAGGCCCCACTGCTGCCACCAGGGGGCAAGAAGGGCCTTCCTTAAAATATGGTGCCTAATTGTTGAGGTACTGGTGACTTGATCCCAAAGGG
This sequence comes from Balaenoptera borealis, assembly GCF_965194805.1. Lineage (NCBI taxonomy): Eukaryota > Metazoa > Chordata > Mammalia > Artiodactyla > Balaenopteridae > Balaenoptera > Balaenoptera borealis. The sequence goes on from NC_138872.1 coordinate 15,428,677, forward strand.
AACCAGAAGTCCCCAACCCCATCTACATTTTTGAGGGACCAGAGGGTCAAATAAAGGGCAAGATGGGGTGGGCAAGGGACTGGACCTGGATGAGACCTATCACTGAAGCAAGAGGGCCTTAGGTTACCTCTGAGGAAGAAAGGGACCATTTCAGGAAACAGACAGTGACGCTCCTTGGGCACTGGGGAACTCCCTGAGGGGGCTTATGAAAGGTGGGTGACACTACAAACAAAAGGCTATTTATTCCTTTCTTTAATGCAGTAGACGGCACATTTAAGAAGGAGTCAGGAATCAAGAAAACTAAAAGTCTATGTGCTTTTAGGCAAGTGCTTTGGTCTGTGGTATTCAAAGCACTTTAGCACCATAACCAACATGGTCCTCAAAAATATACAAACCCATGGGGCTTCCCTGGTGACGCAGTGATTAAGAATCCGCCTGCCAATGCAGGGGGCAAGGGTTTGAACCCTGCTCCGGGAAGATCGCACATGCCACAGAGCCACTAAGCTCATGCGCCATGACTACTGAGCCTGCACTCTAAACCCCGCGAGCTACAACTACTGAGCCCACGTGCCACAACTACTGAAGCCCGTATGCCTAGAGCCCATGCTCCGCAACAAGAGAAGCCACCGCAATGAGAAGCCCATGCTCCACAATGAAGAGTAGCCCCTGCTCACCTCAACTAGAGAAAGCCCGAGTGCAGCAGTGAAGACCCAACACAGCCAAAAATAGATAAATAAATAAATAAATGGACACCTTGTAATCATGGTTGAACACAGACAAAACAAGCTAAGTTAACAAGCCACCAAAATGACCAAGCATATCCCTGTTCTGCCTCATATGAGTGACTGATGCTGCTTGACCAAATACAGTTCTAAACTCTATCTCGTCCTCTCTTCTTAGAGTTAAGAGTAAGATACACAGTCAGAGAACTGCCCCACTTCCTGACAGCATCCATCCAGAGCAAAGCCAGCTTCCTGAAACCTTCCCCAAATCACCTAACCATAGCACATTTCTTTAGGTCTTTTCTAACATCCTCTTAATGAGATGCTAGGTGATTCCCCAAGGTGTGTGTTCTCCTTGCTGCAGTGAGTAATAAACCCAACTGGTTCAACTAGGAACAGGAGTCTTTCTGGAGGTGTGTGGCTAGAGACATTGACAGGTAGACTCATTAGCCTTATTTTGTAAAAAAGGAAAGAGAAACTCATTGATTTGGAGAGAGATTCCCAAGACTATAAGGTAGTAAGTGACAGAAGCAGCTCTTTCTATTTTCTCATATTTAAAGACCCTGCTATGTGAGTCTCTATGCATCAGTTTCCTTATCTGTAGTGATGCAGTTAGACACTGTTCTCCAAAGATCTCTCTAGCTCCCGTCTTCCTAGAGGCAGGGGCATGAAAACATTGTCAAAGTGGCTTGGCTTGGGAGAGCTGGGACCTCCTTTTGGGTGAGAACCCAGTGGATTCTAAACAAGTCATTCCCACAATGCCTTGCAGCTGGGAAGGTCTAATAATGAACTTGAAGTGTGGTGCCTCCTGGGAAATACCTCCATAAGCCTTGGATTCCTGCCCCACCTACATCCTACCCGCTCCTCTCAGCCACCCTCACTTAGGTGTTCATATTTCCACAGTATCTGATTGCCACAGCTCTTGGCCTACTGGGGAAAGCAAGACTGGAGGGTGGGGCTTCCCTGGTGGCACAGTGGTTAAGAACCTGCCTGCCAATGCAGGGGACACGGGTTTGAGCCCTGGTCTGGGAAGATCCCACATGCCGCGGAGCAACTAAGCCCGTGCGCCACAACTACTGAGCCCGCTCGCCTAGAGCCCGTGCACTGTAACGAAGAGTAGCCCCCACTCACCACAACTAGAGAAAGCCCGCGCACAGCAACGAAGACCCAACGCAGACAAAAATAAATTAATTAAATTACGAAAAAAAAAAAAAAAAAAGACTGGCGGGTGACCTGGGAGCTGTGATCCTACTGACCATCCTCTTATTCTTACACTAACCTCACCTCCAGCCCAGTGAGGGGGCACCTCAGGAAGGTGCCAACCATCCTAGCAGCATAAACTGTAGGGAGCTCTAAAGAGTCATTCCCTTAACTCTGAGTCCTGAGAATCTGAAAGATGGTGAAAGGGACTTAGCAAATGTTAAGAACCGAAAAGAGACTTGGGTGGTGGTGGAGGGGTACTTCCCTGACGGCCATCTCCCAATGTCTGTAGAACTAACACAGACAGCAGAATTTGTCTGTAGTGTTCTTAGGAGCAGAGTCAGGACCAATGTGGAAACACAGGGCCAGAGAGGAGGGGGACTCTTATTGGTTCAATAGGACAGAAGAGTGTTCTATTCATGAATGCTACCAGCTGGCACCTGCTGCCCAAGAGAAAGTGAGCTCCCCCTAGCAGGAGGTAAAAAACACCGAGGCTGGTTGACTAGTTACCTTCTATGAAATTTTAACATTTAATTATTCGGAAGCCTTCTCCAATGTTTTTCCAAAACCTAATTTCTCTTCCACTGGTACCTCTACACACCCACATGGCTCAGCTCTAATGGGTCTGTTTCTTAGAGGTGACAAAAGCGGCTGCCTCACCCCCCTCAGGAGCTGGGACTAGCAGAAGGGAGCAGAAAACTCAACCAGGGCTCTCATGCAAATACGGTGGTTCCCCCACCCCTCCTAGGTAACTTCTGTTGCCCTACTCTGTACAGGGGGACTCCCAGGTTCATTGTATTCAGGGTTGGGTGGACTTTGAGGAACAAGTTGAGGTCTCCTTGTGATGCTCAAAGGCTACTTGGAAACAAATACAGACTCCGACTTGGGAAATGGATGGATGTAGAATCTCTGTTCTCATCTCCACCTCTTTGTTTTGCCCCAAAGCTCCTGTTTGCCCTCTTCTCTCTACCTGACACAATACAACTCACCCTTCCAAACTCAGCTCAGACATTGCCTCTTCTGGGAGGCTAGCCTTGACCTCTTCAGGGAGGGTGGCCTTGACCTCCTCAGGGAGGCTGGCCTTGACCTCTTCAGGTGACAGCCAGGGCCTCCACCTCGGCTCCCACAGTAGCCCCGGGAAACTAATCCTCCAGCTAACTGACATTTCCGTGCTCCCATTTCCTCCCTCGCAGTATCATTAGGAAAATACAAACAAATAATTTGGGGAAAATGACAAGCACAGAGCCTGGCACATGGCCAGTCTCACAAAAGAGGGTAGTTGCCCTTCTTTAACAGAAGTAAGAAGCCCCCTCTCCATACAAATGACCTCGCAGAAGGGTGTTCCTTGGAAAACTGGACAACTGAGCCTCATGCTTCTTCTTTTCTCCTTCTAAGAGTCCAGGAGAACAACTTGCCCCAAAATTTGACCTGACCCAAGAAGTAAAGAAAGAAAGCTTTCATGTTGAGGTGTCTCCCAGATATTTTTGTAGCTTGGGGTGTCCATTAAGAGGTAGATGGTATTGTAATAGGTTTTCTTCCAATACTTGGTAGGGCCCAGTCTGAGGGCAGGAAAAGGGGAGGTGTCCACTGCTCTGCAGAATAATGAGAAGGACCACCATCTCCATGGACAGTGTTGGATAAGGTTCTTAGGTGCAAAAATCAGATTCCACACAAGTTAGCTTAATTAGGAGATTAATTTATTGATTATAAGGATGTAGAATTTTAAATGACAGATAGGAAAATGTTCAACATCGCGGTGGGGGAAAGGGGCTTCTTTAATGAAAAGACCTCTGCCATCACTGATTCTCAGAACTAGATTCCAGAAATTATACCAACGATACCCACAAGGAGAATAGTGATGGTGGCGAGGGGGATGAAGGTGAGGATGCAGCGAGGATGAGGGTTAGGACTAGAACACTTGCTTCAAATCCCAGGCCCCGTAGTCACTCCAGTCATGAGGAATGTGCTCCTGCATTCATTCTTTCTTTCCTCAAACATTTATGGACGGTCTCCTTTGTGCCAGGAACCGTGCTAAGTGCTAGGGATAAAGGGAAGACTTTCTCTCATGGCGCTTAGAGCCGACTGGATGAGACAGAACTAAAGCAAGTAGACCCATGGGGGGAAGGAAAGAGGCAGGGTTCTGCTGAGGAGGGTGGGGTTGAGAAGGACTCAGAGGAGACTGAACTGTTTCAGAAGCAGCCACAGCCCAGCCCTGCGTGGCTCCTCCTCGGACTTCAGCATGTCGGGAGAGCACGGTTCACTGGTCCTCTGCAAAAAGAAAGGGACTGGCTGAATGACATCTCTGAAGCCCCAGACTTGGACACGGTACATTCTGTTGGGTCCTAGACCATCCCAGAAATGAGCAACCACAGTCCTCCCAGGACCAGAATGACCAACAAGAAGGAAATGAGTTTCCAAGCCTGGGTGGGGAGTTCAGGAACTCTGCAGACCTGCTCTGTAGGGCGGCTGACTCAGTGTTCCCATCTGAGAAAAGGGGAGCATGTGAGGAGGCTCAGATTCTCATGACGGGGCTTCTAGGGGTGACCTTCTGCCAAGCTGGCCCGTGGAGGATGTGCTCAGTGTGTGGTTTCACAGGACACTGCAGCCACTTCTCCTGGGTGGCAGCGAGGAGGAAAGACACTGTGCAGGTGTGAATGGTGTGGGGCCCCCTGAGCCCCTTCTCTTTCCCCAGCCCTTCCCCTACCACCCTGCCCTGCCCCTGTCTTACTCCAGGGCCTGATGGCACCACCACAGGTCCTCATGCAGTCCTCTGATGTCAGGAAGTTGTTCGGCCTGCCGCCACACCCGCCATATTCGAAGGTCTCGCAGAACCCGGAGTTGGCGTTGTAGAAGTACCTGATAAAGATGGCCATGCAGTAACCAGTGTAGGGAGGCTCCAGGCAGAAGGCAGGCGGTGGGTCTGCAAGGATGGGAGGGACTCTGGGTCAGTTATGAGAATGGTCATCAAAGCTTGGTCTAGGGGCTTCCCTGGTGGCGCAGTGGTTGAGAATCTGCCTGCCAATGCAGGGGACATGGGTTCGAGCCCTGGCCTGGGAAGATCCCACATGCCGCGGAGCAACTAAGCCCATGAGCCACAATTACTGAGCCTGCGCGTCTGGAGCCTGTGCTCCGCAACAAGAGAGGCCGCGATAATGAGAGGCCAGCGCAGCGCGATGAAGAGTGGCCCCCACTTGCCACAACTAGAGAAAAGCCCTCGCACAGAAACGAAGACCCAACACAGCCATAAATAAATAAAATAAATAATTAATTAAATAATTAAAAAAAAAAAAACAGCTTGGTCTATAAGGTCAACAACAGCAACACCCAGCTTGTTTGCAATAGAGAATGTTGGGGTGCAGGGGTGTGAAGTGTGAAAAGGCCAGTCGAGGGCCTGTGCTCCAACACGTTACTATTAATGTTGTGGTGTGACCATGATATGGTAATCATCTTAAAAAACTATATCTTCTTCATGAAGTATTTATGGATTAATTGCCATAATGCCTTAGATGAGTTTTGAAACAATCTACAAAAAAAAGAGGACCCACATCAATAATATTCTCCACATGATGATAATTGTTGAAGCTGGATGATGGGTAAATGGGGTTTATAATACTATTCTCTGTACTTAATTGAATGGTTGAAAGTTTCCACTATTAAAAAAAAAAAAAATTGTGAAGAGAATTCCCTGGTGGTCCAGTGGTTAGGACTCCGTTTTTCCACTGCAGGGGGCCCAGGTTCGATCCCTGGTCAGGGAACTAAGATCCCACAAGCCAAGTGGTGCAGCCAAAAAAAAAAAAAGTGTGAAGGAATCACGATGTAACGGAGAAAGGCATGAAAGAAAACACACCGGTGTGTTAGCTTTGGTTACCTCATGGGGACTGGAATAATGGAATATTGAGGGAATATTGATATTGTGATTTATAATAAATATATATTTGTCCTTCATCCCATTTCTAGTAACAGACTCCTAAAAACCCTGGAATTGCCAAAGTGAAGAGAGCTATAAGTTGCCTTTTGTTATGGGACAGAGGTGACTGACTATTGGGAAACCCCTAGTAAGCCGAGGATGGGCGCTGGTTGCCACAGGAACTAACTGCCTGACCAGAGGGTTGGAACTTTCATTCCCACCCTCCTCCATGGCCTCCCCCAGCTCCGCTCAGGGAGGAGAAAGGGGCTGGAGGTTGAACAATCACCAGTGGCCAATGATTTAATGAATCGTGACTAGGTAGTGAAACCTGCATAAAACCCTCAACAGACCAAGGCATTCATGTTATTCAAAAGAACTGGCATCGACCCAGGGAACAACATAGGTACACGTTCCATCATTGCTCACCTGGACCACTGCAGCAGCCTGCTCCCTGGGCCTCTGTCTCTGCCCTTCGCCCCCTAGAGGCCACTCTTCACAATGCAGCCGCAGGGACCCTGTTACAACTTGAATCCTATCCGGTTGCTCCCATGACCAAGCCCTCATCTCTCTCAGTCAAATTCTGACTCTTATCCTACACGGCTCCTCACGACCTGCCCCCATGGCCTCTCTGCCTCATCCCCTTCCACTCCCTGCCCTCCATCCACTCAGCTCCAGCCACCCTGGTCCTGGCTGCTGCTCAAACACACCAGGCACTTTTTACTGAAGCCTCTACTCCAGCACCTCCTTATCATAGAAGGTTTGCCTACCAGTCTATGGAAAGAGCACAGCCTCCTTTATCCCCATCACTCTCTTTCTTCAAAATATTCATCACGACCTGGTATGTTATTTTCCCCTTTCTCTGTGATCTGTCTCCCTCTTAGGAGGCAAGTTAGTTTGTTATTTTGTGTACAGCTGTTTCCCCACATCAAGAACAATGCTTGTAAGGACTTGAGAAATATTGTTAATGGAATTGACCTCCCATTTCATGCTCATGCTAAGCGTACGTTCATTGAATAGAATGGATATCATTGAATTGCTGTTAGTGAAAAGTCCATTTAATGATGAGGCAAGTCTATATAACTATGAATCTAGCTCTAACATTCTATATCTTGAGAGGATAGTAAAGTGATAGACAGGGGGGCAAGGGGAAGGGCATTGAGTTTTGACTAATATTGTTCCAGCCTGGAAGAAAAACAGCCTTAGGCCCACGAACAAACTCACAACAGTGCTAGATTTCTTGCCCTCCCTGCAGTTGCCTCAGGCAGAGCAGAAGCTCAGCTGTCCCAGACTTTTCTGATTAATTTTAATAATAGAGAAATAATCATTATTTGACACCTAAATATTTCGGGCTGGGGAGGGAAAGGTAGGTAGACTAAGTCTTCCAGATGAAGACATCTTGGGGGAAAATGGACATCATTGGTTATGAAATTCATGATTGGTTGGTTATCCCTTCAGAGAACCTGTGTAACAGGTGTCCCCAGCCAGGTGAGGAAACCACAGACGATTTGCCCCAGCACACACAGTAGGTAAGTATTTAGGTCACCATGATACTATCATGTCACAACCCATTTAATAAACTACTTGATTCTGCCAGGAATTCTGAAAATACAGATAACTGGTAAGAGCTGCTGGGAGCACTGACGCATACTAAACACAACCCTGCCCCCGAGCCACAGTCACCAAATTAAAGGGAAGAGTGAGTCCGGGTTTTGTCCCTGAGAGCAAATATGTGGTGTCCCTACTGACACCAACCAATTCTGCAACGCCACCTGGGCGTCCCAGGAGTCAATTCACTTCTGACACTAAAACCGCAGAGTTAGTGCAGATTCAACAATATGAGGGCTCAGTCCCACAAGACAGCCCCCATTTCAAATGCCAGTCACAAGTCCCGGGGTCACCCATACGTGTGACCAACTTGCTATAAATTCGGAGGTTCCATGACCCCACTTCCCATTTTCAGTAATTCATTAGAACCACCCACAGAACTCAGGAAAGCCCTTTACTTACTGCTCCCAGTTTATTACAAAGGCTGAAGCTCAGGGACGGTTGAATGGAGGAGACGCACAGGGCAAAGGGGGGTTGAGGGGTGCAAAGCCTCCAGGCCCTCTCAGAACACTCTCCCCTCACATCACCTCGAATGTTCACCACTCTGGACATTCTCCAAACCCCCAAAGTTTAGGGGTTTTTATTGAGGTTTCCATAGGTCGGCAGATTGATTGAATCATTGGTCACTGATGATTGAACTCAGCCTCAATACTTACCCTCTCCTCTCCCCAGAAGTACTACAGGTTGAAAGTTCTAATTCTCTAATCACCTGATGAGACTTATTGGAGACCGGCCCCATCCTTAAGCTATCGTGGGTCCCCTTCCTTGACTCATTGCATTACCGTACAGAAGACAGCAAATTCCAAGGGCTGCAGGACATCTGGGCCAGGAACCAGGACAAGGACAAATATGGATGTTTTCATTACACCACAGTGAGCTTCAGGCACAAGGCAGTGACCAGGAATAGTCTCAGAGATGGGGTCCCTGGTCTGGTAGAGTTAGGGGGGATACTTTTTTAAAAAGCTGAAACATAATGATTCCTTTTGAGAGTCATGAAATGTCCCTGGAGTTAAAACTGCCCAGTTTCTCAGGAGAAATCCAGAGAGGGCTGTCAGCACCCACCCCACCCCTGCTCCCCAGCCCCTCCCATGGACTCGCCTCATTCCCCCCAACCCTGCCCCAGCCTGTAGAGGTGAGGTGAGCCGGGACTTACCTCTGAAACGGCCCTTGTATTTACCCCCCGGGGCGCAGGTCACCAGGGTGCCCAGGAGGACGAGAAGGGCGACGGAGAGGCAGAGTCGGCTCATGTTTCTGGTCTTGCAGGAGGGCTTCTGAGGAAAGCTGGGGGCTGACAGAGCTTTTCATATCCCAGCTGAGGGATGGGACAGGCAAGGAGGAGGAGAGTAAGCAAGGGAGGAGCTGGGGTCAGTCCTGTTTATTGCGTAATCTCCCTACCTAACCAGGCTTCTTGCTTCTGCCTGCTGGGGCCAAATGCCCAGTGACAGCACTTCTCAGACTTGACTCTGCCTGTGGGTCTTGGAAACAAGGATTGTGATTCCACAGGTGGAATTTTGTCCAATATGTTCACTCACAGAGCATCCCAGCACCTAGAGCAGTGCACGGCAGGTGATGGCCGCTCAGTGGGTGGATGAGAGCCAATCAAAGGACAGATAAGTGAACAGCAGTGTGTTAGCTCCGGTCCTCCTTTTCAGCCTCCTGCTGATGTCATCACATCCGGGCATCAATGCCCTTCACCCCCCACCCCAAATTCACTAACCTCAGAAGACAGGTGTGACACAGGACACCATCCTGCAACCATTGCCACAGCTTCTCAGCTGGATGGAACTTGCTATTTACCTGGCACTGGTCCAAGCAGAAGCTGAGCTGGGGGAAGGCAATGTTCTCCTGGGAGACAAACCCTGATTTTCTGGGTAGAAAAAAGAGTAAGGGGCGTGGGCAGAGGGGAAGCAGGGAGCTGAACACATCTCCACAGCATGACCACTCACCACCCCTCACCTGGTTACACCAACAGGAGAGCTGCCTGCCTGAGTGGACCTCAGGGGCTGGAGTGATCTGTGGGAGGCTGGAAAGATCGCCTGCAACATCTCCCTTTCTCGGGTCTCTCCACCTGTGGTTTTGGGGTCGGAGGATGTCAATTTGCATCCCAGCTCTCCCTTTCCCTAACTTTGTGACCTGTGGCCAGAAATCTCCCAGAGCCCCGTGTCGTCATGTGTCATCTGAGATCCATGCTGCCCAGGTCGTGGGGTTCCTATGGAAGCAGTGGACTCAACAGACATATATTCCTTCTCCCTGCAAAGTCAATCCTTGTAATAAGAATAATAGGGACTTCCCTGGTGGCGCAGTGGTTAAGAATCCGCCTGCCAATGCAGAGGACACGGGTACGAGCCCTGGTCCGGACTCGAACATGCCACGGAGCAACTAAGCTCGTGCACCACAACTATTGAGCCTGCGTGCTGCAACTACTGAAGCCCGCACACCTAGAGCCCATGCTCTGTAACGAGAGAAGCCACTGCAATGAGAAGCCCGTGCACCGCAACTAGAGAAAGCCCGCGTGCAGCAACGAAGACCCAACACAGCTGAAAATTAATTAATTATTTTAAAAAGAATAATAATAATGAGTAATGACAGCAGTAAACACTTAGCTCCTTCCATGTGCCAGGCATTGTCCTAAGCATTTGACTTATATTAACTCATCTAATCCTCACGATAATCCTAAAAGAGGGTGAGGAAATCTTAATATTTCCTAACAATACAGAGGAGAAAATTGAGGCAACAGGAAATCTGTAATTTGCCCGAGGTCATGCTGGGTAGGAACAGGATCTGAACCCAGGAAACCGGCTTCAGAGTCTGCCCACCGTGCACTCTGCTGCTTTGTAAGGTATAAAGTGCAGGCACATGTGAAGGCTTACATATCCTCCCCTCTTCACTTGTCCCATCTATTCAGTCCCAATTACAACCATGTACCACAAGGCCCCCCCATACACACTCACTCATCCACTCACAGACAAGCATCTTCCCACTAACACACACACACACACACACACTAACAGCTAACACTGCCGAGATGTGCTGATTACAATTCCCTCTGTGTAAATCTTTTATCTCCTTTAATGATCACATCTCATCTCTCCTCTCCAGGGGATATTTCTACCTTACCACCGATCACAGAGGAGAAAAAATGCAGCACAGAGAGGTGAAGACCTCACCCAGCACCAAACTGCTGATCAGCAGTAAAAACAAGACCACAGCCCAGCCTTCTACGCAGTCACACACACGCACACACACACACACACACACACCCTGGGCTCCACTTCCAGGGTCAAGGAGAAGGGAGCTGGCTCAATGTCCAGAAGCCCCAGGAGCAAGCCCAGCCACATGTCAAAGGGGCCCAGAGCTGCGTGATGAGCTGCAGGGGACGGGACGGGTTTGTGGCTGGCCTTTGAAGTGGGGCAGTTTTGTGGCACAGAGTCTTCCACCTGTGGGCTCTAGTCTAACTCTGGAGACTTAATCTCAGAAGGGAATTGACTTGGGGGATGCCCAGTGGGTGTCGGAGAGGTGGTTGGTCTTGGTAGAGACACCATGGATTTGGTGTCTGGGGGAAAAAAACCCAGACCCACTCGTCGCTGGGCTTTGATGGCTGAGATGCTGCTTCGGGACAGGGGAGTAATGAGTGTGGGGCAGGGGAGTAATGAGTGTGGGGCAGGGGAGTAATGAGTGTGGAGCAGGGGAGTAATGAGTGTGGGGCAGGGGAGTAATGAGTGTGGGACAGGGGAGTAATGAGTGTGGGACAGGGGAGTAATGAGTGTGGGGCAGGGGAGTAATGAGTGTGGGGCAGGGGAGTAATGAGTGTGGGGCAGGGGAGTAATGAGTGTGGGGCAGGGGAGTAATGAGTGTGGGGCAGGGGAGTAATGAGTGTGGGACAGTGCATCCAGAAACTATTACCCATTATCTGCATTTTAACAATTCCCTGCAGATGTCAGGTGCTTCACTGACTGGATTTTGACAGACTAGTATCTTGACTTGAACTTACCACTTACCATGAAGTGACCAGGGGCCACTCACGTATCTGCAGTTTCCCCACGCAGACAGGTGACACCTGCCACGCAGGTTCTAGGAAGGGATTACCTATCGTCACATAAAGAGTTTTTTCACATTCCATGGCCCATGCTATCCATTTCCAGCACGATGTCTTAGTCTGGGGAGTTCGCTGGTGGCACAGTGGTTACGAATCTGCCTGCCAGGGTCCAAGGATGGCGCAGGGCCACCCATACCTTACCCGCGTCGAAACAGGCCTGGCTCTACCCGAAGGCCCTGTGTGGGTCAGACTCTGAAGCCTCCCTTGGCCACACCCAGAGCCCAACCAGACCGTGCCCAGACTCCAGTGAAGCAGGAGGCAGGCCGTGGCTTCGTGCTGCCCCCGCCTGGCACCGACCTTGTGTTCTGACGGGAGGGTGCAAGCAGTCCCGCGTGGGTGCCTGGACCAGCCCCAGCTTCCACAGAAGCTCTGTTACAGGAGGCCCAGTGCCCTGGCCTCAGTTGGGTTGTGGCCCTACCCCAGGTGAAGCAAGAGCAGGCGGACGCCCAGGAGGACTGGACACCGGGCACAGCCATCCTGACTTCTCCCGTATTGCTGCCGGGCTGCCCCAGCAAGGCAGGAGACCCAGGCCTGCCACCTGAGAAGCAAGAGCCACCTGACCCTGAGAAGGACAGGGATGACTCCACCTCTGACTTGGCCCCAGAGGAGGAGGTAGGAGGGGCTGGCACGCCCGTGATCGCAGAGAGTTTCAGCCTGGGTGGAACCCGCCTCCAGGACACAGAAGTCTGGTTGCCAAGGACAGGCAATCGGGAAGGGAAGACGGATGTAAAGAGTGGGAGACCGAGGAGACACTGGCGCCCACGAGCACGAGCTGGAAACCAGGCGGATGGCCCGGCACCCGTGTCTGTCAGCCTCTCACCACCTCCAGCTTCGATGATGTGGGTTTCCTGCAGAAGAAGCTGGGGCCCTTCGTCACAGACTTAAATACGCATCTGGGCCAGGAATTAGAGAAGCCGAAGGAAGATCCTGGGGAAGGTGGAGCAGCTGCAGGCCTGACTGCTGCCCCATACCAACGAGGTGAGCCAGCAGATAAAGGACATGTGTGAACCGCAACAGTGCCTGGTGCCCCTGCACCAACCTCCCGAGTGCACTGCTGCTTCACTTCTGCCCTCCAGTTATCACGCAAAATGTCTCTTGTGGCCCATCCTAACCGGAAGCGTATGAGGAAGGGAGTGCTGGGAAACATAGCCTAGTCAAGGTGACACGTTACAAAGCCACCCTGCCATGAATCAGCTCCCAAGGGTCTCACTACTCACCTGAGGATAACTTGATAAAGCTACGTTGCTGAAAATGCAAAGCTGAAGACCATGCATTTCATGGTGACCCCAGCAAGTACAGAAATTCTGTCAAGCCCACCCAGAAAACACTTGCTGGTCTCGGCTATTTATGTGTCATTCAAGTATTGAGAACCTGGCCCATGGTAGGCACCGTACTTAATGCTGGGATTCAGGAATGAAAAGGATATAGTCGGGCTTCCCTGGTGGCGCAGTGGTTGAGAGTCTGCCTGCTAATGCAGGGGACACGGGTTCGAGCCCTGGTCTGGGAAGATCCCACATGCTGCGGAGCAATTGGGCCCGTGAGCCACGACTACTGAGCCTGCGCGTCTGGAGCGTGTGCTCCGCAACAAGAGAGGCCACGACAGTGAGAGGCCCGCGCACCACGATGAAGAGTGGCCCCCGCTTGCCACAACTGGAGAAAGCCCTTGCACAGAAATGAAGACCCAACACAGCCAAAAATAAATAAACAAATTAATTAATTAAAAAACAAACAAACAAAAAACACCAAATGAGTTAAAAAAAAAAAAAGATATAGTCCATGCCGTTTTATTAAATACCTTAGTATGTATTTTAAAATGGTGGGGCTTCCCTGGTGGCGCAGTGGTTGAGAATCTGCCTGCCAGTGCAGGGGACACGGGTTCGAGGCCTGGTCTGGGAAGATCCCACATGCCGCAGAGCAACTGGGCCCATGAGCCACAACTACTGAGCCTGAGCGTCTGGAGCCTCTGCTCCGCAACAAGAGAGGCCGCGATAGTGAGAGGCCCGCGCACCGCGATGAAGAGTGGCCCCCACTCGCCGCAACTGGAGAAAGCCCTCACACAGAAACGAAGACCCAACACAGCCAAAAATAAAAAAATAATAAATAAATAATAAATAAAAAGTTAAAAAAAAATGGTGAGTGGATTTCCAACTTTATTGTGGAATTTAATGGTGAAAATACAGAATTCAGGAAACTGTTGGTAGGACAGCCCTGGCGTGAACCTTGCTGGGGCACAATAGGCATTGGAAAATATATAAATAGTTTCTATCTCTCTGCTGTTCTATTTTTAAATTATTTTTAAACGAAAAAAAAAAAAAAGGAATCTGCCTGCCAATGCAGGCAACATAGGTTTGAGCCCTGGTCCAGGAAGATCCCACATGCCACGGAGCAACTAAGCCCGTGCGTCACAACTACTGAGCCTCTGCTCTAGATCCCACGAGCCACAACTACTGAGCCCGCATGCCACAACTACTGAAGCCCCCATGCCTAGAACCTGTGCTCTGCAACAAGAGAAGCCACCGCAATGAGAAGCCTGCGCACTGCAACAAAGAATAGCCCCCACTCGCCGCAACTAGAGAAAGCCCACATGCAGCAATGCAGCCAAAAATAAATAAATAAATTTAAAAATAAAAAATAGAGAGGGCAGACAGCAGAAGCAAGATGAACAGTTCTACAGCCTGTGGAACAAAAACCACATTCACAGAAAGACAAAATGAAAAGGCAGAGGACTATGTACCAGATGAAGGAACAAGATAAAATCCCAGAAAAACAACTAAAGGAAGTGGACATAGGCAAACTTCCAGAAAAAGAATTCAAAATAATGATAGTGAAGATGACCCAGGACCTCGGAAAAAGAATGGAGGCAAAGATTGAGAAGATGCAAGAAATGTTTAACAAAGACCTAGAAGAATTAAAGAACAAAAACCTAGAATAATTAAAGAACAAACAAACAGAGATGAACAATACAATAACTGAAATGAAAAAATACACTAGAAGGAATCAATAGCAGAATAACTGAGGCAGAAGAACAGGTAAGTGACCTGGAAGACAGAATGGTGGAATTCACTGCTATGGAATAGAATAAAGAAAAAAGAATGAAAAGAAATGAAGACAGCCTAAGAGACCTCTGGGACAACATTAAACACACCAACATTCACATTATAGGGGTGTCAGGAGGAGAAGAGAGAGAGAAAGGACCTGAGAAAATATTTGAAGAGATTATAGTTGAAAACTTCTCTAACATGGGAAAGGAAATAGCCACCCAAGTCCAGGAAGCACAGAGAGTCCCAGGCAGGATAAACCCAAGGAGAAACACGCCAAGACACATAGTAATCAAGTTGACAAAAATTAAAGACAAAGAGAAATTATTAAAAGCAACAAGGGAAAAGCAACAAATAACATACAAGGGAACTCCCATAAGGTTAACAGCTGCTTTCTCAGCAGAAACTCTACAAGCCAGAAGGGAGTGGCATGATATATTTAAAGTGATGAAAGGGGAGAACCTACAACCAAGATTACTCTACCTGGCAAGAATCTCATTCAGATTCGATGGAGAACTCAAAAGCTTTACAGACAAGCAAAAGCTAAGAGAATTCAAAAAAAAAAAAAAAAAAAAAAGCTAAGGGAATTCAGCACCACCAAACCAGCTCTACAACAAATGCTAAAGGAACTTTTCTAAGTGGGAAACACAAGAGAAGAAAAGGACCTACAAAAACAAACCCAAAACGATTAAGAAAATGGTCATAGGAACATACATATCAATAATTACCTTAAATGTGAATGGATTAAATGCTCCAACCAAAAGACACAGGCTCACTGAATGGATACAAAAGCAAGACCCATATATATGCTGTCTACAAGAGACCAACTTCAGGCCTAGGGACACATACAGACTGAAAGTGAGGGGATGGAAAAAGATATTCCATGCAAATGGAAATCAAAAGAAAGTCGGAGTAGCAATACTCATATCAGGTAGAATAGATTTTATTTATTTTTTTATTTTTTGGATAATATTGTTCTAGCCTTTTTGTTTTTAACGTCTTTATTGGAGTATAATTGCTTTACAATGTTTTGTTAGTTTCTGCTGTATAACAAAGTGAATCCGCTATACGTATATATATTTCCCCAAGTCCCCTCCCTCTTGCATCTCCCTCCCACCCTCCCTGTCTCATCCCGCTAGGTGGTCACAGAGCACCGAGCTGATCTCCCTGTGTTATGCAGCTGCTTCCCACTAGCTATCTATTTTACATTTGGTAGTGTATATATGTCCATGCCACTCTCTCACTTCGTCCCAGCTTACCCTTCCCCCTCCCCGTGTCCTCAAGTCCATTCTCTATGTCTGCGTCTTTATTCCTGTCCTGCCCCTAGGTTCTTCAGAACCATAAAATAGACTTTAAAATAAAGAATGTTACAAGAGACAAGGAAGGATACTACATAATGATCAAGGGATCAATCCAAGAAGATATACCAATTATAAATATATATGCACCCAACATAGGAGCACCTCAAGACATAAGGCAACTGCTAACAGCTGTAAAAGAGGAAATCAACAGTAACACAATAATAGTGGGGGACTTTAACACCTCACTTACACCAATGGACAGATCACGCAGACAGAAAATTCATAAGGAAACACACGCTTTAAATGACACAATAGACCAGATAGATTTAATTGATAGTTATAGGACATTCCATCCGAAAACAGCAGATTACACTTTCTTCTCAAGTGCACATGGAACATTCTCCAGGATAGATCACATCTTGGGTCACAAATCAAGCCTCGGTGAATTTAAGAAAATTGAAATCATATCAAGCATCTTTTCCAATCGCAACGCTATGAGATTAGAAATAAATTACAGGGGAAAAAACGTAAAAAACAAAAAATTTAAAAAACATTGCTTTAATAAAAAAAAAGTGCTAAATTCCTTAACTTGGGATATCTGGTTTTCTTTAATTTACAATAATCTCTTGACATTCAGACTACCTGCCCTTTGTTGCAAAACTTCCTTCTCTATATCCTGGCTCCCACCTCACCTCCTCAGAGCACTTCTCTCAGGGTTACTTGAGATGCTGCCTCCCGGGCTTGAAGTTCTAAAAATCTCCTCCGAGTAAAACAACTCTCAACTTTTAGGTTGCACGGTTTTTTTCAGTCGACAATGGACTAGTCTCATTTCCTCCCCAGCCTGTAGAGCAGAGGTGAGCCGGGACTTACCTCTGGCATGGCTCTTGTGTTCACCCCCCGGGGTGCAGGTCACCAGGGTGACCAGGAGGACGAGAAGGGTGACGGAGAGGCAGAGCCGTCTCATGTTCGTGGCCTTGCAGGAGGGCTTCTGAGGAAAGCTGGGGGCTGACAGAGCTTTTCACACCCCAGCTGAGGGGTGGGATCAGGTAATGAGGAGGGGAGTGAGGAAGGGGAGGAGCTGGGGTCAATGCTGTTCATGCTTCACCTCCCACGTAACCAGGCTTCCTGCTTCTGCCTGCTGAGGCCAAATGCCCAGTAACAGTGCTTCTCAGACTTGACTCTGCCTGTGGGTCTTGTGGAATTAAATACACATTCTGATCCCCCAGGTCTGGGTGACGCCTGAGAAGCTGCATTCCTAACAGGCTCACCGTTACAGGTGTGTCCCCAGCCCCAGTTTCCCCTCTTATAAAATGGTCCACAGGACCACAATTTGATAGCAAGCCTGAAGGAGACTCACCGGGTTGGAGGAGAAGGGCAGCAGACACAGAGAAAAGCTGCCTTTCCCATGCACCTTGGGAAGTAGCAGAGGAGCCAAGATCGGGAAGAGCTGAATCTCAGAAAGCCCCACATTCTCTCCCACTGATCTGCGTCTCTTCCTAATTCTCTGCCTTTACCTTAATTCTTTGGAATGATCACACACTGGTAACATATGAGAAGTACAAGTCACTGGACTTCTTTTGTAAAAACAAACATGAGTCTCCTTCCATTCCCTGAGGATGAAATGATTGATTAGATCCCCATCCCCTTCTCCTTCACTCAGGATGGCATATAAGCCTCAACTGCCTGACCGTCTTTGGGTCCCAGGTCTTTGGGGATGATCTACCTATGAAATTTGGTTTTCTCCTATTCATCTGTCTTATGTCGATTTAATTACCAAACCAGCCAAAGAACCTAGAAGGGAAACAGGGAAAGGTTTCCTCCCCAACAACAGTAGGAGGACCTGCATTTGGCAAATTACTTAGTGTTCCTGGGCCGTGGTGCCCTCATATGTAAAACGGGATTGTTTATGAAATCAACCCCATTTCTTTGAGATGCTGTGAACGCATTTGAGACTAATGAATAGAGAATGCTCAGCTCTGTGCCCCTGGGTGCTAAATACTCAAAGATTCAGGGCTCCTCTTGTGATCATCAATGTGACACCCAACTCCCAGTAGGAATGTCTGGATCTGATCTCAGGCCTGTGTTGAAATAAATATCTAGACCCAAGATGTCTGGGGTGCCATGTCAGCAAGTTGAAACTTAACTCTGTGTTCTTGTAAATGATCTACAGTTCTTTGGACCCTTGGGGATGGAGACTGCCCACGTCATGAAGTGTTAAGTAAAGTTTGTGTCACCTGAACTGTCTTCTTTAATCATTTTAGACAAGGGAAATGCCTGCTTTCCCTTTGGGGTCTGGGGCTTCCCTGAGGTCAGCTGTGCAGGCAGTATATGCCTGCATGCCTGACCACAGTAAAAACCCAAGACTCCCAGACAGGAGTGAGCTCCCCTGGTTGGCAACATCTCGGATGTGTCGGGCTGAGGGAATCAAGCAGAAGCTTGTGCCTGTGTTCCTCCAGCTTCACCCCATGCTCTTTCCCCCTTTGGTGATTCTACTCTGCATCCATTTGATATAAACTTAAGTATAACACCTTTGTGTCCTGTGAGTCCTTTTATGAATTAAACCTGGGTGTTGTCTTGTGAACTCCAAACACAAGTAGTTTTGCTGTAGCAGAAAATAGTTGAGGCACCCCCATTATGTTAGACCTTATTCAGCCCTTATTCTTTCCACCCATTTCACCTGTCTCCTACAGATGTTTTCTCCCCCTCTCTTTCTTGCTTAATTGCACTCTGAAAATGATTGCCCTCTAGCTAAGGTTGCACTATGCACCTGATGCTTACTTCTCCAAGACAACACTCCTTAAGACTCCTTTCCTTTGTGAGCATTCTTCATTCCAAAAAGAAGGTCATGGAACGATAATCTCGAGGACCACCAGAACCTATTCTGGAACCACCTGATGCCAGCCCTAATGATCTCAAGGTCTCTAGGAGGAAAGAAGGATGCAAACATCAGCCCCGATCCTTATCTACAGCCCTATTTTCCACCCTGAAACTATAAGACCCTTTCCTGCTTCCCAGGAAGGGGGGCACAGCCTTGAGTGTGTTAGCCTGCTGTGGCCCCCTTTGCCTGGCAAAGTAATAGAGCTACTCCTTTCTACTCCTCCAAAGCTCTGTCTCTGGGTTTCTATTCTGTACTGGTGAAGAGAGACTGGGTTTTCGGCAACAGTTTCCGTTGTTATCCCCAAATAGAAACTATATCCATAGAAGGTAAATAACTTGTCTGAGGTCACACAGATAGTGAATAGCAAAGCTGGAATTTGAATTCCTCCGTCTCCAATGGTGAGGTTTTTAACAACTACTGAAGCACAAGTGAAGATAATCTAACATAACTGATGTCTCATATAGAAAACTCAATAATTGGAAAAGAAACTTTATTTCAAGATGTAATACAAGGAAATTTCCTTTACAAAAATCTGTAGGTTGGAAAAAGCATTCCATGTTCCAGTACAAAAAGAATGATGCAGAATGATACCAAAATACATTATCTCAAGGATAAGCAAAGAGGTCTTCAAGCTTTCAGGTAGGAAAAAAGTCACCCCTGAGGGAGAAAAACATTCAGGCCACTTCACAGTGACACTCCATGGCAGAATTCAGTGGAACCAGGTCCACAATTGTTCCGGGAAAAGAAAGTCTGATCCAGGATTTTTTATCCCAACAAATTGTCCTTGAAATATAAAGGCAATATGCAAAAATTCAGGGAAAACAATACCTGTAAACCCTTTGTTTTTTAGAATTATTTTTTTATCTACCTAACAAAATGTTTATGAGGATAACTTGAAGTAAAGATATTTATTTCACGTGGTGGAATTTCACTGTCCCCTATGGTAGCCACTAGCCACATGTGGCTACTGAGCACAGGAAATATGACTAGTATGAATCAGGATGTGCCTTAAGTGCAAAATACACTCAGATTCCAAAGACTTAGTGTGAAGAAAAGTAAAATATCATATTAATCTTTATTACATGTTGATTATATGTTGAAATTATACTATTTTGGAGCTACTGAGTTAAATAAACTATTATTAAAACTAGTTTTAGGGCTTCCCTGGTGGCACAGTGGTTGAGAATCTGCCTGCCAATGCAGGGGACACGGGTTCGAGCCCTGGTCTGGGAGGATCCCACATGCCGCGGAGCAACTAGGCCCGGGAGCCACAACTACTGAGCCTGCGCGTCCGGAGCCTGTGCTCCGCAACAAGAGAGGCCGCGATAATGAGAGGCCTGCACACCGCGATGAAGAGTGGCCCCTACTTGCCGCAACTAGAGAAAGCCTTCACACAGAAACGAAGACCCAACACAGCCATAAATAAATAAATAAATAAAAATTTTTAAAAAAACTAGTTTTACCTCTTTCTTTTTAATCTTTAAAATGCTGCTGCTAAAAAAAAAAAAGCTGCTAATTCCTTGGCGGTCCAGTGTTTAAGATTCAGCGCTTTCACTGCCGTGGGCCCGGGTTCAATCCCTGGTTGGGGAATTAAGAACCCACAAGCTGGGACTTCCCTGGTGGCGCAGTGGTTAAGAATCCTCCTGCCAATGCAGGGGACACGGGTTCGAGCCCTGGTCCGGGAAGATCCCACATGCTGCGGAGCAACTAAACCCGTGAGGCACAACTACTGAGCCTGTGCTCTAGAGCCCGCGAACCACAACTGCTGAGCCCGCGTGTGACAACTACTGAAGCCTGTGTGCCTAGAGCCCGTGCTCCGCAACAAGAGAAGCTATCACAATGAGAAGCCCGCGCACGGTAACGAAGAGTAGGCCCCGCTCACCACAACTAGAGAAAGCCCATGCACAACAATGAAGACCCATTGCAGCCAAAAATAAATGAATAAATGAAATTTATAACAACAACAACAAAAAAGATCCCACAAGCTATGCAGTGTGGAAAAAAAATGCTGCTACTAGAAAATTTAAAATTCTCTTTGTGGCTTGCATTATATTTCTGCTGCACAGCACTATGGTAGAATCTGTGGGGAGTGATTTTGCCTTTTGTTTATGCTATTCAGTATAGCTTGATCTTTTAAAAATAAATATGATGATTTATATGAAACAATAAACTCATTATCCCAAAATTAAATAAATAAGCCAATGAACAAAGAGCTATGTTCTCTCTCCTGGGATGTTGAGACACTAGCTGGGAGGCTCTGGATAGGAGCCAATAATAACAGAATGGAGAATAGATGTGCTGAGCCCTTAGGGACCATGTGGTCTAGCCCACCTGTTTTACAGATGGGGAAACCGAGGCCCCTAAAGGTCCCTTTTCAGTCCAAGGTCACGGAGACTCGAGTCTGCAGTAGATGAGGCTGGGGACTGCATTCCGGATGCTACAGAAGCACCGTCTTAGGGGACTTGCTCAATAGCTATGAAGAGCCCATCCAAGGCCAGTGCACAGCCTCCAGGTAAGAAGTCCAGTTCTTCCAGCCCACACCCCTTGCCCAGGGTGCTTCCTATTCCAAGTAATGAAAAGCGAGTACTTCCCTCAGCCCTGGGGAAGAGGACCCCTTCTCCTTCAGCTGCAGATATAAGTTCCCGCCTCCCAGCCTCAGCCCAGAGCAAGCAGCTACTCACACCATGAAGCTCAGCCGCCTCCTTGCCCTTTGCCTCGCCCTCTGCCTGGTGGGCTTGGCCAGCTCAAGAAAGACCTCAGGTGAGCTGAGGGGTTGGGAAAAGGGTCCCTGAGATCATAGCCTATGGGGTGGGAGGATGCTGGATCCAAGAGGCCACCTGGTCACTGCCCCCTCAGGAGGAAACCAGGGCCTAGGTATGGGAAGGGGCTCCCATGGGGTCACCATCTGGTCTCAGGAAAATGTGGGACCAGACCTCCCCGGTGTCTATGTGACATCTTCACCAAATCCTAATTTTTCTTAAAAAGCAATACACATGTTTGTGTTAAAGACAAACCATATGTAAATGTGTGAAGTTTAAAAAGTGGGTCCCCTGTTTTACACAGCGCCAACAATCCTGCTCTCCAGAATCCTACTCCCTAGAATTCTTAAGCAAGAAAATAAATGTTCATACTGCTTTGAAAATGAGGCCAGATTCTCAAACTTGGCTGCACATTGAAGAAGTCCCCTGAGGAGTCTCTGGGTCCCACACTCAGAAATTCTGATTTGATTGGCCTGGGATGAAGCCTGGGCATCGGGACATTTTTTTAAAGTTCCCCAAGAGATCCTAGTATTCTAACCAAGATTGAGAATGGCTGCCTAACAGGAGGTCTCGAATTCCCTTCCTAGAATGGCCTCTTCCCTATTCTTGGTTAAGTTTCTCCCAGTATATTCAGCATGGTCAGTGTGATGTACAGTGAAGATTCACAAAATGGTTCTGTGAGGTGAGTTGACCCATGTGCTTATCTGTTTGAGGGACGCTGTCCTTATTAGGGAAAGTGTAATTATCAAAGTGGAGTTTGTTGCTTCCCATAAAAGGATACACTGAAGTCCTGAGTGTCCAAGGCTAATGGCTGAGGGAGGGTGTGTGTGAGTGTTTGATAAATTCCTTTGTGTGATAACTGGACCTAGATGTAGTTAGGAGTTAAAATAACAAGTGATTCAGTAAAAGAGGCCAGTTTCCTTATTTGCTGATTACTCATGGATATTTAAGACTATTTAATGTAAATATCTTTTTCCTAGTTATAAAAAATGATACTTGTTCACTGGCATTCAAATGATACTAAAAAGAATTTTTAGGGAATTCCCTGGCAGTCCAGTGGTTAGGACTTGGCACTTTCACTGCCATGGGCCCGGGTTCCATCCCTGATCAGGGAAGTAAGATCCGCAAGCCACACGGCACAGCCAAAAAAAAAAATTTTTTTTAGAAAATAAAAATTCTACCACCCAGAGATAACTACTCTAAATATATTGGTGAACAACTTTCATGTCATCATTCTACTGGTTTATACATATATTTTACATCTGCAGATCATACTAGATCTCCTGTTTTGTAATTTGTTTTTTTTATTCAACAAAAGTTACGGACCTCTCTCCATGCTGATGCGTATAGATCAACACTATGCTTTTGTTTTTTGGCCACACTGTGCAGCATGAGGGATCTTGCTTCCCCAGTGCCCCTGCAGTGGAAGCCGGAGTCTTCACCACTGGACCGCCAAGGAAGTCCCAACACTATGCTTTTTAGTGACTGCATAATGGCCCATGGATCCCCTGTTGGTGAACATTTACATTTTTTCCAAATTATAACTCTTTGCAAATTATAAAAGCTACAACAAACATCTTGATGTCAAGTTATGAGAGGCTGTAGGACACAGCACTTGGGATTTGAAATTGGATCTGGGTTTAAATCCCAAGCCTCTCTCAATTTACAGGTCTTATGATTTTGGGGAAATTATCAAACCTCTCCGAGCCTCAGTTTCTTCATTTGTGAAGTGGGGACCGTAATACCCTCTCCATTAGGTTATTTAAATAATGGCAAGTATAGCAAACACCTAGGAGGGTGCTTGGTGTAGAATAAATGCTGGGGGAAAAATACTTATCAGTTCTTTAAAAGGACACATAAGTGACAATCCTGTTCTTCCTTTACCTTGCAGCCAATCTTCAGCAAGAGGCTTCCCAGGAGTTGTTCCAAACTCCCCCTGCCCTCTGCCAGCTTCCCCCAGTGAGGGGCCCTTGCAAAGCCTCTTTGCACCGATACTTCTACAACTCTACATCCATTGAGTGTGAGCCCTTTACCTATGGTGGTTGTCAGGGCAATGCCAACAATTTTGAGACCACAGAGATCTGTTTGAAGGTCTGCAAACTCCCTGGTGAGTCCTCTGATGGAAACAGGAGGAGTAATGAAGGTGACAGCATGCTGGGCATGTGAAGGGAGGTGGTGTTGGTGAGGATGCTGGCAGTGATTCAGATGATCATGTAAATATGGAAGTTGGTGATGATGAGAATAATGGGAATAAGATGGGTCACCGTGGGCTGCTGATGGTGGTAATGAGGTGTAGACAGTAAGGCTGCGGTGGATGGTGGCATGGATAGTAAAGATGAAAGGAAGCTTGGTTATTGCAGTAAGCCCTTTTAAAATACATGGTGGGGCTGGTAAAGGTGAAAACGGCAATGTAGCCTTCACAGGGGTGATCCTGTTGACAGAGGTGATGAACGTGATTGTAGCACTGATCACGGTGGGAGGTGACAGAAGTGAGGAGGCCCCCAGGTTGGTGGGTGTTGAAGGGGTTGGGTAAGGAGTCTAGCTTGATGGCTCTGGCTCTAGGCCGCCAACAGGCCAGCCAAATAGGGAGCTGGCTGTCATCTCCATTACAGAGAGCAAGGTCAAGAGCAGCTGAAGGTGATATCTGCATGTTCCCAGGCCTTGACCGAAAGCTGGCTCGGCTGCCATTCCTACGCAGAGGCCCTGTTCGGAGCCCGTCCTGTAACCCTCCGGGACTGAGTCAATAAAGTGTTCAAAGTTGATGTGACCTGAAGCCTTCCTACAAGAGCCCTGGGCCTGTCCTCCAAAACTGCTCACAGCCACAGGGGCAATCAAACCCGCATCACCCCCACCCGTAACCTCCTTCAGACCCGCACTGCCCTCTGTCCCCAGAATGAAGATGAGGACAGAGGACACAAGTTCCCCTATCGCCAGGGGTCCTCATGCAAGCCAGACGGAATGGAAATTTGGGGACCTTGAGTGTCTGTCCCCAGATCCTGGCGTGCTGCTCTTTCCTGCCCGGGGCTGCAGGATGAGCCAGAAGGTTCTTCCTGCCCGGCAGGAACCATGGCCTGGAGGAGTGTGGAGAGGGGTGGAAATTCAGGGAATCTTGGCCAGCTAGGGTGGCACTCCCCTCTCCACCCAGAGGGATACTGGAAAAATGAAATTTTTACATATTTTTAAAATTGTGGTAAAATACATACAACACGAAATGTACCATTTTAACCATTTCTAAGTGTACAACGTAGTGGCATTATGTATACTCACGCTGTTGTGCTAACATGACCACCACCCACCTCCAGAACTTTTTCATCTTCCCAAACTGAAACTTGTACCCATTAAAAATTAACTCCTCTTTTGCCCTCCCCGCAATCCCTGGACACACCGCTCTAATTTCCGTCTCTGTGAGTTTGCTCTAGGAACCTAAGTGGAATCACACAGTATTTGTCCTTTCGTGACTGGCTTGTTTCACTTAGCATCATGTCCTCAAGGTTCATCCATGTTGTAGCCTGTATCAAAATTTCCTTCCTTTTTTGGTTTTTGTTCTTTGGTTTTGTTTTGTTTTGGCTGCTCCGCACAGCATGAGGGATCTTAGTTCCCCAACCAGGGATTGAACCTGTGCCCCCTGCGGTGGAAGCGTGGAGTCCTAACCACTGGACCACGAGGGAAGTCCCCAAAGTTCCTTCCTTTTACAGACTAAATAATATTCCACTCTTATATACATTTTTGAAAACCAGACGGGTCTGCCTGACCACCATGCCTACCACCACCTGTAACCGTCTCCTCCTGTCCTGCGTCTAATCTAACCACTTCCTCTTGCTGAAAGGGAAACTGCTGAGCAAAGTCAAAGAGCAATACTAGAAGCCAGAACCTGGAATCCCTAGACTAGATCCCTGTCCTGGTGATGTCACTGGTACCCTTGGTGTGCCCTTCCCACCTCCATCCCTTTCAGATGTCCTATTGCCCAGGAGCCAATCTAGATCATGTGAAATCATGTCAGGAAGGACATGCTGAGAAGCCAGCCTTGCCCTAGGCTCAAAGTGGGAATCCAAAGTTGAATGGACCAGGATTTCCCTGGCGGTCCAGTGGTTAAGACTTCGCCTTCCAATGCAGGGGGTGCGGGTTTGATCCCTGGTCGGGGAGCTAATATCCCACATGTCTCACGGCCAAAAACCCAAAACATAAAACAGAAGCAGTACTGTAACAAATCCAATAAAGACTAAAAAAAAAAAAACAGGTCCACATCAAAAAAAAATCTTGGGGCTTCCCTGGTGGCGCAGTGGTTGGGAGTCTGCCTGCCAGTGCAGGGGACACGGGTTCGAGCCCTGGTCTGGGAGGATCCCACATGCTGCGGAGCGACTGGGCCCGTGGGCCACAACTGCTGAGCCTGCGCGTCTGGAGCCTGTGCTCCGCAACGGGAGAGGCCGCGACACTGAGAGGCCCGCGCACCGCGGTGAAGAGTGGCCCCCGCACGCCGCAAGTCGAAAAAGCCCTCGCACAGAAACGAAGACCCAATGCAGTCAAAAATAAAATAATTAATTGATTAATTAATTAAAAGAAAAAAACTTAAAAAAAAAAAGTTGAATGGACCCTTGGGCTTTATCCAAGGCCTGAAATACTTAAATAGACATGAGTTCATATATATTTGAGACAAAGGGCATGCTTTTCTCTTTATTTCCCCACTCTCTTTCGTGTTCTGAACTGTTACCAGAGACTGAGCTCTGGAAGATAAGAGTGAGGGTAGCCTTAACGACATGCCAGGCATTGTTCCAGACACTGCAGCTACAAAAGTCAAATCCTGGCCCTTATAGAGAAAGTAATTGTTAATAAACAAGATAAGTAAGACACACAGCACGTTAGATGGTGGTGAGGGCTACAGAGGAAAACAAGACAGGCAAGTGGTGAGTTGGTAGCTGGAGCAGCAATTTAAAATCGGGGTGGCCAGGAAGACCTCATCGATAACTTGATGGTGGAGGTGGTGGAGAGGAGTTGGATTCTGCATTTATTTTGAAGGGAGAGCAAACAGATTTGTTGACAGAGCACAATGGGGAATGAAAAGAAGGATCAAGGATGAGTCAAGGTTTCTGGTCTGGACAACTGGAAAGCTGAGAGCTACCATTAGCAGAGGTGAGCTGACGATGGGTGAGCAAGTTTGGGGTGGGGGTGGAGATTATCAGAAGTTTGGTTTTGGGGATATTGAATTTGAGATGCCTTTAGACATCCAAGTGGAGATGGCAAGTAGGCAGCTGGGTAAATGAATCTGGAATTCAGGGAGGAGGTCTAGACTAACGATATGGGGTGCTGTCTGTACACTGATTACATAAGACATGGTAGTGGAGGGCATTTCTAGGTGCTGACTTGGCTGGGGGTATAAAAGATAGCCAGGCCACAACTTTGTGCTCTTCTGACTTGGCAGACACCCTGCTCCATGCAGGCAGCCAAGACCACTTCCCTTATCTACCCACCTGCATTCTTATCTCACTTACACCCTGCGTATTCACTGCTTGGAAGTAAACTTGAGTAAAAGCATCTTGACCCAGTTGCTTTTGCCCACGGTCTGGACTAGCTCACTCACATCACCTCCCTTCCTAGACACACACACACACACACACACACACACGTCGTTTGTATGTTCTAGAGGCTCTTGGAAAACCTTCAGAGGTAACCTGAACAGCCCCATCTATGTTAGCTGTACAGACATGACCAATCCTACTGTGTTAAAGACTCTGCACTCATACTTGTGGGGTTTCTAGAAAGCCCCTCACCCTACTCATCCCTACCTCTAGACCCCAGACCCCAAGCCAGAATAGCCCACACCCATTCATACATTTACATCCGTTGACTGAGCACTTACAACTTGTCCTGAGTGCAGTCAGATCCAGATGGAGGATAGCCCCTGTGCCTCCAGGAAGCTCCTAGTCTAATGGAAGTTAAAGGACAGTAACAGCCAGGGCGATAAGGAACATGAAAGCTAACTCCAAGGAGGGGAGGGGCACACAGCAGCTCGGTGTATCAGGGAAGACTTCCTGGAGGAAGCAACATCTCACCTGGTTTTGTCAGTCAGAGTGAACCTAGCAGTTGAGGGGGGCGTGTGGTTGGTGGAGCAGGGCATTCTGTTTGATGGGCAATCCACCAAACCACTATGATGGGAGAACCGGGGGAGGGAGGGGCAGACCACAAGTAGCTTATACAGTTGATGCCAAGTGTGTCAGAAGAAGAGACAGATGATGGGGGCAGGGCAGACATCTGCCTAAAGACTTGTTTTACAGGAATCCAGGGTTATACAACCAGGAGAGGTAGGCAGGGGTGGGTTTCAAAGCCTGTGGGTGGTCTAAGGACCACCTGCAACAGAAGCTCCAGAGGAGCCTGATAAAAACATAAAAACTCAAAGGCTAGGCTACACCCAGAACGACTGAATTCACAGGGTCTGGACCCCAGGAATCTGCATTATTTCACAAGAGCCCCAGATGATTCTAATATGCAGTCTGGTTGGAAAACCACCACGCAGAGCTCTTCCGTCTCTCCAGCCCTACCCTTGGTGATATGGGACTGGTTCTCAGGGCTCCTAAAAGGCGCAGGATGATTCATTTTCATGGTCATGGAAATGTTGACATAAAACACTCCCAGCCAAACCCAGGGAGTTCTGGGAATTACAGTCAGACGATGGTGGGCGAGGAGAGAAGCAGGAGACGAGAAGGAATTTCTGGCAGGGGTGGGAGGAGGTAGGGGAATTTTATTTGGTGGGTTGGTTGTTTCTTTGGTGGGGAGTAGGGGATGGGGTAGGAGGTCCTGCTCAGGCACCCAGCAAACACGGCCTAGTCCCCAGCTCTTCCCAGGCCTCAGGGACAGGAGGCAAAGAACCAAGGAATTACGCACTTTTTATTCCACACCCAGTAAACTCCACCTACCGCAGGGCATACGAACTCCTCAGCACACCCTGTTGCCCAGGCCACCGTGTAACAGAACTTTCCGCAGTGGTGGCGACACCTGCCCACGCTGCCCAGGACTGCAGCTGCTGATCACTTCCGGTTACCGAGCCCTTGAAATGGGGCTCGTACGGCTGAGGAAGTACACTTTCAATTTAAATTAATTTCAATTCAAACACACATCTGGCTCGTGGCTACTGTCCTGACAGCGCCACTCTAGGCCCTGGCCCAATCCAGGGGTCAGCTTGGCTCAAGAACTGCCTCGGGGGAGGGCAAGCGGCAGACAGAGCCTTGGGGGGGTCAGTCACCGCCCACCTCGGAGAGAAAGAGCAGCCCGGCTGTGAGGAGGGCGTGCCTCAGAGCGGGGGGACGCCTCGGGCGCGCCGGATGAGGTTGGCCAGCCGCTTGGCCAGGCCGCCCTTGCTGGGCTCCTCAATCTGGAAGGTTCGGGTGAGGAGGTTGTAGAAGGAGCCGTAGCACACGGCCACCACCGTGCACGTGAGGCAGATGACGTTGTAGGGCATGCTGAAGTCCGGCGTGGGCAGGTTCACCAGCAGTGGCTCCGTGTAGAGCCGCACGAAGTAGCTGGAGCTGTCGGAGACTGGGAAGCTGGGGGTTGGGAGGGAGAGGTGAGGCTGGACCCGCTGCTGCCCGGCGCCGTCTCGCCACCCCCTCCTCGGGCCGCACCGGGCCAGTCTTGGCAGTAAGGGTTTTCAAAGCCTTCTTAGCCTCAAAGCCTTGTAAAGCTCAACACAGAAATCTGATCACGGGAGAGCAGCTCCGGTGTGCTGAGGGAGAGGGAAGGGACCCTGCCTTCGCTTGGCTGCTTCTTCCTTAGCCTTCTGGTCTCAGCCAGAGGCCACCTCCTCAAAGCAGCCTTCCTGAATTACCCGCCAGATTACTCCCCAGTGACCCCAGCAGCTCCCCTCTAGACTGAGCACGAGAAGGGCAGGGGCAAGTCTGTTTTGTTTACTGTGGTACACATGGTGCTCTCTGAAGTACCTGGCATCTGATAAGCGCTCAATTAAATATTTGTTAAGAGAAATAATGAGTAAACTTGGGCTATACATAGCGCGCTTCTCACCTGTTGATTCTCCTAGAAGCTCTTTAGGATCATTCCATAAAGACTGTACAAATATTAGCGACCACTAGGATTTTAATTAGGACTCAGTGAACCTACTTATTACTTTGGAAGAGGCAGCATCTAGCCCCAGCCCACCCCGCAGGAACCTGACCCTCTGTGCTGGTGTCACCCGGACGCCCAGCGGCTGAGGTCACACTTACAGGGTGTTGAAGAGGGGACTCTCTTCCCAGTCCACGGGTTGGGCGGCCACCTCACTGGGCACGAGGGCACTGAGGACAGATGGGCTGCGGAGAAGCAGACAGGTATTCTGTGAGCCGTGTTCCTCACGGCTCCTCCGTCAAGGGTAAGTGGCAGAGAGGGTGGGTCAGGAGGGTGGGGGCAGCAGGTCGGGGGAGCCCACCTGACATAGAAGCCGTGGTTGGGGTCTGGGGTGTACTCAGTCCACTTAAGCAGCGCCCGCTCAAACTGGATGGAGACCTTGGTGACCGAGCTGGCCGGTAGCTGAATCAGCATCTCTAGGAGGTGGGGCTGCGTCCGGTCCTGGGCAGGCTGGTAGTGGATGTAACCTGGGGACAGGTAGGGGCCACCCATAGCTCTTTTTTTGTTTTTAATTTTATTTATTTATTTATTTATGGCTGCGTTGGGTCTTTGTTGCTGCGCGCGGGCTTTCTCTAGTTGGGGCGAGCGGGGGCTACTCTTCGTTGCAGTGCGTAGCCTTCTCATTATGGTGGCTTCTCTTGTTGCGGAGTACAGGCTCTAGGCGCGCGGGCTTCAGTAGTTGTGGCTCGTGGGCTCTAGAGCGCAGCCTCAGTAGTTGTGGCGCACGGGCTTAGTTGCTCCGCGGCATGTGGGATCTTCCCGGACCAGGGCTCGAACCCGTGTCCCCTGCATTGGCAGGTGGATTCTTAACCACTGCGCCACCAGGGAAATCCCACCCATAGCTCTTTCCTGGGCTCAGACTACCTACACCTCTCATCCCTACCTCTCAAGGCCCCGGGGCCTGGATCGGGGTGCCTAGAAGGAGGGCTTTGGATCACAGAAGCCAGGCAGGCTCACAGGAGGGAGGAGGATCGCAGAAAAGGGAAAAGGTGTTTCCAGGGCAGCCATCCCAGGACGTGTTCAACCTGATCCATCTTCACATCATGAAAACTGGGCCACCAGACATCAGGTGCCTCACGTGATGTGACAGGGAGTCCACAGAACCACCTGGGAAGTTTTCTTGCCAAAAATATAAGACCTGAATCTAATCAAATTTCTAAATCTAACCACTGATACTCAAGAATACACAAGGGACAGAGGAACATGTTAAACACGGGCAAATCCAGAATGTAGAACATCCTATACAACAAATGACCCAGTTTTGCCAACAAATAGGTACAAAAAAAAAAGCCTGGGAACTGTTTTAGAGGTGAAAGGAGATTTAAGAGTACCATACCAATCAAGACGTGAATAACAAGGGAAATGGGGGTGAGGGGGAGTGTATACGGGAGCCCTGTACTTCCTGCTCAACTTCTCTATAAACCTAAAACTGCTCTAAAAAAATAAAGTAGTCTATTACTTTAAAAAAGAGAGGGAGAGAAACTTAAGAGCATATCAAGCAAACGTAATGTGACGAGGTTATTTTGGTCCAATTCAAACAAACCAACTATTAAATTATTTTCAAGAACACTGGGGAAACAGGAGTGACAATGATAGATTATATATTTGTGTACTTTAGTATTTAAAGGTGAATTGATACAATGTCTAGAATTTAAGATACTTCAGCAGAAACATAACCAAACCAAAAAATAAATAAATAAAGGGAGAGATGAAACAAAAATGATGGGAAGCTGTGGAACAGAAAAGAGAGCTCAGAAATGAACCCACACTTATATGGGCAATTAATCTATGACAAAGGAGGCAAGGATATACAATGAGGAAAAGACAGCCCCTTCAATAAATGGTATTGGTAAAACCAGATAGCTAAACGCAAAAGAATCAAACTGGACTACTTTCTCACACCATATACAAAAATAAACTCAAAACGGATTAAAGACTTACATGTAAAACCTGAAATGATAAAACTTCTAGAAGAAAACATAGGCAGTATGCTCTTTGACCTAGCAATATTCTGGGGGGTATGTCTCCTCGGGCAAGGAAAACAAAAGCAAAAATAAACAAATGGGGTTACATTAAACTAAAAAGCTTTTGCACAGCAAAGGAAACTATCAACAAAATGAAAAGACAGCCTACTGAATGGGAAAGGTATTTGCAAACGATGTATCCGACACGGGGTTAACATGCAAACTATACAAAGAACACATACAACTCAACGTCAAAGAAAAACAAAAATTACAAACTGGGCAGAGGACCTGAATAGACATTTTTCCAAAGAAGACATACAGATGGCCAACAGGCACACAAAAAAATGTTCAACATCACTGATCATCAGGGAAATGCAAATCAAAACCACAATGAGATTATCACCTCATACCTGTCAGAATGGCTATCATCAAAAAGACAACAAATAGGGACTTCCCTGGTGGCACAGTGGCTAAGAATCCGCCTGCCAATGCAGGGGACACGGGTTCGAGCCCTGGTCTGGGAAGATCCCACGTGCTGTGGAACGACTAAGCCCGTGCACCACAACTACTGAGCCTGTGCTCTAGAGCCCACGAGCCACAACTATTGAGCCCAGGTGCCACAACTACTGAAGCCCGTGACCCACAACAACTGAGCCCACAGGCCACAACTACTGAGCCCGTGAGCCACAGCTATTGAAGCCCATGTGCCTAGAGCCCATGTGCTCCGCAACAAGAGAAGCCACCGCAATGAGAAGCCCGTGCACCGCAACGAAGAGTAGCCCCCACTTACACAACTAGAGAAAAGCCCGCACACAGCAACAAAGACCCAACACAGACAAAAAAAAAAACAAAAAACGACAACAAATGACAAGTGTTGGTGAGTATGTGGAGAAAAGGGAACCCCGGTGCACTGTGCTGGGAACGTAAATTGGTGTAGCCACTATGGAAAACAGCAGGGAGAGTCCTCAAAAAATTAAAAATAGAACTACCACACAATCCAACAATTCCACTCCTGGGCATTTATCTGAAGAAAATGAAAACATTAATTCAAAAAGATATATACACCCCAACATTTACTGAAGCATTATTCACAATAGCCAAGATATGGAAACAACATACGTGCTCATTGATAGACGAATGGATAAAGAAGATGTGGTACATATAAGCAATGGAATATTAGCCATAAAAAAGAAGGAAATCTTGACATTTGCAACAACATGGAAGGACCTAAAGGATCTTATGCTAAGTGAGATAAATCAGACAAAGACAAATACTGTATGATGTCACTTATATGTGGACTCTAAAAGATAAAAACAGATGAACGAACATAACCAAACAGAAACAGTCAGAGATACAGAGAACAAACAGGTGGTTGCCAGAGGCTGGGGGGGGTGGGGGGGAGGAGAGAAATAGGTGAGGGAGAGTAAGAGGTACAAATTTTCAGTAGCAAAATAAATGAATCACAGGTTATGAAATGCACAGGGTGGGGAATATAGTCAAACTACATATAATATTTGTATGGTGACAGATGGTAACTAGACTCATCATGACGGTCATTTTGAAATGTACAGAAACACTGAATCACTATGTTATGCACCAGGAACTAACATAGTGTTATAGGTCAATTATACTTCAAAAATAAACAAAAAAGGGGACTTCCCTGGTGGTCCAGTGGCTAAGGCTCTGTGCTCCCAATGCAGGGGGCCTGGGTTCCATCCCTGGTCAGGGAACTAGATCCCACATGCCGCAACTAAGAGTTTGCATGCTGCAACTAAAGATCCTGCATGCCGCAACGAAGATCTCGCACACGGCAACAAAGATCCCGCGTGCCACAACTAAGACCCGCTGCAGCCAAATAAAGAAAGAAAGAAAGAAAGAAACGAACTCATAGAAAAAGATCAGATTTGTGGTTACTAGAGGTGAGGGGTAGGGGGAAGGGGAATTGGACGAAGGCAGTCAAAAGGCACAATCTTCCAGTTCTAAGATAAGAATTAGGGATGTCATGTACCACATGATAAATATAATAGGCACTGTTGTACATTATGTATGAAAGCTGTTATGAGTAAATCCTAAGAGTTCTCAACACAAGGAAAAAACACTTTTTTTTCTATTTCTTTAATTTTGTATCTGTACAAGACGGTGGATGTTCACTAAACTTACTGTGGTCATCATTTCGTGATGGATGTAAGTCAAATGAGTATGCTGAACACCTTGAACTTATAATGTGTTATATGTCAATTATATCTCAATAAAACTGGAAGAAAGACATCAACAACAACAACAAACAAAAAATAGGATATGAATCTGGAGACTGCTGAGGCTGGATAATGGGTACATGGGGGTTCATTACACTATTGTATTTGGGTATGTGTTTGAAATTTTCCAGAGTGAAAGGTTAAAAAAAAAAAAAAAAAAAAAAAAACCTACGAAATACATAGGTAGGATGTTCGAAGTAGAGATTTTGAAGGTGGTACAGATAGTGGGGCTGAAAATAAGTATAACTATTAACCACAGGCTTGAAAATATGGGAAACAACAGACGGGTTTAGAGAAGATTGTAAGTCTAGCTGTTTGGGATGTGCTGTAACCTCTTCCTAGGAAGTCTTCTTCTGTATTACTAGTCTCCCTCCATTCCAAAGGAAAACAAGTGCTTTTGTGCTATGCCTGGCATCTCTTAGAAAGCACTCAGTAAATATTAACTCCTCCTTAGAAAAATAATAGAAAAT
The DNA here is from genome assembly GCF_965194805.1 of Balaenoptera borealis. NCBI lineage: Eukaryota > Metazoa > Chordata > Mammalia > Artiodactyla > Balaenopteridae > Balaenoptera > Balaenoptera borealis. The sequence continues at coordinate 15,462,981 of NC_138872.1, forward strand.
AAAAACAAATTTTAAAAATCACACCTCTTTACCCCACCCGAGGAAGCAAAACCATCTACTCCAGCTGTTATCTTCTTTGTTTCCAGTACTCTGTTTTTCTTGCTAACGCTTTCTCCACCTGAAAGAGCCTATGAATCATCAGAAAACAAAAACATGTGCCCAGAGCACCAGGAAGCAGGAGGAAGCAAATGAAAAAGATATGGAAACTCCTGCCCTTATCAAGTCCTATTAAGAGTCACCAGAACTATGTGGTTTAACTCTTTCGGCTTTATAAATACTTCCAGATCTGGCATTGGTGAGGTTACCCTTTCCATTTCTCAAACTATTCCTAACTCGTGATGCCTCTGTAGACTGCCGAGGCACTTCCGGAATGACGCTGAGAACTGAGGCTTTGGGGGACCTGGAGGGGGGGGTGGGGGGCTGGTTCGGGACTCGGCACTCACTTGGTTTGTTCTCCTTGCCCTTGGAGGTGATGGTGAGGGTGTGCACGTACAGCCGCAGGTACCAGGGCACGGTGTCCAGCAACAGCACGGGGAAGGCCCGGTACGGGTGGGTGTTATACAGCAGCGTGCTCAGCTCCCCGTCGTGCAGCCCGTAGCCGCTCACGTACCGCTGGGCGTACAGGAAGGGCGTGGGTGGGGCCTCTGCTCAGAGAAAAGTCAACAGTTAATTAACCACTCCTTTAAAAAAAAAAAAAAAAAAAAGCGTCACTCCCCACCTTCACTCCCTGGGCCAGGTTCAGAGTCTCAAAGCCAGGGAGGGGAGGGGGTAATGCTTCGCCATCAGAACTGGGAAACCTGCATTCTGGAACCATCCCTGTCTGCCCCAACCCACAGCAATGAGAACAGAATTACTAATATTTACTAAGTACTTATACAGGCCGAGCTCTGTGCCCCTTCCAACCCAAACCAAGTGCTCCTCACAACATTCCACACTTTTCCTTTGGTAACACTGAACATAATCGCAATTGTTTGATGCCTGCTTCAACTATCAGATGTTAATGTTGCTCGAAAGCAGGGCACTTCTGTCTTCAAAAAAAATTTTGTTGACTGAATGAATGAATGCATGAATGACCTCCATGTTTTCCATTAATTACCTCATCTGATCCGCTAGGTATTACTGTCCCCGCTTTCAAGACGAGGCAGTAAGGTTAGGAACCTGCCAAGGGCACAGAGCTTAGAAGAGGTGGAGTTAGAACCAGGACGTCTGACTCAAGAGTTCTGGGTCTAAACACAAGCCTGTTACCTCGCGGTGAAGAGGCAGGACTGTGAGTCTCCCCCACGAGCTGAACCCTCTGTAGCCTATGGGGGCTGCAGCCACCCACCTCCCACCCACCATTCCCTGGGGGTCTCTTCCACTTGAGCTGCAGGTTGAGGCTGCGCGAGTTGTTGATCACAGCCGTGTCCAGCAGGTCGTAGACGGCATAGGTCTTCCGGGTGCCCAGGACGACATCCTGGTATGTGGTGAGCGGGGGCGGGTACACCTCCAATGTCTCATTGTCCTGGGGACACAACGGCAGGGCTGAGAAGCGAGCAGAGGGGCAGGCTGGCCTTGGGGGCTGGGGGGGGCGATGTGTGTGGGTGGAGGCCTTAGTCTCAGTACCTGGCTATAGTTGGTGACGTCCACATAGACTCGGCTCTCCGAAGCCAGGGGGCAGGGCTCTGTGAGGGTTCGGGAGAACATCCGGAAGAGGGACCAGTCTGAGGAGCGGAGAGAGGGGTTGAGCAGGGGCAGGACTAGGCCTGCTCCGCGTAGATGGGGTGGGGCTGGCAGTGGGTGGGCAGAGATGGGCTGCCAAGGTAGCTTACCTTGCTTCCCCTGCCCCGTGACGAAGGCATCAAATACAACGGAAAGGGTCTGCCTCAGCTCCCAGGAGATGCTGGCACAGCGTGCATCCTACCACGAGGGCCAGAAGGCAGCAGTGAGGACCTGCCACTCCCCCAGCCACACAGCCCCAGGGACTACTACCCAGATTCAATCCCTTGTCTATTCTGTACCTCCCCATCCATCAATTTGCTACCATCCACTACCGAGCACTTGCCCCTGTGCCAGCAGCTTTATGCGCATCACTGGGATGAACCATTGCCGACAACCAGAGGAACTGATAGTACTGTTATTCTCATTTGACAGATGAGAAAACCAGGGAAATAAAATAACTCACTCAAGGTCAAGTGAGCTGGTGAGTGGCTGAGCTAGAGCTGCACCCACACGGCTGTCACTCTTAACCACGACAAAGACTGAGTGAATGCTTGCCAGGCAACCACTCGGTTTCCTTGGTGCGTGGCCAGTGCCCTGAATCATCATCACATCTCCCACTGACTACTGGCTCAGCCCTTGGTAGACACTGGGCTATGTGCTTTACCCGCACCTTCTCTCAGAGCCCCTGGATGGCCCCCATCACCTGTTCCCCGTGACTTACTCTGCAAACAGGACGGATATGCACTGCCTGGGAGTGGTAGCTCGTGTGGAACAGGCGATCGGCCTTCAGCAGCACGGAGAGGCCTGCCTGGAGGAGGTGGCAAGAGAGGAAAGGTCAGTGCCCCGCACGGCAGGGCAGCCGGGCATGGGGCCGAGGTTATGTCAGGCAGTGAGGGGGCATCTGCCGACTCCATCCACTCTCTGGGGCTCCCACCTACATTTAGGCCCCTCTGGCCTCACCTTGGAACTGCAGGGCAAGAGCTTCTTCCACGGGGTGAGGTTCTCAGTACAGACGACCTCCCGAGGCAGCACCGCGTAGCGCAGGAAGGAGTGATCCGTGCCTGAGAGACGGAAGCCTGTCTGCAGAGGCTCTTGGGGCGCCCCTCCTCAGGACCCACACATACTCTCTAGCACCACCGCCCTAACAGTGTCAGATCGGGGGGAAGCGGGGATGACACCATCTTCCCTTGGGAGAAGGCAGTGCGGAGACAGCAGAGTCTCGGGAAACCTTCCTCTGGGGCCTGCACACCCAGGGCATTTATGACCTGGCCCTGCTGAGGAAGAAGGAAGCAGAGGGGAAAGGAGGCAAAGGCTTGGGTAGGAGGAACAGGAAGAAGGAAGGGGCCGCGGAGGCTGTCTCACCATTGGCCAGCCCCAGGGGTTTGAAGGAGGCGCTGGGCGTGACTGTGTTGGTGGAGTCGATGAAGTTGAGCGAGGCGCAGAAGATCCCCGAGAGGACGTTACTGAGCTCCTTCCAGGACTCATCCACGCTAAGCGGAGACACAGACCCGCTCACTGTCCTGGGGCTGCGTCTGCTTCCTCCCTCAGAGCCTGCAGCTGGCTGCCAAGCCACGAGGCCAGCCAGCTGCTGGAGCCGGAACTGCCCCGCTCGGCCTGCTTCCTGGGTCTCCCCAATCAGCCCCTTCTTCCTCACTCCCCTCTGGACACCCCTGCATCCCCAGAGGCCTCTGCTTGGGTGGTTCCTCCTCCCGCCTGGTAATGCCCTCCTCACTCCTCTCTGCTCCCCTTCGAAGAGGCTCCCTCCTCCAGGAAGCCTTCCCGCCCTCCTCAACCACAGCCTCCTTCTGGGCTGCTGCAGTTCTGACCATCCGAGCCTCTCACCAGGGTCCTCCTGGGAAATGGCTGGGTGGCAACAGCACCTCGTCCTAAGCATCTTTTCTCCTCAACTAGGCTGTGAGCAACCTGAGGACAGGGAGCAAGTCTGGGTCACCCACGTACCTCCCACAATGCTTTGCAAAATGCCCCACACGCCAGAGGCTGAGATCAGCTCACTGATCCACCCTGAGGTGTGCTCAGCTGGGCAAAACGACAAACTTCCCTGTGAATACCCTGGGTGAGTCCTGGTTCTACCCTCAGGGTGGGAAGTCTTACATCTACAAAGGCTCACTGAGCAAGGGAAAACAAGCATTCTAGGACCCCACAGAAACATCAAATTAAATTAGATTTTTTTCTTAGAGAAATACCAAAACAGATTTGCTCTTTCTACTAATAACAGAATAAAACTAGATTTGTGAACATCACCTCCATATTATAGGCAATTATGAGGGGAGACAGTGACAGCAGAGCAGTTGGGATAAAAGGCAAAGAAGCCAGGGTTCAGACAAGAGAGGAAGCCTTGGCTACTGTGGGGTTTGCTCCTCATTTGACATCACCTTAGAGCCGTCCTGGGGGGTTTTCAATAGTCCTCTGTTCAGAGCTTTCCAATTGCTCCAATCCTTAGGCCTCAAATAAAGATTGCAAACTGGAAGCCTGAAAGCTCCACCCAAACCATAGCCATGTTTCATTCGACGTGCACAACATTAACCCATGTGGCATTTCTTAAATTTTTTAATTACTTGCTGATATTTAAACTTGCCAATTTTCACATTAAAATCCAGATTGCTGGTAACTCTTTAAAAATGAGAGTATCTGACGACAGTAGGCCCCTATTCCCACGTGGCAACAATCCATAGGAGCTGAGTGGCAGCTGTCCTCCCAAGCTCTGCCACAGTCCCCATCACTCCCTATTCTGACTCCAATTTTTTTTTTTTAATCATACACGTGCTACTGATTTCCCACAGTCGGATTAAGAGGATACTGTGGTGCAACCGCAGTACCTAACCCACTCCTCCCCAAATAAAAGCACTTCTTCTCATACAGAGATCTGGTGTCTTGTAGGCCAATTCTAGCCCACATATATTTTGTCTGGCCCTTGTGGCATTTTGTTGTTATTATTATTATTATGTGAATGAATGTCTTTTAAAAGGCTATCCAGTTTGCCACAGCTTCCTACTGCCTTACATCCAAGTAAGCTTCAGATATTTGTTATCTGCCTCTGTAGATATACGCATACGCTACCTCAGGTCTGGAAGTATTAGGGGAAGGAAGTATATTCAGCAAAGTAAAGAATGCCACTAAGTCATAATATTTCTTACTTCCAATGCCATATTTACCCCCATGGAACTGCTGCCCCCAAGGGCAGTAGCAGGAGGACACCACCTGCCCTGCCACGTTCCCACCACGGCCTGCCACAGGCCTCAAGGTGGGCACTCACTCAGTGACGGTGTCTTGGAACCAGGCCCACAGCTCTGCACCTGATGGGGCCTGCAAGAAGGGTGTCCCCCAGTATCGAGTCCTCCAGAAGCCTTGGGTTAACGACAGGTGCAGCTCCCGTAGAGAATACTTGGAGATCAACTGCCCCAGTGCTTTGGGGAAGAGCCTATAATGAGATACTGGAGAAGGAGGAGCAGGTGAGTGATGATCCTGGAAGGAGGGTTCTCAGCCACCCCAAAGAAACAATACACCCCAGTTCTGGGGTCAGAGGAATCTAAATTCCTGACCAGACTCAGTCACTTACAAGCGATGTGATCTTGGACAGGTGCCTTACCTCTCTATACCTCCAATTTCTTCCTTGAAACCGTTCACAGAACTTATCACTGTGCCCACCACCCAGGATAAACCGTAACCGTCAATAGCATCATCATCACTGTTGTCAACAGAGGGTTTGAACTAAAGGTTTAGAGTGGCAGCCTGGAGCTGCGGAGAGAGCACTGGTCTAGAAGTCAGGAAGAGTCACTGCCCCTCTCTGGGGCTCAGTTTCTTCACTGATATAATGGGATTCTTCAAAAACTATCCCATCCTTCTGCAAGGACCATCTTTGTCAGGCCCCAAGCCCAGGGACCAGAACCTCACCCAGGGATCAGTCCTCGCCCCCAAGACTAGCCTCCACCCCACTCCCAGCAGGTGCCACAGATATCTTTCTCCCGTCAGTGTCCTCTTCTCACCTTCTTCCCGCTGCAGCTCCGAATCCCAGCGCGTGCGGAACTGGAATGTGGCGGCTACGTCCCCAGAAGGCAGCGGGGTGATGACGAGCTCCTCCCGCAGGCTGTCGCGTGGGGGCTCTGTCTGGCCCCAGACGCCCGGCCCGAGAAGCAGCAGCACCAGCAGACAAAGCGGCGCTGCCGCCGCCATACCTGCGGCTGTTTCCGCCTCCCAATGGCCCCGCCTCCGCGGAAGGCCGGCCTCCAATAGGAAGAGCGTCTGAGAAGCGACTTCCGGTGCCGTCCCGGAAGCCGCGGTGCGGTTATCACAGCGACTGCCAGGATAGGCCTTTGAAGGGCTGCTGGGTGTAAAGGGGTGCTGATAGGGCACAAAGGGCAGTGGGCACGTGGCGTGGCTGGGACCTGGATTGAGGACCCCCCTTCCCCACGACAAAGTTTTTAATGATACCTGCCGCCAATGTGCCTCCGTGATAGTTGAAGAAACAGACTGAAAAATGTTATTACTTTTGCAAGGTCACACTGCTGGGCTCCTGTCTCCCTTAGCTTCGTGTCTCTATTTGCCCTGTCCTAAGCCTAGCCAAGAACTTTCCTGCAAAACCCTCAAATAACTCACCCTTTTATTATGAAAAATTTCAAACATACAACAAAGTTGAAAGGATGAATACCTGTTACAATGAACATCTGTATCCCCATCACCTAGATTCCACTATTAACATGTTACTGCACTGGTTTTATCACATATCAGCCTCTATCTCCCCCAATTCATCTTATGTTCTGATGCATTTCAAAGAAATTTCAGACATAAGAACACTTCCCCTTAAATAGTTCAGCATGCATATCATTAACTAGAGTTCAATAGTTGTTTACATTTTTCTTTTGGTGTAAAATTTACAAACAATGAAATGCTCAACTCTGAAGTGCACATTCATTGAGTTCAACAAATGGATACACCCGTGTAACTCTTGTCAAGATATGTTTGGAAAATCCCTGAAAGTTGGCTAATGCCCCTTGCCAGTCAATGTCTGTGACCCCTGCCTTCCAGATGCAACCACTGTTCTGATTTTTCTCCAGAAAATGGATTAATCTGTTCTAGAGCTTCGTATAAATGAAATCATCATATAGTATGTATACTTTTAGTAAAAGGCTTCTTTCATGGGAAGAATGTTTTGGAGAATCATTCATGTTCTTGCATGTATCAGCAGTTTGTGTCTTTTCATTTCTGTGTAGTATTCATACATTGTCTGAATATACCATAGTTTATCTGCTCTCCTGTCCATGTACACCTGAGCTCTTTCAAGTTTTTAGTTCTTATGAGCTAGGCTGCTGTACAAGTTTCTTTGTAGGCATATGCTTACATTTCTTTTAGGTAAATATTTAGGAGTGGTCAAAGAGTAGGTATATGTTTAATTTTACAAGAAACTGCTAGATCTTTCTCCAAAATGTGTCATTTCATACTTGTACCAACAATGTATGAGAGTCCCCATTGCTCCACGTCCTGGTGAACATTTAATTTGGGGGGCTTTTTCATTTTTGCCACGTGGGTGTGTTTGTAGTAGTATCTCACTGTGGTTTTAACGTGCATTTCCTTGGTACCTAGTGATGTTGAACAGCTTTTCATGTGCTTCTTGGCCATTCATATATTTTCTTTTGTGAACGATCTGTTAAAATCTTTTTCCACCTCTCCCCTTTTGTGCTGACTTGAGTTGTAGGAGTTCCAAGCAATTCCTGCTTTGGTTTTTCCACCTGCCCAATGGGGTACACATTCATGAAGGATTTCGTACACAGTCTTTTGGTAAAACTGGCAACCATCTGGCTCTGAAGAACCAGAAATTTGGTGTCTGCCAGGTCTGCCTAGATATAGCCCTGACCAACTGGAGAGGAAGTGTCAAAAAGATGTCTTTGTCTCATTATGCCCTCATTCTACTTACACCCAGTGTTCCTGCCCCACTAGACATGGAATAGAAGGAAGGCCATGAGCTTAGATGTCAGACATGGGTTCAAATCCCCACACCAGCCTTTAATCCATGTGAGCATTAGCAACCTGAGTGCCAGTCTTCCCGCTCTGTAAAACGGATAAACCTGCTTTCAGGGTTGTTGTAAGGATCAGAAATTAGGTACATGTAGAATCTGGAATGTAGTTAGTCCTTAATAATCTCTACTAACCTTTACTCAAAGAGCTCTGTGAGGCAGGCACTATTATCTCCATCTTACAGATGAGTAAACTGAGTACAGAAACTGAGATAATTGCCTAAGATCACAGTGAGTGATGGAGTCAGAACTCAAGTCCACACTATCAACTTCAAAAACAAATTTTTTAAGGGAGTTGCTATTATGATTATGATTACCTTGTACTTCTATGCTTTGTTTCCTTTTGAAATTGCCTGTCCCTATCGCTCAAAACCCAGCCACCCCCAGAGAAGACTTGCCTTCTTCCTCTCTAGTGTGCTACAGCCCACGTTATAGTTCCATTATCTGTGGCCAGGTCTCTTCGTGGAAAAGCTCTTGGCCACCTTAGAGTTTCTGTTGCGTAAGCAAGGAGGCTAGCACATAGTGGGGGCTCAGTAATGTTTGAATGAACAAACAAGACAACATCATAACACCGTTCCATGTTGTCCCCACACCGCCATACTATTCACGGTATCAAGTTCAGTGCACTCCTGGGGACTGCTACAGTGTGAGCCGTCTTGGGAATCTTCCCCTGAGATGTGGTCCCTCCTATTTCCTCCACAGCACAGGATTCTACAGGAGGAGTTTGTCTTCTTCCCTCCTCTCCAGAGTCTATGACAAGTCTATGCAATGGACAGAAGACACCACACTGTGGCTTGGAGACTGAAAGCTGGGCTGCTTGCCTCGGAGTTGGAGCCAAATCATCCCCCATCTCCAAGGGCCCTGTGTGGCCTCAAATAAAACAGTCAGCTGGAGGTGCTGGCTCTGGCTCTGAAGGCCAGCCAAGCCCCTGTGGTTTGGCAGAAGAAGAGGTCATTGTCCAAACAGGAAGTGGTCCTGGGGTCTCAGCTGACCCTAGATTTTCCCAGGCAGGGCTGGGGCTCGTAGCAGCTGAACTGGAGGCTCCCCGTAGGCTCACAAACAATTCCACCTCTCCAGAGGGCTGCAGATCCCTCTCCCCGGACAGGCTCCCTGCCCCAGACCCCACAGATCTTAGCATTGTGTTCCTGGGGTTGTTGACATGCTGACAGCAACCAAGCTAGGCTAGCTTCCCATCATTCGCCTTGGAGGAGAATGGGGAGATCCCAGGAGCTGAGAAGCCCTCAGAGCTGAGCTGTGGATATTATGGGGTGCACCCCAGGAGAAGGCTCAGCCGCAGTCAGACAGGAGGCTGAGCCTCGCTACTCCAAAGGAAGGGACAAAGAACAAGAGGACAGAGACCATGTCTTCTGTGTGCAGCAAAGTCATCGGCAACCCAGAAAAACCACAAAATTTAACATGAGGCTGGGCCCTGGCCCAGCTTAGTGGATGATCTCAACTTGGACACAGACACTTTTAGACAAAAGGAACACAGAACTCCCACAAGTTTTTCAGTAGTGCTAGGAAAAGCACTTAAGAACTGTCACTTACAATGGCCTCCTACAGGGGTGGAAGCAAAATGGGGCTATTGGGAAGACTGCACCCCTGTCACTCAGCCTGGTTGGTACAAAGAGCTTTGGGATTTAGGCCGAAGGTCACTGATTCCATGGATAGTTTGATGTATGAAGGGAGGTGGAATGATTTATTTTTTCTAATATGAAAAATGACTTGATGTTCCTTAAGGCTAGGTCCTATAACCCTCCTTTTATTCCAGTCTCTCCCTGGGCAACCTCACTTGCACCCATACCTACACTTACCTCCTATGCACTGATAACTCACCTATTGATTTTCCAGCCCGATCCTCTGATCTAAATTCCACTCTCATGGGTCCAAGTGCCTACCCAAAATGTCCTCTTGGTCGCAAAAGCAACTCGAACTCAACATGTCCAAAACCCAATTTATGGCCTCTTCCCCAAACCTGGTGCTCTCCTAAACTCCCCATCTGGATGAAGAACCCTCCAAATCATCCTGCCGCACAAGGCAGAAGCAAGGATGGCACCCTTGAGCCCTTCCTCTCTCACATCCACCTATGAAAATATTTTGAAATTTGCCTCCCCAATATCTCTCCATTCCTTCCACTTTTCTACAACCCCCCCCCACCTCAACCCTGTTCCATTTTTATCTAGATGGCTGCAATCATCTCCTCGTTTCCAGGCATCCACTCTGGTCCCCTCCAATCAGTACATCTCTACCAGGAGTCCTTGCAGCCATTCTCCCCCTAAACTACTCCTACTCCACCTTCAGATCTCAGCTCAAAACCACTTCCTCCAGGCAAACACCTCGTGACCTCTCTTAATAGGCTATTAACTCCTTCCCAGCACTAGTCCTAGTTGCAGTTTTACATTTGGGCCCCCAGTAGACCCTGAACTCCGTAAGAGCAGGACGGGGTCTTTTTTTTTTTCTTTTTTTGTGCCACTACCACATTCCCAAGGCCAAGATCAGTGTCTTACACATGTTAAACACTGACCTTTAATATTTATTGAATGAATGTCATTTATTTGTTCATACCCTGCCTCAACCCAGTTAAGCTAATCATCACCACTATCTTCTAGGCCACCGTTGTCTCTTGCCTGGATTACTGTGTTATGTCTGTCTGGAGCCTGTCCTCTTCCAGTATGTTCTCTACACTGCAGTCAGAATTACACTACACTGCAGCCAGAATTGTTAAAAAGATAAAAAATTATCTTTTTAACAAGCAACATCAACCACTTGTAATCCTTCATTACTCCCAATAAAGTTCAAAGTCGTAACGTGTAAACTGCTAGTTATCTACCCAATGACTGCTGTCCTCTTGTTTGTCAGTAACATAACCCTGATTTTATCAAGACAGCAGGGTGCCCTACCAAAGGACTACCCCAGCCTCTGCAGTAGCCAGGGTGCTTCTGAGAGGTTTGACAGGAAGTATAGGAATCAGACGCATTGGTAATTGAAACTTGAAAGGTTATTGTCTTTCCAAACGCCAGAATTTCCTTTCTTCTAGATAATGTTGTATCCCTATGTCTATAAAACATCTGTAAATGAAACATCCCTCAGGTTACCAAGTTCTGGCCAATGAGATGTAAGTGGACGCTATTGGTTAGAACTTCCAAAAATGCTTGTTGAAGTGGGACTAGGCAGCAGGCCGTGCCTTTTTTTGTCCATCCTTAATTTCTTCTCCTGCTTTCTACCAGCTTCAGAGACATGATGGCTGGGGCCTCAACAGCCATTTTAGCCATGAGGTATCAGTGAGAATTCCAGCCATGGGCCTTAGATGGCTAAGCAAAAAGAGCCAAGAAGGACCTTGGTGTCCAATAACTGTGGAACGACCATATAGCCCTGCACTTTGGACTTCTTTTATATGAGGAAACCAAATTTATATCTTAAGTCACTGATATTTTACTAGCAAACTGAAACTTGATACAGGCTTCAAAGCATTTCATGACCTGACCTTTGTCAATCTTACCTCTCCCTTCATCTGCTCAAATTCAACAATTCAGTCAAGCTGAATGTTTTTCAGTTCCTCAGGACTTTTCTCTCCATTTAAAGTCCTTCCAAGCTGCTCTTTCTGCCTGGGTTACAGCCCCACCTGGCTAACTCCTACTCACCCTCTGCATCCCAGCTTAAAAATCAGCGCTTCAACGACCATCAAAGCTAGGTTAAGATGCCCATTTTCTGGTAACAGAACAGTTCCTCAGCATGTTACTTATTATGCTGTGAACTGTGGTGTTTACTTGACTTTCTCCTCCCTGAAGGCAGGCAGCCTGTCTTGTTCAAAACTGTATTCCAAATCTGCAGCTAATTCCAAATAACTACTTCTTGAATAAATAAATGGAGTAAATGAGTCATGGGACTATGGTATTGGTTAGAGAGCTACAGAAATGTATTGGGTTTGATATCTGTACAATGTGAAAAGATGAAGTGGAATGGTTGGCATATTATTATCTGTTTATTATTCATACCGTGCCCTGTTCCAAAAAGGATGTAAGGAAGCAGGATGGCTGGAGTACCATCTCACCGGGAGTGTTAAGGAGTTCACGTCCATTTAGAGACACTGGTGTAGGAGACTCTATCAGGAGACTGCAGGATAGTTTGGAGGAGGGAAGAGTGCTAAGAAAAGCAGTGGCATCTTGTCCTATCTCATCTTCCACCTCCTCACTTGCAGGCCCTACCTCAGGAGTAAGCCAAAACCTGCCAGGGAGGTTGCAGCAGGGAAAGGTTAGCAGTAAAGCAGGAGCAGGTTAATTTCCAGAAAGGTACACCACCCACCATCCTTTCCTCCCTCTGGTGCCTACTGCAGGTAAAGAGTCTGGTCTTCTCCGAAGCGCTCTGGCTGGGCCTGGGGTCTCAAGTGGAGAATAGGCAGCTCAATCAGTCTGTAGGTGGGGGCCCACTGCTAGCTGCAGGCTCCAGGCTCTGCCCCGCCATCTCCCCCATCCTCCTCCTTGTCAGACTGTGCCAAGGGCGTGTCTGCTCCGCCGTCACTGACATCCAGGCTGTGCGGATTGGTGGAGGAGTCAGAGGACGAGGAGGAAGTGCGGGATGTGGTCCTGTCTGCCGTGGGCATTGGCAGGTTCGGCTCCTCGGGACGGTCGTCCACCCCTGCCCAGAGAGAAGAGCCCGTCAGCGCCACGAACAGGGCTTCAGAGGACTCTTAGAGGTGCTCTGGCCAGGAGACACTGAGGCCCAGAGGGGAGCAGGGACTTGACTAGTCACCCGGCCAGGCTCCTGACTCCCAGTTCCTTCCACTTCACTGCACCACATCTGGGCTCTAGAGTCAGGTCAATCAAGTCAAGAGTTCAAATTCTACCTACGTCACTTCCTTGCTACTGAGTAGCTTTGGGCAAGTCACTTTCCCTCTCAAGGACTCTGCCCCTCCTCTGTAAAAAAGGGACCCCGACATTCCAGAGGGTTTTGAGGATGAAATCTGTGAATGCTCATAAACTGTCTGGCACATAGACCACCAATAAATAGCAGTTTTAAGTAAGAGAATATCTATCTTATAGGTTAAGAATGTGGGCTTTGGAGTCAGATAGCTCTGGTTCAAATCCAGCTTTTCCACTTTCTGGCTATGTGGCAACAATTTCTCTGAGTCTAATGTCCCTCTTTTATATATATATATATATTTTTTTTTTGGCCGCATGCCATGTGGGAACTTAGTTTCCTGACCAGGGATCGAACGCAAGCCCCTTGCATTGGAAGCTTGGAGTCTTGACCACTGGACCACCAGGGAAGTCCCTCTAATGTCCTTCTTTATAAGATGGGAATAATCCCACCTGCCCTAATAGGACATTGTAAGGACTGAGATAATATATGTAAAATACCTTAGCACCGTATTAGAAACCTAATAAAGTGCTAAATAAAGATTAATATTAAGATGACTAAAACTGCTTAAGTTGTCTAATATAAAAATTATAGTTTTATGTTATTTTAATTATGTTAATTAACTACATTAATTTCACAAATATAAAATTGACAAAGGCTAAGGGGGTTGGGCCTTCCTAGAGTTTTGGATTAGGAATCTGTAACCCAGCTTCCCTCAAGGTCAACTTCCCTAAAATCAGAACAGACAGCTATTTCATGGGTGGAAACGCCCACTCCCAGCCCCTACATGCATACTTCCCCAGTCCAGCCTTGCAACCTCACTTCAGAGCCCTGACATCCGGCTCTGGCTAACCGGTGCCCAAGTGCCCAAAGTAGAGGGGCATACCAGACGTCTGGGGGGTCGGTGGAGGATCTTCGCAAGGCAAGAACACGTCAGCTCCATCCTGATCCCCAAGGTCGATAAATTCCACTTGCTCAAGTGTGTCCACATTCACCTCCATGGATGAGATACTACCTATGGGGGCTGCAGATCAAGAAGGGGGCAAGTCAGGAGGAGCCAGGCCAGAGCTGATAGGATGGTCAGAGACATATGTCAGGTCTGGAGATAGACGTTTAGAGGGCCAAGAAAACCAGGGGGGAGGTACCAAGATTCAGGACCTATAGGACTTCCTCCCTGCCCCACCCTAGTCCCTCTCCCCAGGACTCAGAACTTACGTCTGTGCGACTCGAGATGCAGGTGGGACAGGGGGAAGACAAACTCTGTCTCAGGCTGTAAAATGTCCTCAAAGAATTTCTGCCGCTCCCGAAGGCGGAGCTGCTGGCGCTCCAGGGCTGCCCGCGGATTTGGGTCCATGTCAGCTCCTGGAAGAGCAAGTACAGCTATGAAGTTGAGAGGGGATTCCGTGGGGGCCTGGGCTTGGGGAGCCCCCCTGCAGCCAGCATCCCAGCACTGGGGCCTCTGGACCTGACTACCTCCTCCCCTTTCCTAAAACAAAGTCCATTACCACAAACTTCAAGTCTCACGCAGAGGCGGGGCTGACCCTAGCTCCACAAAGGGGATGCCAGTTCCAGGCACAGCAAAAGAGGCTCCTCTGTATTCAGCGAACACAGTCAATGGCCAAGTCTCAGTATCATGCCCTTCGGAGAGGGGTTGGAAGGGCTGGTTCAGCTCAAATGGGGGAGGCACTTTTTCCACTTAATGGACCCAGCCTCTCCTCAGAAGGCTGGGGAAGAGGACAGAGAGGAAGGTCCCTTCCTCCAGGCTGCAGCTCTGGTTCCTGGCCATTCTTCAAAACCCAGACGAAAGCTAAAGTACCCCCTCCCCTACTCTCCCTCTCTACACACACACACACGCGCACACACACACCCCACCACCACCACCACCAGCATCCCCTCCAAACCCTGCTCTTTAGTCACAGACTTGACTTCTAGACTTGGCTCTGTCCCTAAGGAAGTCATCTTTCCAGCCTCAGTCTCCGCATCTGAAAATGGCATCATCCTCCTACCTGCCTCCAGCACAAGACACAGCCGGTGAAGGTGCTCTGGAAAACGGAAAGCTCTGGTCCCCGTGCTATTTAGAGGACATCATCTCTTCTCTGCCCCCCACAGCTCTTTATTTGAGCTCCTCTCCTCTGACACTTCTCACTGTCTGATCTCCCCACTAGGCATCGAGTAGCGATCAGAAGGGTGCAATTCAGACCAGGCCTTCTGGCCCCCAGTGCTGAGAGCTTTCCAGAACACCATTCACTCGGATTCGCTCCATTCCCTTCCTGAGCCCATCACCCGAGGCAAGGGAGTATCAAGCTTGAGGACCAGATCGTCATCCTCCGCCTACTGCCTTCCCCCCCTCATCTGGACTCGGCATATCCGAGACCCTGGCCAGCTGCACCGGCGCTGGGGTGGGCCGCGAGAGACCCAAACCCAAGTGGGCCAGGCAGGGCCAAGGAAGTGTGGGGAGACCATGTGGCCGGGGCTGGCAGCGGAGGAGGGAGGCGCTGACGCCGATTCCTGGGAAAGGCTCTTAGCGCTGCCGCCCAGGTCACAATACTAAAAATACCCAGGGCCTCTGGGGCTGTCTGCGGGCGGGGAAGGGCGACAAAGAGGGTCGGGGTCGGGGAGCTGGAGGGGACCACGGGAGCCGGGACGCCCCCTCTCTTTCCCCCTCACCCCATCAACCTCAGGAAAGTGGAGGGGCTGCCCCCTGGGGAGGTGCGGAGCTAAGCGCCGGGGAGAGGAAGGGGGTTGTTTACATAACTGAAGGTGCAGGGGAGAGGGGTGGAGAGAGCTGAAGAGATTTGGGGGGTCGGAGGCGGCCAGGGGCGCGGCCAGGGGAATGGAGCGCTCCCTCTTCGTCCTGCCCCACCCGCACCGGAGTCAGCGAGAGCGAAAGAATTCCCTAAAAGGGGACACGCCGCGACCGCGGGGGAAGGGGGGTAAGGCGGAGGGGTCCCCCGGCCGTTCCGCTCGCGCTCCGGTCCCCCCGGCCTCCCGCTGCACCTGCGCCCGCCCGGCGGAGCCCCTACCTGCCGCGCCCAGAGCCCCCGCTGACTCAGGCTGTCCGCTCCGGCGCGACGGCGGCGGGGGCGTGGTAGCGGGCCGCGCCGGCCGGGGTGGGGCTGCGCCTCCGGGTCTCCCCTGGGACCAACGGGCCTTGGGAGCCGGGAACGAGGAAGAGGCGGGAGGCGGAAGTGGGGGAGGGGCGGCGGCGGGCACACACGCTTCTGCCGGTCGCCCGGCGGCCGCAAGGAGCCCCTGCGGGCGCGATCGTTCGTAGTTCCAGGGCGGGCAAAAAGTTCCCGGCTCGCATCCCTCCTCCCCGCGACCCGTCGGGCCCCTCGGCGCTCCGCCCGGCTCCGCGCGCTCCCATACACTTGCTGCGCCCCGCCCGCCCGCGCGGACCCGCAGCGGGGATACGCGGGCTCTCGGCCCCTGCGCCCGGCTGCTCCCCGACTCCCGGGCAACCCCGACGCAAGCTCCACGCGCCGGCACCCGGACTACCCAGCACCCTCGGCCGCGCTCGGCACACTTAGGCGCGCACCTCTCGAAAAGGCGTATGCAGGGTCAGAGGGGCTGGGGACTCGCTGCCGCCCATCAGGGCAGGTGCACTGCGGCGGAGGCCCCCTGACCCTGGGACTCACCCCGCAGCCCCCGGTTCCCGGCTCCGGGATGGACAGGGCCGCCGTCCAGCCTTCCAGCGCACTGGGCGGGGTGGGCGCGGGGACGGGGCGGGTTGGGGGGTGGACGCCGGCGGGGAGCCAACTCCTCCGGGGTGCCAAGAGGGGCGCTGCGCGTCCCGGCTGGCGGGGGTGGAGGAGCGAAGCGGAAACTGTGGACCCAGAGGGGAAACGCTTGCCCCTCTCGCAGTGGCTCCTGGCTCAGACCAGGGCCAGAAGTCTCCTGGACCGAGGCTCTGTGCTCATTCTCCTCCTCCTCCCTTCCACCCTGTGCCCGTATGTAGCTCCAGAAACCGCGGGGTTGCGGGGGGTTGGGGGGCGTCTGTCGGAGATGCTTCTGCCGTGGGGTCACTCGATCGTTCATTCAACAAACATCCGCGAGCAAGCCGGAAACTAGGAGTCATCCTTGGCATCTCCCTGTCCTTCGCTGCCCACATTAAAACACATCTCCATTAACTGTCGATTCTCTTTCCTAAATATCTTTCCAATCCACCGTTCCTCTCCGTTTCCACCACCATCTCTCCCTTGGCTCCTACGGAAACCTTCTCTCTGGTTTTCTTGTACTCTGGTCCTGCTGCGCTCCATCCCCACAGCAGTTAGTCGTCACTGTAGACTCGAGAGTGCTAACCACGGAACCCCACATCAGTCATTTCAAAACCGCAGGTCCGATGTGCCACCCCTGCTTAAATCCCTCCTTTGTTAGAATGAAATCCGGGTGCTGATATCTGAGCTGAGTCTTAAAGAAATGAGTTCAACAAGCAGAGAAGAGGGGGAAGGGCATGTACAGAGGGACAGAGGTGTGAAAAGTCCGGACATATTCAGGCTTCCCTGTCAGGGGACCAGCACTCAGTACAAATACCTAAAGCTCTGCCTCGTCTATTGTTACTGAGATCCCTAAACAATCCCGTGAGATAAGTACAGCAAGCAGCTTTCCCATTATTTTACAAGCAAGGAAACCAGTTTGTGGGAGGCAAAAAGTGCAGTGGTTAGGAGCACAGACCTGGGAGTCAGGCCCTCTTGGGTGGTAAACCTAGCTCTGGTGTCTAGCCAGCTGTGTAAACAATTTCTCTGATCCTTGATTTCTTTGCCTATTAGGTAGGAATAATTAATCCCCTCCTCCTATGAGATAATTCATATAAAATGCTTAGTACAGGACTTGGGCACTCTGGAGATGCTCAATAAACAATAAACACTAGTTGTTTTGACTGTAATCGGTTCTGAGAAAGGGAGGAAACTGCTTTCTTCCACGAATTTCTGAAATTATAGAAAGTAGGCTCTAACCTTCTACAGAGCTTATTATGTGCCTGTCACTGTTCTAAGTGCTTTGCATGTATTAACTCTTTTAATCCTCTTAATAATCCTGTGAGGTAAATACTATTTTTACTTCCATTTTACAGATACAGAAACTGAGATATAGAGTGGTGAAGGAACTTGTCCAAGGCCTTACAGCAACTAAGTGATGGAGCAGAAATTCAAACCCAAGTAGGCTGCTTCCAGAGACTGTGCTTATAACCATGGCTCCCAGCCTGCTCTGCTTTTATCCCGTTGCAGTTTTCATCTTCCGAGAAATGTTTTGGTCAGTCTGATTCTTATTCCTCATTAATGGATGGAGTAGATACTTGGTCCCGTTTTCTAGCACAGAGGAATGAGGCCAAGTCAAAAGTACAGTGGATGAGAGCTCAGCTCCCAAAGTCACCTCCCCCCTTTTCAGGCGTATCCCTGGGAACAGGACTGCATGGATTATTTTGAGCCGTCCCCAAGATGGTGACAGATCAGGAACCTCTCTGTCCCTTTGCCAGATATTTGCCACATACAAGGGTGGAAGGGGAAAAAGCATCCAAGTTAGAAATAATTCACAGGGCTAAGCTGGAAGGGTATCAGCCAAGAGAAAGGCCCAGGCAGCAGACCCAAGGGTGGATGGCAAAAGGAGTTGAAAGGATCGGTGAAAAAGTAGATGGCTTAGACTTCTGCGTTCCATCTAGGATGCCAAAAGCTGGGAAGAGCATCATTACCACCCTAATAACAATTTTTTTAAACTGTTAGGTAATTATAAAATTATTACTTTTGTCAAACCCATCAGCGAGCTAAGGCTGCAGAGCAACTAATTAACCTGAATTCCAAAGAAGGACAGGCACCTCCAAGAAGAAATAGGCTGTAGGCACTGGCACACCTCTTAAGTAGGAGGAAGGCAAGGTTTCCATGCAAACAGGTAAGAAGAGTTCAGCTACACTTTTTATTGCTAAAGGCCAGGTGTGGCTAGCATGAGAGTATAGAATCCTTGGGAGTCACAGACACTAAAAGTAATCATAGAAAGAACAGAACCAAACTTTGTTCAACTCCTGACAAGATTGGCTCAATTCTCAACACTAATGGCCTAAGAAAAGAAGAGATATGACAATTTCCAGGCAAAAATCATTTTGACCTCAGCCTCTACTGTTCTACACATTATGTCCAGGAATCAAAAATTACAACACACACATCAAAAGCAGTTTAAGAAAAACAAAAAACCCTATTGTCAAGAGACAAAGCAATCAACAGAACCAGATAAACTCTCTGGAGTTATCTGCCAGAAAATTTAAAGCAACTATAACAATATGTGAAAGGCTCTGTTGGAAAATATGGACAACATGCATAAACAGAAGGGGAGTTTTAGCAGAGAGATGGGGACTATAAAAAGGAGTCATATGGAAAATGCTAGAAATTTTAAAAACCTGTAACAGAGATGAAGAATGCCTTTGACAGCCTCATCAGTAAACTCAACACAGCTGAGGAAAGAATCAGTGAACTTGAAGATAGGTCAACAGAGACTACCCAAACTGAAACAGAAAGAGAAAAAAAAGAGTGAAACAAAACAGAACAAAACACCCAGAAGATCCAAAGCTATCATGTGCATAATTTGAATCCCAGAAAGAGAAAGAGATAGAGATAGAAACACACACACACACATTTGTAGAAATAATGGTCAACAATTTTCCAAAAATAATGAAAGAACCACAGAGCCAAGAAAATCACAGAATCAAAAAAAAAAAACATTAAATACCAACAAACACACACACACACACAAAATATGATCTATCATATTCAAACTGTTGAAAACCCAAGATAAAGAGAAAATCTTGACGGCATCAAGAGGAAAACGACACAGTACCTACAGAGGAACAAAGATAAGAATTACAGTGGGCTTCCCTGGTGGCGCAGTGGTTGAGAATCTGCCTGCCAATGCAGGGGACACGGGTTCGAGCCCTGGTCCGGGAAGATCCCACATGCCGCAGAGCAACTAGGCCCGTGAGCCACAACTACTGAGCCTGCACGTCTGGAGCCTGTGCTCCACAACAAGAGAAGCCACCGCAATGAGAAGCCTGTGCACCACAACAAAGAGTGGCCCCCACTCGCTGCAACTAGAGAAAGCCCGCACGCAGCAACGAAGACCCAACGCAGACAAAAATAAAATAAATTTTAAAAATAAATAAATTTATTTAAAAAAAAGATAATTGTCTAAAGCAAAAGAGTAGCAATACATGGTGGGTGTAGAGCATATATTAAAGTAAAATGTATGACAATCACAGTAGTAAAAATGATGGGAATTAGAAACACACTGTGAAAGAGTCCTTCTGCTATATAAGAAGTGGTATAATATTATTTGAAGATTGACTATGACTAATTGAAGATATATATTGTAAATGCAAGGGAAACCACTAAAAAAATGTTTAAAGAGGTATAAATAACAAGCCAATAGTGGAGACAAAATAGAGTCATAAAAGTATTGGGAAGCATCCTCCCTGGGCCTCTTTGTGTTCAACATATCAAGATTGCAAGGATCTGACTTCTCTTTCACCTGGGCCCTTGCTCAGGATTAATACAGCTGGCAGCTCTGAGAAATAAAACCAGGTCTTTCTCAGACAAAGGCAGGCTTGCTGACTGCTTGCTATAAAAGTGCTGGGCCTGGGTTCCTCAGCCATGATGCAAAGCCACTGTGTGTGTACCATGCATCTGGGACCACTGTATCACTTGTTGAACTTCAGGCTGAAGGAATCAACACAAAACTATGCTGATGTTCATGTTGTTTGATGTTCTATGAGTAATAAACTGTCTTGATTGGATGCAGTAAGTCTTATTGTCTCCTTTTGGTACCCATGAGGTTTTTCTCTGACAAAACATAATCAATTAATCCAAAGTAAGGGGGGAAAAGAGGAAAAACAAAAAAAAAGCACAGATGAAAAAATAGAAAACAAATAGTGCGATGGAAGATTTTCATCCAATTGTGTGAATGAATAGCAACCAATTAAAAGACAGGTTAGTAGACTGGGGAAAAAAAAGCAAGAGGCAATAATATGCTGTCTACAAGAAACCCAGTTTAACTATAAGGAAATATATGAGTCAAAAGTAAATGGATGGAATAAGATATACCATGCAAACACTAATCAAAGTAAATTGGAGTAGTGATATTAATATCAGAAAAAGTAGACTTCGAAAGAAGGACTATTACCAGGGATGAAGAGGGACATTACATAACGATAAAAGGTTGTTCATTTCACCAAGAAGACTTAACAATCATAAATGTGTATGTGTACATCTATTAACAGAGCTTCAAAAACACAAGATAAAAATAGACCTAAAATAAGAAAGAGAAAAATCCATAATACAGTTAGAGGATTCAGCACTTCTCTCTCAGTAATCAATAAAACAAGTAGAAAATAAAACTAAGGATACAGAAAACCTGAACACTACCAACTAGCTTGTTCTGATTGACATTTTTATAGCACTTTACCAGCAGACTAAACATTCTTTTCAACTGCACATAAAACATTCACCAAGATACATCTTCTGGGCCATGAAACAAACCTCAACAAATTTAAAAGAATTTAAATCATACAAAATATGTTTTATGACTATAAAAGAATGAAAATATAAATAAAAACAGAAAGAGATCTGGAAAACACCCCAATACTTGGAAATAAAACACAACACTTCCAAATAACCCATGAGTCAAAGATGAAGTCCAAAAGGAAATTAGAGAAATATCTTGATTGAATAAAATTGAAATGTAGCAACCAGCCACCAAAAAAGCTCCCAATGTTCCTTGCCTTCTGTTTATTCATACTTTTGCGTCGTCCTCTTCTGCACTGTATCAAGGTTACTTTATGTGGTCAATAAGGCATGGCAGATGATGGTACATCACGTCCAAAATTAGGATTAAAAAAATTGGAAAACCCAGCGCTTCCATCTTGGGTGTGTGTTCTCTCTATTGCTTGGATCACTCACTCTGGGGGAAGCAGGCTATTATGTTGTCTGCAGCCCTACAGAGAGGCCCATGTACCAAGGAACTGAAAGTTCCAGCCAACAGCCAGTGAAGATCAGAGGCCAGCCAGCAACCCCATGAGTGATCATGGAAACAGATTCACTGGCCCCAGTAGAGCCTTTGGAATGACTGCAGCCCAGGCCAGCAGCTTGACTGCAACCTCGGGAGAGACTGCGGCAGAATCATCCAGCTACAGCAGTCCTGGATTCCTGATGCTCAAAACCTTTGAGTTGATAATACTTCTTTTTTTTAAACTGCTAAATTTGGGGATGATTTGCTACGCAGCAATAGATAACACATAGGGATTTTGGTATGGAACAGGGTGCCACTATCACAGCACTCTGAAATATGGGACTGGCAGTGGACTGGCCATAGACTTGGGAAGAGTGTACTCAAAGCCCAAAATGCCTTGAAAAAGCTCTTAATAGAAGCCTCGTGCCTTTGATAAGATTGCAGCCAGGGTATACAGGAAAGTCAGGTAAACACTACTGGGAACTGGGGAAAGAGGAATTCCTGTTATGCTGTGGCAGTTTAGCAACCCTGTTGCCTGTGGTAAAGTGGAAAGCAGAAAACGTGCCCAATGAGTTGGGATCTGGCTAAGGATATTTCCAAATCAAGTGTTGAAGGGGCCACCTGGTGTCTTCTTGCTCCTTATAGTAAAACGCAAGAGGGGAGAGAGAAACTAAAGCAGTAGTTCTCAAATGAGAGTGATGGCGCCTGGGGCGGGGAGGCGGGGAGGGGAGGAGCGCGGGTGTGTGTGTGTGTGTGTGTGTGTGTGTAGGGACATTTGGCAATGTCTGGAGACATTTCTGGTTGTCAAAACTGGAGAGGGGACTTCCCTGGCCGGTCCAGTGGTTAAGACTCCGTGGTTCCAATTCAGGGTTAGATCCCTGGTCAGGGAACTAAGATCCCACATGCTGCATGGCAAGGCCAAAAAAAAAAAAAAATCTGGAGAGGTTGCTACTGGCATCTAATTAGTAGAGGCCAGGGATGCTGCTAAACATTTTATAATGCGCAAGACAAAACCCTCTTACCACCCACCACCTCCCTCTCCACGAAAAAGAATTATCCTGCCTGAAATGTCAGTAGTGCTGAGGTGGAGAAATCCTGAACTAAGAGGAAGGACTGTTAACTATGAAGGAGCCAGGACTTCACGGTAGAAAATTCTCACTCTCTCTAAATGGCAAATGATAGTAAAGTTAAAAAAATGGTTTCCTAAATTGAAAAAAGAGGGGATATATGTATATGTAGAGCTGATTCGTTTTGCTGTACAGTAGAAACTAACACAACATTGTAAAGCAACTCTACTCCAATAAAAATTAATTAAAAAAAAAAAGGTTTCCTAGCAAAGCTCAAATCCAGAGCATTACCAGAAGAACATGGTCCGAGAATGTGACTATCAAATCTTTTGTTTGCATCTCAGGAAGATTCAAGACAATGCATTAGAGTAGTCTTCAGTCAGATAAAAGACCTCTAAAGAAATGATGGGTGTGCCTCACAGATCCTTTGAATCAAGCAAGAAGGATTCTAGAAAGCTTAAGGGTGTTGCCCCTTAGCCAATTCAGCAGAAGCCTAATAGAGAAAAGGGCTTATCTCAGAGAAATTTGGGGCATGGCTTTTGTCTAATAGTGTGGATCTGAATAAGATTCAGAGTGACCCACAAGTTCTTAAAAGGATTCTATATCCAGAAACATCTCCACTTGGACTTAGAGGGATAAAGAGTGTATAACATGAAAAAAAGATTTTTAGTTCTGAACAAGATGGAGTAGATGCCTTCCTCTCTTTCCCTCCCACTAAGTGCAGCTTAACATGCTGGGCATTATATATATATATATATAAAACAAACGTAAACATAGTTGGCAGACCAGCTAGGAACCCGAGAACACAAATGACACAGCAGTGAGTCCCTGGGTTTTCTTTTTGCTAGGGGTCTGGAGAAGCCAAACAGGCACAGACAAAAATCCCCCCCATGAAAAGCCTGTTCTCTCTTGTCAAAGGACTGGGAAAGAGGCACCCTAGCAAGACAGAAATCTTTTGACATGAAGTGCCCCCTCCAGCAAAATACTAGAGGAAAAACCTCACTCCCAGTCTTTGTCTCGTGGTAACAAGGCACCTCTCCCTCTCACCTCCAGATGGCGTTATGTGAGAGGAGGCGGAATGGGGAGCCTGGGCTTCATCACTGCCCAGCAGTAACAAGTACCCCTCCCCACAGTTTCCATGATGTCAGTGGAGGCCATGTGGGGAGGCAGGCTGCCCTCCCCACCCAACAGTAAGGAGGCACCGCTCCCTCCCCTCAATGTAAAGGTGGCCAAGTGTGGAGCCTGGAGGCCCACCTCCGCCCAGCAGTAATGAGGCAACCAACCTTCCAACCCTCCCCTCCCCCTACAGGGTGGTGCCAGTGGGGGCCATGTGGGCAGCCTGGACTTTCTGCA
The DNA here is from genome assembly GCF_965194805.1 of Balaenoptera borealis. Classification (NCBI taxonomy): domain Eukaryota; kingdom Metazoa; phylum Chordata; class Mammalia; order Artiodactyla; family Balaenopteridae; genus Balaenoptera; species Balaenoptera borealis. The sequence goes on from NC_138872.1 coordinate 15,486,970, forward strand.
CGCCCACCTGGTGGTAAAGAGTTGGTGCCCCTATCTCACTGGCCCAGGACAGTAGAGGCCTACCAATACAGAAGAGTTAAATGAGATCCAGAGTCTCACCACATAATTTCTGAAATATCCAGGTCATAAATGAAAATAATTCACCATACCAAGAACCAGGAAAATCTGAACTTGGACAAGTAAAGACAATCAACAGATGCTAGTGGATCACAGTGCTGTTGGAATTACCTGACAGGGATTTAAAAACAGTCATTATAAAAATGCTTCATCAAGCAATTGCAGGACTTCCCTGGTGGCACAGTGGTTAAGAGTCCACCTGCCAATTCAGGGGACACGGGTTCAAGCCCTGGTCCGGGAAGATCCCACATGCTGCAGAGCAGCTTAGCCCGTGCACCACAACTACTGAGCCTGCGCTCTAGAGCCCGCGAGCCACAACTACTGAAGCCTGTGAGCCTAGATCCCGTGCTCCGCAACAAGAGAAGACACCGCAATGAGAAGCCTGCGCACTGCAACGAAGAGTAGCCCCCGCTCGCCGCAACTAGAGAAAGCCCGCGCACGGCAACAAAGACCCAACGCAGCCAAAAATAAATAAATAATAAATTTATTTATTTAAAACAAAAAAAAAAACAAGCAATTGCAAACTTTTTGAAATACTGGATTGGCCAAAAAGATGTTATGGAAAAACACAAATGAACTTTTTGGCCAACCCAATAAATGAAAAAATAAAAATCTCAGGGAAGCAAATAGAAGATACAAAGAAGAACCACATAGAAATATTAGAACTGAAGAAAAAGTAACTGTACTGGGTCGAATAGTGTCCTCCAAAAATTCATGACTACCTAACACCACAGATTGTGACCTTATTTGGAAATAGGGTCTTTGCAGATGTAATTAGTTAAGGTGAGGTTGTACTGGATTAGGGTGGGCACTCAGTCCAATAACTGGTATCTTTATAAGAAGACACACAGGCGAAAACACCATGTGAAGATGGTGGCAGATATCAGAATGATAGATCTCAAGCCAAGGAATGCCAAGGATCGCTGGCAATCACCAAACACTAGGAAAGAGGCATGGAACAGATTCTCCCTTGGAGATTCCAGAAGGAACCAACACCTTGATTTTTGGACTTTTGGCTTCCAGTACTGTGTGAAAATAAAATTCTGTTGTTTTAAGCCATCAAGTTTCTGGTAATTTGTTACAGCAACCCTATGAAACTTACACAAATTAGTTTAAATTTTTTAATTTTTAATTTAAAATTTTAAAAAAAAACCCTCACTGGATAGGCTCAATAGAAGAATGAAAATAACATATGAAAGGATTGGTGAATTTGAAGATAGAACAGTAGAAATTACCCAATCTGAAAAACAAGGAAAATTAGATTTTAAAGAAGAAGGAAGGAAGGAAAGAAGGGAGGGAGGGAGGAAGGGAGAAAGGAAGGACAGAGCCTCAGCAACCTGTGAGACAATAACAAAAGATTTAACATTTGTGTCACTGGAGTCTCAAGTGGAGGGAAAAGAAGTGGAACTGAAAAAGCATTCAAAGAAATAATGGCTGAAATTTCCCCAAATTTAACAAAGACCTACACCCCCTCCCTATTTTTGAATTCTCCCTTTTGAAAAGATCAATAAAATTGACAAACCTCTGACAATATTGACAAAGAAAAAAGAAGAGAGAGAGTGACCTAAACTCTCAATATCATGAGTGCAACAGAAGATATCCCTACAGACTCTGCAGATGTTGTAAAGATAATAAGGGACCAATAGGAACAATTCTACACACATAAATTCGACAACTTAGATGAAAAGGACCAATTCCTCAAAAAGTACAAACTGCCAAAATTCATCCAACATGAAATAATTTAAATAACTCTATAACTATTACAGAAATTGAATTTGTAGTTAATTAAAAACAAAACACCAAAATAACACAAAATTCTTGAAAAAGAAATCCCCAGGCCCAGATAGTTTCACTGGAGAAACCTACACAACATTTTTAGAAGAATTAATACCAATTTTATACAATCTTTTTCAGAAAATGGAATAGGAGGGAACACTTTTCCACTTATTTTATAAAGCTAGTATTACCTTGATACCAAAACCAGACAAAGACAGTACTGAAATAAAACAAAACACAATAGACACATTTCATCTAAGTTAACAGATTTGAGGGCATAGAGTTATTCACGATGTTCCTTTATTATCCTTTAGATGTCCCTGAGATCAGTGGTGATGGCCCCTCTTAAATTTCTTTTTTTAAATATTTATTTAAAAAATAAATAAAATAAAATAAAAAATTTATTTAAAATAAAAATAAAATTTAAAAAAATTCTTTTAAAAAAATATATTTATTTATTTATTTATTTGACTGCGTCGGGTCTTAGTTGCCGCACTCAGGATGTTCGCTGCCATGTGCGCTGGCTCTAGAGCGCACTGGCTTAGTTGCCCCGTGGCACGTGGGATCTTAGTTCCCTGACCAGGAATCGAACCTGGGTCCCCTGCATTGGAAGGTGTATTCTTAACCACTGGGGCACCAGGGAACTCCCTTAAATTTCTAATATTGGTAATTTATGTCTTCTTTTTTTTCTTGGTTAGTCTGGCCAGAGGTCTGTCAATTTTATTTATTTTTCCAAAGGATCCGTTTTTGGTTTCATTGATTTTCTCTATTGTTTTCCTATTTTCAATTTCATTGACTTCTCCTCTAATTTTTATTACTTCTTTTATTTTGCTTGCTTTAGGCTTAAATTGCTCTTCTTTCTCTAGTTTTATAAGGTGAAAGCTTAGATTGATTTCTGATCTTTCTTCTTTTCTAATATACGCATTTAGTGCTATCAATTTCCCTCTAAGCACTGTTTTCACTGCATCCCACAAATTTTGATAAGCTGTATGTTCATATTGTTCAAAATATTTTTAAATTTATCTTGAGATTTCTTTTGATCCATGTGTTACTTAGTAGTGTGTTGTTTAATCTCCAAATATCTTAGAATTTCCAGCTATCTGTTATTGGTCTCTAGTTTGTTTCCATTTTGGCTTGAGAATACACTTTGTATGATTCCTACTTTTAAAAATCTGATCAGGTAGGCTTTATGGCCCAGAATGTGGTTTATCTTGAACGTTCCATATGAGCTTGAAAAGAATGGGTATTCTGCTGTTCTTGGATGAAGTATTCTATAAATTTTATAGAATTTTATAGTATAAAAGCCAATTAGATCAAGTTGACTGATGGTGGTGTTCAACTATATCCTCACTGATTTTCTGCCTGCTTGATTTACCAAGTATTGAAAGAGTGGTGTTGAAGTCTCCAACTGTAATAGTGGATTTATCTATTTCTCTATGGCGTTCCACCAGTTTTTTGGGGTGTTTTTTAAAAAATATTTATTTATTTATTTATTTATCTGCACCGGGTCTTAGTTGCGGCTCGCGGGATCTTCATTGCCACGTGCAGATCTTCATTGCAGCATGCGGGATCTTTTAGTTGCAGCATGAGAAATCTTGGTTGTGGCATGTGCGATCTAGTTCCCTGACCAGGGATCAAACCTGGGCTCTCTGCATTGGGAGCACGGAGTCAGCCACTGGACCACCAGGGAAGTCCCCGGAGTTCCACCAGTTTTTACCTCACATATTTTGACACTCTGTTGTTAGGGACACACACATTAAAGATTGTTTGTCTTCATGGAGAATGGACTCCTTTATTATTATTTAATGCCCTTCAGCACCGATAATGTTCCTTGTTCTGAAGTCTGCTTTCTCTGAAATTAAGATAGCTACTCCAGCTTTTTTTTTTTTTTTTGATTGGTGTTAGTATGGCACATCTTTCTCCATCCCTTTGCTTTTAAACTATCTGTGTCTTTTTATTTAAAGTGGTATTTTTTTAAAGACAGTATATAGTTGGGTCTTATTTTTTTTATCTACTCTGACAGCCTCAGTCCTTCAATATTTAATATTTAGGCCAGTCACAAAGTGATTACTGATATAATTAGTATAAACATCTACCATGTTTATAACTTTTCTATTTGTTGTACTTGTTCTTTGTTTCTTTTTCTTTCTTTCCCTTTTTCTGCTTCTTTTGTTTTAATTAAGCATTTTATAAAATTCTATTTTCCTCTCCTTCCTTAGCTTATAAATTGTACTTCTTTTTAAAAATTTTTAGCTGTTTCCCTAGTCTGTAGCATATGTTTACAACTAATTTAAGTTCACTCTCAAACTATACCAGTTCAAGGGTAGTACAGGTACCATATAAAAGGACCTATATCCATCATAAAAATAGACATAAAAATCTTCAACAAAATATGAGCAAATTGAGTCTAGCAAACATAAAAAGAATTAAACACCAAAACCAAGTGAGGTTTATTCAGAGATGCAAGCCTAGTTCAATATTCAAGTCAGTTAATGTAATCAACCATAATAATTAACAAAAGAAAAAAATCACAGGATCATATCAACTGATGCAGAAAAATCATAAAATTCAGTGGCTATTCATGATAAAAACTCAACAAACTAAGAATAGAGGGTAACTTTGAACTTGATAAAGACCACCTAGAGAAAACCTACAGCTAACATCATACTTAATGGTGAAAGATAAGATGTTTTCCCCTTAGCATCAAGAACAAGGCAAGGATGTCTGCTCTCACCACTTTTATTCAAAATGGTACTGGAAGTCATAGCCAGAACAATAAAATAAGAAAAGGAAATTAAAGGTATACAGATGTGGGAAGAAAATATTTGCAAGTCACACATCTTACAAAGGACTCGTATCTAGAATATATAAAGAACTCTCAAAACTCAACAGTAAAAAAACAAACAATCCAATTAGAAAATGAGCAAAAGATATGAACAGATATTTCACCAAAGAGGATATAGAGATGGCAAATAAACACATTAAAATATGCTCAACATCAATAGCCAGTAGGGAAATGCAAATTAAAAGCATGATGAGATATCACTACACATCTATTTTATACCATTTAATTAAAAATTAGTGACCATACTAAAAGCAGGTCAGGATGCAAAGAAGCTAGATCAGTCAAACATTGCTGGTGGAATGTAAAATGATATAGTCACTCTGGAAAATAGTTCGGCGGTTTCTTAGAAAACTAAACATATACTTACCATATAATCTAGCAATCATACTCCTTGGCATTGATTACAGAGAAATTAAAACTATGTCCATGTTAAACCTGACCATGAGTGTTCATGTCAGCTTTATTTGTAATAGCCCTAAATGAGAAACAACCCACATGTTCTTCAGTGGGTGAATGGTTAAACAAATTGTGGTACATCCATACTGTGGAATAATACTCGGCAAAAAAGCAACAAATAATTGATACACACAACTGGATGGATATCAAGGGCATTATTCTAAGTACAAAAAAAGCCAAGCTTGCAATGTTACATACTGTATGATTTCATATATATAACATTCCTGAAATAATAAAAATATAGAAATGGAGATGGGGGACTTCCCTGGTGGCTCAGTGGTTAAGAACCCGCCTGCCAATGCAGGGGACACGGGTTCAAGCCCTGGCCCGGGAAGATCCCACATGCCTCAGAGCAACTAAGCCCGTGCGCCACAACTACTGAGCCTGCGCTCTAGAGCCCATGTGCCACAACTACTGAAGCCCGCACGCCTAGAGCCCGTGCTCCGCAACAAGAGAAGCCACTGCATGTGAAGCCCGTGCACTGCAACGAAGAGTAGCCCCCGCTCGCCGCAACTAGAGAAAGCCCGCGCGTAGCAATGAAGACCCAACACAACCAAAATAAATAAATAAAATAAATAAATTTTTTTAAAAAAATAAAAAAAGAGAGATATTTGTACACCCATGTTCATAGCAGCATTATTCACAGTAGCCAAAAAGGCGGAAGCAACCCAAGTGCCCACCAGTGGATGAGTAGATAAACAAAATATGGTCTATACGTACAACAGAATATTATTCAGCCTTAAAGGAAGGGAATTCTGCTATAACATGATGAACCTTGAGGACATTATGCTAAGTGAAATAAGCCATCACAGCAAGACAAATATTGTATGATTCCATTCACATGAGGTCCCTAGAGCAGTCAAATTCATAGAGACAGAAGGTAGAAGGGTGGTTGCCAGGGCTGAGGGGGAGTAGGGAATGGGGAGTTGTTATTTAGTATTGAGTTTCAGTTTTGCAAGATGAAAAGAGTTCTGGAGATGGATGGTGGTGATGGTTACACAACAATGTGAATGTACTGAACACTACTGAACTGCCCACTTAAAATGTTTAAGATGGTAAATTTTGTTACGTGTATTTACCACAACTGAGAAAAACAGAGTGGTGGTTTCTCACTCAAGTGCCTTGGATTTGGTCCAAAAGGCTGACCAGCTGTGTGTCCTTGGGTGTCGCTATTCCCATAAATGGTTATTCCTGTGTAAACGGAAGAGACAAACAAGACAGAATATGGGAATTTGCTTTAGGAGCCATTGCTGGGGTACAATGTCTGGTCAGGGAGAATGCCCTGCCCCCTTGGGGATGAACTCCCTAAGCTTCCAAAGGGAGGGAAGTGAGTGACGATGAAAAGAACAGACTAGAACAGAACGGCGGAGGCGCTGGGCCAGCCCCTGGAGCTCAATCAAGCCCCGTTGCCTCGGTTGCTGGAACGCTCCCAGGATGCTCTGACCCTCAGGACAAACTCCAAGCCCCTCAGCGTGTGATCGAGCCCTTAGCAGTCTGTGTTTCGCTCACTCTTCCAGGTTTGGTCACTGCCACTCTGGGCTCCTACTTTCCACTCCAGCACATACACCAGTTCATAATTCCCTCCCACACCTGTACTTTTAAAATCCCGTCTTTTGAGAGTGTCCTGCCCACCCCACAGCCCTCTGCCTGGAGACCATACTTCTCCTTTGTTCCTCATCACCATCTCTGTGAAGACTTCCCTGGCCTCCACACACTGCTCCTCTGTGTTCCAGCAGCGCCCGCCCCCCAACCCTTATCATAGGTAATGCCATTTATTTCACTTTTTCACGAAATACTTAGTGGGTACCTATTGTCAGTCAGGCACTATTCTAGGCTCTGAGGGGTTAGCAATGAAGAGAACAGCCAAAAGTCCCTGCCCTTGAGGAACCCATATTCCAGAAGGACCTCTCCCCTGGGCCTGTGTGCCATCCTCAGTGGGGAGCGCCCAGCGGGGCCCCAGCCCTTGGTGCCCAGGTGCTGTGTGGCGGGGATAGATGACCCTGATGCAGCCCACCAGAGTCCAGCAGGGTCCAGGAAGAGCTGAAATCGCGCAGGGAGAGGGAAGCAGAGGAGACACGGAGAGTGCTGAGGCAGACAGAGGGAGGGGGCGGGGGTGTGCTCTGTGCCTTCCTTCCCAAGTCACCTCCTCGGTTTCTTCCCTGGTCCACAGTGTGTTTTACCACCCGCTTATCTTTGCCCTAATAATAAAGGGCATGTACATGTAAGAAGCTGTTCAGTAGTCTGGTCTTGGTCCATCACCCCTAAAAGGCAGAGCTAAGCACCCCAGATGCACGCACACCCCTCCGCCCTGGTATGGTGTGGATTTGGTTCCCACACTGGGTTAGGTACCAGACTGGCTGACTGAGTGAGGTAGTGCCCGAGAAGCTCTATCTCACAAGCTCTTCTGATTATTCAGATGCAGCCAGCTGGGCAGATTACTCAGAGCAGCCTGAGCTGTTAAAATCTCCCATGATCTGTCCCCAGCCCTTCACCACGACTCCGCCTCCGCCCTCATCTCCTGACGCCACTCCTTCCCCCCTTCCCTCACCTCCTCCAGGTCTCTCCTCAAATCTCATCTTGTCGGTGAAATGGTCCCATTCCATCCTTTTTAATACAGCAAAGCTTCTACCTTTGTTCTCCCTTTCCGGCCCACACTGTTTACTTTTCTCCACACACTTACTCCCATCCAACATTAACAGAAGCATGCTGGAACCAACTCTGAGGGCTTACAAAAGCCTATGACGTTTTTAGGAACTTGGTTGGCTGGTTGTTAAGCAATGCCATCATTAAAAATTAAAGTATACCAACTTCATTAAGTTAATGATATTAAAAACAAAGGTGAGGGGCTTCCCTGGTGGCAAAGTGGTTAAGAATCCACCTGCCAATGCAGGGGACACGGGTTCGAGCCCTGGTCCGGGAAGATCCCACATACCACAGAGCAACTAAGCCCGTGCACCGCAACTACTGAGCCCACGTGCCACAACTACCAAAGCCCAAGCACCTAGAGCCCGTGCTCCACAACAAGAGAAGCCACCGCAATGAGAAGCCCACGCACTGCAATGAAGAGTAGCCCCCGCTCACCGCAACTAGAGAAAGCCTGCATGCAGCAACGAAGACCCAACCCAGCCAAAAATAAATAAATAAAAAATAAATTTTAAAAAAATAAAAGATAAAAGCAAAGGCGAAAAATGCTCAAACTCATCACTTTCTAATTTTTACTACCTTTTGCTATTATCTATGATCTTGAGAATCTTTACAGCTGTAGAAATATGGTAGAAATATATAATATATAATGGCATGCTACTGTGCATTTCTGTTCAACACTGCATTCAGTGACATCACACTGGTAGCTTGAAATCAGCCCTGGTAGGAGTATTTACACCACAGAAATAGGTAAGTGTGATAAATCAGGTTTTGATTTACTGTTCTGTTGACTGTCTAGACCAGCAGTTGGCCACGGGCCAAATCCAGCCCACCATTTCTGTAAATAAACTTTATTGCAATACAGCCAGGCCCACTCATTTCCATATCTGTGGCTGCTTTCACATCCCAAGAGCAGTTGAGTAGATGCAACTACATGGCCAGCAAAGTCTAACACATTTACTATCTTGCTCCTTACAGAAGAAACTTGCCGACCCCCGGTCTAGCCTTAAGAAAGTAATGGAGGAAATGTTAATAATGTAGATTAAATGTAAATGTGTCCTGTCTATAGCTGCTACAGGCAGATCTCATTTTTTTTCGCTTTACTGCGCTTCACAGATAGTGCGGTATTTACAAATTGAAGGTTTGTGGAAACCCTAGTTGAACAAGTCCATAGGCGCCATTTTTTCAACAGCATTTGCTTGCTTCGTGTCACTGTGTCACATTTTGGTAATTTTCACAATATTTCAAACTTTTTCACTATTATACTTGTTATGGTGATCTGTGACCTTTGATGTTGCTACTACGACTTCCTGAAGGCTCAGATGATGATTATTGTTTTTTAGCAATTAAGTATTTTTAAATTAAGGTATGTACATTTTTTTAGACATAATGCTATTATTGCACACTTAATAGACTACAGTATAGTGTAAACATAACTTTCATATGCACTGGGAAACCAAAAGATTCAGGTAACTCACTGTATTGCAGTGGTCTGGAACCGAACCTGCCATATCTCTGAGGTATGCCTGTACATTGTAAATAGTCACACACACGCAAAAAAAGCTGAGCAAATATACTCCCGCTTTTGAAAACTGTGATCTAGTACAGCAAATAAGTCGATCAGGTCATTGAGAAATGAGTTGAATTCCAACATCTTTGTTCTTTCACTTTTTCACTTTCTTACATCAACATTCATGTTGGAACTACACTTGTTCATCAGTTACAACCATAGGTTGACTATGGATGCAAGAGTTAGGCAAAATTCAAGAAAAGTATACTGTAAGAATAAACTGGCTATACCGAATTCACAATAAAGAGTATTGTAGAATTTTATTAGATTTCTTTCAGTAAAATTTATGATAAACACACATTCACACACACATATACACACTTTGTTTCAGAGAGCCCCTTGTTAAACCTTTACAAGCACACACACTCTCCACTAGAATGTAAGTTCCTTGATGGTAGGAATTGGTTTTTTTTTATTCCAGCGCTTTAGAACACACCTAACACATAGCAGATACACAGTCAACATATGTGACATGAATGAACAGATGAGCATAGTTGGGAACCCACGTTTCATGGGTTGATGGTCAGACCTTATGTTTCCAGCTCCAACATTATCCAGCTGTGTGGATAAATTATTTAATTTCTTTGAACCCTGGCTTCTTTATTAAAAAAAAAAAAAAAAAAAGACGGGGGGATCTTCCTACCTCACAGGGAGGTGGTGACAATATACGCCTCTGCCTGGCACCTACTAGGCTTCTCCACACACAGGAGTTTCCTCCTCACCCTCCACCCCTGCCACCCACATACTCCTTGGAGACTCAGCCCTGCCACTGTCACACATTTCAGTGATGTCACAGCCCCCTCCCTGGGAGCCCCAGCACAATCATCCTGGTGCCCAGCCTGAGCGCTGGCTGAGCTGAGAGGGGCAGGGGGCAGGCAGTGCCTGGTACCAGTCTCACTCCAGCTGTCTCTGAGGCCTCACAGCTCCAGCACGAGTCCACCAGCAAAGAAGAGGCCCAAGAATAGAGTGGTTTCCAAGGTTGGATTTGGGACTAGACCCAGTGGGGGTCTCAACAAAGAGTCCAACCATGCCCAGGATGGGGGCCTTCCAGCCTGGGGGGAAGAGGGAGAGGTGAAGGGTGAAGGGGGGCCAGGAGAGTTAGAATGGGCTCCCTGTTTCTACCCCCAAACCAAGGTGACAAAACTCCCAGTCTAGGGTTGGTCACACCAAGCCCAGCCCAATGGGGAGGCATTATGGAGGCGTTCGGGGGATTCCTACTGTGTTAGCATTCCCTCTCGCTCTCTCTCTCTCTCCCTCTCTCTCTCTCTCTCTCTCCCTCTCTCTCTCTCTGTCAGATGCAAGATGAGGAAGCACAGGACAAGATACAGCAGCCTGTCAGCAAAGTAATTGTGCGGAACCGACTTAAAGCGGTGAGAGGTGCCCCATTCCGGTGTCTGCTTAGGAGAGCCTGAGCCCCCATGCAGTGCTGCTCCTGGCTGCCAGGCCGAGTGACCCGGAAGGAGTCACCTGGCCCTGCCCTGAGCTGAGCTGAGCCAAAGTCCGGGGGGCGGGGTGGGACGCTATCCCAGGAAAGCTGAAGCTTCCGTTTTTCTGGCTCCTCGCCCCTGGCAGGTGCTAAAAAACTTGTCGCTCTTGAAGCTGCTCAAGAGCTCGAACCCTCGGACCCAACAGCTGCATAACCTGGCCAGAAGGTGTTGGAATTCACTGCTCAGAGTTCCGAAGATGCTCGGGGTCTCCTCCGGGTGAGCATGGCCCGCCCATGGCCCCTAACACGGGCCCGATAGCCACCTTTGCTAGGAACAGGCACTGTGCTACGGCATTTCGAAACCTGCATTTTGACTAGGCTCTGCGAGAAAGGTAGTTATTTATTAGCCCTATTTTACCGATGACGAGCTGAGGCTTAGGAGATGTTGTAACTCATCCCGTTAACTGGACTGGGAAGTGGCGGAGCTAGGATTGGAAGCCGTTCCCGTCTGATATCAGAGCTGCTGTCATCACCCTGGCCATCCTCATCCAACCACGGGACTAACCACCACCTGGTGCTCTGAGCAAGAGGGGCCACCCCTTCTGCCTCTCCCAAGTCAACACCGCGCAGAGATTCACCTGCAAACTAGTCATCCTGCTGAGGCTCCGTTTCCTCACAAGTCACATCAGGATGCTAAGAAAGCTGACATGAGGCACCTGCTAAGTGCAAAGCATTTTCCCACTTAGTTTATTCTTCACAAAAATCCTATTAGGTAGACGGAATTATCCCAGTTTTACACATGAGGAAACTAAGGCTCTGACAGGTTACCTTTCCTGCCCCAAATCACACAAATGGTAAGGGGCAGAAGCAAATTTGAACCCCAGTTTGTCTCCAAAGCCTGTGCTCTCCAAGCCGCTCTGCCACTTCCCTGCCTCCTGCTTTGCAGGACTGTTGTGAGGGTCCTGGGCCTGACACCCAGTGGGCACCCAATCTGCGGTGGCCATTATTAACCTCAGTATTGTCATTATCCTGAGCCTGAGGCCTCTCTCTCTCTACACACACTCAGCTAGGACGGGGGCTGCCACATTGCAGGGGACTCAGTCTACGACAGGCACCCCTGGGGAAAGTCTCCTAACACCTCTAGTTAACTCCACCCCTCTGCCTCCTCCCTCTGAGTTGGCCTCCTAGATGCAGGCGCTCAGGAAACACTGAGCCAGAAGGGTCAGGATCATCTAGTCCCAGAGATTTCCAACCCTTTTTAAAGCAGCAGAGCCTCTCTTCAAATTTCTGTCCCCAAGCCCCAACTGCGTTGTTGGAGGGAAGCTATCCTGCCCCTCACCCTGCCCCTCCAGGGGTGGGGGGACTGGTCATTTGAGATACTTTCTAAGATTTCTTGGAACACAATTTGAAAAAAAAAAACAAAACAGAAAACAAAACCCTGGACCAGTCCACTCCATCTATTGAAATCCAAAGAGGCAGAACCCTAACCTAGTGGCCGATGCAGGCAATATATATTTCTAGGTGGCCTAACTACTAGCCATTGCCTTAGGCCTTTCCAACCTCTCACATCCCTTCTGGCGGTACTTATCACCACATCCCCTGCCCCCAGGAACAAGACCTCTGAGTGGTAGAGAAGCTTCTTTTGAGGCTCTCTCTAGCTTTCCTAACAGGCTCCCTGAGCTGACTGCAGAACAGCCGTCTCGGGGCTAGCTGGAGGACCAGGGCCTTGGTCTTGCTCTGCTGACTGCCGTTCCTCTCCCTGCCAGGTACGACGACGTCTGGGATAAAGCAGAACAAAATAAAAAAGATCTTCAGGAGGCTGGGTGTCCCAGCAAGAAACTGGACTCCAAGAAATCAGAGCCCCTAAGGGAGTCTGAGGAGTCAAGGCCCAAGGCGGCACCGGGGGAGAGGCACACGGCACAGACAGCAGGGTCACAGAGGGAGGAGCAGATGCAGCCTGAGGTCCCCGTGACATCAAAGGGTCATGGCCTGCCCACTGACCCTGGAGCCCAGGAGGGGCAATCACCCACTGGGGACCCCCGAGTCGTCTTCCTGAAGACCCGCCAGTACAGAACTCCCATGAAGGACATGAAGCAGCTGGAAACAGCAGACCAGTGTATCTGGTTTGAGGGGCTGCCCACACGAGTCCACCTCCCAGGGCCCCGGGTGATGTGCAGATCATCCGCCCTGCGCTGGGTCAAGCGCCGCTGCACCCGCCTCTGCTCCGCATCACTTGAGCTGCCAATGGTCCGTCCATACAAGGTGTGACAATGCCACTGCCAGGCTAGGGTGAGACACAAGCCCCAAGCCAGGCCCTGAGCTGGGCCCAGAGTCAGAGGGCTTAGGATCCAGAGTCTTGGGGGCTGTGGCTGGCAGTGCTGGGAGGCCCTGCCTTCATGCCCAGAGAGGGAAGCCCAGAGAGGCGGAAGCCATTGACCAAGTCCACACAGCAGGGCAGTGGCCAGGCTGGGCCCTCTCAGGACCCAAGTAGGGGCTCTGGGGAAGGAGGGCACTGGGAGTGGGGTTCTGAGGTGGGTCATCCACTGCTTGGAGGCCTCAGGAGGGGCCATCTGCTATGGCTCAGAATCTCACAGAAGTCTGAGTAAGTGAGTTTAGGGATTTCCAAATGTGGGGCTAAGGGGAGGGGGCGTGGTCAAGTAAGGCTCTTCTGCATCTCATCCCCTCTTAGATAAACTCTCCATGTTTTATTTATTCATGCCTCAAATAAGACCTACTCTGAACAAAATTTCCTTAGCAAAAGAAAAAGAAGAAGAAATACTCCAGCCCCTCCACTGAGGTCCCAAGAAAGGAAGGGGGTGATGGGCCTGCGGGTCCAGCTGAATGGGAAGCTGCCCCTTCAGCAAACCGGGCATCTCCAATCCGCCAGACACCGCAGCGCCCTGGTCCCTGAGCCCTCTCTCTGGACGCCAGCGCCCTCTGGGGGCGGTCTTAGCTCCTAACTGACGCTGAGGTCTCTGCTCGCAGGTGCGACCTTGGATGGGAGCCAGAGGTGTGCGGAGAGGGCAGAGATTGCGCAACCATCTGAACGGGAGGGATGGGCGGGAAAATTCGCGAGTCTACAAATAAAATCTCCCATATGGCGCTGAAGAATACTGCCGCTGGCTCTGCCTCTTTATCTGGGGCTGGAAAGGATGGAGGAAAGAGGCCCTCCGCGGAGGTAGGGTGGGGGAGTGGGGGGAGAGTGTGAATCACGACTTCAGGTTAATTCCACCCCATCCCCAGGTCCCTACGGTCAGTGTAGAAGCCGTAACAAAGAAGCAAGCGGGCTGCTCCCCTCCCCCGCCTCTGCAAGCTGGCCTCCTGAGCGGTGGCGCTCCATGAAGTCATAGAAGGGGAGCGTTGGTTGTGCGCTTCCTGGGTGCCAGGTGCCTCACAATGGCCCTGCAGGCCAAGGAGAGGAGGAAACCACGGCGGCGCTGAGAAGGGAAGGGCTTGCGCAGGCTCACGCCGCTGGGAAGTGGCACAGCAAGAACTCTAATCTAGGTCTCCTGGCTGCTCCCCGTTCCATTTCCCGAAGAAGGGGAAGGTGCAACGCAGCATCCAGCCCGTCACGCACGTGCATTGCGCGCTGATGATCACGGCTCCGGTGTCAATAAATGCCAGCCGGAAATGTGAAATGTGCCCCGCCTGGGTCACGGAAAGCACCGAGTCAGGCAGGGAATCGGTACTTCGTCCTGCTGCTCCCGTGTGACAAAGCACGTCCATCCTCCAACCCTAAGTCCGGTCGGGGTCACCCTCTGTCGGTAGGAGCCACAGGGCCCTGAATATGCAGGTGGGGAGAGGAAAACAGAGGGGGCCCAGGCTTTCTCTGGACGAACACTATGATCCTGATCCTCCGTATTCCCCTGGAGACAGGCTGTGTGCAGCGGGCGCCCTCGGGAGAGCAGCAGAGCCATCGGGGGGCGCAGAGCCCTCCACCCTCACTCCCAGGGAGCCAGGGCAATGATGGAGATCCTCAGATCGGGAGGGAGAGAGAAGGATGAGAAAGGCTCCCGCGAAGGCGGCCGGCTCGCACCCCTCCTCTCCACTGGGGCTCAGCACCGTGACTGAGCATCCGCCAGGCGGCCGCCAGCGGAAACCGGGCCGCGAGAACAGCCTGAGCGGGGCCTGGCGCTGGACCGCTCTGCACCGCACTGCTCAGCCTCGGAATGGCGACCTAACGCCCCCGCAGCGCGCTCCCTACCTGCGGCCACCCAGGCGCGGCGCTCCCGTCCGGAGCATCCTGCCCAGCCCCTCCGCGCAAACTCCACTCCCATAACCTTCACTTCAAGCTGTCTTCCCGCTAAGCTTGCAATCCAGCCCATTTCCTGGGTAGTCTCCATTTCGGTTCCCTTGCTGGGCATCATCAATCACATCAACCTTCTATTCGATCTTTCCTCCCAAGCACCTTCCGTCCCATCAACCTTCAAGTAAACTTCTGTCCAGCGTGCTCTATCAGCGGGCGATTAGGGCAGCGCGCTCCCAAACAAAAAACCAAACCCTGTGTGTGTGTGGCGGGGGGGGGGGGGGGGGGGGGCATGCACTAGTCTTCATGGGAACCTTCCCCGGGGAGCCCCAAATGGGGGCCCGAATGGCCTGAGCCTAGGCGAGATTGGCAACTCCTGCTTTGCCCAATTGGGAGCCAGAGCTGGGCCCCAGCTGCCCACGGGCAATGCCATCAAGTGAGCAGACAGAAGCCTGTGTGCCTAGGCTGGGACCCAGCGTGGCCGGGGTGCCGCTGGGGAAGCAAGGATGCAGGCCTCATGCGTGTGAATGACTCCCAGCAGTGCACTCCTTCCAGCCTTATCCCTTCAACCTGCCGGCATTTGGGCTCAGGCAACCTGCCTCCCATAATCCCAGAACTAGGGTCTCCCCACTACCATTCTCCCAGTGTTTAACCACTTCAACCTGAGGCCCCTCTTCAGGTCTCAGTCAGATCCTGATTTGGGCAGGATGCTGCAACCCGTCATCTCAGGGATAAGAGACCGCAGGAGAAACGGCTCCCTAACAGTTAACTGGGGGAAAATCTTTAATGTTTGAATTTTAACAAGTCACATGACCTCTCGGAGCCTATTCCACCTGTTTATTAAAAGAGGGATACTAATAGCCATTCCAGAGGGCTTTGGGCAAATCAGGCTTGACGTAGTTGAAACCAGTTTGTGGGACGTTGAACGTTCGGCCTTTTTTCCAGGGCTCCTTGCTGTAATAAAGCCAGTACTTGCCCTGTTTCTCACTTATGAGCAGCGCCTAACTGCCCACCTTTAGGGAACTAGCTGCTTGTTTAAAAAGCCAATCTTATGTTCACATTCACAAAATAGCATCTGCATCCCGGAGGCTGTCCCTCTCCCAATCTGGGCCATGTACCACTTAAACATGATTGGAATATGAATGGGGATGAGGTGGCTGAGGCAGACAGGCCTAGCTTCTTATGAGCTGTTTGATGCTGGGGAAAGCTGTTTACTCCTAAGCCTCAGTTTCATTGTCTGCAAAATGGGGAAAACGGTGGTGCCTATCTCATTGGATTAAGTTAGAAACATAAATCACTTTACAGTGCATGGCACATAGGAGCTCAATACTTGGTGGGTGTACCTAGGTCATGGGCAAGCCTGTCCCCCATCTAACAGCTGAGGCTTTGAAGAAAGATATCTCCTCTGTAAAACGGGAAGGGGGCGGTGGTCCCATAATTCTAACTGCTTAGATTCATGGATCACTTTTTTATACGTCAGGCACAGCACTAAGTGCTTTACATTATGACATCTCACTGAATCCTCACAAAAACTCAGGGGAGTTCAACCCAGGGAAGGTTAAGTAGCTTATCCAAGGTCTCACAGCTGGTAATGGGACTCCAGGACTTAACCTTGCACTCCATTGCAGCTCTCTAAAGCCTTCTAACATTGGACCCCGAGAATTCTCCCTGGCTTGGCCAGGTAGGCAGGTCAGGGATTAAAACTCTCAGCTCCCTCTACTCCCCTTGTTTCAATGTTGTTCCACCATCCTTTGCTGCTTTCCTACAGAAAACCTCAAGCAGGCAGTAGCTTCTAATTCCCTGTCCACAAAGAACCTCTCTTGTGCCCGGAACTGGCCTCTCCTCCCCCAGTCCCTGGGCTACAGGCTGACTGCCCCCAGGGACTGCGAAAAGGAAGCTACCCTGATCTGGGAGTTGCTGAAGAGAGTCTAAGGCTCTGCTTCCAGGGGAACCTAACCTGTTTGAGCCGTGCCTCACATAAGACTCACGGGGACCTGGAGCTTCCCGCCTCACTGGTGCCTGCTGGCTGCCATTCTGGCCCCCATTTGGCTCTGATCTGGACAGGCCTGCCTAGAACTAGGGGTTAGAGGCACCCTCTGAGCTAGATATCCCTTTCTCCTTTCCCGTCCATCTTGCGGGTTATAAACCATTCTGAGCACCGGCTATGCACTAGTCTCCACTTGTCTCTCCAAATGGCCCGAGTTCAGGTAGTGGACGGGATGGGGCGGGGGGCGGAGGGGGTCTAGACGTCAGACCCCTAGAAAGTCAAGAGCTATACCAACTCAGTGGTAGGGTGGAGGTAATTTTCTGATCTAGGTACTTTCCTTTATCCTTTGGAAATAAAAATATTTCCAACATTCCTATGTTCACTTGGAAATCTGTGGCCATATTTAATGTGCTGCCTATCAGTTTTTCTTGGAAAGCAAGTAATATTTATAAAGCTTTTTACATCCTTAGTATTTAAAACAATACAGTAGGATGAGAAAGTATGATTATAAGGTGCAGATTGTTTAACCAATAAGAACTTAAACATCTTTAACTATTAATGTCTTCAGAATTAGTTTATTAATGTCACTACCGGAACCCAAATCCTGGCTCTGCCTGCCAGCTCCTAACGTGTAACCTTGGGCAAGTTCCTTACAGTTTCCTCATCTGTAAGATACAGATGATGCTATTTCCTACTTCAGAGGGTTGTTGTGAAGATTAAGTGAGCAAGGAGATGTAGAGCACTAGTCTACTGCTGGGCATCTCTTTATGAAGCACTCAGTGGATGTTATTTATTACTTCCGTTGCCCAGTCCTCTCTGGAACTTGCCTCCAGACACTGCTTTGTCACTTTAGAATTCATAAAAATCTCAGGAAACTCACATATTTTTGACCCCCAACTGTCATTCAGCTTAGTCATGATATTATTAAAAAACAAAAAAACCCCACCTTGGCTCCCCTGACCTTTGGCAGTTTTCATAAATCCAACTGACACTCAAGGGGCAGAGATCCGTCATTGAAGATGTGCAGAAGGACGGCACCAGCCTTTGTGGGAAACTCCCAAAGAGGTGTGCCAACACAGCTGGAGCTACCACCGCCAGAGCTGGCCACAGGAGGCTGCGGCCACATGATGTGAGCGCTCTGAGGCTTTCCTCAAAATAAAGTTAGTCACCTGCCTTTAGAGTCTGGGGTGTCTGGGGGGAAATCCATCCACCCAGGGGAAGCCATTTCAGCTGGTCATACCTCCTGGACCCCACAGCCAGGATTAGAATCCCATTAACAACCTTCCTCCAAGCTTGGCTAGAGTGCCCTGAGTTACTGAGGTGCCTCACCCGAGCATTTTCCCAGCCTCTGCCCAGGCACGTTCACTCTTAAACCTTCATCCTGTCGGCCTCAACTTCCTATTCTGCAGGGCTGGGAGCCAGGAGGCTAGAAAGGCTTCCTGGGGAGATGGCAGAAGTTCCCAAGTGTGTAGCCCTAACACTGAAAGCTGAACACTGCCAGCTTTCTCAGGCAGGCTCTGGAGGACCCAAAGGGGAGCAGCAATGGTTTCCAGGCAGAAATGGGTCTAGACCAGTGCATTCCACTGGGCACGTTCAGAAGTCCCTGGCAAATGGGAAAGGTACCCTGAGAGTCATGGCAGTTCACCCAAGGCGTGGCGGAGAAGGCCGCAGGCGGGGGTGGGACACAGGTGTCCCCGGCACTTAAGTGTTTTAACCAGTTGGAGGAATACTCGGGTTCAGGAAAAAAAGAAGGTGGCCTAATCATTCTTTATAGCTCCTGGCTATAAAGAATGTTGGGCTATGCTGATCTCTCCCAGTCCCGAGCACAGCATTACAAAATAAGCACAGGCAGAACCGTGGAAAATACTGTATTTATGTACACAGGAAGGGCAGCTGTAAGCCCCTCACGGAGGACACTCCACCCCAAAGAAAAATCTTAGTAGCAGATTCCTATCTCCCTCGGCACTATCAAGTGCACCTCAAGCTGGAAGGCTGGGCTTCCTGTGTCTGGGCGCCCACTGTACCCTTCCCACTGTGTAATTCCAAACAAGGCAGGAAAAGGGAACTATTGCCAGAACGGAGGTCCAGTGGGAGCTGGGATGCCCGGTCATTCCTAGAGAACAGGCAGTGACTCTAGTTCGAGGGTTAGATGGGGAGTGACGCTAAGATCCTTCTCTGGGTCCTACGGCCTGCTATGTTGAAAGCTGGCAGCAGGGTGGAGACCCAGTAGAGAGAACCGGAAGAAAGTCAGTCACGGGTTCATTGGTGTCCACACACGTGTGTGTTGCAGGACACAGGTTGTGCGTTTTCTTTCTGCTTGATGCCTCCACCTGCGGTCCTCTCCCTGACAGCAGCCTGCTACTTTGCGCCTACATCTCTTTCTGTGGCTCTGGATCCAGAAACCAAGTGTTGCTCCAAACAGAATGGCTGCAGTTCAGCAGCATGGCAAAGCTAACAGCTGTCCCAGGGAGGTAAGACAGATGGCTAGAAGAGTGGTTCACTGTGATCAGATATCCTTGATTATTATTATTTTTTCCTTTTTAAAATAACAGGCTGGTGACAGGTATGGTGGCTCAAGAGTGACATGGTTCTGATTCTGTTATTACCCTGAAAGAGGTCCCCCTTGCCGACCTCCCAGATACCAAGGCTTCAGTGGACAGAGGCCGCTCTTGCAGCTGTGATCCTGCCTGCTACCTGCCTTCTTGACGGGGCCTCACTCTCTCTCCCACACCAACAGAGACTTCACATTTCCCGGGTTCCTCTCAGGCCTGGGCTGGACCTCATCTGGACAGTTGGAGCAGCCCAAGGTGTCAAGTGCCCAGCTGGGTGTCCAAAGGACCCGACTCTAGACACTGGACTTCGGGGCTGAGTTGAGGGGGATCTCCTTGAGCTCCGACCGCATGCACAGGTACTCCCCGATGACAGCCATGAGTGCAATGCACACGGCCTGGACCAGCCACCAGGTCAGCGCCGAGGGGAAACGGGAGCTGTAGAACCAGCAGCCCAGGAGGTGAAAGAAATGGACAGTGACAGTGAAATCCAGACACTGCTTCCCTCGCCGGATGAAGTACAGCAAGCCCAGGGCACTGTGGGGAGAGGACAGCAGTGAGTTGTCACTGGGTTGTCCTGGCCTTAGATTAGGTTATTTGGGGGAGCAGGGACAATCAGGATGACAGCATAGTGGTCAGAAGCAAGCGAGAGAAGTGGGAGGCAGGGGTTACATTATCAGATGCCCAGAGGAACCTGGCAGGTGATGCTGAGAGTGGATCAGGCTGGGGAGAAGGAAAAAGTACGAGCTTGATGATCAATGCAGCTGCCACTCAAAGGGATCCTAGAGATTGGTCGGGATTGTGGCAGCATGAAGCATACATGTTTCATCTAAAGTGGGGCCTGCAGCTAGGCAAGTCACCATGCTAGAATGTTGGCCTGGAATCAATCGATCATCCCATTTTTTAAGAGAAGCCAGAAATCTGTATTTTTAACGTAAAATATCCTGATTTTCAACTAAGTGAAAAAAGTCTTAAACACCCTGCATGGGTTGACAAGTGTGTAAGCCAAAAAGAACATATCTGGGAGCCAAATTCAGGTCAAAGTCACCCCACCAGTTTTCAACCTCCAGTGTAAGGTCAAGAACAGTAATGTGAAAGGCATCGTTCTAAGTACGTCCTGTGAATTAACTCATGTAACCCTTACCACTATGAGGTGGGTAATATTATTAGCCTGATTTTACTGATGAGGAAACTGGGGCTTAGACAGATTAACCTGTCCACAGTCACTAGACTAGTGGTAAAGCTGAGAGTCAAAGCCAAGTGAGTCGGCTTCCAGAGCCTAAGCTCTTAATCACTTCCCTAAACCACCTCTCAGTCAAAGCCCTCAGGGTACAGATGAGGACCCAAGGCCTAGAGAGAAGGGAAGGAACTTGGCCAATGGCACATGGGCCAAGAATAGACTGACTCCCAGTCCAATCCTTTCCTCATCTGATTCCACATCAGGGAAGTGATCTGAGATGAAAGCTGTCCCAAGGCAGCATGCACAGAGTGACATAAGAGCTTTCCAGCTAAGTCAAAACAGCGATCAAAGAAACCCTATAGTGGAGCCAGTCCCAGAACTGGCCTCTGCCACCCATTTTAATCCACCACTGCCCAGGAACAAGTGCCAGCCTGTTTCATGTCCGAATTTAGTAAGTTAGTTCCAGTGCAAAGACCCCAAAAGCTGGATAGCAAAACTGGTGATACTCACCAGGTGAGGGCGTTGAGGACGAAGGACATCGTGGAGAGCCGGCCTGGAGGGGTGGAAAAGCCCAGGATCTGAGGGGGAATCACAAATGGAAATATGCTGGAGAAGTGACCTGGCAGAGCCCCAGGCTCCAGGACCCCAGCAGCCCCCCTCAGGAACAAACATCATTCCAGGACCACAGAAGCCAATAGGCCTCTTCATCTGTATGGCAGCCTATTTCCACCAAGCTGCTTTTACAGACATCCACCACTGTATCTCATCTGACCCCTCACAGCAGCTGGGAAGGGATCATTATCCTCATTTTACAAAGGAGGAATAAAAATTCAAAGAAGTTAAGTCACTTGCCCAAAGTGACAGGGTAAATAAACAGCAAAAGAGTTAGAACGGGGTTCAGCAAGGCTCCTAAGAAGGTACTACTAGGCACCTGGTGGGTGAGCGACCTCCACCACTGTCCATACGGTACTATCCAATACCAAACATCTGCACACTTTCAGCTTTCAAAGGCCTTGACATTCATTATCTCATATTATCCTCACAACAACCTCATAAAGTTGTTATTGTTGTTGTTGTTACCTCTGTTTGCATAATAACTTGCTTATTATTACCTCTTTTTGGATAATAACTTGCCCAAGGGCTACATAAAGAATAAGCAGTAGGAGGAAAGATTCCATCCCAGATCTCCTGGCTCCAAGAACTGTGCTTATTACCATATACCACAGCTGCCTCTCTGAAGCAAAACACCTCTCCACCCTCCCATTACACTTTATAAGGCACTTTCTTACTCCTAGGCCCCTCTGGCCCTCATAACATTTTGCTGAGGATTACTCTATTCCAGAAGAGGAAACAGGCTCAGAAAGATAAAGCAACTTGCCCAAAATCCCACAGCTGGTATGTTTCAGACTACATTGGACACTAAGCATTTCTGAATCCAAAGCCAGGCTCTTTGTACTGCAGTCCACGACCTCTATGCCAGCGGTCTCATGATTTTGCAGACAGGAAAACTGAGGTTCAGAGAGATGACAACACTCGCCCCAGGTCACACAACTAGTACATGGAACTTAGAGGCCTGACTCCAAAGTCCAGGAAGTTCCCATTATACTCCGTGAATGCTCTTTTATCCATCCCACCGTCCCCAATTTGGCACCCGAGAATCTGGGGCTCAGAGAAGTGAAGTCACTTTTTCAGTGTCAGAAAGGAGATGTATCAGGTTGCCTGGAACGCAGGCCCCTTCCTTTGTACTAATCTGCCTCCCTGTCATTCCACTTTATGGATAGGGCAGCCGAGGCTCAGAAAGGTGATATCCCTTTCCCAGGGCCACAAAGCGAGAAGGTGGCCCAGCCAGGTCTA
Source organism: Balaenoptera borealis (assembly GCF_965194805.1). Classification (NCBI taxonomy): domain Eukaryota; kingdom Metazoa; phylum Chordata; class Mammalia; order Artiodactyla; family Balaenopteridae; genus Balaenoptera; species Balaenoptera borealis. The sequence goes on from NC_138872.1 coordinate 15,509,619, forward strand.
GAGCCCAGTAGTGTCAGACCCCCCCGTGAGGCCGAGACGCCGCCCGCGCCGGCCCGGGGACCATACCTCGGCGTCGAACATCTGGTCCAGCGAGGGGCTGCTGCGCACCAGCCCGTCCACCAGCGCCAGCCACAGGCCCAGCGAGCCGTAATACACGGTCTGCATGAGGACGATCTGCGACAGGATCAGCAACGGGTCCCACACGTAGCTGCGGAACTGGCCCGCCATGCCGGCCCGCGGGGCCCGGCCGCCGCCCGGGCCTGGGTCAGCGCCACCGCCGCGCCATGGGCCCCGGGCCGCCCCGGCACCTGAGAGGACACACGCCGGGCCTCAGCCCGCCGGCCGTCACCATGGCAACGTCGCCCCGTCCGGGAGGAGGGACTGGGACCGAGGGGGCGAGCCCATTCCGGGAGTGGGGGGGAGGCCGGGGCGGACAGACCCATTCCCGGAGTGAGGGGAAATCCTGCCCGTTCCAGCAGCTGCTCGGGCCCCGCTCGTACTCGAGCTCCTGTGGGGTTCACTCACCGGGTGACGGACTCGAGGATCGAAGCTTCCAGCCTCACCGACTGGCCCCCGAAACGGTGCTGACAGGCAGGACCATGGAGGAGAGGCCCTACCGGCCTAGAGAGGCAAAGCTCCAGCTGCTGCTGCGACTGTAGCGGCTGCGTAGGAAGGAAGCGTTTCCGGGGACAGCGGTGGAGGGGCGGGGCTGATATTGCGCAGGCGTAGCGGGTGCGGTCTTCGGCTGAGCCACCTAAATGAGGGTAGGGAAGCACGGAAGCGAAGTGTGCACAAGCGCACAAGAAATAATGAAGGCGAACGGAAGTGGGGCACCAGAACGGTAGAGCTTGCGTGCCCTCTAGAGGGAAATCTTCAAGAAAAGGAGGACGGCTAGGGTAGAAGGTAGAGGAGTGGTCAAGGGCGAGGGAAAGATGTTTGGGAATTAACGAGGTGATAATGTCGACTCTGTTTTCAGCCTACATTCCCAACGTTTTCTTTCTCCTAGTTAAATCCTGGGATAACTTGAAATGAACTTGCCAGCAATTCCACACATGATTTTGCCACTGTTTCCGGGTTACAGATGGTAAAACTAAGGGTCAGAGAAGGAAAGGAATATACTGTCTCGAAGACATAGAATTAGTGGCAGTCAGAATTAGAGTTCAGGTGTTTCCAGTACCACAGCACTGATTTCGTGCCCTACTGAGTGCCAGGAAAATTTGCACACGTTCGAATGAGACAGCCCCTGCCCTCAGACACAACCTAACTGTATTAGAAGGCAGAATAGTGGGTGTTTTATCATGTGGATATCCATTTATATTTATATATCTATACGTATTTAAAATGGGGGGAAAAAGCCCAGGTTCTGAAGTCATACCTGGAAGCAGATCCCAACGCTGCCTGCCGCCATAGCTGTTTCTCTCTGCCTTCTCTTCTGAGTCCAAATAGTGTGGACAGTCAGTAAATATTTGCTGAATGAGTCAAGAATAGAGAAAGGGCCACAGCAAATTGATGAGTCATTTCACTCCTGCCTCAGCAGACCAAAACCCACCGATTTCCTTGATCCTAGGTTCCCCTTCTCCGGAATGGAAAGAAGGGAAGTAACTGGTTCCAGGAAAAGAGTCCAGGTTTTCTAGCCTGCTCTACTAGCTGTGTGATTAGCAAGCCACTTTCTTCTTTAAACCTCAGCTTCCCTGTTTATGAAATGAGTAATTAGACAAGATTTCTGAGGTGACTTCCAGTTCAGCTGTTCTTTTAGGCACATCATTTCAGCTCACCAAATCTCTCTGGTGTATTAATGACTCACATGATCTAGTGCTTCTGAGAAAACATCTTCTGTTTATTAAGTATCTATGTGATCTTGTTTCATCTTCATAATCAGAGAAGGTATGGGAGCTCCCTGGCAGTCCAATGGTTAGGACTCTGCACTTTCACTGCCGAGGGCCTGGGTTCGATCCCTGGTCGGGGAACTAAGATCCCACAATGGCCAAAATCATCATCATCATCATCATCATCAGAGAAGGCAGATATTATCCCCCACTTTAAAGGTGAGGAAACTGAGGCTCTGAGAGTGGGGCCTGACTCTACCTAGGTCAGAGAGCTCATAGGAAGCTGAGCTGGGATTCAAACCCAGGACACCTGACTCCAAACACCAAGATACCATTCCAGAATTCTAAAAAAGAAAAAAGAAAGAAAGGAAGAAGTGAAATATGTGTGGGATAGTGGGAAGGGGGAAAGGAGCAGTGAATCCCTAGGCTTAAGTGGTTCAGGGTGAGGGATTAAGGAGAGGTTGGAAGAGAGGCTCAGGAAAAGTGCTTGAGAGGTTCAACTTAGTTTCGGCAGGCAGCTTCCTCTTTCTTCCAGGTGCTAGATGGTGTGTCTCTTCCTGAGTTGGGCCCCCTCAAGTCACATCTGGGCCTTCTCCACCCCTTCTCCTCCCACAGAAGGAAGGCGTTCCCTCCTCTTTCTCCTGAAATGGAAAATGCAGGTAGCCCTGAGGCATTGGGGCTGGTGGATAGCTGGTGTCTGAGTCATCCCTGGATCCTGGAGCTCGCCTTTGGGAAACCCCAAGGGCCTGCCAGACAGCAGTTTCCTTTTCCCTGTAGAATTTCAGCTCTTGAATTCCTACCTTTCCAAGCCCCGGAAATGGGCAGTGTCCCAAGTCTTAATTTGGCTACGAGAAGGAAACTAAGCTGGGGAAAACCACGGTAATACTCTTGGCCAGTCTTCGTGACCCATTTTGAGAATTTGACTACAGGTGGCCTGGAAAAGGAAAATGAGCTTTGGGTTCAGACCACAAAGCCTGTGCTAGGGCCCCGCCGATTTGCCGTGTGACCTTGGGCAAGTCCCACGCTGGATCTTAGTATCCCAAACTATAAAATCAAAGAGGTTCGTTGGACTCCAACTTCCAAATGCAGTCCATGGCCCTGAGCCATCTGAGTCACCTGAGGAACATATACAGTCAGATTCCCAAGCCTTGCTGCAAACCGAAGTCTGAATCTCCAGAAGCAAAGTACAGAAATCTGTAAAGAGCTCCCCAAGTGATTCAGAGGTACATCCGCATTTGATAATTACAGAACAAGATGATCTGTAACTGACCTCAAACTAACTCTCCTGCTAACAGAAAATTGCGCTGTGACCTTGCCATGTCCACGGCTCTCTTTGGGCCTCAGGGTTTTCTTCCCCTGTCTGTAATATGAGTGGGTTGGACTAAAATAGCTGATCTCCAAGGGCCTTTCCCACGCTGCCAAGTTTGTAGTTTTCAAACTTATGAATGAAATTTTAAACTTTGCGTCAGAGGCAGAATGACAAAAAGCCACAAGCTGGGACAAACTGTCCTCTGGGCGCAGAGGAAGAGACTGCCTCTGGTCACTTGGTCATTGACGTCACTCTCACACTGGGCTCCCACTGTGAGCACTTAAAGACAACTCCTGCTGGAGTCACTTTCTAGATCCATCCCCGTAAGTCCCTTGGGAAATGCCCTCTTAGAGGTCTATGGACTTTGGAACCCTTCTTGTCTTTGAACACTGGCTCTACTACTGTCTTACTGGGTGATCTTAGGGAAGTTACTTTATCTCTCTGAGTCTCCTCCTCTATGAAATGGGGTCAGAATATTACCCATGTCATGGGCTTTCCTGAGAATCAAATGTGTGTCGGGCAGTGTCCCACTGCCGGATATGTAGTCAGCGTTATGTAAACATTAGCAATATTAATTACTGTATTATTTCTTTCCTTGGAATGTGGGAGTGGTAATAGCTGTTCTCTCAGATTTATGGCAAGGATCTAAGTAGATAACAGACAGAGTGAGCTCCTATTACCTGGCACGTAATAGGAGCTCAGTAAATGTGGTACCTTCTCTTCCTAATTCCATCCCACCCCTGAGTTCTCCAACCGCCCATCCCCCCCACCTTTCTCCCTTCTTCCTCCCCAAGGCTGCCCTACAGCCTCCGCTCCGTGATCTTTTTCAGGGAAGGTTTGCAGGAAAACACTTAAGGGAGACACGTGTCTCAGGTTATGCAACTCTGTGCTTACATTTTTTGGAAACTCCACGTGGGAGGCTAGCGTTTGGCTGCCTGTCCTCTGCATTGGTGATCATCCTGGGCTCTGGCCAGTGAGTCACTCTCTTAGAAGGGAAACCAGAGAGAGTTCATTCATTGCCTGCTTGTTTTTTCCTCTGGACTGAGAACCCTTTGTTACCTTCACTGTTTTAAGGCCTGCGTGTGCCTCTGTTTCCAGGGAAGGATATTTGTTGAGTACCTACTGTGTGCCAGACACATATTATCTCATTGAATCTTTTCTTTTTTTTTTTTTGGCCACGCTGCGCAGCCCAACCAGGGGTGGAACCCATGCCCCCTGCATTGGGAGCCGGCGTCTTAACCACTGGACCGCCAGGGAAGTCCCCATTTAATCTTTATTTAATTTCCAAAACGAGCCTGTGAATTGTAGGTACAATGAATGGTGCTACTTAATAGATGAAGAGCCTGAGGCTGAGGAAAAGGACAGTTTACCCAAGACCACACTGCCAGTGAGTGGTAGAGCTTGAACTCCAACCCAGGTCAGCCTGACTCCAAACAAACCTCTTCCCGGCGCACAGTAGAAAGTGCACTGGACTTTACAGTTTACATAGAGCTTTCAACTACATGATCTTATCATCCCAACAGCCCTGGGGAGGTGGGTATATATACATTTTCTCCATTTTACAGATGAAGAAACTGAGGCTCAGAGAAAGAAGTGACTCAGCTCAGTACACAGCTGAGGTGTGGTTGGTCTTGTCAGTTGGAATGATCAGAGTTAAGAAGCCTCTGGAGCTTTAATCTTTCCACTCCAGCCTCCCACTTCTTTACACCAGAGGGGGTCGAGGAACTGGTTTTCTGTGTTCTGTGCTCAGTGGTCAGTGGTTTCTACAAATCACCTCTCTGTGGAGGATGGACGATGCCAAGCATTCCAGTGGGTGGCTGGGCCTCCGAGCAGAGGGTGTTGTTTCTCTTGAATCAAGAACTCTTTTCCAGGGATTGGTTACCCAGGCCAAAGACACTCTGGAGAGAAGTGAGATTTTTTGAAACAGTTACCCCAGCCCTTCAGGTTTTCTGACCCCACCGTGTACTATACTCTCTGCCCCTCCCTAGAAATTGCTCCTTACTCTGACCTTGAAGGATTCAGGGCTTTATTTTAAGAAGAAAAGATGTTTTCTTCACTTTCCTTTTCGTCTTCATTCATTCAGTCAGTCATTCAATCACTCATTTAATAAATATTCATTCAGCATTTACTATGTGCCAAGCACCGGTCTGAGTATACAGATGGAAATGAATAAAATGGGGGGAATTCCCTGGCAGTCCAGCAGTTAGGACTCTGCCATTTCCCTGCTGAGGGCGTGTGTTCAATCCCTGGTTGGGGAACTAAGATCTCGCAAGCCGTGCAGCATAGCCAAAAAAGAATAAAGAGAAAATCTCTGCCCTCTTAGAATTTATTTTCTCATGGAGGAGAGAGACAATAAACAAGTCAACCAACAATGTAAAATTGAACATCAAGCAGTGAGAAACACTATGAACAGAAATGGGGGTCAGGGGACAGGGGCAGTAGAGGATGGAGGGTGAGAGGTGTCACTTCAGAAATGGCAGTCAGCAAAGCCTTCCCGGAAGAGGTGGCATTTAAGCAGAGATCTGACTAAAGCAAAGGATGAAGCCAACTGGATATCTGGGGAGAATATTCCAGATAGAGGGAACTCAAGTGCAAAGCCCTCAGGCAGGAATGAGATTGGCATATTCACGGGAGAGCAAGGCGGCCAGTGTGGCAGGATCTGAGTGAACAGGGGGAGGAACGGAGGTTACACCATCACCCTTGACCAAGAATTGATGGCTTACAGTTTATTTTCAACTTACAACACCCCTGGGAGGTGAGTGGGGTGGCTGGGTGGGGGTAGGTGGGAGGGATGGGAAGAGGAGGGCAGATTCACTCATTCACAAATATTTATTTATTCATTATTCTTTTAATAACAAAAAAATTGGGGGGTGGGCCGTGCCACACAGCTTGCGGGATCTTAGTTTGCTGACCAGGGATCAAACCCAGGCCCCCTGCAGTGGAAGCGTGGAGTCCTAACTACTGGACTGCCAGGGAAGTCCCCACAAATATTTATTGAGTGCTTACTATGTAGCAAGCACTGTGTTAGCCTATGGGTATCCAAAACAGACGTAGTTCCTCCCTTCAGGGATCTTCTTATCTAGCGGGGGAGATACACAATAAAGCAGGAAAATCAAGAAATAATTGAATACAGATAAATTGCAGTGAATGTGATAAAGGAAGCCATGTAAAAGAATTTGGGCAGGAACATAATTTGGCCTCAGGGGAAGGTCTGTTTGAGGAAGTATTATGAAAGGAGTAGCCCTGAAAGATGAGAGGAGTTAGCCAGGACAAGGATGTGTCAGCGCATTTATACCAGTCCCTATGTCATCACACAATGATTCTCGTTTATTAAAGGAGAAAACAGACTCGAGACATGGGATGTAAATCGCCCATGTGATAAATCAAATGGCCAAGCCAGGCTTCCACCGAGGTTCTTTACCTCCCTGCCCTGTTACCTTCTGTTGCACCAATAGCTTTTGCTGTTTGCGAAGAGCAGATTCTGATTGCTGTGGCATCTAGAAAATAATTGTGCTATCTCTGCCTTGACCAGATGTGGCTAGAGCCTGGGGAAAAAGACCTCAAGGGAACAAGGAAAGATGGGAGAAAAGGGAAAGCTGAGCTGAATGATTGGTGAAGGGAGGTGTTGGGCTGAGGATGGAAGTGCCCTGCTCTGTGTGCTGCACTCCAGCCCTTGGCCTTGGCGCTGCCGGGTGTGAATCACATGGCACCAAGCCAACCACATCTAAGTGCTCAGAGGATGCTCTCTATCAAGGACTCAGAAGCAATAGGGTGTTGTGGAAAGAGCCCAGGGCTAGAAACCAAGGGATCTGGGTTTAGATGAAATCTTCGTAACCTGGGAAACTCACTTCATCTCTCCGAGCTTTTGTTTTTAAATGGTTATAATAACACCAGCCCTGGCTACCCTCTAGGACTGTTTGGGGTGTATAGATGCAATAACCTAGATGAAATCTCTTTGAAGAACTACATAGCACTCTGTGAATGGTTGGAATTATTAATATCTGTGCCTTTCTCTAGCTGTCAGAGTAGGGGACTGCAGGGGAAGCAGTATGCAGGAGGTTCTCAGGGACCAATCTCTCAACCTCTTTTCTAGCATCTTCCTCTCTGCTCCCTTGGGGACAGTATACTTCAAAAACGTTTTTTCGGGGAGAGCAGGAATGAGAGCTGCAAACTCAGTGGGACAACACAGTGAGACAGAATCAATGAAACCTGATTTCAATCCTGTATTAGTCAGCTGTTGCTGCGTAACAAACAACTCCCAAATCTCAGGGGCAATCAGCATGTATTTCTCAATGGTGGGTTTGTAGGTCAGCCAGGGCAGCTTTGTTACAACTTTGTTGTCATTTCTCCTCTCTGAGCCTGTTTTCTCATCTGTAAAATAGAAGTAATACTACTTTACAGAGTCAGAGTGAGGATGATGTTCAACCTTCCCTTTTAACTAAACAAACCCTCTGTTCAGGATATGTTAGAAGCTAGATGATGTTCACCCTCTAGGCCCACTAGTAATCCAAGAAGTGGTCTGACCTGAAAGCTCTCACTCTAGGAGACAATGAAGGCTACTGGCCAAGCCAATCAGACTGGCTGTCCCCCAAATTCAGACTAGAATAGAGAGCCAGTAAGTCAGTAAAAGAGACAGAGGCACACATCCAGGAAGAGGAGATACCCTCAAATAAAGATCAGGCCGGCTTCAAGAGCTGAAGATAAGTCTGCCAACCCCTGGAATCACCTCAGCTCTTGATATCTTCCTTTCAGTTTGTCTTTTTTTTTTTTTTTTAATTTTATTTATTTATTTATTTATTTATGGCGTGTTGGGTCTTCGTTTCTGTGCGAGGGCTTTCTCTAGTTGCGGCAAGTGGGGGCCTCTCTTCATCGCGGTGCGCGGGCCTCTCACTATCGCGGCCTGAGGGAAGCCCTCAGTTTCAGTCTTTAGCCCACCTATATCCCTCTAATAACCCCCAGCCCTTTTTTCTTAAGGAGTCCTGAGTGAAACGTTGCTCCCTGCACTTGGAAGCATTGCACTAACACAGAGAAGATGCATATAAAGTTGCCAGCCCTGAGCTTGGCATATAGTATGTTCTTGGCCCCTGATAGCTACTGTTAACTAATCAGGGAGCTGCTTAAGAGCAGGGATGGGGTCTCATCCACCATGGTTTTTCAAAAGGCCTCTCACATAGATGTTCATCAAATGTTTATTACAGGACTTCCCTGGTAGCGCAGTGGTAAAGAATCTGCCTGCCAATGCAGGGGACACGGGTTCGAGCCCTGGTCCGGGAAGATCCCACACGCCACGGAGCAACTAAGCCCGCGTGCCACAACTACTGAAGCCAGCGCGCCTAGAGCTCGTGCTTTGCAACAAGAGAAGCCACCGCAATGAGAAGGCCATGCACCGCAACAAAGAATAGCCTCTGCTCGCCACAACTAGAGAAAGCCTGCGCGCAGCAACGAAGACCCAACGCAGCCAAAAAAAAAAAGAAAAGAAAAAAACGTTTATTACATAAATGACCAAATGAATGAATTTCTATGTCTGAGCCCCTACGGAAAAACATTCAAATGGCATTTATCCACTAGCAAAGAACAAAGAGTCACCGAATATCCACTTGTGCCAGATCTTGGGCAAGGTGCTAGGAATCTCTCCGTGGACAAGACAATATCCCTGCTCTTGTGAAGCTTATGTCTGGAGTTGAAGTGGATGATAAACAAGAAAAAGGATCAATATATGATGTCAAGTAAGAGAAGTGTTATGACAAAAAAAGTAAAGAAAAGCAAGGAAAAAAGAGTGACTGAAAGAGGGGAGGGCTGTTTTGAGAATTCTTTAAAATACCTTGTGGATGCTGACTCACTGTGTGGGCCTTGGTTTGCCTGTCTCACAATGGGAGTGCTGTTGGATTGAATGGACTGGGAGAATCCTTCTGAGCCCAGTGTTCCCAGTTTCTGTGGTTATGCAAGGCAGTGGCTGGACATCCCACAGCCTCTGGAAACCCCAGGTTGTCATTATCCGGAGCTGAAGAGAGATTTGCATGGAGCAAAGAAGACCAGAGAGGGTTGGTGCCATTCTGGGAGAGAGAAGGCCCCAGGACTCACTTTCTCAGATATTCTGAAAATAGTGACATGATTCCGTTGTTTACTGTGTGTGAAGACCTGTTGGGGAGGGAGCTTCCCAACTCGAGACTCTCACAGGTAGACCTCTGTTATCATAACAACAGGTAAGATCTATGTGCAAGGTATGTGCTAAGAACCATACTCTCAACACTCATGATATGGGAAGTATAACAACTCCCAAGTTACAAATGAGGAAACTGTGACACAGAGAGGTAAAGTATCCTGCCCCAGGTCACACATCCAGGATTACAGCCCAGATCTTTCTGACCCTGAAGCCTGGGATCTTAATTTCTAACTCTAACACGAGTGAGAAAGGGATGTCTGCCAAAGGAGAGGGACAGATGAAATACAAGTTATCTCAGGGGAAGGAGGGATGAGAGGTAGAAGGAAAGAATGAGGGATTTGCAAAGGCTTCCTGGAGGAGGAGGCCTTGGAGGTGGGTCATTAAGGACAGGATTGGTCATAGCTTCTTGAGCTTGGCGTCTCAGTCTGGTGCAGGGAATTGGAGACTTCAGTTCAGTTCTACAAACCTTGGACTACTGCACTTTGTTTTGTGAGAGCCAAGAAAAAACCTATTAGAACTTTTTAAAGGGGCCCAGGGTCCGGTCAAGTTGTTTTTAACTCTTCGGGAGTCAGGACTTCTTTGTGGATCTGAAGAGAGACTCAAATTTTATGCCCCAGAAAACTTTACATAGAGACACATACCGAACAGAAGTAGGGACCATCCACGTACTTTTATCCCCAATTCAAGGAGCACAGTTTAAAATCCCACAAATTCACAAATAACTACATTCAAACATGTTGGATGCCTTCAGAGAGATTCTCAGAACTTGGACAAGCAGAGATTAATTTCTTTCTTTCTTTCTTTTTTTTTTTTTTGATGGTTAGCTGAGATTAATTTCTTAATTTCAGAAGGTTAGGATAGATTTATAGAAGAGCTTCCACTAACAGTCTCAACTTAGCACTCCTCAATCCTTTCTGCTAGTTACTCGCTAATGATTATTGAAAAACTATGTAGAATGGGCATCATCAGAAAATCTACAAACAACAAATGCTGGAGAGGATGTGGAGAAAAGGGAACCCTCTTGCACTGTTGGTGGGAATGTAAATTGATACAGCCACTATGGAGAATAGTATGGAGGTTCCTTAAAAAACTAAAAATAGAACTACCATACAACCCAGCAATCCCACTACTGGGCATATACCCAGAGAAAGCCATAATTCAAAAAGACACATGCACCCCAATGTTCACTGCAGCACTATTTACAATAGCCAGGTCATGGAAGCAACCTAAATGCCTATTGACAGACGAATGGATAAAGAAGGTGTGGTACGTATATACAATGGAATATTACTCAGCCATAAAAAGGAACGAAATTGGGTCATTTGTAGAGACGTGGATGGATCTAGAGACTGTCATACAGAGTGAAGTAAGTCAGAAAGAGAAAAACAAATATCATATATTAACGCATATATGTGGAACCTAGAAAAATGGTACAGATGAACTGGTTTGCAGGGCAGAAATTGAGCCACAGATGTAGAGAACAAACGTATGGACACCAAGGGGGGAAAGTGGCGGGGGGTGGTGGTGATGGTGGTGTGATGAATTGGGAGATTGGGATTGACATGTATACACTAATATGTATAAAATGGATAACTAATAAGAACCTGCTGTATAAAAAATAAATAAAATAAAATTCAAAAAAACGTTTTACAAAAATTTTAACTGTTTATAGAGATATAACTGACATAAAATAAACGACATGTATTTAAAGCATACCGTTTGACATATGTATACACTTGTGAAACCTGTCCTACAAACTTAGATAATTATTAAGCAGAAAAAGTAAGGTCCCCCCCTCCATGAGTCACATATCCGTGAATGAATATTGCTTGTGCTAGAATGAGATAGGTTTTTAGCAATAATTTTATGCCCATTTTTCTTTTTTTCTTGCTGTCAAACAGTGGTGTGCCAAAGCCAGCTTGTACTGGTTCAATTTGGGGAAATTTTGTGGGTAGTTGTAACACATAATGATTACTAAAAATTAAATTATATAAACTTACAGTTAAATGAACTGTATTTAAAACAACGGAAATAAGTACTCAAAACTCATCACTTACTAATTATTTCCCTACATTTTACTGTTATCTATGCTCTTGATATTATCTGCAACTACTGTGTCTGTGTGGTAGAAATACTGCTCATCTCTAACCAACTCTGCATTCAGTGACATCACATTGGTAGCTTGAAATCAGCCCTGGGGGAGTATTTACACCACAGAAATTGGCAAATGGTACAAATTAGCACTACCCGCCTCCCCCAACCTATTGTTACACATTTACCAGCACAGGGCTGGCTGTAAGTGCTGAGAAACCTTCTTCAGTTAATGAAGTTGATGGGAACAAAAGGAGTGTTGTTACAGGATGTGGGGACAGATAACTGAAATTGCATAGTGACCTATCATCAAAAATTATTTTTAATGATCTATCTACTGACAACTCGATTAGACCCGCCTTCCATTTTGTGGAAATCAAGGATTGCAAAAACCATCTGACTTGCAAAAGGATTTCTTATTCTGACCTGAAATTCATTTATTTTCTCAGTTTATTTCCAAATCCTAAGGAAGAGTATTGAGAAGAGCTGAAAATAATTGCTCACTTTTAAACCTGTAGGGAAAAACATGATCTGGGTTGGAAGCTTGCTTTTCTGTCAAGGCTCTCTGCCTCAAAAGATTTTCATCCTTTGATAATAATTAAGGGATGGAAGAGGGCTTTGGGCACTTTGATTGATTGTCATAGGATACTCCCCCCTAATAATTCCAACAGTACTTGTACTTGGGGCCTCAGAGAATTTTACCAAACCTCTCCCCCACCCACACACACATACACGCTGTAAGGAGGATATTCAGGGGATAAGGAGAACATGAAGCTATCTTTTACAAAGGGTGGGAGCAGATCTCAGAATTAAGATAAACTTGTCCACCAGTTCTCAAAGAGATCAAACTTTTTAAGAAATTCAAAATCTGGAAAACAAATCCCTTAAAACAGAGGTCGGCCACCCTAAGACCAAAAAGTCTGCTCTGCAGCTTGTTTGTGTTCAGCCCAGTAAGAATAGTTTTACATCTTTAAATGGTTGGGGAAAAAAAAAAATCAAAAGAAGAATGCTATCTCGTGACACGTGAAAATTATATGAAATTCAAATTTCAGAGTCCATAATAGTGTTTTATCAGGACACAGCCACTGTCCTTCTTTTAAGTATTAATATTTAAGGCTGCCTTTGAGCTGCAGCGCTAGAGTTTGAATAATCGTGACAGAGACCATCTGGCTCGCAAAGCCTAAAATATTTCACTCTTTACAGAAAATGATTGCTGACCCCTGTCTTAAAACAACCCGCAGTCACTGCCGATTTGGAAAGTCTTCTGTCCCTCAGAGGGCAGCGTACCCGGTTGGAAGGGCGCTGATCTAAATTCACGACCCTGGACAAGTCCTTCCTGTCCGTGGGCCTCAGTTTCCCCAGCTGCCCAGCTGTAAAATGGGGTTAGGCACAGTGATCTCCGGTCACCTGCCTAGCAGGGGATCGGGGATCCGGGTTGCTGGAGGCCAGGGATTCGGGTGGACTGCGCGGCCCGGTCCACGGGGCGGGTCCCTCGGGTTTCCAGCTGGGCCGGCAGGCGTAGCACCCCGGAGGCCCAGCTTTCGCTGGGGAATTCCGGGCGGGGTGCCGGCGACGGGGGCGGGCCGGGGCGGGGCCGGGGCGGGACCGATCACCGCCTATAAGAGGGAACGCGCGCCAGCCCTGGCCACCAGCCTTCGCGCTCTCTCCGGACAGTGGTACGATGGCCCCCGCCCGCCTGCTCGCGCTACTGTGGCCCCTCGTGGGCGCCCTTGCTGTCGCCGCCGAGTCGGTGGGTCCTGGGAGATCCCCGGGGGGGGGGGGCGGACTGGTGCCTCCTTTGTTCCTGGGATCCTGCGATGCGGGGGCAATGGGGAGGGGGATGCGCCGCCCCCAGCTAGACGCAGAGGCCAGGGGCACTTTGTTGGAAACTTGGCTCCAGGGTCCCAGGGAGGCTCCGGGGAGAGGGGGGTGGGTGGCCCCCACGCGCGCCGTGCGCCCCCAGCCTGTTGCGCTTCCCGCCTCCCTCTGGCCTCAGCCCCGCCGCGGGCTCAAGGCTCGGACGTGACTAAGCTGGTGTCACCTCGTTTCCCCTCACCCTCTCGCCCCTTCCCTGGTGATCCTGGGGCAGGCTGGGAGCCCTGACGCCCCTTCTCGCCCTCTAGAATCCGAGATGGCCTGGGAGTGAAGGGGGCTGCCTGTACTAGGAATGGGGAGGGGGTTAGGGTTCTGCAGGGCCTTGTTTCACACACCGGGGCAAGGAGTGAGCCCTGACCTCAGTTCTGGCCGCAGTCCTGCCGCTGGCCTGTGGCTCCGGGCAAGGCCCTGCCCCTTCTGAGTCTCGATTTTCCCATCGGCACAAAGCGTGTGGGAGACCGGGACAGGAGGTGACCAGTGCTTCTTTAGGGTCGCTACAAAGTTGGGACTCTGATTTTTCAAGGGCGGACTAGAGGGGACGGTTTAGGCTCAGCACTTAGCCAGGAGTCAAGCCTCTGCTCTCCGCCAGAAGAGCGTTTAGCGCTGGGGAAACCTAAAGCTCCCACTTTGGGGTGGGGTGAAGGGGGGCTGGGGGAAGAGAAGGTCTCAGTGAGCCCCCAGGAGCCTCCTTCTCACCGCTTACTGGTCCCTGCTGTAGTTTACAAAGCCTGGGGCCAACCAGAAGCTCCATTCGTCCCAGCAGCCAGCTGGGAAGGAGTGAGCCAATCACATCTGGGAAGTTGGGGTGCAGGAATTGCTGAGAGGCAATCTGACCCCCGCCCGCCAAAAAAGCCTGGGCTTTGTGCTTCCTCGGTGCGCTTAAACCTCGGTTTTGGGGAGAGTAAGTCCAGTGGCGTTTAATCATTAATGTCAATTCTTTATGGGGCTCCTATTCCTCTGGGATTACTTAGGGGAGCTCGTTTCTGCCTGGCAGGCTTCATCTGAGGTATGGGTGAGACCCTGAGCTATACCCACCCCCGACCCCAGCCCCGCTTCCTCCCCGCCCCCACGTACAACTGCAGCCCTGAGTGATGACAGCAAACATTTAGTGCTTATGGTACTGTTCTAATAGCTTTCTAACAGCTATTGTAATAGCTCTATCGACTAGTTTAATTTAGCTCTTCTGTTTACTGTTTTAAACTGGTCCTGAGGCTACAGAGGTCGACTAACCTGCCCAAGGTCAGACCGCTGATAAGAGGCTGAGTCAGATGCAAATGAAGCAGACAGGCTTCCAGGTCCCTTTTTTTTCTCTTTCGCATGTATCTTGACGTGTAGTCTGATGCTACTCTGAGGGGCTGCTGTGATGTCTCATCCCTGGGTCACTCTTTAGAATCCATAAAAGATTTGGGGTGGGCCGGCCACAAGGAATTCTGGAGTAGAAGGAAACCGAGGCCCAGAGTGAGGTGATGGCTTCCCCAAACTAAGAAGGGCAACCTTGCCAAAAGGTGAGTGGCTGAGTTAGGACTCGAACCCAAGCCTGCTGCTCCCCGTGCAGTGCTCTAAACTAGGTCCATGAAGGATGTGTTGGCGTCACAGTTGTGGAGGCATCCGAAGGAATGGCATGGCATTGTCCCATCGGCCTGGGTGGTGTGGGGAAAAGGGGAAAGAGCCCGGTGGTTGAGAGGTAACATACCAGTCTTGGTTCAGGGGCTGCCAAGACTGCAGGTGCTTGGGGGGGTGGGGGAGGAGCAGGCAGCTGTGCCTGGGGGCAGTCAGAAGGATGTGGTTTGGGGGAGGGTAGGTGGTGACCCATCAGCTGGAGAAGTGAGCCCTAGGCAGCTGCTTCCTGAGAGAGGTGTCCGTCTCTCTCATCCTGACCTCAGTGCTCCCTTCCTGGCTAATGTTACGAGATCTTCCACCTTGAACTGGGTCACAGGGCTTCCCCCCTTTCCCCCGCACCCTGCTCCCAGCACTTTCCCTCCCAAGGTTGTGGCCGGAAAAATCAGACCTAGTCACAGTTGGATTAGACCACAGAGATGATCTGGTCGACCCTTTTCTTTTTGCAGGTGGAGAAAATTGAGGCCCAGAGAGAAGGGTTTTGGTAATAACAGTTGTCGTTTATGGAGTGCTTTCCATATACCAGGTCTGGTGCATTTTATTCTCATAAAAACCCTAGCATGTGGGGATTATATTATGCCCACTTTACAGATGAGGTAAAATGGTACCATCTTGGGGTAGCAGAAAGCTCCCAGGCCATCAGAATCTCTGTCCTGTAGTCCCCCTCCAATAATGCTATTGGGGCCACTCCCCAGATTTTAGGTTTAAGCCAAAGGCCTGTCCTCCCCGTGGGTAGTGCCCTCCTTTCTGCCCCCTCAGTGCCACAGGTTTTGGGAAGGGAACCCAGGCTGAGCCAGACTCTTCTCTGTTTGGTGGGGCTTGCCGTCCCAAACCAGTTCTTCCTGCCCAGCTGGAAGCATTCCCCTGATCTGCCTTCCTGCCACTCCCTCCCTGGCCTATTAAAGGCAGCCTTGTTTTGGGAGCTGGACCCCCGCCCCGTGGTATTGCTGCCCAGGGGCACAGACGTGGCACCAGGCCCAGTCAGTTCTGGGGAAGTGTCCCCCACGCACCCCGTGTACTTTAGCTAAGAGATGTTTCTGGTCTTCTTGAGAATTCTCTCCTTGATTGCACAGAAGTAGCGGTGGGGACGGAAGCCCAGGGGGTCTAGGACCCTTGAGTGGCCAGAGAGAGCTCTTTGGAATTCTTAGAAGCCCAGAGAGCTACCAAAGGAAAATATTTGGGCCATGCTTTGGAGGGCTCTGTGAGGTTGGGTCCCTTTCTCTCTCTGGGTTGACATCCCCCATCTGTAAAATGGAGTTTGAACTCAATAGAGAGCCCCTTCCAGCTCGGATATTCTATTAATAATTAAGTAACTACTCTTTGAAAGGGTTGTGGAAACCATAAAGACATCTAAGGCATTCCCTCCCTTGAAGAAACTTATGGTTCATGAGGGCATTAACATACCCCATCAAATTCTGAGCCCTTCCTCCTCCACCCCTCTTCCACCCCGACACACCCAGGCCCGGAACTCTGCTCTATTCACTTTCAGTGAAATACCTGGCCGGTCGTTAGTACTCAGGAAATGTTTGTATGAATGAACAAATAAATGTATGCATGTAACTTCATTCTAAAAGGTGCACTGAGGTTATTTATTACTAACATGATTGCCTCCCGGTGATACTGTGAGGTAGGTATTATTATCTCCATTTTTACAGGAAAGTGACACTCAGAGGACTGTAAGGGCTTGCCAAGGTCAGAACCAGGTCTGTCAGGTAACACAAGGTGTCTGATTTGCAGGTCCTCGGAGAACATTCCAGATGAGGAAGTTGGCTGGGTTTGATAGTAGATGCCTTGGGTCCTCCTTCTGAATCGCTGGGTGACCTTGAGCAAACATGCCCTCTGGGTCTCAGTGTCCCCAACTCTGAAATGAGAAGGTTGGACCAAAGCCCTCTAAAGGGTCCTTTCTGGCGGGGGGAGAGGAGCTTTCTTGGCATCCTTGGTTAAGAGCCTACGCAAGAAGCAACACTGGGGAGGCGGGTGGTGGAGACATTCAGATCCTGCCATCCGCAGCTCCTGGAAACAGGGCTTTTCCAAGTACTTGGAGTGCTGAGCTGGCCTGAATGAGGGGGCGGGAAGCCTGGCCTGGCTCTCCCGCCCCAGGTCCCTCTTGGGAGGAATTGGCTCCTAGCTGTCCTCAGCCTCCTAGACTGGTGGGTGTGATTTCCAAGTGATGACCTAAAATTGGGGGAAGGGGCTGGACAGGGCTCTGTGAGTCACTGGAGGAGAGTGGTAGCTGGCCTGCCTGAGTCACCCATTTCCTTTCAACCTCTTGGCTAATAGGATGGCTCTGCAGTGGGCATGTTGGCATGGGCTCCAGAGTTTTATCTTGTCCTTTGGGGGCCTATTAGGGATAGTCAACTAGTGTCCAAGGCCTTGAAGGGACATACAGGAAATACTAGTACTAGGCCCCAGACCTTCCCAGTGCCTTGCCTGTGTGTGGCCTTTGACGGAATAGAGTTCAGCCAGTCCTCAAAACTGACCTCTGCAACTGACTTGTGGTTGCCAAGGGGGAAAGGGGGTGGGGAAGGGATGGAGTGGGAGTTTGGGGTTAGCAGATGCAAACTATTACACATAGAATGGATAAACAACAAGGTCCTACTCTATAGCACAGGGAACTATAGTCAATATCCTCTGATAAACCATAATGGAAAAGAGTGTAAAAAAGATTGTATATATATGTATAACTGAATCACTTTGCTGTACAGCAGAAATTAACACAACATTGTAAATCAACTGTACTTCAATTAAAAAAAAAGATTACTTAGAGCAAAAGAGAAAAAAATAATTGACCTCTGCAGTGCAGGTAGCGCTTTTTCCCCCCTCTCCCTTAAAGCAAAACTGAGGCTGCAATTGGTCTGAGTTTACAGAGCAAAGCTGGTACAGTCCAGATTTGATCCCAGGATTCTGATTTTTCTGACGCTCTCTCTTGCTTCTTGGGATTGGAACATTGATTTGGATTTAGGCAGACCTGACTCCAGAGATGCGAAGCCCCCCTCTTACTAGCTCCATGGCTTGGGACAGGCCACTGGACCGCTCCAAGCCTCTGCTTTCTGGTCTATAAGAAGATGGGGATTGTGGGGAGGCTTGTAGGAGATGACAAGGCCTCAAGTGAAGCTCTTAAGATCCCGCCTGGTAGGCAGGAGGCCTTCTTAGTGAAGGTTCCCAGCTTTGCCCAGGCTGCCTTGATGCCAGGTGGTCCTTTCCTTTTGAGGATCCCACCCTCAGCGGCCCCAGGAGAGCTCTCTCCCCTCCCCCCAACAGCTGCAAGGTGGGAAGGGAGGAGTCTAGGGTAGGGCTGACAGAGCCCAAATCTCCTATTTGTTTGTCTTAGAAGTTTGTTAATTATCGGATGGGTTGATATTTAAACAAGAACCAGTTCCCGGCAGCCCCACCCCTCCTGCGGGGGATCGGTAGGAATCCCCCTGCTGAGCAATTTTCAGCCTGGAGAGAGACAGGGCAGGGGAATCGGACAGCCAGGACACTGCCCAGGCCTCAGGGGTTGGCCTCCCATGCTGGAGGAGCCTTGTGCAGTAGGGGGAGGGCCGGTGTTTCCAGTCCAGAGGCCGAGGGAATTGCAAAAAAAACGCCCTGGGCTCTGGGGGAGGGAGTGTGATGGTGGACAGAAAAGGTACAGTGTTCTGGAATGCCAGTTTTCAGATGTTTTCATCGTGTGATGCCTGGGGAGAGAGGAGAAGGCTTGTGTCAACAGTTGGGGCCTGATTTAACCCTAAGAGTTCAAGCAACCTGACTTGGGCGGGTTTGTTATTAACTCACTGGTGACCTCTGGGCGTGGTCCCCTCTGGCCCTGTCCCCGGGAGGCTGGGTGACTGGAAAATGGGTACGTTTCACAGTCAGAAAAACCTGAGTTCCCATCTCAGCTCTGCTGCTCAGCCAGGGACGCGCAGTTAGTTCATAAGTCATTTGGCCGGTGTGAGCCCCAGCGTCCTCTATAAAACACCTGTGTCACTCCGGGGTCGTCATCAGTGTTTGGCAAACTTGTGAAGTTCTGGTTTAAGTTTAGTTTATTATTAGTGGCTAGACAAGGGTTCTTAACCTGGCCAGAGGTTGGCGTGGGGAGGTTGCTGTCTGTGTGCGCGCTGAGAAACGTAAACCAGCAGTTATGGTTCTTGGGGTTCAGAACTTTTTATCCCTCTCACAGGGCTCCAGGAGTCCCCAAAAAGCTCACTGTGATCTTAACAGCTCTTTCCAGCTTCAGCCTTCTGTGGTCCCCCCTACCCACCCCTGTGACTCCCTAACTCCCACCCCACCCCCAGGCCCTCCTACTCAGCCCCCTCCCCCCTGCTTTACTCTGCATCCCCCCTCCCCCTCCTTCAGGCTTGGAGCTCGGCTGCCCCAGTTTTCTCTGGCACAGTAGCAGAGGCTGCTAGTCAGGTGACACCTGGGGTAATGGAAAGGGGAGGCAGGGAGAGGCTGGTATGTGTGGAAACAGTGACTTGGTGGGGCCCGGCCGGTCGTGGCCAGGCCTGCGGGGACTGGCTGTACTGTCCAACCTCGGGGCATGGGGGCAGTGGTGACCAACGGCTGGGACACTCCTCGCCCTGGGGAAGCCCGGCCAAGAGACGTCTGTGGGACAGACTGACCCGATCTGGAGCTGTGGCTTCCCCGAGTGGCGGGGGAGGCTGGGAAGGGGCAGGAAGCCAGCACCCAGGGCTGATCTAATCGGCCGAGACAAGGCTATATCAACTCTGCTCTAGAGAACACGGGAGGCTTGTTTATACCCCGCCCTCAGATCCAGCAGGGACCTCGGATCCGCTGCCTAGATTACCAGCCCAGCTTCAATGCACCTCTGTCTCTGCGGCCCTGAGGGAACCAGCCCCCTCCCGGCTGTCTCCACCGGTAATCGGTAATCGGAGCAGTCCCCAGCTTTGTTACCGGGCCTCCAGACAGAGGAAGGCTTGTCTCTTTGAGAATCGCCTTTCAGAGGTGGGGAAACCGAGGCCCAGAGAGAGAATCTCCCACCATCATCCGGGGTGTTAGTGACAAGGATGCCGCATCAGCTTCGGCCAGGGGGATGTCCAGAGGCTCCAGAAGCTCCCCCCACCCTTCCCCTTCCAGCCTCTATTACTAGCTGGCACCCCTGGGTCCTGGAGCTGCCCTGGATGGGCAGGGGGGAATTGGTGAAAAGCTGCTGGCAATGCCAGGCCTGGCTTCTCTCCTGAGCGATTGTGTTCCTAGTAACCCGACCTTGGAGTGGGCAGGGCCGACATTCGAACCCCCATCCCCAGACCTGGCTTAACCCTTCCCATACCAGCACACCAGGTCCTGGATTGGTGTGGGGTTTCTTCTGGCCTTCTAGATATTTTTTTCATCCCCAAGGCAGGTCAGGAAATACTCTGGGGATACAGGTCCCCAAGTAGAGTTTCAAGTGTCTCCGGTCACTGCCGTTTGCTCTTTTTGGAAAAATGCAGTTGGTCTCTCCTCTGCCTCTATCTGCTTAGGACATGTGCTCCAAGCTGTGTGACCTTGCGCAGATCTCTGCCCATCTCTGGGCCTTTCTCTCTTCTATCAGGGGGCCTGATTGGTTGTTGAAGAGTCTCTGGTCTCGGAAGCAAAATAAATACAAGTTATAGGGTATGTCCCTGCGCAGTTTGCAAAGCACCTCCCCACCCACCAACCACTTTTCTAGCAATGCAACTGCTTCTACAACTTTTCTCAGGTCTCTCTGACCCTTTGAGCACTAAAATCCCCTTAGCCAGAAGGAAGGCAGATGGGGATTAATAATAGCTGCTACTCATTGAGCACCTGCTGTGTACCAGGCTACGTGCTGGGTCCCTTGCACACCCCAATGCGTTTCACTTAATTCTCATCCTCCAGCAAGGTGCTACTAGCCCTGGTTACAAAAAGAGGAAACAGGCTTTAAGATGTGAAATCAATGCCCAGGCTCGTATAGGTAGGGAGTGATAGGACTGTGGTTTGCTGGTGAAACTGCCTTTACAGGTCACCACTCTGGTGGTGGATCCTTCCATTTCTGCCAACATGTAGAGTCCTGATTGTGGTACCCAGGTTTTGCTCATTCTAGGGGGTATCTGACCCTTCAGAAGGAGGATGGGGGAGGACCATGCCTGTATCAATGGCCGCTTCTGGGGATCTCCTGCCAGGACCACTGTGCTGGGTTCAGCCGTTAGGGCCCAGGGCACTCAGCGTCCCCGCTTCCCCCCAAATTTGGCTTGCCTAATTGACCTTCTGGTCTCACCCCCGAAAGAAGGGTCGAGTGTGTCCCTGACCCCTGGGGGTGGCTTCCTCCCCTGTGGAAGGGCCAGGTGGGGGAAGACTCGCCTCTCTTTTCCTCCCACCAGTTCACAGTTAAGCAAGCTCTGACCCTGAACTTCTCCCCGGTGTCCCAGCCAAGTTTCCGTTCTTTTGTTTAAGGAATATCACTTTTACCTTTGTTTACTCCCTGACCAGGGGAAGGGGTGCCCTGGAGCCCTGGCCTGGAAGTTGTATGCTCTGCGCTGTGGCACTGGGGTGGAGAGGTAAATTGTGGGTGGCAGTGAGAAGTCTGGTTGTGGCTAAGATATGGTCTTGAGAAAGATCTAGGTTTGAATCCCAGCTCTGTCGCTTTCTAGCTGTGTGACTTTACATGAATGACTGAACTGAAGCTCTCTTTCCGACAACATGGGTAGAGCACCTTACAAGGCTGTTGTGCGAATAAAAAGAGCTCATACGGAGAAGAACCCAGCGTGGTGCCCAGCATGTCGTGGATACTAGTGCCTGGCCCCATGATTTTCCTGGGTGACTGAAGCTGTAGGACTTTGCAGTAGGGTTGGTGACTTTTCCTAGCTTCATGCCAATCGCCTAAGGACTGGATGTGGGTTATATCTGGAGTGACAGCTGCTGCCCGTGGATTTGCTGAGACCTTTAGGGGCAGCCCAGACCCTAGAAGTGGGAAAGGAAGACAAGTCCAGCCCAGGAGCCCAGAGACCTAGGTTCTTTTTTTTTTTTTTGAATTTTTGAATTTTTATTTATTTTTTATACAGCAGGTTCTTACTAGTTATCCGTTTTATACATATTAGTGTATATATGTCAATCCCAATCTCCCAATTCATCCCACCACCACCCCCTCCCCGCCACTTCCCCCCTTGGTATCCATACGTTTGTTCTCTACATCTGTGTCTCTATTTCTGCCCTAGGTTCTTTTTTTTCTTTTAGGGACCTAGGTTCTAAGTCCAGTTCTGCTTGGGCGACCTTGGCAAAGGCCCTTATCTTTTAATCTGGGTAATAAAGTGAGATGGTTGGGCCTCAGACACCTTCTGTAGGTAAGCATTAGTCTTTACAGCACAAAATAGCGCCTACCCCTCTTCTTTTTTATGAAGAGTCTGGGGAAGCATCCAGCATCTCTAAACCTCCAGGCAGCAACCCCAGGTGCCCACCAGGGTCTGCTTATTCAGCTGCTGATTTCTGTTGTGTGTCTATGAGTAGGACAAAGATATAGAGAGACCTGAGGGCCCAGAGAGGGTGCCTGTGCGTGCACACACGTGTGAACACACGTTCCCCGGGCAGGGATGGGGTGAGCCAGAAGCAGGGTGGAGCCCCTCTCTGGTCAGGGCTCGGCCTGGCTGCTGGGTGGCCTGGTTCTTCAAAGCCACCTCAGACTGAATGGGCCTTGTCTGAAAAGAGGATGGGGGAAGGGAGGGCTGTTGGCATCCCCCCATCCACACACACACACAAAGGGATACTTGCCCACAATCCCAGGGAGCCTGGTTGAGTCTTGCTGGCCTAGTCTTAGGGATTCTGCCCACTTAGGAATTTCCCTCTTGTCAGGGGTCTTGGGCAGAGAAGGGGCCACTTCTGGAGTTGGAGAGAATTTAATTTCCTGTGTCCTCCATCAGTACGCCTCACAGAGCTCCTCCTAAGCCCTTTAACTTGCTGTAGGAGGGCACCTGGGCTCATCTAATGCAGCCTTTAGGGATCCCTGCCCATTTATTTGTTTGTTTGTTTATGGCGCACCACACGCCACGCAGGTTCCTTTAGGGATCCCTGTCCGCTTATTTATTTATTTATTTATTTATTTATGGCGCACCACGCGGCATGCAGGTTCTTACTTCCCCTACCAGGGATCGAACCCGTGCCCCCTGCAGTGGAAGCTCGGAGTCCTAACCACTGGACTGCCAGGGAATTCCCAATCCCTGTCCTTTTAGAGCCGAGATAGGTATCTGATGGGATCTAATCCTGGCTAATTCTGGCCATTCCTGACCTTAAGAAAAGTCATTTATGCTCTCAAGGAACCTGGTATAAAAATGAAGGGTTAGGGATGACCCGGTGACCCCCAAGATGGCTGAACTGGGAATCAATCTAGTTTTCAGCCTGGGTTTTGCTGCAGACTTGGTCTTCGTTTCCTGATGTGAAACAGAGCTGCTACCAACCAATCAGTGTGCTGATCCCGTGCGTTGTTTTGAAACACTCCTCAGCACTTTCACCCACTAAAAGAAAGGCAGGATTCATAAATAACCAGTCGTGGCTCCTGGGAATGAGAAGGTAGGGGAAGGTCTCAGCCTGAAACAGCACAGTGTTGGGACCCCAGCCCCCATCTTGAGGACTTTGAGCTCTGACTGGTCTCCAAGCCAGATAAGCAAGTGGCCAAAGTACCTTCTTTCCCTCCTGGGCTGGGTTTGACCTCCGCTTGACAGGGCTCCCTCCTAACCGAGGTAGGTAGGCATTCTGTGTACACATGTGTTCATGCACGTGTTTGTCCGTATGTGGCTAAAGGCTCAGGTGACCCATGCCTGGGTTCTGGTCCAGTGTGGGCACTTTCTTGCCTGGGTGATCTTGGGCAAGTGACTAATTTTCTGAGCATCTCCCTGCCCCCTGCCTCTTAATACTTCTGTGAATAAGGGCTATGAGGAGGAGCTCATTCACGCTAAGTGCTTAGTCTGGTAAGCCGCCGGGGTCCTGCTGTTTCTGATTCTGGGCCCCAGGGGAATTTGCAGCAGGCGATGGGGGTAGAGCACAGGGACCCCACCCTAGGTACAGGCAGCTTGCGCAACCACGGAGGAGCCTTCCTCCAGTACTGCCAAACTGAAGCCACAGGCATGGGGCTGTGCGGGGGCTGGAATTCCAGCGCCGGCAACCCCACAGCTCCTGATTCCCGAGTCATGAAGTCATCCCTCACCAGGGCTTAACCCCTTCTGGCTCCCCACCCCCACGTGTACCAAGCGTTCAGCAGAGATTCTCGCCTTGGCGGTGGGAGGGGGTTGCCTGCCCACTGCCTTCCTCCTGACCTGACCCTGCTCCCTTCCGGGAATCCAGCTGCCCTTGACAGGGTGGAAGGGGACCTGATATGATAGTCCGGTTCCGCCCACCTCTCCCCGGAAGCCTGGGCCTCTCCCACAGATGGTAACCTTGTCTTAGGAACGGATGTTCCTTCTCAGGCACCCCCCCTGTGTCACTGGCAAGTCTCCGCTGGGTGAAGGACAGCTTGGGGCAGTCAGAAGCAGAGCCCTGGCCTCTTTCCTCTCTGAGCTATGTAGCTAACTCACTGTGTGACCTTGGGCAAGTCACTGCTGTGTCGGGGCTCATCTTGCAAATTCTGTGAAATGGGAGGACAGGACCTCCCTGGTCTCCAGCTGGTGTTCCCCAGTTCTGAGGAGACCTTCCACCTCCTGCAGTTAGGGGGCTGGGGAAAGGAGAATGTCTTGGGCAGGGGTGTGTACTGAACGTATTCGAAACCCTGACTCTTCTGGGAAATAGTAGGCACTTTAATATTTGAATTCATTAGTGAAAGAATGAACTTTGCCCAGGGCTGCTGTTCTGTGGGCAGAGGAAGGCTTAGCCCAGAAGCTAGGGGGAAGGGTGGTGCACATCCCAAATACTTCCAGACTCTCTTGAAGGAGCTTTGTTTTCCACTCAGCTGAACTTGAGGGGATGGGAGCAGGGTAGCTGATATTCTGTAGGATCTGGGGAAAGTTCTTCGCCTTCCTGGATCTTTCATACTTTCCTTTTTGAAAGCTTCCCGGTGGGGATGGACCTAAGATTCTGCTGTGAACAGCTAGGGCCCCAATAGGTGGCAGCTGAGTGATACATATGGGTCCTGGAGTGGATGGTCCGTGAGCGCAGCGGCAGGGTTTACTTAGCACACCGCAGAATGACTCTGTGGGAGATGTTTGGAAGGCTAAACACACGAGTGTGCTCATGTACTCTTGAGTCTCTAGCTCCGGGCAGAGCCCTGACCCGAAGCTGTCCGGGGGTGTGGGTGAGCCAGCCCTGCCTGTCCCAGCCCAGTCCGACTCAGCTGGGAAAGTTGTCCTGGACAGGGCGAGAGCAGCACCAGTGGCCCTCTCCCTGCCGTGGGTGAATCAGCTGTGATAGCCGCATAGCACCCTGGAGTGCGGATGGGGAACACTGGCTCTGAAGGCAGGCAGCCCTATGTGGAGTCCTCACTTCTCCATCTGCTACTCCAGTCACCAAGAGAAAATGATCTAATGTCTTTGATACCCAGCTTCCTCAGTTATAAAATGGAGTTAAAGACTGGCCTTTAGAGTTATTAAGAACAGAGCCTGGCATATAGCAAGTGCTCAGTACAGGGCACCTCAGATATTTATATTCTGATTATGACCATCTTTATTATTTTTATTAGCCCAGAATGGGAATGGGATTTGTCTAAGGTCACACAGCAAGTTAGGGGCCAGGAGGGGGCCAGGACCCAGGTCTCCAGGCTCTGGCCTGATCCTCTTCCAGCACCCCAGCTCACCTTCCTGAACGCCCACTTCACTGCCTCTCCGGGGTTCAGGGGCTGCTAGAGAGCACTGGGGGGCGACTGGCTGATGTGTCTCCTGTTTTCCCCCTAGATCCGAGAAACTGAGGTCATCGACCCTCGAGACCTCCTAGAAGGCCGACACTTTTCCGGAGACTTACCGGACGACGAGGATGTTGGGGTACCTGAGCAGGAGCCCCATGACTTTGAGCTGTCTGGCTCTGGAGATCTGGGTACGGAGGGTGTGGTGGGCAGGCCGGGGCCCAGGGCTGGAGGGACCCCATCCTCTTCCTCCCACAAGGGTGACCCCTCCTTGAAGCTTGGATTTTCCTATCGTGCCCCTCCCCCTAAAAAGGGGGGAAACAAAAGTTGCCGGATCAACCCATCCCTGAGACCCTCTCTGGGCAAATTGTTTGTTGCTTTGAGTTCAATTTTAGTTCTAAGTTTTCTTTGCGCCAGCCCGAACCTGTCCACCTTCGGACAGGGTTGGGTGGGGTGGGCGTGGGGAGGAGGACTGTTGAGTGTTTTTCTTCCTTTGAAAAGGAAAGGGAGCAGCTCAGAAGCCTGGGGGCAAGGTGACGAGAGGTGTGGGTGGGAACCGAGAACAAACCCCCTGCTTCAGAGGGGGTGGGAGTAGTGAAGGGGCCCAGGCTGCTTGGGGCCGGACCCAGGGGCCGCTATCTCTCCTGGTCTTCTGTGACTTCCTGGCTCTGGCTGCCGGGCTAGACAGAACTGCAAGAAGCATCCCTCCTATGTGTGAGGTGCTGTAATAATTTGAAGTTTGAGCTTTGGAGACACGTAGTCCCGAGTTCAAACTGCCATTCGGTGACCTCTAAGCCTTGGTTTCCTCATCTGTAAGATGGGAGTAGAAATGACAGTGCATTGCTGTCTGCGTTGTGGGGTTGGGACTGAGTGAAAGCCCTCGGCATTTACCACACACTCAGGAAATACATGGATATTGCAATTTCTAATATTTACTGTTGCAATCTAGATTCTTCTCAAATGAATCCCCTGGAGATCTTGTTAAAATACAGATTTTGATTTAGTGGACCCTGAAATCCTGCATTTCTAACCAGCTACCGGGTGATGCTGTTGGTCCTGGGATCTATGTGGAGCAAGAGTCTGGAGCTGACAAAAAAATCTGCCCAGCTACCAGCTCAACATTCCTGTGAAAGAGCCAGGGAGGCAGGTCTCAGGAGCCCCATTTTACAGATGAGATGACTGCGGCTGGGGTGGGAATGATCACTTGCTGGACACTGAACATTTTGGGGGGCTTATTGTGAATTCGAACTCCCACCAGCCCTGGGTCATTGACCTGAGGGTAACCAACCTCACACTCACACGGCCTTTCTGTCCTTACAGATGACTCGGAGGACACCCCGATCTTCCCGGAAGTGATCCATCCCTTGGTAAGCAGCTACACACTTTTGCTTTTCCTGCTCTTAGTACCACTTGAGGGGAGCAGACAGAGTAAGTGGGGGTCTGACCTCACTCTGCAAGAAGGCTGCTATCTGTGGCCCTGGACTCTTGGGACAGGCACAACTGTGGGTCATGGGCAGGCCATCCTCTCCGCAGGGGTAATCACTAAGTGATAAACACTTAGATGTGTTTCCAGCCTCTTTTTTGGTGTGCGTTTCTAGGTATTTCCCAACATTAATATCGAATTATACATACAGTTCTACGTACTTCGTTTTTCACTTAAAGTGATCACGAGTATTTCCCCACGTAATTAAATGTTTTTCCTATTCATTTTTATGGCCTGCATAATCAGAGTTCACCCAGTTTCCCTTAGTGATGGAAAAGAGGTGTATGATTTTTTGATATCCTTCGTTGACAACACTACAGCAAGCCTCTTTTACACAAATCTCTGATTAGCCCCTTAGGACAGAGTCCCAGAGGCAAAATTGCTGCCTTAATGGAGAAGCTATTTCTGCAGTTTTGCCAAACCACCCTCCAGAATAGAATAGTAATATTCTATTACTCTAGAATATTCTAGAACACCTGCTTCCCTGTGCCCTTGGTCACATTATTCATTCCCCTTTTGGAATAGATTTACTAGAAAAGTTGACAGCATAATTGTTGAGAGGTTGTTGCTGATTTCTAGGACCACGTGGTTTGGCCAGCGAGATGCAGAAGCAGATTCCTCACCTGGCTGAATGTCCCTGTCCCCTGCCCTGGGTCCCTCCCCAAACCACACTGAGTGTTGGTCTCTTTTCCTTCCCTCTATCCAGGTGCCTCTAGATAACCACATCCCTGAGAAGACAGGGCTTGGGAGCTGGGTCCCCACCGAACCCAAGGAACTGGAGGAGAATGAGGTCATCCCCAAGAGGATGTCACCCTTTGATGGGGACGAGGATGTATCCAACAAGGTGTCCATGTCCAGCACAGCCCAGGGCAGCAACATCTTTGAGAGGACAGAGGTTCTGGCAGGTAAGGTCCCATGTGTCCCACAAGATACCCCAAAGAGGGGGGAGGGCTTCAGGTGGGGGCGGAATAGAGCTGCAGGCAAGGATGCGTCTAGCCTATTAGGCAACTTGGTACCCCTTCCTCAGAACCCCTGGGTGCCCTGGGGCCTTGAAGGATGACACTTCCCCTCTGACTCTGTGTGCAGCCTGTGGAGTGAGGGCTGCTGTCGAAACTAGAGGGGCCCTTAGAGACCTTTTAGTCTTTGTAAGTTTCAAACTATTTGGTGGAAGTTCAGAGGTAAAGCCTGCCCCATCTTTCTTCACCCACAGAGTTTCACTTTTAGCTGGTGGATGTGGGATAAGCATAAGATTCTGGCTTTTACCAACTAAGCATTCTACTGCTTTTAAAGAAAAACGTAAAAACCACTGATCTAGTCCAAACAACTGTTTCTCATACATAGAGAGACTCAGACCCAGAGAAAGCAAACCGCTGGCTTTGGGTCACATAGCAAGAGAGAACCGGGTCATCTCTTAATACTTCCAGTGGAGAATTACACAAGTGTGAGATCTTCACTTGAAAAGTTATATTGTTGAGCTAGCTGAGGTGGGACCCTCCATTCCAGTAGCTTTTAAACAGCACCTGGGAGTTTATCAAGTGCTTGTCATGTGCCATGTGATTCATGCACCTGCCTCATTGAGTCCTCGTATCCGACGTATGGTTATCCAGATAACGGATATAACATATCCATATAATCCATATAACAACCATATCCGACAGGTATGGTTTTCTATACTCTTACAGATAAGGAAACTGAAGCCTAGTCACTTGTCCAAAGGCACGAGACCAGACGGTGGTAGACCTGGCATTGGAACCTAGGACCACAGGCACTTCTGAGACTGTCCTTGAGCCTTGACCTTGTGGGGAATCCCAGCACAGACCAAGGGTCTAACAGAGGAGTCATCAGAGGGAAAGGCGATAGAAACGGGAAGGGGGTTGATACCTGATAGTCCACGTCCTTTTTCTGGTATTTCCTGGGGGTACTTTGCTGCTGCTTTTTCATCATTTTAGTCAAGAAAGAGCCTGATTTGGTTCTCTGCCACTCTGTCCCCATTCTGTGCATGGATTTGGAGTGTGTGCAGGGGCAGAAAACTAATCTTCTTAGGTTAAGACTGAATTAGGGGACTCAATCTGCTACAGAAAGGATTCTGGGAGATATCCCTGCCCGCTCAACAAACAGGAGTGAGCCCTCCGGGAAGCCTGGTGTCATACAGAGAACATAACGTTCCCCTGAAAAGCCCACATCTGCCTGACACTAACCAGGTGCCCTCGGCCAATGCTCCTCTCTGAGCCAAACTGTGTCATTTATTAAGCACCTACTGTTGTGCCAGAATGATTCGGGGTGCTAGGGACACAGATATAAACCATGAAGGTTCATCATTAATGAGTATTGAGCATATGCTATGCACTGTTCTGAGCTCTCTAAGTGGATTAATTTATTTAATCCTGGGGACAAACCTATGAGGAAGGTACTATTGTGTCCGTTTTGCAATGAGAGAGATGAAGGAATTTTATTATTTAGATCCTGCAGCCAGTTAAGTGGCAGAGATGGGAATGGAACGTAGACCCTAAGCACTGAGTTCGCACGTAGGGACATAAACCACATGTATAATTTTTTTTTGGCCGCACCGCGCGGCATGTGGGATCTTAGTTCCCGTACCAGGGATCAAACCCGTGCCCGCTGCAGTGGAAACGCGAAGTCTTAACCATTGGACCGCCAGGGAAGTCCCAAACCACATATATAATTATCTATAACGTAGGAGTGTGGACACATTCGCATGTGGTAACTGTGTATGGTAGCGTATACCTGTGTGTGTACAGAATGTATATACCAGTCTATAGAAATGTAGACCTGCACAGGGATGCATGCACACGGGGTCAGCTAGAGAGCTCGCTGTGCTAAGGACCGTGGGGTAAGTAGGTTTAAGGGGGATTTCCACAGCCTGCAGTTTCTCTTCTTCCTGGCTCAGGGCTGAGCTGGGAGTTGGCCTGGTGTTGAGAAAGAACCTGGCTTTGGACTCAAGCAGATGTGGGTTGGAATGGTGCCTTTGTCACTCTGGTTCTATGGTTTTTTCGGTGACTTACAGTGACCCCCTTCTCATTAATGAGGTTGTGAGAATCAAATTCAGTAAGGCATCAGCAGAGCACACCCAGGGGAGTGATGACGAGGATGTCTAGTGTAGGAGAACCGATCAGGCGGAAGCGGCCAGTGTACCCGAGGTCGCGACGGGCAACCAGCTCTCACCTCACCGCTCCCCTCTCTCCTCTCCAGCTCTGATTGTGGGCGGTGGCGTGGGCATCCTCTTTGCCATTTTCCTGGTCCTGCTGCTGGTGTACCGCATGAAGAAGAAGGATGAGGGCAGCTACGACCTGGGCAAGAAACCTATCTACAAAAAAGCCCCCACCAACGAGTTCTACGCCTGAAGCTTCCTCCCGAGCACCTGCTTGGACTTTACGGGGGAGGGCCGCTGAAGGATTTTGAAGGGTGGACATTAGGGGAGGGGGAGGGCAACCCAGTCCTGATCTATCAGCATCTCCAGCTCCGATTAGGGTTTCAGTGTCAGAAGAGACATCATCTGCTACTGTTCCTGCCTGCCTCTTCTTGATTCTCTGGGCCTCCATTGTCCCAGCAGAAAAACAGGGTTAAACTTGGCCTTTCTCAAGGCCAAGTCTGGGATTGGATCGTTTCTTCATCTTCCGGTTTAGAATCGAGGCCCAGCTGAGAGCCTGTACTGAACAGGCCTCATCCAGAGCCTTTCTAAGCTATTGTGTGAATCCTGCTGGAGGTCGGCCCCCACCCCCGGCCTTCTTCCCTCCCTCCCTTCCTTCCACAACCTGACCCCTCTGCCAGGAGCTGGGAGAAGGAACCAGAACCATCTATCTGCACCTGGAGATGTGTCCCTCAAAGGGCACCTGCAACCACACTATGGGAGTCTGTGGTACACCCTGGGCCATTCTAGGCTCTTCCAAGCGACTTTTGGAAATCAACCTTTTTTATTTGGGGAGGGTGGGGAAAAGAGCTGAAAGTTCATTGTGAAATGGACTTGTAGAATATTCATAAGTCTATTTTTAGTGGGATTTTTTTTTTAATGGTTCATTCCTTTGTACAGAGCCTCTCTCTACCTGGGCAAGAGTACATAGAAACCGAGGCATTCTCCTCCCTCTTGCACCTTTCCACAGTACCTGCTAAGTTTGTATTTAATGTTTTTTTTTGTTTTTGTTACTCGAAAATGAGAGAAGAGTCGGAGATATAATTTTTATTAATTTTTTTTTTTTTTTTTTTTTTACTATTTATAGCTTCAGACAGGGCCTCTCCTTTCCTCTTGCCTCTCTTTTTCTTTAAATCCCCTCCCCATGTTTTTTGTTTTTTTAATTCTTCATACTTCCCTGCTCATGACCTTGGCCCTTTCTAAAGCTGCTTCCTCTAAGAAGCTTTTGCTGAAATATAGTTTTCTAGCAGATCCCAAAACATAACTTAGGGGATGGTGGGATATTTGTGTCTCTTTTTCATGTAATATATTATTCTTCTTCCTTGGTTCTAGCAAAATAGATAAATATATTTTTTCAGGAAATAGCGTGATATGATATTCCCATGTGAAGTTGGCTGGGTGGTTGAGTGCGTGAATTTTTGTGTGGCTGAGTGGATTTTTGCCTCTTTCTCTGGTCCTGTTCCTCGGTGCCTTCTCCTGATTGGGCTGGAAACCTTCTCTCTAGCTTTTGCTTTGAGCCTAGCTAGGGTTCCTTCATTTGCTGTCTCCTAATTTAAGAGAAAATTGGAGAGCAGTGCTATCCAATATGGCAGCCACTAACCACATAGAAATCAATTAAAACTGCACGAAGTTAAACGTTCGTTCCTCAGTTATAGTAACCACATTTCAAGTGCTCAGCAGCCACATGTGGCTGGTGGCTGGTGTACCAAACATGTAGGCAGAGCCCACTGGCATCTGTTGGACAGCACAGCTTGAGAACTAAACTGGTTTAACAAGTCACAGCCCCAGTTTTGCTGGGATGACCTTTGTCTCCCTAGGCAAAGGGGGATGGGGGAGGGCTGATCAGGCTCTGGCTCTGGGCCCTGTTATCTGTGACCCTTCCTCTCCAGAGAGGAGAGGCCTAGTGGCTTAGCCAGGGCAGGCCACCTCTCCTGACCCCATTGGCTGGGGTTGGGGGGGGGGGGGATTACCCTTGCTTCCCTCGCCTTTAATCACCATAACCCCAGGGTCCCAGCTGGCTGGGTCCTCTTCCTCCCCTGGTGTCCTTTTCCTCTGGCCATGTTGGGAGTGAGCACCTCACACTGTTGTCTGTTACTGAGTTTTTGATAAAAAGATAATAAAACCTCGTACTTTCTAGATCGCCTGCCTCTATAATTTTTAAGTTCATCAGTTGTCATCCTTTCCCTTGATCTCAGTGGAGCCTGAGATAATTGCTGCCAGACACCAGAGGCAGAGATGTAAGACGCCGGAAAGGAGGGAGGAAAGTCAGAACGTGCACACTGGCCTGTGGGCCATGTCTTGCCTACCTCGGACTTTTGTTTAGGAGGCACCGTGTTTAAAAAACAAACACAGAAATCCTTGAATTAGTTGCCAACTATGGAAGTGAGAATGTTTCCCATAAAAATCCAGACTGATTCCCTACTTCTCTTCGGGGGAGAAAAATCAAGATTTGGCAACTCTGAGGCTGCATGGCCACCACTGGGAGCTGCTGATGGGCAGGTGCCCCTTTAGATGCAGGTTCTCTGCTTTGCCACGGTCTGTCCACCTGCTTGGCCTCTGGGCATCGAAGCTGGTGGGCTCTGGTCAGATACCATTGATGCCTCTCGATCTTCATAGCAACCCTCTGAGGTGGGTAAGATCCTTTCTTTTTTAAAATTTAATTTAATTTATCTATTTATTGTGGCTGTGCTGGGTCTTGGTTGTGTCACGCGGGATCTTCGTTGCGGCATGCGGACTTCTTAGCTGTGGCATGCAGATTCTTAGTTGCGGCACGCATGCAGGATCTAGTTCCCCGACTAGGGATGGAACCCGGGTCCCCTGCATTGAGAGCGCAGAGTCTTACCCGCTGGACCACCAGGGAAGTCCCAGTCCCTCCCATCTGTTCGATCTGCATTATCCAATCCAGTGGCCACTAGTTACATGTGAGTATTTAAATTAAAATTAATTAAAATTCAAAAAATTAAAATTCAGTTCCTTAGTGGCACTAGCCACATTTCAAGTACTCAATAGCCACATGTGGCTGATGGCTACTCTGTTGGATAGAACAGATATAGAACATATTGACTGTGGTAGGGCTAGGTTGAATGGTGTAAGATTAGATCAGGATCCCAGGATTTGGATTTCAGCTTCATTAGCTGTTACTTTGGGCTCCAATGGGCTCCAGGGAGGTAGGTCAGAACTTGGTCCATAGGAAGTGTTCCATAAGTGGCACTTTATTCTCATCATAAACACATCTTTTGGGTGAGGTATTAGTTCCAGAAGGCCCTGTATCTTTTATTGCCGTGTAAAATTACCCCCAAACTTAGGGATTTATCACAATGTAAATATCTCACATAGTTTCCATGGGCAGGAGTTAGCTAGGTGGTTCTGGAGTCTCATGGGATTGTAGTCAAAATGTTGGCCAGAGCTGCAGTCATCTGAAAGCTTGACTGGGCTGGAGGATCCACTTCCAAGATGGCGCATGTACATGGCAAGTTGGTGCTGGCTGTTGGCAGGAGTCCTCAGTTCCTTGCCATGCGGACCCCCATGGGGCTGATTTGAGCGTCCTCATGACACAGCAGCTGGCTCTTCCCAAAGAGTGATCTAAGAGAGACAGGTGGAAGCTATAATACCTTTTATGGCCGAACCTCAGAAGTCACACACTGTCTTTTCTGCTAAATCCCATTGATCAAAGGGGTCAGCCCTATTCATTGTGAGAGGGGACTACAGAAGGGCAGGAATACCAGGAGGCGAGACTCATCAGAAGCCATCTTAAAGGCTGGTTCTTATAGCACCACTGCTGGTCAACTCTGGACAGGGGTTAATTTATGTGGAATGCTAACTCTGAGTGGAGCTTGGTATAATATTATTTCTGAGAATTGGGCAGGGGATGCAAAGTGGTTTTGGACAATATTGGGCCAGTTTTATTCATGATCCTGCCAACCTTCTGAAGCAGCAGAAGCACTGACCCCTGTATGGGGCAGTTCCTTCCTGGGGTGGAGGGAGGCCTACAGGCCAAATAGATTTCCCCCTTGCCAATAATTTGCTATGTGGTTTTGGGGAGTGGGATGGTCAGAATTCCAAGATGGCGCCCAAGATTTCTGCCCCCTGGAGTACACAACCTGTCTATTCCCTCCCCTTGAGTATGGGCAGGACCTCTAATTATGATGGATGTCACCCCCATGGTAAGGGCACATTGGGTAGCATAGGTGAAAGGATTTTGCAGATGTCATTAAGGTCCTGAATTAGTTGGTTTTTGAGTTAGTAAAAGGGGAGATTATCCTGGGTGGGCCAGGCTTAATCAGTTGAAGATATGTATAAGAGGGTCTGGGACCTTCCTGATGAGAGTGATGCCCTCCTGTTGGCCCTGAAGAAGCAAGCTGCCGTTGAGTTCTGCACCTACAAGGACGTGGATTTTGCCAACAACCATGTGAGCTTGGAAGAGGGCCCTGTGCCTCGGAGAGACTGCAGCCCTGGCTGACACCTTGATGACAGCCTTGGGAGCCCCTCATCAGAAGACCCAGCCAAGCTGTGTGTGGACTCCTGACCCATGGAAACTGTGGGACAGTAAGCCATGTTGTTTCAACCTGCAATGTTTGTGGTAATTAGTTACGGAACATGGAACATGAATGCAGGAAGGTCACTTGCCTCCTCTGGACCATCAAATTCCTCATCTGTACGTTGGAGGAAAATTGCAGTGTTTGGATCGTCTCTACAAGTGCCTCTGGAGTAACAATGGCAGCAACTAGCCTATATAAAGTGGTAAACTCTGGGCCACTGTTGAACGTACTTTCCATGTATTATCTTATTCTTCATGACATCTTACGAAACCAATCCTATTTTCCCCATTTACAGACGCGGAAGCTGAGGCACAGAGAGGTTAAGTGCCTTGAACTAGACAAACTCACCCACCTAGTACATACAGCTTGGCTGTCGTCTGAAATGTCACTGTTAGCTCTGCATTCCTTCATTTTAAGGTGACTTCTCTGAAAATACATACGAGTCACTAGTGTAGGAGAAGGCAATGTATGTATATACATATAGTGTACGTATATACAGCTCTTTCTCGACTTACAATGGGGCTATGTCCCGATAAACCCATCGTAAGTTGAAAATATCATAAGTTGAAAATGCATTTAATCCACCTAACCTACCAAACATCCTAGCTTAGCCTAGCCCAACTTAAATGCACTCAGAACACTTCTAGTAGCCTACAGTTGGGCAAAATCATCTAACACAAAGTCTATTTTATAATAAAGTGTTGAATCTCTCATGTAATTTATTGATACTGTACTGAAAGTGAGAAACAGAATGGTTGTCAGTGTATCAGCTATTCACCCTCACGATCACGTGGCTGACTGGGAACGGAGGTTCATTGCCGCTGCCCAGCATCAGGAGAGAAAATCTGACTGCATCTCGCCAGCCCGGAAAAAGATCCAAATTCAAAGTACGGTTTCTACTGAATGCGTATTGCTTTTGCACCGTCGCAAAGTGAAAAGATCGTAATTTGAACCATGGTAAGTTGGGGACCATCTGTATACGTCTACACCAGGACACAACCAGCCGAGCCCAGGATACTCCCACCCTGGATGAGGGGCTCTTGGTGTACTTCCGGACCCCAGCCAGGGTCGGGAGGAGGGTGCTTAGAACCAGATGGGGGCTTGGGGATGAGCTTGGCAGAGTGGGGCCCACTTCAGTGCCCTATAACCAGAGTGAGTCCATAGAGAACTTGGTCACAAGGCTCTGCCTTACCCCCCCGCCCCCATCCCAGAACTTCACCTGCCCCTCCCGTCCCCCCAGGAGGCGAACAGCCAGCCATAACAGGTGTTTACCACTTAAGCTCAGAAATCATTATTGTAGCACCGATGCCCGGCCCGCCTTTGTCCCTTGGAGTCTGGAACAGAGCCAGGTCTGCCTGGGGGGCCTTTTTGGGTGAATATGGTCAGGGCTGACGTTGCAAAACTTAGTATATATCATCTGACTGGTTTCGTTCCCCTTAAAGCTAATTCCTCTCTCCCTTGCCATCTTCACGGTCTGTGCCCACAGCTGTCAGAATCCTCCTCAGGGAGTAGGGGTCTGAGAATTGTACCCACACTGGTTATAATGACTTTCTACTTGAGGAAACAACTGAAAAGAAACAGAACAGAGAGAGAAACTCAAAGGTCAATGCTTAAACCGGAAGATTAGCTTTTTCCCAGTGGGGTCTCAGGCAGCATGAGAGCTGGTAAATTGGGAGATTTTTGGAATGGAGATTTTGACCTTATTCATAGTGAGAGTACACTATGTGCCCTACCCCATTCCCCCACCCTCCGCCCCTTGTAACATACACATTCTACCTACACGTAGCAGGGAATTAAGAGTATTAAAGAGTATTAAGTAGAAAGCTAAAAGAATCTCAGAGCCCCAGACTTAGCATTAAAAGTATAGGATTCAAATCAGGTGCTGCCATCAAGCTGCTCTCAGTTTCATGGACTTTCTCTCTCAGAGCCTCAGTTTCCCCATGTGTAAAATGAGGAGGAAATATGGACCACAGCAATGACTCTCAACCCTGTGGGGTTCTAATCCTGAGAGCTTGGAAGAGTTAAGATTATCTTTAAGGACCCTAACAGTTCTTCAAACTATAAATGAAAACTCAATTCTTGAGGGGAGAACAGTGCCATCTGCTGGTTTCACTTTGCACGTGCAAAATCCAAATACCTGCCAATGCAATGCCATGCAATTTGGTATTTATTGAGTGCCGACTCAGTGTTCAAGGCGTTGTAATGCACCTCCTAAGACACACCAGAATGAGCTCTTTTCCACATGAAGGTCACAGTCTAGAGGGGACAATTGACGCATATATAAAGCCCTTTGATCCAAGGTGGGCAGTACATGGTCCCAGTGGGATTCTATGGGAAAAAGGTGGAAAGCCTGGGGCCAGGGCCAGCTTCGTGGGCTTGTGACCTTGGCAGTCACACAAGGCCCTGTGCTTAGCAGGGCCCTGCCTTGATTTCATGCTGTGCTATCGCTGTCTTGAAATTCTTAATAATTTTTGAACAAGGGGCCATATATTTTCATTTTGCCCTGGGCCCTACAAATTATGTAGCCAGTCTTGCCTTGTGGAAATCTTGAAGAAGTTACTCTGTAGGCTGAGTTTGGAGAACAGGGCAGCAGTGGAGTAGAGGAAGAAACCTATTCTAGCAAAGGGACGGGGAGAGGGAGGGGAGTTTGATGTTAGATGGATTCAGGCTCATGGCAGGGAAGACCTCCAAGGACAGTCCAGCAGCTGGAACTCAGAAGACAGGCCAGGGTTGGAGCTCTGAGGCCACAGACTTTCAGATGGGTGCGTAGGTGGAACCAAGGGTCCTGGGGTGCCCTAAGGGGAGTGCAAAAAAAGACAGAGCTGCATGGCTGGGCCTGGGCTTTCAGGCCAACTAGGTCCTTGGCTTCTGGGACTTCTGCCTTGTGGAGTGGTAGAGGAAGTTCTTGAGGGCAGGGCTGGAAAGGCCCTTGAGCCCTAACTCCCCGTGTGATGTGCTATGAAACTCCTCTTAGCCTCTTTACAAGTGGCTTCCTGCTTCAACATCATCACGGGGCAGTGAGCTCAAACTCTCCTAGGGCAGGCACTCACGTCGAGGACATTTCCTATCAATTTGCTCTTTGCGTTCCTCAGCCAGGATCCACTCTCAGGGGCCATGACAGGCTTTGAACAAGCTTCTCTTTTCCCATCATCATGGGTTTCAGCTTGCTGATGACAGAGGACAGAACTTAGCCAAGACTTTGGGGAGCCTAAGAGCAAAAGCCCATTTCGCCCCCCTGGGAAATGTCAGCTTCTCCTTTTACACGGGGGTTTCCATGTTCTCGGGGAAGAGTGTCACAGGAAATGAACTTAGAGCTCAAAGGAAGACCCAGAAGGGTGAGAGCTCTCAACCCACATTTCAGACCAGTTCTCCCCATTCAGCAGTTCTCCCCATTCAGCACCCCCAGGGGCTGGTACAAGTAGCTGGCACCTCTGAGATCTGCCTCATTGTTCCAAAAGCCCGAGCCAGGACCCTCCCTGTAGAGAGTGGACTTGGCAGAGGGTGGGAAGGCTGGGCAGGGATGAATTTTGATTCGGTCCCTGGGCTCCAAGCAAAGAAGCTACTTTCTTGGCTGGCTTATCGCCCAGTCGATCCCAGGAGTTCTGCCTGGAGTGGTCCTCGGAAAGTTTTGTTCTGTGTCCTGTGGTTGCCCCTGGGCCTGGGGTGCAACTCTGCTTGAGGTGGAGGGATAGTTAGTAGGGTAACTTATCCCCAGAGGCAACAGGTGGTCCCCAGGGCAGGGACAGGGACTCAGGGATGCTGGCTGCTTCTGAATCCCCATTCCTCCTCCAGAAAGCGTCACAAATCTATCTGCTCCATCGCACGTGTGGTCCTTTCCTCTGTGTGTATGGGGGGCGAAGTACACTGGGGCACCTCCCTCTGTGTGGAGGTGGGTCATACAGATCAGACTCTGCCTTGGATAGGAGTTGATGCTGGCACAGCAGAGCAATCTCTGATCCTCAGGACTGCATTTTACTGGGCCTGTGAGAGAAATGCCTGGGTAGACAGTTAAGATGGCAAGACCTGACCACCACACCAGGGACCTAACCAGCCACCAAAGTTGTGGACCAGAGACCAAACAGCCCGCATGGGTACTGTGCCTGGCTCCAGCCATAGGAAGAATATGGAGGGTTAGGGCTTTGTATTGCAGGGTGAAACCCAGTACTCCAGGGCAGGGCCCTCGTGCTCCAGAAGGGACTCAGTGCTATGAGTGGGATCCAGGGTTCCACATTAAGACCTGGTGCATCAGGGCAAGCAGGCCATGCCTCAGGAGCCCATTGCCCCTTGCCCGGATGTGTGAAACTATGGATTTCCTCTTCTAGGGGAGACACAGCTGCCAGGAGGGGAAATGCTCTAGGCTTGGAATTTCACACACTTTTCAGAGTGTGTGAAACTGTATGCAAGACACATAGAGAGATGGAGAAAGACAAAGATGGAGGGCTAGGGATGCACAAATAAGAGAGATTTACAAAGTTACTGAGGGAGAGAGAGTGTGTGATTGATTTAGAGAGTGAACCAGAAACAAAGACAGGGAAAGCCACACTCCTGACTGGACACAAAGGGAGCGTCACTCAGGTCGTGTCTTCCTAGCTGGAAAAGGACGAGCGAGTGACCCGTGTTAGACCCACAGGGCCGGGTTTCTAGGCAAGAGGCTTCTGCTGCTCGGGCTGCAGCCTTCACTTCCGCAGCACAGGGCAGAGGGCAGGGCCCAGGACCCAGAAAACCGACCGGGGGTCAGGCCCAGCGTCCAGGCCGCGCCTACTACGTCTGGATGAAGAGGTGGAAGTTGGTGCGTGTAAACTCGTGATGGATGCTCTCCAGGAGCGCATCGGCGTCAGCGGCGGGCGCGGAGGCGCCCGCGGGCCCGGACCGCACGCTGTACTCGGGGGTGTAGGTGAAGGAGAAGGCGCTGGGGTAGAAGAGGCCGTCGGCGCGCACGAGGCTCACGGGCACCGTGATGGGTGTGCGCAGCCAGCGCCAGTCGCTGCCGAAGGCGGCTACGTCTGGTACCACGCACACTAGGGACCGCGGGCTCCTGGGGGTGGGGCATCGAGGTCAGGGCTGCAGTGATACTGATGGCACGCATCCCCCCACCCCTAACCTGCTCCGTTCCCTGGGACCCATAGGAGTCCCCCCCTCCTCATACCTGTACATGGTTTCGGCCTCCACTTCCCCGAACCAAACCTTGAGCCCCGCGTGGAGGTTTTCACCGTGGAGCTCCAGGGTTGCCACATCGCCCCCGCCACTCAGCTGGGGGAGGGTGAGACCAGGGGGTGTGGGAGAAGCGGTGGCCGAGAGCCCGCAGCCCTCCCTCACCTGCACTCCCACCCTCCAGCGCAGGTGGTATCCACGCCCGGCAGCGCCCGGCAGCGCCCCCCCAGCGGCCGATTCACCTCGAGGGTGCTGATGAGGGGCACCGGAGTGACAGGCTCCCGGGTACACGCCAGGCTGGTGCTGAAGGAGAATTCCACTGACTCGGTGCCGATGATGGTCCAGCAAGAGCTGTCGTTGAGCAGCGCCTTGTTCGCCTCCTTGGGGCAGGGGGAGGCCTGGGGGGAGATCCGAGGGGATGGGGCAGAAGCCGCGGCTGGCGGCTGGCAGCGCGTCCATCCAGCTCAGTGCAGAGGCTTCCGCGTTCCTAGCGTTCCGGTCCTCGGCTCTGCGGTTTACCTGCCGTGCGAGCTTGGACAAAATCCTTAAGTTCTCTCTTTGGAGTTAAATCAGCTCGCTGGACTAGCTGGTTTCTAAAGGTGTATTTGCTTAGAATTCTAGAATATCCCATTTTTTTAAACGTTGTGCAATTCTGTGCCCTAACATTCCAAAATTTTAAGATTCTTTGGGAGGGATTATTGCTCAATAATAATGTTATTTTCTACATGTTATGGTTTTCTCTCTTATGATAATATAATAGTTTATTTATATTTATAGTAATATATTATTACTATAATAATAATAGTAATTTCCCACAATTCTGTCTTAACATTCTACGATTCTAATAGTCTTTGCTCAATAATACTCAATACTATTACTTATTATTATTTTAATTTACATTCTACAATTTTATATCACAACATTCTATGACTTTAATATCCTTTGGGAAGTATTGCTCAATACCATTATCACTATTCTTTGTACATTCTCTGAGTCTGTGCTGATAGTCTACAATTCTAACATTCCACGGGAGGCAGTATTGCTCAGTAAGTAGCAGCCATGATGATGATGGTGACCTTACATTCTACGTTCTCCGCACTCTGACTTTCTGGGACGCCTTGGTGCTGATATTCTCTGCTTCTCACCTGAAACTGCACCACCTTCTCTGTGGCGAGACATAAGTAGGTGCCACCCCCTCCTGGAGGACCACCTGGAAACTGGAATGCACACTTGTGCAGCTGGGAGATGGGCTCATCCACGTCGAGGAGTGCACACTGCTTAGCTACTTTGCGGATGATCTACAGCAAAAGGGTGGGAGGAAGCGTGGCAGCAAGTTGCCTGGGTGCCCACAGGCTTCCCTTCCCTCTTTCTGCTACTTCGATAGCCAGGCAGGACACTGGCATATTCCCCCCACGCCAGCGCTTGACCTCCATCCAGCCCCACAAAGCACTGAGTATCCCAAGTGAGGATAGGTGTCATCATGCTTTGGGCTCTCACTCTCCAGCGCTGCACTTGTGGGTCACACCTTCTGTGTGGATCTGGGGGGACCCCTGCAGCTGTGCCCTCCCTTCCCATACCATCGGAGGCAGTGTGATGCCCGTGATCGTGCAGATCAGCTGCACCAGGGAGCCGTAGTGGACGTAGCCCTCTCGAGGCGGGAAGTCTCCTTGGGAACAGTGTTCATCAGCTGGGAGTAAAAAGAAGGAGGGAAGGAAGGAGGGATTCAGGGGTCCCAAGCTTCTGCCCCAAATTCCACCCTTCTTGCCTCTGACTCCACCTCACATTGCACATGGGTCTTATGGGCAAGGTTGGCACACAGGAAGGCAGCTAAGGCTGAAGATTCTCAGCCTGGAGATGTCATTTGTGGCCATCCTTGCGAATGTCTGCCCCCTGGGGTGGGGGTTGAGTTGAGGGAAGGGGTTGGACACTGGAGTCTGAATAGCTTGGATCAGTCACCAACTCACTGGGACCTTTGGCAAGTCTTTTTGTGTTTCTGAGCCTCGGTTCCATGGGGCAAATTTCCTTGAGGAGTTGTGATGAAGATTTAAAAAGGGAAT
This sequence comes from Balaenoptera borealis, assembly GCF_965194805.1. Lineage (NCBI taxonomy): Eukaryota > Metazoa > Chordata > Mammalia > Artiodactyla > Balaenopteridae > Balaenoptera > Balaenoptera borealis. The sequence continues at coordinate 15,551,630 of NC_138872.1, forward strand.
GCATGTGAAGTGCCCAGCCCCAGGTCTTCTGGTGGGATTACCCAGGTGGAGAGTGAAGGCAGCCCACTGGCGTGCACTGGCCACGAAGTCCCCATCCTCCACAGAGAGGTAGCGCGTGGAGACCGTCTGGGAGCGCAGGCGGTTGAAGAGGGAGACCTTTGAGCCCGAGGATATGCACACTGTGAGGGGAGGTGGAATCAGTGCCCCTGCCTGGCTTGGTCCCTTGGACTTGCCAGGTAAGTTCCCATCCTCTGTCCCCTGAGCCAGTCTGGCTCAAATTCCCAGACACACTGGGCATTCATATGTCACTGCTATTTATCTAGCACCTGCTGTAATCCTGCTTCTGTACCTTTGTCTGGTTCTTTTTGCTGCCTGGGCATCCTTCAGTTCAATAAACAGAATTTTATCAAGTAGTTACTAAGTGCCTACTTGGTGGCTGGCACTGTGCTGGGTACTGGGTGCCAAAGGGTGAATTAGACCCAGTTTTGCTCTAGAGGAGTTCACAGTCTCAGAGGGGAGACAGGGAATAAATATAAATTTTCAATATGATATAGTGAGGGCTGGCTGGGTTAAGGAGGGCTTCTTGGAGGAGGTTATACTCTCAGCTGGGAAGCATGAAGTAGGTAGGAGTTGCTCAGGGGGCTGCATAAGCAAAGGCTGCGTGGTGTGAAACAGCAGTATATTTCTAGGGCTTGACATTGATCTCTTCCAGCCTTTTAACACAGACTCAGAGCAGCCACTTTGTTTTCTAATTGGATTTTGACCACCTGGGGAGAAAGCACTGGGTCATCGCCCTCTCTCCCCTGACAGTGCTAGGCATACTGTTGGTGCTCAATGTATACTTAACCCAAGTTCCTATGCATTGCATAATGATGATAGCTAAAGCTTATTGTGTTTCAGGTACTGTATTAAATGCTTAAAATGTGTTAGCCCTTTTGCTTCTCTTAACAACCCTCTGAGGTAGAAAATATTATCTCTATTCAAGAGAACAACTCCCTCTAGATCACACAGCTAGCCAGTGGCAGAGCCAGGATTGAAACCCAGGCCTCCTGGCTCCAGAATCTGCACTCAAAACCATCACACTGGGGCTTCCCTGGTGGCTGAGAATCTGCCTGCTAATGCAGGGGACACGGGTTCGAGTCCTGGTCTGGGAAGATCCCACATGCCGCGGAGCAACTGGGCCCGTGAGCCACAATTACTGAGCCTGCGCGTCTGGAGCTTGTGCCCCGCAGCAAGAGAGGCCGCGACAGTGAGAGGCCCACGCACTGCGATGAAGAGTGGCCCCCGCTCGCCGCAACTAGAGAAAGCCCTCACACAGAAACGAAGACCCAGCACAGCCCTAAATAAATAAATAAATAAATAATGCATTCAAGCTTTTAAAAAAAAACACAAACCATCACACTATACCACTTTACCCCTCCCTGGCCCTTTCCTGACACCAAGGGCCAGCCAGAGCACTGCCTGGATCTGAGACATTCTTCAAGGTTTTTAACAGACAGTAAGTAAGGTGTAGGGGTGGGAGCTGGGCTTCACAGTCACATTGACTCAAGTTCAGACCCTGGGTGGGCCACTTTCTAGCTCGGCAAACTTAGGCAAGTCACCTGTAAGGTGACAGGCCCAAATATTTCTTTTCCTCCTTCCTTCCTTCCTCCCTCCCTCCCTCTCTCTCTTTCTTTCTTTCTTTCTTCCTTTCTTTTCTGGCCACGCTGCATGGCATGTGGGATCTTAGTTCCCTGATCAGAGATTGTACCCGCGTGCCCTGCAGTGGAAGTGCCGAGTTTTAACCACTGGACCGTCAGGGAAGTCCCAGGCCCAGATATTTCTTAAATGAATGGATGAATGTTTCAAACCTCATTTTCGTCATCTACGACTCACCTAACAAGGTTGAGCGTCAAACAGGGTGTTGTATGTATCTACCTGCCAAGAAAGTCCCCCATCCCCTACTTCTCCCTTCCATCTTCCAGCGAGGGTAGCAGTGATGTTGTCATTGTCATTCAGGCTTTGTTTCCTCATATTTTCAAAGCCATCAGCCCTGGGACTTGTCACTTGGCAGCCAGGACAGTACTTATCTCAAACTGTCTCTTTGATCAGCTATGTGTGTCTCTCTCCTCTGCCAGGCTGTCCGTTCCTCCAGAACAGACACTTGCATATACATCAGGCACTGAATAAATATTTTTAACTGAATTTCCCCTGCCCTTTCATTATCACTTTTAATCTGTCTTTAGCTCAGCACCTACCGGCCATTTTGGGGAACCCCAAACTCAAGTCGGCCTCTGTCCCCTTTCCTCTGCTCTTGCCTCTCCAACTTTTCCCATTCCCCGACCTAAGCCACACCTACTCACCCAGACCCCGCCCCCTTCCGGCTCAGACTCCACCTCTCCCACCCTGACCCCACCCCTACAATCCAGGCATCTCCCCTTCCCCCCTCCCGAACCTAGCAGCTTCCAGACCTGGGGCACCTCCCCGTCCCGCCCAGCGGCCAGGCTCCACCCCGCTCACGGTCGGTGTTTTTCAGCGACTGCTTCTTCTGCGAGGGCTTGGAGATGACCTTGATGAGGCGGCTGTGGAAAGTGCCCAGCTCCCGCCCCCCTCGGAGCACTAGCCGCAGCACCAGCCGGAAGTGCTTCCTCTTGTCTGCGTCCGAGATGTACAAGGTCTTGGCGCAACCGAATTCCTACAGGGTTGGCGGAGATGGGATCGTCTCACCCCAGCCCTAAGTCCCTGGATGAACTGACTTTCCCCCGTTATCTGACGTCCGCCCCGTCGGACGTGACATGAAGCTGCACGTCCAAGCTCTTGGGCTCACCCTCAAGGCAGAATCCCGTTCTCTCAGCATCCCCACCTATCTTTTGGCTTCTGCAGGGGAGTAAAGGAGCCCCCCCGCACCAAAGAGAGAGGCAAGGATGGGAGCAAGAATCGAACCCCCTTCCCATGCGCTCTCACCCTGGAGTCCGGCTGCTCTTCGAAATTCAGCTTCTGCGTCTCGGCGGCGCTGCCGGACGCGCCGTCCAGTCCCATGTAACCGCAGACGACGGGCCCGGTCTCCCCTGCCTGGTGGGCTGGAAAGGGACGCGAGCGGGCTCTGGGACTCAAGTGTCAGGCAAGCTTAGTTCTCGCCGCCAGAGGGCGCGTTGAGACTGCGACTGAGAACCGCCCCGCTCCCGAGCCCTACTGAGGGTCGCCTTACAGAGGGAGGCGCCCGGCATCCCTGGAGTCCGCCCTCACCTTGGCCCTGCACTGGCTTCACCCTCCATCCGGGACCTGCGAGGTAGACACAGGGCGGGGGGCAGAAGAACCTGCGGAGACATGTAAGCGCTGGACTCGTGTATCCATCTCCACTTGACTGTCCTGTAGGCGTCTCAAAGGTAGCAAAGACCCGACAGAATCCTTGATTCCCCCCCCACCACACCTTTCTCACCGCTCTCCCCAGGCTTCTCCATGACTGTGAACCCCATTAACACCCGAATCTTTCTTTCTTTCACATTCCTCATTCAATCCATCGGTAAGTCCTATCCACTCCCTTTAAAACATATCCAGAATCCACTGACTTCTCACCACCTCCACCTTAGTTCCTACTGCCATCACTTTTTGCCTGGACCTCTGCATCAGCCTTCCAACTGGTCTCTCTGCTTCCACTCCTACCCCCTTCAACGTGTTTTTCACACAGCAGCCAGAATGTGTTTGTTTTAAATTTTTTTTAGAGTATGTTACTCATCTTCTTAAAATCCTCCAGTGGTTTAAATTCAAAGTCCTCACATGATCTGGTCCCTGCTTACCTCTCCAACTTTACTTCCTGCAATGCCCACCTCTTTCTCTAATCCCAGCCACTCTGACTTCTTTTGTCCTGGAACAGGCCAAGCTAGTACTGTGTCAAGGTCTTTGTGTTTTCTGTTCCTTCTAATTGGAACACGCTTCCCCGCGATCTTCTCATGTCTGGCTCCATTTTCACATTCAAGTCTTAGTTCAGATGTCACCTTCTTAAAAGGCCTTTCTACCACCTTGACCTTGCTAGCTAAAGTACATCCCCGCTCCTCAGTTTCTATCATCTTACCTTGTTCTATTTCCCTTCTAGCTCTCATCACAATCTGGAAGCCTCTTGTTTACTGATTTGTGAGGAGTTTATTGTCTGTCTCTCCCACACTAGAGTGAAGATGCCAGGAGGGCAGGGACCATAGCTGTCTTGTTCAACTGTATGCCCGGTGCCCAGCAGTACCAGAGAGCCTGACACATGATAAGCACTCAGTAGGTCGTTGTGGAATGAAAGAATGAACGAATGGGTGAATGGGGACTAGAGATTCACAGGGAGGTTCTGCTATAAACCAAAGTCAGGGCTGATGGTGGCTGAAGGAAAAGGCCCCTGATTGGCCAATAGCTGAGCCCTGAGTCCTCTCCAGGTTCTAAAAGACACTAAAAAGGGAGGGGCACATAGAGCAGAATGTCGGGTCGCAGGGACCTTGGAGGGCCACTGAGGGACCTACCGCTTCTCATTTCCGTATGATTTCTGGGCCACCTTGGCGTGCAGGATCCACACGGTCTGCTCGCACTGTTGCTGTAGGCACTGGCGCACACCTTCCCTCAGGACCGCAGCGGGCTCTGGGGATGACCTGGGAGTGGGGACAGGCCGGCCGCCCGCAGCAGGGAGCGTCAAGGGGCGAGGTGGCATAGCGCCCGAAGGGGGCAGGTGGAATGCAATGAATGGGTTGAAGGGACCGTTCTAGGTCTGCCCCCTCGGGGTCAAAGAGAAGAAGCCTTAGGCAAGGGAGGGGACTTGGGTGCAAGCTGTGGGCTAAATATTTGGGTTGCGTGGTGCTCACTGAGGTCTGCCTGGAGCCCACCCGGGACCACCCAGGCGCCATTCCGCAGGTCTGGCTCCACGCCCATTGCAGCCTGGAGCACTGGGGAGAGGCCTCAGAGGCACAAAGGCCCCGCTTGTGCCCGTCTTGTGACGGAGGCAGAGTTTGTGAGGGCGCCTGGCTTCCCTACACCCTGGGGGGACCCACCCCGGTGCAGTCTTGATGGGGGGGAGCTTTTGCTGGACCCCTGGACCAGAGTGCTCTCTTGCCTACCTGCAGATGCCTGGAAAAATGGACGGCCCCCCAAACTGTGTGCCCAGGATCCTGGGGGAATATTTTCGTCTTTTCCGGGTTAAAGCAACACTCTCAACCCCCTTTCTCCCAAGAGAAGGCGCCTGTTGCTGTCTTAGCTTTCCTTCTCCTGATTTCAGGGCCTCCATCGGCCCTGTGGAGTGGGCCAGTAAGAGCCTAGGGGTCTGGTGGCGTCTCCGCCTGGGAGTTTTGATGAGGGTGATGGGCCCAAGACCTAAGTAATTGCAGAGACCGTGGAAAGGCGTCGGTGATGGCAGAATTTGAGGGACCACCAGGTGGGGCCTGGGAAGAGCAATGAACCCTGAGGCTGCCCTTCTGAACCCTTTACCCTCTTCGCAGGATCAGAGTGCGAGGCCTCTCCCCACCTCTGGAGGGGGCGGCGGGGGACAAGAGCCTGGCCGCGCCCTCGGTAGCGGAGCCAAGCAGCCGGCGGCCGAGCCAGGCCCCGCTCCGCCCCTTGGGGCTCTCCCCGGGGAAGGGCCTCGGCGGCTTCCAAAGCATTCCAGCTGCGGAGAGCGTAGCCGCCCAGCCTCCAACTGTAGCCCGATTCCGGCCCCGCAGCAGGCGTCTGCAGCTCAGGGGTGGCGGAGCAGGGGGCGCCGCGCTGGCCCCGCCCCAGCCCTCGGAGGAAGGGGGGTCGCTCCCTACCAGTGGGAGGGGTCGCGGCCCGCGTTCCCCCTCCCCACCTGCCAGCCCCCGGGTTAAATGCGGCCGCCGCCTCCGCTCGCTCCAGCTGCCTGGCCATCCGCATCTTGGGCACGCTGCCCGCGCCGTTACCTGGTCCAACTGCCCGGGAGGCTCCGCCCGTCGGCTCCGCTCTGCGGCCGCGCCTCCGAGCTGTCCGGCAGGCTCAGGTGAGTCAGAGGGCCTGGGTGCGCTGAGGGGTCTGCGGGGAGCAGGCATCCAGCCAGACCTGGCGACCGTATTTAAGCGCGGCTGCACCGCCTACGATGCCCCCGTCCGACCTGCCGTGCCCTTTCCCACCTATGTAGGGTCCTTTCCAAATTGAGGCCCCACCAGCACGGCCGCCAAAATGCAGAGGGGGCACTTTTTCCCTGACCTCCTCCCTCCAGGAACCTCCCCCCCCCCGGGTCCCCACCTCCCACCGCCGCTCCCCGGAACGTCCTCAAAGTGTTTATTCTTCAGCCAACTCTTGAGGAATTATTCGCAGACCTCTCCTCCCTCAAGAGTCCACTTTTCCCACCCTAAGGGCATTTCTTCTTAAAGCAATGATTAACCGCCTCAGAGGCGCTCCGGGTTCTAGTGTCAGCCTTATCACCTTGCCACGTTGCTGTGTGACCTGGGCAAGACATTACCCTCTCTGGTCCTGGTTCCTTCCTCTGTAGAATGAGGGGTTGGAAAGGTGATGAACTTTGAGGCAGGCGCTATTTCGACTTTCTAGGGTTGGGTGGAGGTGGGGTGCAAGGCGAGATGTTGGCTCAGGCCAAGAGCAGGATAAGGGGAAACTTAATCAAGGTTTTGGGGCTCAGAGGCTTCTGCAGGTAGGAACGGATGGGAGGCAGCGAAGGCCCCTTGTGCCTTTACCCTCATACTCCCCAGGGGTGCTCGCCTGCCTAGACTGTGGCCCAAGCTGGAGAAGGCATTCCACACCCTCCCACCTCCAGCTGGCACATCTGGCTTAGTCACCCTCCCACGATGGGTCCTGTCAGAGGGATTTTTGTTCCTCTACCAGGCCTGAAAGGCGAAGACGGTGAGGATCCAGGACGGGAAGGGCGCCTGTCGCTCTCTCCAGGCACCCGACCTTGCTCAGAATAGGACCATTCACGGAATTGGGGAGGGGGGCGGGGCTGCGGTTGGATTAGGGGCAGCTGGCCACCTCTGCCAAGAAACAGAAACAGAAAAATGGCTAACACAGCTTCAGCAGGGGGTGCGGGGGTGGGGGGGGATAGGGACCCCAGGGAGCGAATGGAAGGAAAAGAGGTGACGCCTAGGGGCCAGGTTGCCAGACAGCTCAGAAGGGAGAAGGGGAGCCAGGAGTCCTAGGTTCCTTTGCAGCTCGGCGGGCCACCTTCTTGGGCCTCACTTTTCCCATCTGTACAATGGGAGTCCTTCATGATTCTCAAGGGGCGTCGCCAAGGGCCGCGGGAGAGTGAGCGCTCACCTGCCCCCACAGGGTCCATGGCTGCGCTCCGAGGCCCGGGCCGGCTCGCGTCCTGGGCGCATCCAATGCCACTGTCCCCGGAACCCTGTGCACTTCTGCTCTTTGGCCCTAGCGCCGGATATATTTTGCCCGGGCCTTATCGCCAAGGCCCTGGGGCTCCCAGCCCCCTATTTGCTTTGGGCAGGGGCACCTGCTGGGCAGATGTGGGCTTCCCACGGCCACCTAGCCAACACAGACAGACGCGCGAAGGCGCCCCCTGGCGGTCTCTCCTGAGAGCTGGCGGGAAGGGGCGGCGCCAAGTCGCGACTTCATCTGCGTGGAGGGTTTAGGCCAACGCGATGCAGGCCTGCATTGGGGCGGTGCCTGTTTGGCTGTGGGGTGGGTGGGTGGGCGGGTGGGCGGGAGGACAGTCACACAGAGGCGCCTTGTGTGCAGAGAGGAGGGGGCGCGGTGCGGAATGGTTTCCCTCTGCAAAGGTTCACGCGGGCTGGTTCTCGGAACCCCCCAGGCGTAGGATTACATCCTGGTACAGCCACTTTCTTGCCGCGCGACTTTGGGTACTAGGGCTGAAGTTTTCTGAGCCTGTTTCCTCATCTTTGCAATGGGAACAACAACAGCCTTAGACCCATAGAATTGTCGAGAGGGTTCAAAGAATGCCACGATGCGTGAAAAACGTTTAACATCGTGGCTGGCATTAAGGAAAGGCTTTTCCTTTTTATTTTATTTTATTTTTAATATTTATTTATATATTTAGCTGTACCGGGTCTTAGTTGTGGCATTCAGGATCTAGTTCCCTGACCAGGGATCAGACCCGGGCCCCCTGAATTGGGAGCACGGAGTCTTACCCACTGGACCACCAGGGAAGTCCCAAGGCTTTTCCTTTTTAAATTCTGTATCTTTTAAATCTACTTTCTATTTATTTATTATTCTGCAGTTCTGCAAAGCGGAATTCCTTGTGTTTCCAGCAATCTCACCGTGATGAAATTTTTTTATTACGAAAAATTTCAACATACGCAAAACTAGAGAGATTAGTAAAATAAACCCATGACCCTCCTCCCCCTCAAAATGCCCATCACCTAGAATAAGAGCTCTGTAAATTCTATTGCTTTGCTATTTTCCTTCCTCCCTTCAGGCTCTGATACCTCTGTTCTCTGTTCCCCGAGGGCAATGAGGGGGCTTCTATGTTCGCTGCTGCCCATGTTGCTACTCCTTCTCCAGCCCTGGGAAACCCAGCTCCAGTTCGCAGGTGAGCCAGAGCCCAGCCCTCAGAAGCAGGGGGAGGGGCGCAAAAGCAGGTTCTCCATCTGCAGCCAACTGCCTGCTGGGGAGAGAAAAACAAGAGCTTTGGAACCATAGGGGTTGGGTTCGAGTTCACAGCTTCAACTCTCTGGGCCTCAGTTTTCCCATCTGTAGGATGTGGCTTGGAGGTACCCAAGTTGGGCTCATGCAGAACTGTCCAGTTGGCGTTTAATTTTTAAAAGTTAATTGAAAAAAACCAGGAGATTTCACATAAAAACCCCAATTTCGGACTTCTCTTGAAAAGCCCAAAGATCTGCCAACATGGGGTCCTCACGGCTGCAAGGCAACGTTTGTCTGGAGCTGCCCACTTTATGAGCTATACGGGCTCTCTGGGTCCTCCGTCCTAACCCAACACATTCACTCATTTATTTATGTTGCCTGCCTAGCTCCTGTAGGCATTTGAGTTTGCGACGTCCCCTCGCCCTCCTCCCAAATGGATAACACCTCCTCAGTATAGCCCTCAGAACTGTAGGATAGAGATTTGGTGCAGTCTCCCAGCCCAGGCCCTCCTCAAATGCTGGGTGAGTGGATGGAGCTAACCTGCATTTGCTAGGCGCTGTTACACCGGGAGAGCACCATTCCGCCCTGGGTTTCTGTGGGGTTCTCCCAGGAGGTGAGGCTTGGCTAACCTAGGAAAGTCCTCCCTGATCTCCTCGCAGGTCCCAGGTGCCGTACTGGGCCCCTGGATTTGGTGTTCGTGATTGACAGCTCGCGCAGTGTGCGCCCCTTCGAGTTCCAGACGATGCGGCAGTTCCTGGTGGGCCTCCTCCGCAGCTTGGACGTGGGGCCCAACGCCACGCGCGTCGGCGTGATCCAGTATTCGAGTCAAGTGCAGAGCGTCTTCCCGCTCGGAACCTTCTCACGTCGCGAGGATATGGAGCGCGCCATCCGCGCTCTAGTGCCACTGGCGCAGGGCACCATGACCGGGCTGGCAATCCAGTACACCATGAACGTGGCCTTCAGTGTGGCCGAGGGCGCGCGCCCGCCGGAGGCGCGCGTGCCTCGCGTCGCTGTCATCGTGACCGACGGGCGGCCCCAGGATCGCGTGGCCGAAGTGGCGGCGCAGGCGCGCGCCCGCGGCATCGAGATCTACGCCGTGGGGGTTCAGCGCGCAGACGTGGCCTCCCTGCGCGCCATGGCGTCTCCCCCGCTGGACGAGCACGTCTTCCTCGTCGAGTCCTTCGACCGTATCCAGGAGTTTGGCCTTCAGTTCCAGCGCCGGCTGTGTCGTGAGTGAGGGGAACGCTGGAGCGAGACTGGAACTCTCCAACCGCTCCGATTCCCATTCCCACCACAGTGAATCCCATTCCCCTCCCGGCTGGCCCCGCCCACGCCATCTTTAGCCCCGCCCAACAGGCCGTGGAGTTGCCCTGGCCTATCGCGGGTTGTGTGGAATTCCAGCTCTAACCATTTTTGCTCAAGGCTTCGCCCACAAGGAGCAACGTTTCGCGTGCCCGCGTACCTTGATGGACTGTTGTGGTTTACCACAGGCTTAACGTCTAACTCCAAAACCGCCTCTCTACACAAGAAGCACCACCCCTCAAGGCTGAGAGCCGTAGCCCACTCCGGAGTCAAGCCCCGCCCACTTGGGGATGACCCCTCCCACTCTCGTTTTAACTCCTCCCACAATGCTGCAAGATCTGTTCTCGTCACACCTTGAGTTATGCCGCTTACCTTGATTTAGCATCTCTCTTCTTCCTCTACTTTACACCTTGTAGTCCTCCCTTATCCCACTGACACCTCTGGCCCGGTGCTCCGGTCTTCCGAGCCTATTCGCAGGGGCCACTGAGGCCCTATACTTTCCCTAAGCCCTTCCACCTGGATTGGCCCCTCTCAAACGAGCCATATTCCATCTAAAGACATCCTTGAGCATGGGGTCTGCTCTGACCGCACTCAGCTCTCTCCTGTTGGAGGGTTCTCCCCATCTGTCCCCTGCTGATTCTACTCTTGTATGTCCTCAGGAAAGGACCTGTGTGCTGAGGGGGGACACGGCTGCCAGCACCAATGTGTCAGCTCCCCCGGCACGTTCCACTGTGCCTGCAACCCCGGCTACCGGCTAGCAGCAGATGACAAGAGCTGTTTGGGTGAGAGCTACCCCCACCCTTCAGTCTCACGGCTCCTGAGCCTTCTGTGGCTCCCCATTGGCCTAGCATCAGTACAATGAGTCTGGAAGGGCCTTTGGAGGTCAAAGTCCAGCTCCCTCACTTTACAGGTCTAGGAAAGGGAAGGTGTTGCTTGGGGTCACACAAGTCCTTGGTGGGACCAGGGCTAGAAATCTTGACCTCACAGAGGTCATACAGTTAATACAGTTAAGTGTATTTTCTGTAGCCTTCTCTCCCCCCTCTTTCAGGCTCATCTCCCACCTGGCTCCAAAACAGCTCCCAAACTTGTGTGATTTCACAGGCATATCCTTACTGTTTCTGTTACTTGACAGAGTTGGGGTCTCCATACATCCCCTTCATTCCCCACCCTCATATACGCTGCTCATTCCAGCTTCTGCATCTCAGTTCTTTCCGGGCTGCTCACCTGGGCTGCTCTTGCCACTCCTCTTTGCACCTGCAGATCTCTCAAGGCCTGGTTCTTCATTTTTGCTTTCTGAAAAGCTATGACACACACTGCCTTGCTTATACAGTTGGGGTTTTCCCCCCTGTGTATATATGTCCAATCCTTTGATCATAACGGCAGCTGCCATTTACTGTATGCCAGGTTAGCATCAGACATTAAGCTAGGAGTGTTACATGCATCATCTCTCAACCTCACAACATTCTGGAAAAAGAGGTCCTGTGTTTCCAATAACCCAGATGTCAGCTGGGGTCTTCTTGTTTCTGGGGCTTAGAAAAGGCTGGCGTGAAGCCCCATTTGATGACCTGTGAACATTCAAAACCCTTCCCAAGATCTCTGGGAATTCCCCAAGTGCTTACATTCTGTGGTCACCTCTAGCTCTGAGCTTCTGCTGAATTCAATTTATGGGTCCTCGTGCAGTTTCTCAATCCACGCATGCTGTTCTTGTCCTGTGCATGTAAATCAGCCTCTTCCTTGGTTGACACACTTGTGCACACAAGGGCATGTGTGTGTATATGTTAAGTCGTGCATACATCTATTTTACTAAAGATGGGGGGTGGACAGAGGTGTGACTTACATCTAAGTGAAGTCAAACATACACACAGAAAAAGAAACACCCATTATGTATAATTGAACATTAGGCACCCTTGATCCTGAAAATCCTCAGTCACCCCACTATAGGGGATTTTCCATTGGCAAACTCAACCCACAGTAACTCATCTCCACACCATCTCTCTTGTTCTTTTTTTCCTCTCTCCACTCCCCATCTCTTTTCTAGGAACCCCACATTCTCACACTTTTATGCAGGGCATCTCATCTCTCTCCAGCCCCTATTCCCCAGCTCAGCTCTAGGCCATATTTGCACATCGAAACCATGAAGATACTCAGCGGGGCAATAGTTCACCCTCCTCAGAAGGCAGTTGTAAATAGCAATTGTTCTCTTCCATTATATCCCCATTTTGCAGATGGGGAAATAGAGGCTCAGACAGGTAAAGTGGCAGAGCCTCACTAACTCTGGTCCTCCTCTGTGAGTTAGTGAACATCTTGAGGGCAGGGGTCCTGTCTTCTACAACTGTGGGTTCCCATTCTTATGCGTGGCTCAGTCATGGGCCCACTGGGATACATCTGGGGCTTGAATTGGGAGGGCCGCTTGGCTCAGTAGGAAGGGGGCCTTTGCTTGGAGAAATCGCAGATGCCTGGGTACCACCCCAGACTAATTAAGTCAGGATTTTGGGGGGTTGGGGTCCAGGCATAGGTATTTTTAGAAAGCTCCCCAGGTGGTTGTGCTGTCAGGGCTGAGAAGGGCAGCCCCAGGGCATAGCCTGACCTCACCTCTTCCTCAGCCCTCGACCTGTGCACTGAAGGGACCCATGGCTGTGAGCATCACTGCGTCAGCTCCCCGGGCTTCTATTTCTGTCGCTGCCGAGCTGGCTTTGTACTCCAGCAGGACCAGAGGAGCTGCAGGGGTGAGCGAACCCCCCGATTAGCACCTGGACCAAGGTCTCTGATGGCTCCAGTCAGAAGTGACATCTTGCTGTCTCTTCCTTCCCACCAGCCATTGACCACTGCAGCTTTGGGAACCACAGCTGCCAGCATGAGTGTGTTAGCACCTTTGGTGGGCCACGGTGCCGCTGCAGAGGGGGCTACAACTTGCTGCCCGACGGCAGGAGCTGTCAGGGTGAGGAGGGGTCTCCTGCATTTGTGCAGAGGGACGAGGGATCTTAGCTGGTGGAGTCCACCCTGACTCGTTCTGTCTTGTCTCTCCTTTAAGCCCAGGACCTTTGCAATGGCGTAGACCATGGGTGCGAGTTCCAGTGCGTGAGTGAGGGCTTCTCCTACCGCTGCCTGTGCCCTGAGCGGTGGCAGCTCCAGGCAGATGGCAAGAGCTGCAGCCGTGAGTTATGGGTGGGAGGGGGTTCTGTCTGCCTCTGACCCACTGCCCACATTCTGAGTATCCTTGACTCTGTCCTGTCCTTGCTGTGGCCCAAGAATGTGGTATGAGTGTGTGTGTGTGTGTGCTGGTGGTGGTGGAGTTGGAGGCTGTGCCATGCCCTGCCTCCATGTCTTTCTCCTCAATCTTCTACCCTGCTGCCAAGGTTAATTTCAAAAATACATATTTGATCACATTTCTCCCTTGCTCGAAAGCCTTCTGTGGCTCACCAGTGCTTACAAAATAAAGATCAAATGCCTTACCCCTGAGTTTTTCAAATGGCGGGTGTAACCACAGTGGATACACAAATAGTGGGTGTAACCACAGTGGATACACAAATGCTGGGTGTAACCACAGTAGATAACAAAATCAAATTAGTGGGTTAAAAACTAGAATTTTTTTTAAAAAAGAGAGAAAATAGAGTTTACTGCATGGATGTAGAAAGAGTAAGTATTGTTTCACGAAACTTAATTTTAATTATATGTGAGTATAAGTGAATCATGATGTATTGTTACATTATTATTATTAATTATTATTATTATTTTTTTACTGTGGGTTGTGGTCAAATTTTTGAAACCACCGGCTTAGGTCATTATAATCTAGCTTGAGCCAACCCCATCAGCCTATCTCCTGCCAAACTTGAACATTTGAGCCATACTGGCCTGCCCATTCCCAAACGTATCCAGGGCTCCCGGCTTCCATGCCTCTACACACATTGCCCCCAACATCTAGAATGTCCCTTCCTGCCTTGGAGAACTCCTACTCATCCCTGAAGATCAAATCACATGTCACCACCTCCATGCAGCCTTCCTCACTAACTCCAGGAAGAATGAGTTACTCCTGCCTTGCTCCCTGCAAGCCCCTCTATTCAAGCACTTTCCTTGATGGTAGCAAATGGTATGTCTCACTGCTCTGCTCTATCCTGATATCCTATGGATCAGGATTATGTTTCATTTATTGGCGAACCTCCTTCAGGGCCTAGCAAGGTCCCTGTCTCAGAACAGGGGAGGCGATCTTGTAGAGTGATTAGGAGCTTGGGTTTTGGGGTCAGACAGACCTGGCTTCAAATCCTGGCTCAGCCACTACTAGTGGTGGAATCCAGAGCAAATAAATGACTTTATCCTTCAGAATCTCAGATTCTTAGAAAATGGGGATAATACCCAAAGTTATTGGGAGAATTGAGAAAAAATATATAAAGCACCTAGCCCAGTGCCTGGTACATGGTAAGCTGTCAAATAGTAATGTTTTTGTTTTTATTTATTATTGTTAGTAGTGGTAAAGTGTTTAGAATTCTGTCCGATACATAGTAGATGATCAATAAATGGTAGCTATTGTGATGATGATGATGATTAAAAAGATGCTTTTAGCAGATTGCCTGGCTTGTGCTAAGCACTTAATAAATGGCAAAGATTATAATGATGCCGCTGATGATAATAATAATTATTATTATTTAGCACAGTGCCTGGCATAGGAAGGACTTCACACATAATATCTGTTATATAATAAATGTTTGCGAGTGAATGAGTGAGCAGGTGGCCGTTGCCAGCCAAGGATCTGATCCCTTAACCCCAGCTCTTCTCCTCGGGTGGGTGTAGGGTGCCGGGAAGGCCACGTGGACCTGGTTCTGCTCGTCGATGGCTCCAAGAGCGTGCGTCCGCAGAACTTCGAGCTGGTGAAGCGCTTCGTGAACCAGATCGTGGACTTCCTGGACGTGTCCCCAGAAGGCACGCGCGTGGGGCTGGTGCAGTTCTCCAGCCGCGTGCGCACCGAGTTCCCACTGGGCCGCTACGGCACGGCGGCCGAGGTGAAGCAGGCGGTCCTGGCTGTGGAGTATATGGAGCGCGGCACCATGACCGGGCTTGCGCTGCGCCACATGGTGGAGCACAGCTTTTCAGAGGCGCAGGGCGCGCGGCCCCGGGCGCTCAACGTGCCCCGCGTGGGCCTGGTCTTCACCGACGGCCGCTCCCAGGATGACGTCTCAGTGTGGGCGGCGCGCGCCAAGGAGGAAGGTGGGCTTGGCGCGGGCCGCGCTGGATTGAGGTTGGGTTGGATGCGGGGAGGCGGCTTTCCTGAGGCCTAGAGTGCCCCCTGCGTCCCTCGACCCTGCAGGCATCGTCATGTACGCCGTGGGCGTAGGCAAAGCGGTGGAGGAGGAGCTGCGAGAGATCGCCTCGGAGCCAGCCGAGCTGCACGTGTCCTACTCCCCCGACTTCAGTACCATGACGCACCTGTTGGAGAACCTCAAAGGCAGCATCTGCCCGGGTGAGCACATCGGTCTCCGGACCCCTCCCTTTCCCTCACTGCCCACCCTCCGAGATCTCCCGGTCCTATTCATTCCCTCCCCACTTCGTTGAGTGACAGCCAGGGGATGGGCTCGCTGCACAGAGCCTCGTTACTCAAAGTGTTGTCCGTGGACCGGAGGCAGGGCTGTCACCTAGTGGTTTGTTAAAACTACAGCATTTCCAGCGCTCTCCAGACCTACCGAATACAGTTTTGCACTTTGACGAGACCCTCAGGGGATTAGAATTATGTTAAAGTGCAAGAAGCACTGGACTAAACTACCTGTTCCCCAAATTAGTGGGCGTTCAGAATAATTTGGGGGGAATTTTTTCAAAGGCACACCCAACTCAGCACTCGTAAGGGGAGCCACATCATAAGCCCTTTACCTGGTTGGAATTCAACTTTACAGACCTGGCAAAGTGGCAGGACTGGGTGTGTTTCAGGTACACAAAGATGTGTATTAAGTATATATATTTAATATATATTTATTTCCTTGATTTCCCCATCTGCAAAGTTAGGAGCCTTTCTGGAACTGTTGTCAATATCATTGATAAACATGACATACAGACTGAGATATAACTTTTAAATCATAACAGCAACTCTGTACTGAAGGCCAAGTGCCAGGCATTGTACTGTAATATTAAAAATGGCACACATTTACAGAATTCAGTGAATCTAATATACCACCCGTTGTAAGATTCATTATTTTCTATACTGCTAAGAAAAAAAGGATGCCGAATTTAATTGTAAGGCAACTATTTTGATTTCAGAGATGTTGAAATGTATGAGGAAATAGACTTGGATCAGTGGGTCTTTTAAAAAAATATTTATTTATTTTATTTTTTATTTTTGGCTGCGTGGGGCTCATGGGATCTTTTGTTGCAGCACACAAGCTCTGTAGTTGTGGCACACGGGCTTAGTCTCCCTGCTGCCCTGCGACATGTGGGATCTTAGTTCCCCCACCAGGGATCTAACCCCGTGTCCCCTGCGTTGGGAGGGGGATTCTTAACCGCTGGACCACCAGGGAAGCCCCCTGGATCAGTGGTTCTTAAACATTAGTGTGCATCAGACTCACCTGGAGGGTTTGTTAAAACACAAATTGTTGGCTCCAACCCCAGAGTTTCTGATTCAGTAGGTCTGGGGTGGAATCTGATCATTTGCATTTCTAATAACTTCCTAGGCGATGCTGCTGGTCCAGGGACCACACTTGGAGAACCATTGGCCTAGTTGAAATACCCTATAAAGTGTTTCCTTGCGTCAGGAAATGCTCTAGATCTGCACCCTCCAATAAGGTAGCCACTAGCTACATACGCCCATTTAAATTAAGTTACATTAAATTAAATAATTTAGTTCCTCAGGTGCACTAGCCACATTTCAAGTGTTAAATAACCACCTGTGTCTTGTGGCTGCCACACTGGACAAGGCAGATGCAGAACATTTCCATCACTACATAAAGTTTCATTTGGACAGTGCTGCTGTGGACTCTTGCTACTCAAAGTGTGGTCCACAGACCAGCAGCATCAACATCACTTGGGAGTTTATTAGAAATGCAGTGTCTCAGCCCCTTCCCTGTTAAGAACAAGAATCTATATTTTAACAAGATCTGGTGATTCCAATGAGCATCAAGGTTTGAGAAACCTTCTGAGATGTGTACACACATACACACACGAAAATCACTGAATCCTGAGCACCGCCGGACGAATGGGTGTTCTCATTGTATCCATTTTTACAGATAAGGAAACTAAGGCTTAGAAAGGTTGAGGGGGGGTTTCCAATATCTCACAGCTACCTAGCTGGTACTCATCCCAGGTCTGTCTGAATCCCAAACCCGAACACTCAGCCGTAGGCCGGGTGGAGGGATATCGGAGAGCCTCAGCCAGGGCTGGTTGGTCCTCCTCCAGCTTCTCACTCCCCCACTCTCTGTGCCCGGCTGCCAGAGGAGGGCATCAGCGCGGGGACAGAGCTTCGGAGCCCCTGCGAGTGCGAAAGTCTTGTGGAGTTCCAGGGCCGCACGCTGGAGGCGCTCGAGAGTCTGTCGCAGAATCATATCCTTTGGGTCCCGGGGCACGGGCTGGAGGGGAGAAGGGACCCCCCGCGACCCCCGGCGGCTTCCTTAACCACTCACTGGCCCAGCTGACGGCGCGCCTGGAGGATCTGGAGAACCAACTGGCCACCCAGAAGTGAGGGCCGCGGGTGGCCCGGACCCGGGCAAAAGGGGCGGCCCCGCGGACTGGGCCCCCCTCGTGCGCCGTCCGGGCGCTGGGGCCGGGCAGAACCTGGGTCCCCCAGGCTTGGGCTGTTGGAGAGGAGGCGCTGGCGGGCTCCCAGCGCTGCGCTCGAGCTGGCTTCGCCTGGACTAGAAGCCGGACTGCGGGGGATCGTGGGAGGGGATGTGGGGGACACGTGCTGCGCTCAGTTCTTTGTAGGATTTCTTTTTTTGTTTTCTTTTTCTTACAAAAAAAAAAGAAAAGAAAAAATCTGGTTTCCACGGGGTCGGTGTGCGTGTCTTGCTGTGCCGCCAGGCGGAGGGGAGGCCAGACGGAGCGCGCTCCGGCGGCGCCCGGGCGGCGTCTCCTCGGAGAAAGGCGCATTGTGCGGGGGTCGGGCCGGGGGGCAGGGGACCTGGAGCTGCTTCCCCCCGCTTGTTTATTCAGCTGAGAACAGATGGCTCCTTATGCAGGCTGCGGGAAGGGAGGGGGCTCCACGGGTACCCTTGGGGTCTGGGCAATTCTGCGCCCCTCCATCCCCCAGCGGATCGGACACCTCGCTTTCTGGCTGTGCCCATCTCCTGGTGTCCCCGAGTCTGGCTCAAAAACTGTTCGAACTGGGCGGGGCGGGGGCGGGGGTGTTGGTGAGGAGCGGGAGGCAGTAATCGAATCCCCTAAAGGGACGGGAGCGGGGAGGATAGGTGAGTTTCGCCTGGATTTTATCTCCCTGCACTAGATAGGAAAAGGAGGGGGTGTCAGCCAGGACCTCTGGCCCAGAGTAGCCTTCCCAGCCTGTGCTTTACCTCCAAAAAAAAAACAAAATAAAAACGAACCCTCTTTAGGTAAAGAGCACAAACCGGTACAATTTCCCAAGTGCAAAGATGAAAATGCTTCCAGTCCTAGAGTGATTATGGGCAAATTACTCTGGGTTTGTTTCCTTATGTGTAAAATGGGGATTGAAATCGTTATGCCCAAGGGTGATGGTGAGAATGGAGGAAATTATTCTAAGGCATCTGACCTTGTGCCTGGTACTACGTATTAGGCTCTCAGTTAATGGCAGCTTTTAACTATTAATAGCTAACATGTTTAGTCTTGGGCATTATTCAAAGTGATTTGCAGGTATTTTCATTTTATCCTCACAACCTTGTGAGGTAGGAATTATTGCCTTTATCATTCCCTTTTACAGACAAGGAAACTGAGTCAAAGAGAGGTTAAGTTTCCCAGAGTCACATGACAAGTAAGAAGCTGAACCAGGGCTTCCCTGGTGGCACAGTGGTTAAGAATCCGCCTGCCAATGCAGGGGACACGGGTTCGAGCCCTGGTCCGGGAAGATCCCACGTGCCGCGGAGCAACTAAGCCCGTGCACCACAACTACTGAGCCTGTGCTCTAGAGCCATGAGCCACAACTGATGAGCCTGTGTGCCACAACTACTGAAGCCCGTGCACCTAGAGCCTGTGCTCCACAACAAGAGAAGCCACCACAATGAGAAGCCTGCACACCACAATGAAGAGTAGCCCCCGCTCGCCGCAGCTAGAGAAAGCCCGCGTGCAGCAACAAAGACCCAACGCAGCCATAAATAAATAAAACAAATAAAAATGATTAAGAAAAAAGAAGCTGAACCAGTGTGTTTTCATTTCCTGTGGCTGCTGTAACATCACCACAAATTTAGTGGCTTAAAAAACACACAAATAGTTTTTGAGGTTAGCAGTCTAAAGGGGGTTGGCAAGGCTGCATTCCTTCTGGAGACAATTGTTTCCTTGCCCTTTCCAGCTTCTAGAGACTACCCGAATTCCTCTCATCACCTCAACCTCTGCTTCTGGCATCATACCGCCTTCTCTGACTCTGACCTTCCTGTCTCTGTAAGGACCCTTGTGATTATACTGGGCTGACCCAGATAATCCATGATAATCTCCCCATCTCAAGCTCTTCATCACATCTGCAAACGCTCTTTGCCATGTAAAGTAACATATTCACAGGTTCCAGAGGTTAGGATGTGGACATCTTTGGCGGGGGGGTGTGCATTATTCTGCTTACCACACAGGGCTTGAAGCCAGGAGGACAGAGTTCAGAGCAGGCACTGTTAAGCATGCATATCCCTGGCTCACTGGAGGAGGGAGAAAGATGATTGAGAAAAGCCCCCGAGCTGGGGGAGCCCAGGGCTGGAGGGGGTGAAGTCCACCTGACTATAACGGTAGCGGAAAGAGGACCCTTCAGGTGAAGGGATGGAGCAAAGGGTGGGTAAGGAGGGAGAAATCACAGAGGAGGTGACTTCCAGCCAAGCCTTAACCTACAGGGTGACAGGATGATTGAGGTCTCACCTGGACCTGAGGGTCAGATGAGCAAAAGTGCCCGTCCAACCCCTTTGTTTTACGGCCGGGAAACCAGGACTAGAGGGCAGAGTTGTCTGCCCAAGATCACAGTGAGAGAACCGTAGCTGGATCAGGCAGTAGCCTGAGGGGAGGAGGTCTGATTGTAACAGGGACCTCAACGATGGGGGTGGCACAGGTGAGGCCTCCTGCTTCCCTCCTCCCTGGCGCTGGCCAGGACTGTCTTCTGTGGGGTTTCTTTTCTCGCCTGCTCTTCTCCTGCAATCTCCACAGTAGCCACTGGATGGCGCCTGGAGCTCTGATTTGGAGTTGGGTCCCAGAGCCCTTACAGGCCTTGGCGGCTGGCACTTGTGTTGAGCCAGGCCTGCCCTTCTCCGAAAGACCTTCCTCCCCCTTCACACCCCTCTCCCCACTCTGGCGGACCCTACCACCCCAGCCTAGAAGCTGCTTCATTTCCTAGGCAATAACCACACACTCCTGGATTTGAAGACCAGCCCTGCTATTTACTAACTGTGTGTAGGTGTTGATAAGGGCTGGTTCCCTTGTCCATTTCCTGATTCTCTTTTGGGGAGGTTGCAGGAGCCAGAACTCCTTTATCCACTCTTTGGAAGCTAGAATGTGGGCATGATGGCACAGTGCAGCTGTTAAGAGCACAGACATGGGAGCCAGACTGCTTATCCGAATCCCAGCTCTGCCATGAGCTGTGTGACCTTAGGCAAGTTTCTGAATTTCTCTGTGCTTCTGTCAAAGGAGACCCAGTTTTCTCATCTGTATATAATGGAGATGACAATATTCCCTATGCCACTCGGTTTTTGTGAGGATTGAATGAGATAATCCATTTTATATGCTTAGAACTCTGCTTGGTACATAGTATGTACAAAATGTAAAAAACAAAAAAGCACAGCTGAGGTTTAATAAATTCTATGCTTTCTCCTTGGGCTATGAATCTTGAGGCAACAAGGCAAAAGTTCAGGGACAGTTGGGAAGTCATTCAAGACAGTGCAGTGATAGTACAGTAAGTCCCCTACATATAAACCTTCAAGTTGTGAACTTTCAAAGAGGCGAACGTGTGTTCGCATGTCCAGTCACGTAAGTTAGTTCACATGTCTGGCGTACATTGTCACATGCATGCATCCCGTACAAGTGGTTGTGCTTTTGTGTACTTTATTGTACCGTACTGTACAGTAGCCCAGGATGTCTGGAAGCAAGTGTAAAAGCAGCAGTGTTGTAGCTGGTACTGCTAAGAAGTGCCAAGTGATAATGATGGAAACAAAAGTGAAAATAATTGAGAGAGTGGAGCGACAAGAGGAAGAAGAAGTAACTGAAGAACCCCAGAGATTCACAACACAGGAAGCGGCAAGGGAATTTTCTTTATCTGAGGAGGCACTGTTAGTTTTTGAGTCACAGGACCCAAACGTAGAATGGTACACGAAGGTTACAGCAGCCATTCAGAATGCCATCCAGTACTACCGTGTCATCTATGAAGAGAAAGAAAGAGCTACCACCCAGACATCACTGCATCGTTTTTTCAAGACGGTAGATAGAATTGAATCCAGCAAGGAAGCAGAACCTCTGCCATCAGCGTCAGGTGAGAGTGAAATTGCAGCTTGCCCTCCGTCTCCTATTGCTGACGATCCTTCACCTCTACCATCTCCCACCTCTTCTCCCTCCTCCAGTCAGTAACTTTTCTTGCCTGTTCACTCGATGCCAGCCCCTGTATGCCAGCTGTTGTACTGTACTACTGTACTTTTCAAGGTACTGTACTGTAAGATTAAAAATGTTTTCTTTATTTTTGTGTTTGTTTTTTATGTATTATTTGTGTGAAAAGTATTATAAACCTATTACAGTACAGTACTATACAACCGATCGTGTTAGTTGGGTACCTAGGCTAACTTTGTCGGACTTACGAACAAATTGGACTTAGGAACGCACTCTCAGAACGGAACTTGTTTGTATGTATGGACTTACTGTATTGAGAGTCCGTTGTTGGAACCCTAACCAGATGATTCTCGCTGGTGACCTTGGCTGATTTTCTTGGTTTCTGACTTTTATTTCCACGAACTACCTGATATCCTGGCAAGGCTTCCAAGTTGCACAATTTCAAAAGTCTTGGTGGGAGAGAGGCATATACTCAGAACACAATGTGAATGGTGCCCCCTAGCGTGGTGAAATGGTCCTCTTGTTAGCCTTCCAATAGAGCCCTTTCTGCTTAGTGAGCCAGGCTTGGTGTGTCTGTTGCTTGCACCCAAGACCTCTGGCCATGCCCTGCTTCATTCTTTGTAAGGGCTGCATAGTATTCCATTCTATGTATGTGTCATATTTCATTTCAGCACCCCTTATTGGAGGATATCTGGGTAATTTACAGCTCTTTGACATTCCACAGACAGACACAATGACATGCTTCTTAGAGCCTATTTTCCAGCCCTTATAACCTCATCTCTGACTCTCCCTACCCCCACAGGCACACAGTTGGGTGGGGAGTGGCCTCATCCACAGGCTCACATGGTGGCTGTGATCCTCTGCCTGTTTAATCAAGGCAGGATTGGCCAAACGTTTAAAACAGCAGGGAGCTCAGTGGGCCAGGAAGTGAGTGGCAGATGATTCTGGGAAGGCAGGTGTGTTTGGGCAGCCAGCCTGGGCCCCTCATGCCCAGACCCCTCCCCTCCCCGTGTTGGTCTTCATCATCTCAGTTCAGCATGGGAGGAAACATCTGCACAGCCTCTGATGCCTTGAGGGACCAGTGACTTCTGTGTGCCCCTCCCAGGGGCATCTGCACTTTGAAAGAAGCCTGGAAGGAAGGGAGTAAGGCTCACCCAAAGGGCACACTGTTCACGGTGGGATTTCAGGCAGCCAGGGTCACATACCTGAACAGAGACCATCCTATGTTCCAGGGATGGTGATGGGCTCTTTATCCTATACAATCCCATGTAATTCTTATGGCAACACTGTGAGGTTGGTATCACCAGTTCCATTTCACTGAAAAGGCAACTGAAGCCAGAGAGGGGAAGAGATGTTCCCAAAGCCATTCTGGGAGCAGACCTATGTCCAGGGCTCTTTCCACTTTATCAGTAATGGGGAGAATGTTTGGAGTGAAATTGGGAGGCTTTCCCTTGACTTAGTACCATCAGCCAAAAGGCAGAGGTCTGGGAGGAGAGAGGAGACTGGGGGAAGGGCTGGGGTGAGTGCTTTCAATCAAGTCAGCTGCTTTCCAGAAGCTTGCAAGTTCATGGCATTGATTGGAAGCCAACAGGCCAGAAGCTGACTAAGTTACAGGTTGTACTGGCAGGGCAAGTCCAACGTTGGCCAACAGTTGGGTTTCCCATGCCTGAAAGTAATCCTCAGGCTCTACTGTACCTACAGGAGTAGCTGGTTAGAAGCATAGTGATGGAGATAACCTGTGGCCTTGTGCTCCCCTGTTGTGATGCAAGCCTAGATGTATCCAGAGGCCAGTATGTGATGCTCAAACCCCCACACAACTGCAAGGGTGTGTATTTCCCATGTATCCCCATTGTGAAAGATCAAAGGAGGCTGACCTCACACAAAACCCATTTGTGAGCACAACCTCTGTTGCCCTGGGCCATGGATAAGAGATCACCTGCCCGTTCACCTTTAGGGAGAGCATCTACCTGGCATTTCTAACTTCAACACCTTCTTCCATCACTTTAACAATTTTGTGCGAGGGAGCTGTGGTGCAAGACTTCAAATTAGGATTCAATATGATGTGTTGCCTTGACATATGGTAAGATAGGAGGAGACCTAGAATGTCCTAACCTCAGGGTCCCCTCTCCACTCTGCTCCCATTGATAAGATCTTCTAGCTAAACAACCCCCTTATCAAGGGCCAGGCGCAGTTCCTGCTTACCCCTGAGTAACGCCTTTCAGTTCCCTGCTAGCTCGTGGAATTATTTCAACAAGCCAATCACATCCTCATATGGGAACCAGGGAACACCCCACCCTCTTGATACTACTAACCCTGCCTCCCACGACCCTTGGTTGCTCACTCTGTTCCCAAGTGCAACCTCACGTGGTCGTGTGTGATGTGTGGTGTTCTCCCTCGAGCTGAGAACCGATAAACTGCTGTCGATCTCATCCAGTCAGTGCTGGGGATCATGTGTTTGGCTGTCCTTATACCCTAGGGTAGGAATCACTCCCTCACCAATGGGGTCTCCCTGAGAAGTGCTTTTACCCCAGTTACTTTTGATCAGGGTCCTGGAAGTGAGGGCTGCTTGAGGATGGAGAGCAGGAGGCCACATCCTAAAGAGTCTTGGGTTTGAACTTCAGCTCTGCCATCGACTGGCTGATTGACTACAGGCAAGCCCTGTATCTCTCTCATCCTCGATATTGGTTAATGGTCAGTTGCAAAACCAGGAGTCACTCTAGCTAGCCTAAGCAGAAAACTATTTATTATCATGAATTTGTATCCTATAAAATCGCTTGAAGGGCTGGAGAAGGAGGCTGTAAATTGAGGTTCTGGGATAAATTCCTCCCCACCCCCCAACACATCCTGAGTCATGTTGCCTTGGCCACAGTTCAGGAATGCTGTTCTGCCATGGTCTGTGCCCTGCGTTTTCCTTCCTTCCAGACTAAGTTCTGGTTGGACACTTTAGAGAATGAACCTGATTGGTGAAACTCAAATCACATCCAGAACCACAGCTCTGGGAGTGGGGCGGATTGTTGGTCTCAGAATTGTAGCTTTTAACTTTCCAGCCTCTGGTCTATATAGAGATACAGGAAAGAGGTTGAAATAGATGTTAGTAAGTCAATCCATAGATTCTGCTACAGCCTCTGCTCTCCATCTCCGAAATGGTTTGCTGGGATCCTCCCTGTTTGCTGGGATCTCTGGGTGGGTTGGAAACGGATGAGGGGTTGCTGCCTAGAGTCAAACCCAAACTTGTACCATAGTCAGAGGCTCTCATATAAGTGATTTCAACCCTATAGACCCTGATGCCTTTTTTTTTTAGTCATATCCCCTTTACTAATCCGAAATGAAATTAATATCTAATATAACTTTGCTACACATGCAATATCAAAAACAAGTTAATATGGTGTCCTAACTGTAATTATAGGAATGAAGTAAAAGCAAAGGAAAAGTTATAGTAAAGTGATATGTACCCCAATATTTAAATGTTCCATCAGGGCTACTGTAATGATGTAATCAAGCTATTCATAAGGAATATACACTGAAGTCTTCACGTATAAAGGAGTGTGATGTATACAACTTACTCTCAATGGTCAGAATAAACCATTATTTTCACACACACATGGAAGAAAGAGAAGGATAAACGTGGCAAAATATTAACATTTAGTGTATCTGGGTGAAAGGAATATGATGATAATTCTTTGTACTATTCTTCCAATTTTTTCTATACCCTTGACATTATTTCAAAGTGACAAGTATAATAACATGTTAGGATGTTGAATTTCTCAGTGTGCTAAAAAACCTTGTAAATAGATAGGGTACATCCCAGGAGTTTAAGGGTAGTTCAAGAACCAGAAATTATCAATGTGATTAAGTAAATTAAAAGTTTAAAGAAAAAAATTCAAATGAATCTTTAAATTGATTCATAAAAATCATTCCATATTGTTCTATGTTCATTCATGATAAAAATACACACTATACTAGGAACAAAAGAGAATATTCTTCACCTGATGAAGGGTATTTACAAATACCTACAGGAAGTATTATACTCAGTGGTGAAACTCTAGAAGCAGCGTCCTTAAAGTCAGTACAAGGCCAGACTGCCCTCTATCACCACTCTGATTCAATATCAAATTAGTGATCGTAGGCCAATGCAATAAAACTGGACATAAAAATAAAGAGGAATAGGGGTGGGAAAAGAAGAGATAGAATGGTTAATGCTTACAGATAATATGAATGCCTTCAGATGAAATTCAAGAGAGTCATGGGTAAACTATTAAAATTCATGAGAAAATATATTGAGTTTGCAATTACAAAAGTCAATATACAGGGCTTTCCTGGTGGTGCAGTGGTTAAGAATCCGCCTGCCAATGCAGGGGACACGGGTTCGAGCCCTGGTCCGGGAAGATCCCACATGCCGCAGAGCAACTAAGCCCATGCGCCACAACTACTGAGCCTGCGCTCTAGAGTCGGGAGCCACAACTACTGAGCCCACGTGCCACAACTACTGAAGCCCGCACGCCTAGAGCCCATGCTCCACAACAAGAGAAGCCACAGCAATGAGAAGCCCGCTCACCGCAACGAAGAGTAACCCCTGCTCGCTGCAACTAGAGAAAGCCCACGCGCAGCAACAAAGACCCAAAGCAGGCAAAAATAAAATAAATAAATTTATTTTAAAAAGTCAATATGCAAAAAACCAATTGCATGCTTACACACCAAAAACTATCAAATAAATTAGAGAGAAAAAGCTCCTATTCACAATAGTCATGAATTTTATTACTACCTAAAAATAAACCAAAAAAAAATTTGCAAGAATTACATGAAAAAATTAAAATTTATTATATGACTTGAAGAGGACTTGAATAGAGTGATGCTCATTTTTTATATTTGTGAAGACTTAATATGGTAAATAATTTGGTTCCACTCAGTAATTTATAGCTTTGATGTAATTGTAATAAAAATCTCAACAGATTTTTTTGAGGACCTTGAGAAATTGATCCTAAAATTTATGTAGTAGAGGAAAAGTGCAAGAATAGCCAAAACAATTCTGAATAAGTAAAACAGAAAAGACTTGTGCTGCAAAGCACCAAGGTATGTAAAACGTAGATGTTAATGAAAAGAGTACCAAGGAAGACTGGTTTGAGAATAAACAAATTGAGTAATAATAGAACACGGAAACACATCCATCTATATACAAAAACTTGGTACAAAATAGATGTGGTTTTATAAATTAATAAGGGATCAATGATACGGGGGAACAATTGGCATTCCATATTAGGAAAAAATGGAAACAAGATCCCTAATTCAAACCATTCACAATAAATAAATTCCAGATGGATTAATGACTTGAATGTGGAAGACAAAACTTGTAAAAATATTTAAACAAAATGGAAGGGATTGTGTAAGGATAGTTTGACGCAAAAAGTACAATCCATAGAGGGACAGATGGGTAAAACTGACTCTCTCAAAATAAATATATACATCCTTTTTTTTTTTTTTTTTGGCCACGCCACGCGGCTTTTGGGATCTTAGTTCCCCCATCAAGGATTGAACCCAGGCCACGGCAGTGAAAGTGCCGAGTCCTAACCACTGGACCACCAGGGATTTCCCTATCCTTTTTAAAAGATGACACCAAAAACAAAGTTTATGCTAACTGATATTTCTCTCTGGAGCTCATTTATCATCTGCACATCTGGCACATGAATTGCACAAACTATAGATGTGACCCTCACAGGGGTTCTCACCTCTGACCCCAGCTTTGGACTCACGGTACCTCTTGGCTGCTTTCCATGTCTGGGCAAGTAACGTCAGTTCTTAGGCAGTCCCTGATCAACCTCACCCAAAGTATTCCCTCTTCCTCTCACCTTGTATGGCAGGCCAAATTGGATGACTATAGTACCTACTTAATATATTGCTATGAGGTTTAAGGGTGAGAAATCACGCAAAGTATTCAGCACTGTGCCTGGAACATAACAAATGCTCAGTAATTATTAGCTGTAATTATGTAAAGGAACACTTATTAAGTGGGAGAGTCAGGATTTGAAACCAGGTCAGTGTAATTCCAAAGTCTGTGATCTTTTAATGACATGTTTTCTCCCTCAAAGAAATCATAGTCTTGTGTGGAAACAAATCAATAGGCAAAGAAGTAGGTAAAGCGAGGCCCAGAGAAGAGCATCTAACATAGAGGATGTCAGAGACCCCCTACTCTCCCTTCCCCCAGCACCAGTGGATGGCAAGGCAGATGGTATTTGTGAGTGAAAGAGAGAGAGCCAATCAGAGGCATGACCGTGAGTCTTACAGCCAAGAACCAGAGATGAGGTATGGTGGCCTTCCTTAAGAAGGAATGGCCACCAGTCTTTCTCCTGGTGCCTCTTCCTACCCCCGATCTTAAGAGGCCATCTTGTGAGCGTAGCCAAGACGGGCCTTGAGAGTAGGAGAGGCTACCAGCAGTGCCCTCAGTCTGTGTTGGGCTGTTCAGTCATGGCAATACCAGTTCTAGATGAGACCTTCACCTCCTAGTTTAACCCTCTCATTGTACAGATGGGGAAATTGAGGTTCAGAGAGCTGCAGTGTTCTGACAAAGGTCACACAGCGAGTCAGTGACAGAGGCTCTAGAATACAGAAGTAGATTACATAGACAGTCAATTGGACTAAGAGCTTTCGAAATATAATAAATAATCTGAGTTAGCAGAAGACTTGATAACTTTCTGTGAGCTCCGAGGTATGTGTGTGTGCGTACATGCGTGCTCACACGCATGTGTGTGTATGAGAGAGAGACTATTTTGAAATAATAATAATAATAATAATAATACTTATAATGGCTACCATTTTTAAGTGTCTACTATATCCCAGGCCTTGGGCCAGATGCGCATTTACTTCCCATGACAATTATAAGAAGAAAAATGTTAATGGTGCCTGCTTTACAGAAACTGACACTAGAAGGTCTTCTGACTTGCCCAAGGCAA
Source organism: Balaenoptera borealis (assembly GCF_965194805.1). Classification (NCBI taxonomy): domain Eukaryota; kingdom Metazoa; phylum Chordata; class Mammalia; order Artiodactyla; family Balaenopteridae; genus Balaenoptera; species Balaenoptera borealis. The sequence goes on from NC_138872.1 coordinate 15,580,066, forward strand.
CAGATAGTAAATTGTGGTACCAAGATTTGAATCCAGATTAGGTTAACACTAACATTCATACATTTATCTACTACACTGTGCTGCATCTATGTGTTCCATTAACTTTTGTATTCCCAAGGCCTAGCATAGTGCCTGGTTCGTAGTAGGCACTCAACACATTTTTTTTTGAGTAAGTGAATGAATAAATGTCCTTAAGACTATTGGATATTGGGCGAGATGATAGAGGCTGGATGGAGAAGATGCAGTCAGAATCCAGGATCCAGATCAAATCAAGAGGGGGATGGGGCTTCCCTGGTGGCGCAGTGGTTAAGAATCTGCCTGCCAATGCAGGGGACACAGGTTCGAGCCCTAGTCTGGGAAGATCCCACATGCCGCGGAGCAACTAAGCCCGTGTGCCACAACTACTGAAGCCTGCGCGCCTAGAGCCTGTGCTCCGCAACAAGAGAAGCCACCGCAGTGAGAAGCCCGCGCACCACATTGAAGAGTAGTCCCCCACTCGCGACAACTTGAGAAAGCCCGTGCATAGCAACGAAGACTCAATGCAGCCAAAAAATAAGTAAATAAATAAATAAAATAAATTTATTAAAAAACAAAAAAAGAGGGGGATGGCCAAATAGAACAGGCTCCTGGGATAAGTTGGGAGTGACTAGATTCAGAGAAGTCACATCTCACATGTGGTAACTAATTTATTGTGTGACTTTGGATGGGTTCCCTCCCTTTGGGACTCTGTTTTCTCCTCTGTGAAACAGATTGGCCTAAATCTATTCTGAAGTACCTTTCAGTGCAAACGTTATATGATTTTAAGATGAGTACCAATGGTAATCAGGTTACAGATGATAGATATCTGGTACTGTCCCATCCTCTATGCTCGCTGATCACTGCTCAAGTACAGTGCTTTCCTGTGAGTTCTTCTCAAAGTCAGGATTCATTACCAATTTCTCAGTGACAGAAAACTCAACTCTTTTAAGATTGTATCCATCGACAGAGCTATTATTCAGAAGCAGATACTTAGGTAATTCCAAACTCCAAACCTCATGGAGGTGTATGCATGAGTGTATCAGAGAAGGACCGGGGAAGGGTAGCTCAGCAGGAAAGGAATGAGAGTGCCTCTCACCCCACACTCCCAGGTGGTTATCGTGAGACGAAGGAATTGAAGCCAAGTTCATAGACACCCCAGTCACCTCCAAAAAATGGCAGAAACCAGAATAGAGATATCAGTTTCCATTTCCTATGTGAAAATTATAAGGCACACACTAGGTTAGTAAATCATGCTAATTTCCTTCCTTTCCTTCCTCCGCCAATATATAACTTGTGTGTCTTCTTTTTGTAGGGATTGGCCCTTAGTGAGCTGTCTGATTGGAGAATATCTTAAAAATAAATTAACATGAAAGCACCATGATTGATAATTTGATTCTCATTCGCAGAAGGAAAAACAACACCAAACAAGACAGCTATTGTTAGGTGCTTGTTGTTGGCTCAGACTAGCTCTCTTTTGATATCTTTAAAAATAAACAATGAGGCCAAATGCTCAGGACATGAAGATACCTAACAATCAATCAAAGGGTTGTTCTGCTTAATTTACTAAAAGGGTAGCAGAAAATACACATCATTTAGCTTTACCAGATAGATATATATATATATATATATATAAAATAGAAATATATATAATAGAAATATATTATATATATATACATATATATACACATATGTGTGTGTGTGTATATATATATATATATATATATATATATATAATAGAAATCCTGGAAATAAAAACTGATTGTTGAAATTAAAAAACTCGTTAAACAAAATGGAGTCCAGACTGGGTGCAGTTGAAAGAAAAATTAGTGAATTGGAAGATAGTACTGAGGGATTCACCCAGAACACAGCACAGAGAGATGAAGAGAAAAATACAGGAGAAAGGGAAGACAAGGGGACTATAAATAGAGGATCTAATAAGTAGCCAATGAAAGTTCTAGAAGGGGAATGGAGAGAATGGTAGAGAAGCAATATTCAAAGAGATAAAAAGAAGAAAGTGTTCAAAACTAAGACATACATATTCAGATTAAAGGTGTACATTTAAGGTTGAGCAGAGTAAATAAAAGACAAACATGACAAGATTTCCAACTATGGTTATTAGCTTATGCTTTTATTTGAAGCAAATGGATAAGGATTTAACTAAACAAGAAACCTAAACCTCTCCAACAGTGGTCACTGATTGCTCACATCAATATGGATGTCCTGCTGCATTCTTATGAAGTGAATTCCTGAAAAGGGGTATATCCCCCTCCCCGCAAAGGGCATCCTCTGCAATATTTCTCTGAGATATGGCCATGGGAAACAATGGGCAAGGGTGAGGCTCCCAGAGAGCAGAATGGATCAGCCAGATTCACTGAACAAGGAAGTCACTCCATCACCAGGTAGGAAGTCCCCACATCCTTGTCTTATAGGATATACAAAATGTTCTGTAGACTAGTGACCGCCTGTATGTTGCTTTACATGTTTCTCTTTTGAAAATAGGAGGTTTTTTTTTTATTGCAGTTATTCTGTTCTCATTCTACTATTTTATGTTGGGTGCGTGAGCAGTTGTTAAACTTACTAAACTTACTTAATTCGTAGTATATAAAGAGCCTTATCTGGACTTAACTGAGAGAACTGCTTTCATTTAGATTCCAGAACTAGATGAATGTAGTACCGGAAGCAACATTTTGTTATCTTCCTTCATGAGAGAGGTGGAGTGCACTTTATCTAAGTGTTGGTGGTTTGGAAAGAGTTTGAATAAGTTTAAAAATTCAGCTTTTCTTTTTCCTGTTTTCTTCCACGGGGAGTATGACTCACAATTTCTCAATGTCCAACACTCAATTTTCTTTTTGTTTTACCAGACGGTGAAGCATTTCCTCATGACCAACCACAGTCTCTGTTTCATTAACCTCATGGTAAATGGATGTCTTCTTTTAGGGAGACACTCAGCCTTTGAAGGAATAAATTGCATAACCCTGATCTATCCATGAACCACCTCTTAGATAAGTATCGATAGGAAGATATGAGATCTACCATGTTGGTTATTTCCTCCAGCTACTTCCTCAGTGGATGGATATTTTTCACGTTTGCCTAGATTCTGCTTTACCTGGTAGCTTCCCACTGGTTCACATTTGAGCCAAAAGAATAGTACACCTTTCCCAGTTTCATAGGAATATGATCAGTGGCTGGGGGAGAAATTCAAACTTTGAATTGTAAATTCAAACTTTCTTGGGTGGGGAAACACTAAGTAGGAAGTGGGTAGGCCATCTGTTTCTCTCTAAGGTGTGGGGACACCTGGCTGCCACACCTGTCACCCATGGGTCTCCAGACGTGAGTGAAATGCCCTGACCCTCCCTGGTTTCCTTCTCTTTCTGTCTACTCTTCCTGTCCCAGATCAGTGGCATTCTTCCCTGCTACCCTCACCACCACGTCTGGCTACTTCTCCAGGCCTCCTGGCTTCTGCATCTCCAATCCCCTTCTGTCATTATTGAATATTTTGTATGTTTCATGGGCGAGAATACTTCAAGTTAAGTTATAAAGACAACTGCAGAAATCAGAACATGGGCTGAGCTCCTGGGCTGTGTTTATGGCCTAAGAGGAAGCTGGGCGACATGGTACCTTAGAGTCACAATTATCATCATGGGACAGATGGAGGAACTGAGGCACAGAGAAAGGCAGTGGCTGCCTCATACATATAGAGATGAGCCATGAGAACCTGGTCTCCTGACTTATAGATTCTGAAAGGGTTTTTTTCTTTGTTTGGTTTTGGTTTTGATTTGTTTTTGTTTTTGTTTTTTTGTATTGTTTTGTTTTGTTTTGTTTGAGACAGAGAAACAGTGAATTTTAGCTAAGGGCAAAGATGCCATCTACTATCAGTGTGGGGAGATGGAAACATATCTCCCTTAGATCTGGGCAACTGGGGCTCCTGCCCTGGGCCTTACACCTCAGGGCTCTGTGCTTTGGAGTCCCTTCCTCAAAATCATCTGTTTTCCCTCTGCTGCCTGGGGCCGGTCAGAGGCAGCCGTGCCATCGGGGCGGAGCACCTCCAGCCTGGACTAGGACATGCCTGGGTTCTGGTCCTCCTTTCTCCCTTTTGGGGCTCTTTCCCACCCTCTACTTATCCTCTCATTTCTGGCATCCATGGCAGTCACCGTACTGGGCTGTAGCTCTGCAACACCAAGGGGCCCTTCCAATGGATTTTTTGGGGGGCGTGCCGTGCCACGTGGCATGCGATCTTAGTTCCCATTTAATCGCATCTAATAAATACCTTCACAGCAACATCTAGACTGGTGTTTGGCCAAACAACAGGGTACTAGAGCCTAGCCAGGTTGACACATAAAATTAATTATCACAAAGGTCTATATTACTTTAATACAAACAAAATAGAGCCATGGCACTCAAAGTAGTAACAGAGCTGCCACCATTTCTTGGGCTGGGAGATGTGAAAAGTTTATCACATCTCGCAATAAAGAACATGAAGGGACTTCCCTGGCAGTCCAGTGGTTAAGACTCTGCACCTCCACTGCAGGGGGCACGGGTTCGATCCCTGGTCAGGGAACTAAGATCCCGCATGCTGTACAGTGCAGACAAACCACCACCACCCCCCTGCAAAACAAAAAACAAAAAGCAAAAAATACAAAACATGAAGACTGGTTTCTGGACCAACAGAGGAAGACATGATGCCTGGATATTAAGAATCTTCACATGCTCTGTTTAGATGGTAAGTAAATATGATGGCACCTCTTCTCTGCAATTATTTCAAATCTTCATAGATAAATCATGATAACTCACACGGGCCTGTGAATTTTGTAATATACTTTAAAATCAAATTGTTTATATAGACAGAGGCCCCCCACACCCTAAGAGCAATTCTGTCCTGAAGGCTCAGTCAGACATTTAATGGGGCTGGGCAAGAAGGGTCCAGACCCAAGGACCCAAGGACCTGACAGTCGCCTGTGTGCCTAATGTCCAGTGTACCCAACTGTCATAAGAAAAATGTCCACCATGCTGAGTGGACCGGACACCGTGCTGAGTGCTTGCCAATTAGTCTTTACAACAACCATGTGACATAGGAGAAACCAATACTCCCATCTTACAGCTGAGGAGACTGAGGCTCAGAGAAGGTCAGTGATTTTCTTCCAAGCCAGGTATCTCACACCTTAAATTTAGGTTCTTTTTTTTTTTTTAATTTATTTTATTGAAGTGTAGGTTTTTTACAATGTTTTTTAAAAATTTATTTTATTGAAGTATAGTTGATTTACAGTGTTGTGAAGTTTAGGTTCTTACGACCACACGGTATTGACTTTGTGTATCTTCTTGATTGTAGCCTCAGGGCCTAGCACAATATCTGGCATGCAATAATAATTCATTAAATAATTTTTTTTTTTTATTACTTTATTTATTTATTTATATTTTATGGCTGTGTTGGGTCTTCGTTTCTGTGCGAGGGTTTTCTCTAGTTGCGGCAAGTGGGGGCCGCTCTTCATCGCGGTGCGCGGGCCTCTCACCATCGTGGCCTCTCTTGTTGCGGAGCACAGGCTCCAGACGCGCAGGCTGAGCAATTGTGGCTCACGGGCCCAGGTGCTCCGCGGCATGTGGGATCCTCCCAGACCAGGGCTCGAACCCGTGTCCCCTGCATTGGCAGGCAGATTTCCAACCACTGCGCCATTTGGGAAGCTCCCATTAAATAATTTTTGTGTGAATGAACTGAATGAATGAATGAGCCTATAGTATTTGTAGAAGGCAACGGATGGTGTGTGAGGTGGGTTTAGTGAATCAATCTTGGGTTAAGATCGGGCTAGGAGAGGGGAGTATCCACCCATTACCATTATCAAGCGGGTTCTGGGGAGCAGCACGAGAGTAACTAGTTTTAGAAAAGCTTGATCTGGTGTTGTGTAATTCACTCATTATGTAGCGTTGGGCTTGTACCTTCTTCTGAGGGCCTCACTCTCCTGCTGCCAGCTGGAGGTTGGGTCTGGATCAGGAGTCAGCAAACATATTCTGCAAAGGACCAGAGAATAAATATTTTAGGCCTTGTCTAAAGCCTTGGGTCTCTGCCCCAACTATGCAGCTCTCCCACTGTAGTGAGAAAGTAGCCTCAGACAATAAGTAAATAAATGAGCGGCTATGTTCCAGTAAAATGTCATTTAGAAAAATAGGCAGCTGTCTGGATTTGGTCGCCAGGCTGTAGTTTGCTGACGCCTGGTCTAGATGACCTCTCAGATCCCTTTTAATCTTAACAGTCTATGATTTTTTTCTTTTTGGCCGCATCACGCAGCTTGTGGGTTCTTAGTTCCCTGAGCAGGGATTGAACCCAGGGCCCCGGTAGTGAGAGTGCTGGGTCCTAACCACTGTACCGCTAGGGAAGTCTCAACAGTCTATGATTTAAAGATTTAGAACCAAACATATAAAGGACAGAAATGATCATACAGTGTCATTACCCTCCTATGGTGTCCATGGCAGACATTGCTAATTGATCACAGGACTCTTCTGATGAGAAAGGAGTTGGCTTTTATAATCAATCACATGTAGAGAACTCTAGCTGGAGCATTCTCTCTCTCAATCTTTATGAAGCAAATATTTGGAAAACTGCAGATACTCTCTTGAATGTGGCATTGAGGAAAATAGGAAGAAACAGAGAGTGGGAAGTCTGGCCGATTCTTCCACTCTCATTCCTGAGTGAGAGGAATCAAATTGTCCCCAGCGTGGTGTAAGTGAGAACCAAAATCCTGAACCTAAGCCAAGCTGCTTGACCCAACAGTGATATTACCCAGTGGTGGAATTCAGACTTGCCGTCTCACTCTCACTTGCCCTACTAAGTGTGCCAGCCAGGAGTGAAAGCCCCTGGCATATAGTAGTTCTCCAGTGCATGACGATTTTCTTCTTTTACTTTTCCCACCAAAATTTAAATCGTTGAATGACTTCTGCATAGAGGGATCAGCTGCCTGTCTAGTTGGAGGATACTTTACAAATTAGTTCATTTGGATCTTGACAATGCATGACTCTTTTGTGTCTATTTGAATTTCCACAAACCCCCTCCCTTTGAAGAGTGAATGGGGAAATTGTAAGCATCAGGAAGTTACATGTTATTGAGGAAAGAGTTTGGGCTTTGCAGTTAGACAAATTAGACTCGGCTTTTAGAGATAATGATCACTCTCTTGATAATTAGAAGCAATCTATATAGACTGGGTAGCACACAGAATAGGTTTACCAAATGGGAGCCATCATTTTTTATCACGTGAAATCTGTAGGGGATTTGGGGGTAGGAAACGTTCCTCTAACATCTCATATTACACACTATAACTAAATATTGATTACAGTGACTGGTGAGCTGCTTTGCTCCTTTATCTCAGATTCACTTCTCTTTAGTCGTAAGGGAAACAATTCATTTATTCTTTTCAGAGTCCTTTCACACCGATAACCTCACAGCCCTCTGAGAAGGCTGATTTGTTAGGATCATCCCATTTCACAGTTGGGAAAACTGAGCTCCAAAGAGATTTGTTGAGGGCAGAGCTCTTTCTTCTGCACCTTTTATGTGACAAGTCTTTATGAGCACTTTCCATGTAGCAGGCATGGAATATGCACTGGAGATACAACAGTGTTAATACTGGAGGGAGATCAATATCTGTTGGTTGAGGGATATGCTCTTGGACTCTTTAATCAACAGAAATTGATAAGAGGCCAGAGGAGAAATTCAAGCAAGGCTTTATTGGGATAGGGAGCTGCAGCACCAGGGAGAGAAAACAAGTAACAGTTTCCCTTGCTCACTTACTGGGGAGGTGGCGAGGTGGTCCCTTAAATTGGGTGAAGGTAGGGGCGGGTCCAGGGGGCTGGACTGGAGGTGTGGCTTGGGTGGTCTGCCCACCCCCTCGGTGGTGCTGTGTGCAGGGGTCATGCACAGTACCCTGCTTTTGCTCCTACACCTCAGAAGTGGCAGTTGGGTTTTTGGACCTTTTGTATCTTGTTGTTCATAATTTGCCCCAACTGCTCACGCAAGCAGTTATTTTTAGTCCCTTATAGATTCTTTGTATTCTGTTGCTTGAGGAGAGGAGGAGACTTTTCTCCAGGTGCAAGCACTGCAGCAAACGGTCCCAGTCTGTCTCAATGTCATCTGAAATTTGAGAAGGAAATTGCACTGAGCAATCAGTAGAGAGTTTCACAATTCCCTGGGAGTCCAGGAGTGGGAGAACTAGGGGTGCATTGCCCAACGTCTCAGCTCAGAATCCAGGTCTAAATAGCATTTTTGCCTTTGACCTTTTACCCCCCATCTCCACTAACAAGGCTAAGGAGCCTGGGGCCCCTACGATGCTCAGGGTTCAGACGGACACCTGAAATGGTTTCCTTATCAGCCTGGCGACATCTCCCAGGCCAGCCTCTCCTATTTCTTCCCTGGCCCTTACTCTGTTGGCCTAACAGTCTTGCTCGGGACAGGAATGAGCCACTGTCTCTCTGGTGTCAAGCTTCCTGGTCTCTGGCCGAGCTTCCTGCTTATGCCATTGAAGCTGGGAGGGGCCGAGGAAATGCTCGTGAGACCACACCCACTAGGGAAGGTATAAACAGGGAGGCTGGGCCAGCAGAGCTGCTCCTGCCCTCACCATGACCTTCAGTGGCCTCTTCCCCTTCGTGCTTCTTGCCCTGGGAACCCTGGCACCTTGGTCTGTGGAAGGTGCTGGAAATGGTGAGTTGGAGTCACCCGGGTATGATCTCGGCTGCAGGGTCAGAGACGGGGGCTCATAGTGGTGTGGGGATGGCCCCTTCTCTAGACTGTAATCTCTCAGCTTAGTTTCAGGAGACGTCCCTGGGGGTGTGTTCATGTCCATCTGGGCTCCAAGGTCTCTGTGCAAGCTTCTGAGCATCTGGAAATTCTTCGTTTACTCAGCCATCTGTCAGCCCAGGTCTCACTCCCTTTCTGTTCTATTCCTCTCTCTCTCTTTCTCTCTGCCTCATTTCCCGGTCAGTGGCTCTCCAATCATCAGTCTGACTCTTGCTGGTTCTTTCCGTTAATCTCTGTTTTCCTGTCTTTGGCTCTAGCTCTTCACCTGCTCTGTCGGTTCTATTTATCTCTGTTTATTTCCCTCCATCCCCATCATGCTCAGCCTGCCTCTCTGCCTGTGTGTAGCCTTGCTTCTCCCTGGGGAAAGAAACCGTGGCTGGGAACCCTATGCCTTTCTCCTGACCACGTGTGTGATTTTATAAGCCTGTCACTCTTCATGGAGGTCAGACAGGGACTTCACTTTGGACTTTGTGGATGGTCACCTGAGTGAGGGTCACTACCGGAAAGCGGCGCTTTGTCCAGGAGCCGTGATGGCTACTTAACACCCAGCCTCCTCCCAAACTCTTGAACTTCTCTTCCAAAGCTTTGAAAGCTGGAGCCTGCCCTCCTAGAAAACCTGCCCAGTGCCTTAGATATGAGAAACCCAAGTGCAACAGTGACTGGCAGTGTCTAGAGAAGAAGAAATGTTGCCCTGATACCTGCGGAATCAAATGCCTGGACCCTGTCAACATCTTGAACACAGGTGAGGAGGTGGGAGAGCCACCCAGCCACGCAGCACTGTACAACTGGCCACCTGCATTGACTGGGGGCCCAATGTCAGAAGAGAGCCAGATCCTACCTTCAGGGGGTATCCCGGCCTCAGGAAGGATGTGGTGGTCATGGGGATGGGAGGCTCAGGCTGGGGCAGGGCCTGGGGCAGGGGCTGGGGTCCAGAAGCAGGGGGGTGGTGTGGAAGGTACAAGGTTTCTAACCCATGACTCTACTCTCACCAGTTGAGGAGAAGCCTGGGAAGTGTCCAGTGGTCTACGGCCAATGTCTGATGCTTAACCCCCCCAGTTACTGTGAGACAGACGGCCAGTGTGTGGGTAAATTAAAGTGCTGCAGGGGCATGTGTGGGAAAGTCTGCATTTCCCCTGTGAAAGGTAAGGAGGGGCTGGGGCAGGCTGACCTCCTTCCCTCCAGCTCTCTCAGTCTCAACCCTCTGGAGTTCCAGGCATATAAACAGGGAGACTCCTGATCCCAACCCCAAGCAAAGCCTCTGCCTGACTCCCTTGTCTTTCAAGAGCCCTGTTCCCCAGGCCTCAGGGCAAGGATTTCCATAGGATGACTCATGGCTCTGATTCTATCCCAGCCCTTCTGAATAAGGGCCCCAGGGCAAGTGACTCAGAGTCTCAGTTTCCTTATCTGTAAAATGGACATAATGAACTTGAAAGTGCATTGTCAAAAGCCCTGTGCACTAAGTATGTATTACTAAGGTTATTTCCAAGATGTTGTCTAGGGTCAAAGTCCAAAAGATCAGTGGATTTTGAGGATAATCTTGCTCAATGCTCCGACTTTAGAGTTTTCTAGTAAAATAGAGACTTGAAATCAGCCTCCTGATACCAAGACTCATACAACTATATCAGCACCTTGCTATTTTCTCTATCTCAAGGGGTTTCTTGGGGAGAGAATGTGGAGATGACTTGGCTGGTTCCTATATTGAAGCCCTGATCTCATTTTCTCTCACAGCCTGATTCCTGCCACTTGGAAGTGGCTCTGGATTCCTACTCTGTGTGGTCTGAGAATTCCCTTCTACTCCAACGCTTGGATCTCTGGGGCACTCCGTGGTGAAGCCTTGGTCCTATCACCAATATCTTCTTTGCAGAAAGGCTTGGCACCCAGTAGGCTGCCAGCAAATGCCTGTTGATTGGTCAATAAATAAATGAGCATATTTCTCCCTGTACATCCTGCTTCTGTGGTTCACTGGGGAATATCAGTTGGGTGGGAGATGAGGAGGGAATGTCTGAATAAGAGGCCTCCCTCTTACAGATATGGAGTGGAAGGAAGAGGCTTAGGGGCTGGACAGACCAGAATTTACATCATGAGTCTGAAAAGCCTTGGCTCTGTGGTTTGGGACAAATGACTTTATCTCCTACATCTTAATCTCTTGACCTGCAAAGTGATGATAAAAATCAACTTCTCACAGTGTTTGGTGTTTGGAGCCTTGGGGTATCCAATGCAAAATGAAGAGCAATGTTACGGGGCCATAGCAGGTTCTCAGAAAATGGTGGATACTTTCCTTCTGTGGTGATCTTGAGCCTCTTTCATTTCTCCTCTCTCCCAAGACACTATTTCTTCTATCTTAAAATAAGTGTTGAACAGAACAACGTGTACCCGATTATCAGTCCCAAGGAGGACTCCAAACACATCTGTCTGTCCGTTGTATATTGGTATCAGAGTCTCCAAGGAAAGCACAGCATAGTCGAGCACTGGATGAAACAATGCTTCACTTACACAAGACGCTTCCACAGCGGGCTTCGATGTCCCATGGCTAGGGAGTCTCTCCGGGCAACTTACGTGTAGGCACTCCTCTCATGACACGGTAGAAGGACCCCATCCCTGCCCCGCTGAGGGCAGATACAGCAGTGGGGTTAACCAGATGCCAGAGGGCACACACACAAAACAAAGGAGCATGCGTTGAGCTTAAAACAGGGAAAGATATTTCCACTCATGACAATAAGCCCGGCACAGGTTGTATGGGCTCCTTATGTCTTGGTAAATAAGTATTCCAGGTCCAAGGTCCATTCTTTTGCAGTGGGGGATACATGCATGAGACTGCCTTTCCCAACACTAGGAGTATTGTCATGGTAGGTCATGTTGATGACATGTTCTTGGCCAGAACCACAGGAGAGTGATATTGTTCTTGACTCAGTGGAGTGGAAAGAGTAACAAGAACCGGAATTCCGAGAGCTAGAGCCAAGTAGGGAACTTTGCTCCACGTTTTTCTGTGCTCTATGGATTCTAAAGGAAACAGAGAACTTAATTCGATTAATGATTTTAAAAAGATTAGATTAATTAGGTTAATGATTAACTTAATTAGATTAATGATTTAAAAAAAGACAAAATAAAATTCAATCCTGGGCTTCCCTGGTGGCGCAGTGGTTAAGAATCCGCCTGCCAATGCAGGGTTCGTGCCCTGGTCCGGGAAGATCCCACATGCCGCAGAGCGTCTAGGCCCGTGAGCCACAACTAGTGAGCCTGCGCGTCTGGAGCCTGTGCTCCGCAACACCAGAGGCCGCGACAGTGAGAGGCCCGCGCCCCGCGATGAAGAGTGGCCCCCGCTCGCTGCAACTAGAGAGAGCCCTCGCACAAAAACGAAGACCCAACACAGCCAAAAATAAATAAATAAATAAATAAATAAATAAATAAATAAATAAATAAATAAATAAATAAAATAATAAAAAAAAATTCAATCCTTTCCTGGAAAATGTCACTGGTCTAAGAAAATATTCCATACTATTTCAACCTAATCTTTTAAAAAAAAGATTAGATTAATTAGATTAATGATTAACTTAATTAGATTAATGATTTAAAAAAAGGCAAAATAAAATTCAATCCTTTCCTGGAAAATGTCACTGGTCTAAGAAAATATTCCATACTATTTCAACCAATATTCCAAGAGTAACAACTGGATGTATTAAGTTAACCATTTCAGAGGTGAGGGAAAAGGGGAAGAGCCGTTTAATTCATTTTATGAGCCATTCAATTCATTTTAATTTCATTCATTTTAGCCACCCTCCAAGTTGACTCCCAATGATCCTCATTGCTTGGTGTTCACACCCTTGCACGGTCCCCTCCCACCTTTTTGCAAAGTTGGTCTGTGTGACCAATAAAATATTGCAGAGTGACAGATCTTTATGTCCTTATGAAATTAGATCATTAAAAGAGATTAGCTTCCATTTGGGGAGGTTGTGCTCTCCTCGATCATTCGCTCAAGCAGAACTCAGCTGCCACGTTGTGAGGACACTCAGCCTTTTGGGGAGCGGCCCCCAGGGTGAGGAGCTAATGCCTCTGGCCAACGGCCTGTGTGGAGCTGAGGCCCTCCAACGATCACGTGAGAGACCTGGAAGTAGATTTTTCAGTCTCAGTCTAGTCTTGTCCTGGCAAACAGCTTGATTATAACCTGTGAGAGACCCCAGGCCAGAACCACCAGGCCAAGCTGTTCCTGGATTTTTTTTTTCTGTTACCAAATACTTCATTGTTATCATCGTTTATCTACAATCTTAAATACGGTGGGAGATGACAATGCTCGTTAATGTTAATGTTGGTGGTGGAATAACACTTCATCAATTACACATCAAGTTTTACACACTAAAAACTACCCAGTTTGGGGGAACTTTCCTGGCGGTCCAGTGGTTAAGACTCGTGCTCCCACTGCAGGGGGCACGGGTTCGACCCCTGGTCGAGGAATTAAGATCTTGCATGCCAAAAAATAGAAAAAATAAAAACCACTCAGTTTTATTAATTAACATATCGTAAGTTCACACAGAATCTAAATGAAGCCTTCCCAAATCCACTCTATAGTCCCAATCAAAATACAAGTTACAAGCATTCAGACTTTTCTGTTCTTCTGATATAATGATCTGAGAAATGTGATTTCTATGGTTTACAAAATGGAAGGTAATTATTTATGGTTTACAAAATGCACGGATGTACATTAATTATATGACCTTTCAGGGAAGGGTTTCACATAGTTTTCTTGGGTATTTATGAAGATTTCTATATTTCAACCATGTCAACATATATTCATGACTTCTATTTCTATTATGAAGACACATCAGAATCTCAATGAACGGTAACCCTCAGACTGTGAGATGATGTTTATGGTTTTAAGATGCTAAGTTTTTGTACAATTTGTTACATAGCCATAAATAACAAATTTGCTGAGGTTAGTAAAAATTTGATACTACAGCCAAATATTCTGGCCTGTAGAAGAAAAAATAATTATGTACCAATTTTGTCTTCTCTGAGCAAAGTTGGGAACATCTTAAATAGAATGTTAAACATTAGAATTCATGAGGGTTTAAAAAGCTCTCCTAAAAGTGAAATGTGAATTCTTTATTAAAATTAAGAATGGAAATGAAAGGATAGAAATTAATCCATAAGAAAAGAAAAGAAAAAACACCTATCTGAAACTTTGTAGCAAAACCTACATTAAGTTGAATTTTCAGAGGTATTGTCATTAAAGTCATAAATAGAATAAGAGTCACCACTATTTTTCAGCAGTGTATGAGATATACAAAACTATGCAATGAGATAAAGGAATAAAATATGTAAGAATGAAAAGAAAGATTATTGTCATTATTTGCAGACAGTATCATTTCCTACATAACAATTTAAGACATTCAATACAGTGAATGAAATAAGTTTCATCAGAGTTGCTGGGTATAAGGTCTATACAAAATTCTATAGCATTTCTCCACATTACCCATAATCAGTCAGAAATAATAAAAGTAGACATAAATAATCAAAGAAACAAACCCTACAATATATCTAGGAACAAACCTAAAAATTATGCCAGAGGGACTTCCCTGGTGGTCTAGTGGGTAAGACTCTGTGCTCCCAATGCAGGGAGCATGGGTTCGATCCCTGGTCGGAGGACTAGATCCCGCATGCATGCCGCAACCTAGAGGCCGATATGCCACAACTAAAAGATCCCACATGCTGAAACTAAGACCTGGTGCAGCATAAATAAATAAATAAATAAATATTTAAAAAAATTTTTTTTAATTAAAAAAAATAAAAATTGTGCCAGAACTTTGTGGATTAAAAAAAAAAAGAATTTTATTGAAGGTCTGAAAGAAGAACTGAATAAATAGAGAAATAATGTTTATGTTTGGAAAGACTCAGTAAGGTAAAGATTGCAACTCTTTAAAGAATCATTTGTAAATTCAATATAACTGCAATAAAATCCCCAACATTATTTTTTAAAACAACTTGGCAAAGTGATCCTACAGTTCATATATTAGTATAAAGGTTGCAGAAGAATCAAGAACATTTTTTAAAAGTACAAGAATGGAAACTAGCAAGACCACATATCAAAATATTATTAATTATATTATTTTTACATTATAATAATAAATGTAGTATGATGTTGGTACAGGAATAAACAAATAGTCTAATGGAATAGAATAGAATGTCTAAACAGAAATCTGTGTATTTGTGGAAATTTGTTATATAATTTTCTTTTTTTTTTTTTGTAGTATTTTTGTGTGGTTTTGGTATCAGGGTGATGGTGGCCTCATAGAATGAGTTTGGGAGTGTTCCTTCCTCTGCAATTTTTTGGAAGAGTTTGAGAAGGATGGGTGTTAGCTCTTCTCTAAATGTTTGATAGAATTCACCTGTGAAGCCATCTGGTCCTGGACTTTTGTTTGTTGGAAGATTTTTAATCACAGTTTCAATTTCATTACTTGTGATTGGTCTGTTCATATTTTCTGCTTCTTCCTGGTTCAGTCTTGGAAGGTTATACCTTTCTAAGAATTTGTCCATTTCTTCCAGGTTGTCCATTTTATTGGCATAGATTTGCTTGTAGTAGTCTCTTAGGATGCTTTGTATTTCTGTGGTGTCTGTTGTAACATCTCCTTTTTCATTTCTAATTTTATTGATTTGAGTCCTCTCCCTCTTTTTCTTGATGAGTCTGGCTAATGGCTTATCAATTTTGTTTATCTTCTCAAAGAACCAGCTTTTAGTTTTATTGATCTTTGCTATTGTTTTCTTTGTTTCTATTTCATTTATTTCTGCTCGATCTTTATGATTTCTTTCCTTCTGCTAACTTTGGGTTTTGTTTGTTCTTTCTCTAGTTCCTTTAGGTGTCAGGTTAGATTGTTTACTTGAGATTTTTCTTGTTTCTTTAGGTAGGCTTGTATAGCTATAAACTTCCCTCTTAGAACTGCTTTTGCTGCATCCCATAGGTTTTGGATCGTCGTGTTTTCATTGTCATTTGTCTCTAGGTATTTTTTGATTTCCTCTTTGATTTCTTCAGTGATCTCTTGGTTATTTAGTAACATATTGTTTAGCCTCCATGTGTTTGTGTTTTTTATGTTTTTTTCCCTGTGATTCATTTCTAATCTCATAGCGTTGTGGTCAGAAAAGATGCTTGATATGATTTCAATTTTCTTAAATTTACTGAGGCTTGATTTGTGACCCAAGGTATGATCTATCCTGGAGAATGTTCCGTGCGCACTTGAGAAGAAAGTGTAATCTGCTGTTTTTGGATGGAATGTCCTATAAATATCAACTAAATCTATCTGGTCTATTGTGTCATTTAAAGCTTCTGTTTCCTTATTTATTTTCATTTTGGATGATCTGTCCATTGGTGTAAATGAGGTGTTAAAGTCCCCCACTATTATTGTGTTACTGTCGATTTCCTCTTTTATAGCTGTTAGCAGTTGCCTTATGTATTGAGGTGCTCCTATGTTGGGTGCATATATATTTATAATTGTTATATCTTCTTCTTGGATTGATCCCTTGATCATTATGTAGTGTCCTTCCTTGTCTCTTGTAACATTCTTTATTCTAAAGTCTATTTTATCTGATATGAGTATAGCTACTCCAGCTTTCTTTTGATTTCCATTTGCATGGAATATCTTTTTCCATCCCCTCACTTTCAGTCTGTATGTGTCCCTAGGTCTAAAGTGGGTCTCTTGTAGACAGCATATATACGGGTCTTGTTTTTGTATCCATTCAGCAAGCCTGTGTCTTTTGGTTGAAGCATTTAATCCATTCACGTTTAAGGTAATTATCGATATGTATGTTCCTATGACCATTTTCTCAATTGTTTTGGGTTTGTTTTTGTAGGTCCTTTTCTTCTCTTGTGTTTCCCACTTAGAGAAGTTCCTTTAGCATTTGTTGTAGAGCTGGTTTGGTGGTGCTGAATTCTCTTAGCTTTTGCTTGTCTGTAAAGCTTTTGATTTCTCCATCGAATCTGAATGAGATCCTTGTCAGGTAGAGTAATCTTGGTTGTAGGTTCTTCCCTTTCATCACTTTAAGTATATCATGCCACTCCCTTCTGGCTTGTAGAGTTTCTGCTGAGAAATCAGCTGTTAACCTTATGGGAGTTCCCTTGTATATTATTTGTCATTTTTCCCTTGCTGCTTTCAATAATTTTTCTTTGTCTTTAATTTTTGCCAATCTGATTACTATGTGTCTCAGTGTGTTTCTCCTTGGGTTTATCCTGTATGGGACTCGCTGTGCTTCCTGGACTTGGGTGGCTATTTCCTTTCCCATGTTAGGGAAGTTTTCGACTATAATCTCTTCAAATATTTTCTCGGGTCCTTTCTCTCTCTCTTCTCCTCCTGGGACCCCTATAATGCGAATGTTGTTGCGTTTAATGTTGTCCCAGAGGTCTCTTAGGCTGTCTCCATTTCTTTTCATTCTTTTTTCTTTATTCTGTTCCGCAGCAGTGAATTCCACCATTCTGTCTTCCAGGTCACTTATCCGTTCTTCTGCCTCAGTTATTCTGCTATTGATTCCTTCTAGTGTAGTTTTCATTTCAGTTATTGTATTGTTCATCTCTGTTTGTTCTTTAATTCTTCTAGGTCTTTGTTAAACATTTCTTGCATCTTCTCGATCTTTGCCTCCATTCTTATTCCGAGGTCCTGTATCATCTTCACCATCATTATTCTGAATTCTTTTTTAGAAGGTTGCCTATCTCCACTTCATTAAGTTGTTTTTCTGGGGTTTTATCTTGTTCCTTCATCTGGTATATAGCCCTCTGCCTTTTCATATTGTCTGTCTTTCTGTGAATGTGATTTTTGTTCCACAGGCTGCAGGATTATAGTTTTTCTTGCTTCTGCTGTCTGCCCTCTGGTGGATGAGGCTATCTAAGAGGCTTGTGCAAGTTTCCTGATGGGAGGGACTGGTCGTGGGTAGAGCTGGCTGTTGCTCTGGTGGGCAGAGCTCAATAAAACTTTAATCCACTTGACTGTTGATGGATGGGGCTGGGTTCCCTCCCTGTTGGTTGTTTTGCCTGAGGCAACCCAACACTGGAACCTACCTGGGCTGTTTGGTGGGGCTAATAACAGACTCTGGGAGGGCTCATGCCAAGGAGTACTTCCCAGAACTTCCGCTGCCAGCGTCCCTGTCCCCACGGTGAAACAGAGCCACCCCCTGCCTCTGCAGGAGACCCTCCAACACTAGCAGGTAGGTCTGGTCCTGTCTCCCCTGGGGTCACTGCTCCTTCCCCTGGGTCCCGATGCGCACACTATTTTGTGTGCACCCTCCAAGAGTGGGGTCTCTGTTTCCCCCAGTCCCGTCAAAGTCCCGCAATCAATTCCCACTAGGCTTCAAAGTCTGATTCTCTATGAATTCCTCCTCCCGTTGCCGGACCCCCAGGTTGGGAAGCCCAAGGTGGGACTCAGAACCTTCACTCCAGTGGGTGGACTTCTGTGGTATAAGTGTTCGCCAGTCTGTGAGTTACCCACCCACCAGTTATGGGATTTGATTTTACTCTGATTGCGCCCCTCCTACTGTCTCATTGTGGCTTCCTTTGTCTTTGGATGCGGGGTATCCTTTTTGGTGAATTCCAGTGTCTTCCTGTCAATGACCTTCCAGCAGCTAGTTGTGATTCTGGTGTTCTCACAAGAGGGAGTGAGAGCACGTCCTTCTACTCCACCATCTTGGTTCCTCCCCAAATTTGTTATATAAAAAGGAGGAATTTTTACAACTGGGTAGGGCAAAGCTCAAACTAGTAATGAAAGCAATTGGTTTTTTTTTTTAAAGTTCACACTGACAACTTTTATTGAGTTTAATAGTAATTTTTAACATAGAGTGTCAGGGTTCTACCCTAAGAGAAACAGAACTGGTAGGACCAGTAAGATATATATATATCACAAATGTATTCATAGCAATGTATATATGTGTGTATTTATTTATTTATGTTTATCATGAGGAATTAGCTCACACAGTTATGGAGGCTGAGAAATCCCATAATCTGCCGTATGTAAACTGAAGACCCAAGAAAGTCAGTGGTATAATGCAGTTCAAGTCCAAAGACCTAAGAACCTAAGAGCTGGGACTTCCCTGGTGGCCCAGTGGTAAAGACTCTGCACTTCCACTGCAGGGGGCACGGGTTTGATCCCTGGTTGGGGAACTAAGATCCTACATGCCTTATGGCACAGCCAGAAAAAAAACCCTAAGAGCTGATGGTGTAAATTTTAGTCCAAGGGCAGGAGATAATGAGGTGAGATGTCCCAGCTCATGCAGAGAGGCAGGAGAAAAGGTGCAAATTCCTCCTCCCTTCACCTTTTGTTCTACTGGGCCCTCAACAGATTGGATGAGGCCCACCACACTGGGGAGAGAAATTCACTTTACTGAGTCCACAGATTCAAATGCTAATTTCATCTGGACACATCCTCACAGGCAACCTAGAAATAATGTTTAACTTGAGCATTTCATGGCCAGTCAAGTTGACACATAAAATAAACCATTACAAGTCAACTCGGCACCTATGTGGATCTCTTTAAACCATACTTAATCTTCAAGTAAAGACAATGACAGGGTCATAATTCTGCCAGACAGGGTACAATTATCCCGTATACAAACCAAAACATGTTAATTCCTTCCTCAGAAGAGGAAGTAAAGCTCTAGAGTGATGTTTACTCTCCTCCTTCATATCCAGTAACAAATTCTATGACGTAAAATTAACGATACATAAATACTATGATATAAAGTCAATACATCTTATGTTACATGATAAGGTAATGAGAGAGGAAAGAAAATAAACATGCATACACATGTATTCATAGCAAAATAAGGAGGCAATGTCATGACTATTACAGCCCTCATTTCTGTAACTGGTCACATGGTTGTAGCTGATATTTATAACTACCTTCTTCCACTGCCCATTCTATATTCCTTTGTCTTCAGCAAGCACTTCAGCTGGTCATGGTTCTTTACCTGATGGGGTGACCCAAACTTTCATTCCTGAAGGGTCTGGGCCATTAGTGGCCTTGCCTGGATTGGGTCATTGTTTTCTGATGACTTAATTACAGAGTATGATAATATTACCAGGTCCCTACGGGATCTCCTGTGTTCCAGACATACTCTTCCTTATCTCCGGTGTGGAGTAGTAGTCCAATTTCCCCTTGGTAGTCATGATCAGTCACCCCAGCCAACACTGTCACTCTCTTCTTTGACTGTTGATTCAGAGGCATGAGGTATCCAAAGTGGTAGGATGGTAGTTTTAACTTCCAGTTCAATGGAATCATTGTTGTGTCTCCTGGTGGAAACATTTCTCCCTCCAGAACTAACCCCTCTAGGCCAAGAGTGCACAAAGTCAAGGGGACAAGTAGCCAAAAAATTGCTAGTGGCTCCCTAGGGATCATAGTGGGTGGTGCCCCTCCCATCTCTACCTCTTGATTTCGGAACCCATGAATCCTGGTTATGGGAGAAACAGCATCATATATTGGACACTGATTGAAAGCATAGACAGCCTTCTGAAAAACCTTGTCCCAGCCCTGCAAAGTATTGTCACACAGCTGGCACTCTGCCTGAGTCTTTGAAAGGCCATTCCACTGTTCTATCAAGCCAGCTGCTTCGGGATGGTGAGGAACAGTGTAAGAGCAGTGAATTCCATGAGCATGGACCCATTGCCACACTTCTTTTGCTGCGAAGTGAGTTCCTTGATCAGAGCAGTGTTGTAAGGAATACCGTGACAGGTGGATAAGGCATCCTATAAGTACATGTTTGGTAGTTTTGGCAGAAACATTGCATACAGGGAAGGCAAATTCATATCCAGAGTGTCTATTCCCCTTCCATGATGCAAGTGGTCCAATGTAACCAACCTGCCACCAGGTAGCTGGCTGATCACCCCAGGGAATGGCTCTATATTGGGCATGAATGTTGGTCTCTGATGCTGGTAGATCAGGCACTCAGCAGTAAACAGTGAATTATATTTCTATATCCCAGAAAGAAACAATTAAAGATGAAACTTTTTATAGTAGCATAAAAAATCAAATAGCTATAAATAAAATTCAGAAAAGATGTGTAGAATCTTTATGTAGTAAATGGTAAAACTTTTTGAGAGAAATTAAAGACTATCTAAATAGAAAGAGAGATATAGCATATTCATAGATTGCAAACCCTAATATTGTAAAGATGTATTTTCTCCCTAGATTTATTTATAGATTCAATGCCACCCTGGATGAAAATCCCAATAGGTTGTTGTTGCTTTGTTTATTTGCATGTGTAGGTATCTTGCAGAAGCTATATAAAAATTTATTTGGAAAAAAAATTTATTTGGAAAAGCAAAGAGACAAGAATAGCATGGACATAAATGAAGAAGAATATAAGAATAAGACAGAAAGGGGCTTCCCTGGTGGCACAGTGGTTAAGAATATGCTGACAATGTAGGGGACACGGGTTCGAGCCCTGGTCTCGGAAGATCCCACATGCTGCGGAGCAACTAAGCCCGTGCACCACAACTACTGAGCCTGAGCTCTAGAGCCCACGAGCCACAACTACTGAGCCTGCGCACCACAACTACTGAAGCCCGTGCGCTTAGAGCCCGTGCTCCGCAGCAAGAGAAGCCACCGCAATGAGAAGCCCGCGCACCGCAACAAAGAGCAGCCCCCACTCGCCGCAACTAGAGAAAGCTCGTGCGCAGCCAAAAATAAATAAATTTTAAAAAAACATTAAAAAAAGAATAAGGCAGAAAAACTTATGCTACAAATTATAAAGTTTTATTATAAAGTTAGAGTAAATAAAGTATTGCGATATTGGCCAAGGATAGATTCATAGACCTTTAGTGTATGAGCATTGAATGAGAAGACAGAAAGAGCTCAGTAACGTGAACAGGGCAGGTTTAATATGAAAATGATTAGTGGTTACAAGGGATTAACTAAAAAGGAAAGAAAGAAAACCCTAGGGCTGAGGGAGAGTAGTCAGGAAAAAAGAACAAAATGCAGGAGAGTGAATCCTCTCCAAGGTTAGGATTTAGACTCATTGGAGAGGATGTGGTGGCAGCCCCCTGGTTGGCAGAGAAGTTGGGTGGGTCGTCCCAAGCCAGAGCTGGTCCACAGTCCGAGGGGTGCTGGAGGAAAGCTCTGGGAAGCTGCCTGCTTGGGGTGCTGTTGGACTAACTGGGAAACCGTGACCAGGAAGCAAGCTGGGGCACCTGCAGGGCTCACACTTAGGAAGCCTGCCGGGTGGTCCTGGGAACCCTTCTTGGAGCTGGCTGTGCGTTCCACTGAATGCGCCTGCTGGGTGAGCTCCAATGGTGGGTACCACACACCAGCGCAGCAGCACCAGAGCAAGAAAAAGGAAAGCACATCAGAATCAGGAAGAGGAGCCCCTTCCTCCTCCAGTGTCCGTCCTGCACCCACTACTGATAAAGATTAACATCACGTTGGCCAGCAAGGGAGAATGTTCCCATATTATAAGCCAGCAATGGAAGATGGATTTGGAGCTGAGAGGCAATAAATTGAAAACTCACTCAAGTAGACTAGAAAAAAGAGCCCCCAGACAGTCCCCTACACATGCAGGAATTTGATTTATGTCACAGGTTGTCTGGCAAACCAGTAGGGAAAAGAGAGTGTTTTCAATAAATGGCACTGGGACAAATAGCCACATCCCTATCCCTATTTTTAGAAAAGAAGAAGAAAGAAGAGAAACTTGATCACTATATCTCATCACATGCAAAATCGGTTCCAAATGGGTTGTAGACAATACAACAGGCAAAACCATAAAGATTTTAGAATGTAATACAGGATAGTATTTTCATGACCTCAGTGCAGAGAAAGATTTTTTAAAGAGGACACAAAAATACTAACTATAAAGAAGATTGATGAGTTTGACTACAATAAAATTTAAAATTCTGTGCTCAACATCATTAATCATTGGAGAAATGTAAATCAAAACTACAATGAGATATCATCTCACACCAGTCAGAATGGCCATCATCAAAAAATCTACAAACAATAAATGTTGGAGAAGGTGTGGAGAAAAGGGAACCCTCTTGCACTGTTGGTGGGAATGTAAATTGATACAGCCATTATGGAGAACAGTATGGAGGTTCCTTAAAAAACTAAAAATAAAACTACCATATGACCCAGCAATCCCACTACTGGGCATATACCCTGAGAAAACCATAATTCAAAAAGAGTCATGTACCACAATATTCATTGCAGCTCTATTTACAATAGCCAGGACATGGAAACCACCCAAGTGTCCATTGACAGATGAATGGATAAAGAAGATGTGGCACATATATACAATGGAATATTACTCAGCCATAAAAAGAAACGAAATTGAGTTATTTGTAATGAGGTGGATGAACCTAGAGTCTGTCATACAGAGTGAAGTAAGTCAGAAAGAGAAAAACAAATACCGTATGCTAACACATATACATGGAATCTAAAAAACAACAAAAAAAAAATGGTCATGAAGAACCTAGGGGCAAGATGGGAATAAAGACACAGACCTACTAGAGAATGGACTTGAGGATATGGGGAGGGGGAAGGGTAAGCTGGGGCGAAGTGAGAGAGTGGCATGGACATATATACCTTACCAAACGTAAAATAGCTAGCTAGTGGGAAGCAGCCACATAGCACAGGGAGATCAGCTCGGTGCTTTGTGACCACCTAGAGGGGTGGGATAGGGAGGGAGACGCAAGAGGGAAGAGATATGGGGATATATGTATATGTATAACTGATTCACTTTGTTATAAAGCAGAAACTAACACACCATTGTAAAGCAATTATACTCCAATAAAGATGTTAAAAAAAAAACCCAAGCAGCCAAAATAAATTAAATAAATAAATAAATTTATTTTAAAAAAAGCACATGCATATACATATTCTTATCGGCACTATTTATAGTAGCCAGTGCAAATGTCCATCGGTGGGTGAATAGACAAAATGTTGTGTATCTTTATGATGGAATATTGTTCAGCCATAAAAAGGAGTAAAATACTGATACATGCTCTGACATGGATAAAGAAGCCAGACACAAAAGCTCATGTATGGTATGACTGCATTTATATGAAATATCCAGAATAGCTAAATCCAGAGATGGAACACAGACTGGAGGTGGCCAGGGGCTGGGGGTGGGGGAATTACTGCTTAATGGTAAGGGGGTTTCCTTTGGAGTGATGGAAATGTTTGGGAACTAGATAGAGGTGGCAGTTACATAACACTGTGAATGTAGTAAATGATACTGAATTGTTCACTTTAAATGATTGGCTGAAAAAAATAAATAAATAGGGCTCTTTCTTGTCACTCCCTCCCCCCCCAAAAAAATTAAAATTCTGTTTAACAAAAGATACTGTTAGGAAAAGGAAAAGGTGAACTACTAGTTCACCGGATACTCCCTGCTTTTCTGACCCTGGGGAAGCTGGGGCAGATGAAGGAGATTGCTGCTACCTAAGGGAAAGTGAAGGCTTCCAGGTACCAAAGAGGTCTAGATTGGACAGTTTAGGAGGACTCCAAGCCCCCATTTCATGGGAGCAGCACTTACTTCAGGGACAGAATGTCCAGACTGTCCTGTCCTGTCCTTTTCTGTCCCACCCCACCCTAGCACTGCCCTAGCACTCCCAGAGCCTAACTTTTCTTAGGTTGTGGACAGATGCCAACAGATCAAATTTTTCCCATGAAATGTGGGTCCATGCCCTTGGAGATCCGACTCCTATTACCTAGTGTATTTCTGGGAAATTGCAAATTCATGTGCATATGTGGGTTTTCACTTATGCCTGCATGTGTGTTTCTATGTGCCTGTTGTGTCTTTGTGGCACACCTGCTTGCTACTCAAGGCATGGTCCACAGACCAGCAGCGGTGGCGTACCAGAGAGCTGGAGAAATACAGCATCTCTGGCCCCACCTAAGACCTACTGAATCAGAATATGCATTTTATGATTCTCGTGCACAGTCAAGTTTGACAGGTCTGGCAAACCTGTTTGTAGCTGCCCAGGAGAGCTTATACTTTGTTTAGGAGAGAGGGTCAGTACTCATAGGATGGGTGCATTGGATTGCAGATCTGTATGTTTACAAGCACACCTATGCGTGTCTTTACATGTGTGATGAGGGGAGTATTTCCTGAGGGCCGACTATATTCCAGGCACCCTGTAAATTCTTAACACAATCATTTGTATCCTCTGTCTCGTTTGATTTTGTTGAAGGCCTTGGGAGAAGCAGAGAGTAGGGATGATTTGTGCTGAAAGCCTTAAAAATATCCAAATGCTTTGACTCGATACATTCCACCTCTAGGCATCTGACCCAGCAGAGAAATCTGAATTAAAGAAAAAATGATTCATGCACAAGGACTTACATATACACATAATCTCTAAAAGAAACCAAGAACTGGAAATGACTGGTTTGTCCAGTGGAGTTACAGAAATGATGACAAAGCCTTGAAGTGGATAACAATGTAGTCATTAGCTGAGTTCAGCAAAACACTTGTTTCCTGAGTGGCCTTTCCCAGCCAAGTGCATGTTGTACCTGAGGTTGATAGAGCTGACGCCCCTGCTCTCACGAGGGTCAAGATATTGATGCAGTTTGTATGACATCGGGAAATTGTGTTATAACGTAAACCAGAAAAGAGGATATGAAATTACATATACAGTGTAATTACAGTCAAGGGAAAAACGCACTTGAATCAGAAAGAACAAGCCACACCTTCCCTCTAGGCAAAGCGTGGGGAGGAGGCAAGAGGCCTGCCTGAGACCTCGGGCGCGCCTGGACACGTGGTCCTGTGAAAACCTTGGCTTGTCTTCTGTATAAAGTGTTTCTTATTCCCCATAGATTGCAAGAGCCACAGTTCAAAAGGAACAAAAGGGCTGCTTTGTGAAATAACGTCAATACTTGGCTGGGAGGATGGCTTTGCAAATTACGGGCAGTTTCGGAAAATGTTTCTCTTTGTGTAGATTTAGACTGTACATGATCTGAGAATTGTTTATCCTTCAGTCTGTCTCTCATCTTATCCACCCAATATTCACCTGACCTGCGGACAAATAAAGAAAATTATCTGCAATTCACAGCAGGTGTACTAACCATGTTGTGTCAATGCCCCCTCTGGATTATTTTGGGAAACATGGAATGCCAAAGACCTCACCAGACCATCCTGCTGTATTCTTCCCTTACCTCCAGCAAGGGTTATTCCAGACTAAGGACCCCAGGCTCAGGGAAATACAGTCCAGCCCATGCATCACCTTGCATCAGGGGGAGGAGGCCAAGCCCCGAAAGGAGATAAACTCCTAGGTTATACACATGCTGAAGAAGCGGTGATAGGGTTTTTTTTTCTACTTCTCCAATTTTTTGACAATGATCACTTTTAAAAAATGAAACTCTTATCAATGAGTTTAAAAATATTTGAGTCCAGAAATTCCTTGTTTCTCCAGTTCTTCTTTTAAAGACTTAACGTTTTTAGACCAGTTTCAGGTTCACAGCAAAATTAACAAGGTAGAGAGATTTCCCATACACCCCCTGCCACGACATATGCATAGTCTCCCCTATTACCAACATCCCTCACCAGAGTGGTGCACCTGTTACAGTCAATGAACCTACACTGACACATCATAATCACCCAAAGTCCATCATTTACAGTAGGGTTCCCTCCTGGTGTCGTACATTCTATGGGTTTGGACAAATGTATAAAGACATATATCCATCATTATAATATCATACAGAGTATTCACTGCCCTAAAAATCCTCTGTGCTCTGCCTATTCATCTCCCCCTTCCCAATCTCTGGCAACCACTGATCTTTTTACTGTCTCTGTAGTTTTGCCTTTTCCAGAATGTCATATAGCTGGAATGACACAGCATTTAGCCTTTTCAGATTGGCTTCTTTCATTTAGTAATTCATATGTGTTTAAGTTTCCTCCATGTCTTTCCATGGCTTGATACCTTATTTCTTTTTAGAGCCAAATAATATTCCATTGTCTGGATGCACCACAATTTATTTATCCATTCGCTTACTGAAGAACATTTTGGTTGCGTGCAAGTTGTGGCAATTGTGAATAAAGCTGTTATACACATCTGTGTGCAGTTTTTTGTGTAGACATATGTTTCCTACTCCTTTGGGTAAATGCCAAGGAGCATGATTGCTGGATTGTGTGGTAAGTGTATGTTTAGTTTTGTGAGAAACTACCAAATTGTCTTCCAAAGTGGCTGTACAATTTTGCATTCCCACCAGTGATGTATGGGAGTTCCTGTTGCTCCACATCCTTGTCAGCATTTGGTGTTGTCAGTGTTCCAGATTTTGTTCATTCTAGTAGGTGTGTAGTGGTATCTCACTGTTTTTCCTAGTTGCATTTCCCTGATGACCTGCGAGGTAGAGCATCTTTTTATATGCTTATTTGCCATCTGTCTTCTTTGGTGAGGTGTCTGTTAAGGTCTTTGGCCCATTTTTATTTTTTATTTTTTTTGAATTTAAATTTATGTATTTATTTTTGGCTGCTTTGGGTCTTTGTTGCTGCGTGCGGGCTTTCTCTAGTTACTGCGAGCAGGGGCTACTCTTCCTTGCGGTACACAGGCTTCTCATTGTGGTGGCTTCTCTTGTTGCGGAGCACAGGCTCTAGGCGCGGGGGCTTCAGTAGTTGTGGTGCACGGGCTTAGTTGCCCTGAGGCATGTGAGATCGTCCCAGACCAGGGCTCGAACTCATGTCCCCTGCACTGGCAGGCGAATTCTTAACCACTGTGCCACCAGGGAAGTCCGGCACATTTTTTTTTTTTTTTAATTAATTAATTAATTTATTTATTTATTTTTGGCTGTGTTGGGTCTTCGTTTCTGTGCAAGGGCTTTCTCCAGTTGCGGCGAGCGGGGGCCACTCTTCATCGCGGTGCGTGGGCCTCTCACTGTCGCGGCCTCTCTTGTTGCGGAGCACAGGCTCCAGACGCGCAGGCTCAGTAATTGTGGCACATGGGCTTAGTTGCTCCGCGGCATGTGGGATCTTCCCGGACCGGGGCACGAACCCGTGTCCCCTGCATTGGCAGGCGGATTCCCAACCACTGCGCCACCAGGGAAGCCCCGGCACATTTTTAAAGTGAGTTGCGTGTTTATTTTCTTACTGTTGAGTTTTAAGAGTCTTTTGTTTATTTTGGATAACAGTCCTTTATCATGGGTGTTTTTTTGCAAACATTTGTTCCCAGCCTGTGGCTTGTCTTCTCATTCTCATAACATTGTCTTTTGCAGAGCAGTTTTTCATATTAATAATTTTTTTTGGCAATGATTATCTTGTATAATCTTCCTTAGGTCACATTTCCTGGGAAACGGCCTTAGGGGCACATGTTTATGTGTAGGAGGTTTTCTGGGGAGTATTCTGAGAAGCAACACCTGCGAGAAGTAAGAGGAACACAGCTGGGGAGAAGAAGAAGTGGAATTGTGATTCATTGCAGCAAAGGCTCAGCCAGTCCCCTGGGGAGCTCTGGAGCTGGGAGGGTCCTTCAGAGGTGCCCCTAATCAAACTATGGAGCTGAGCCTTTGTACGCCAACATCAGCCAGTCTGTGGATACAGGTTGCCCCTGGGAATGGGGTGTAACCTTGGTTGAAACAGCTCACTATGGCCCAGGGAAATTCCCAGGGAGGGACTCAGCTCTCAGTGTCAGCAGCCAGCAACACCCCAGCAACTGATGGCATGAGTGCCTTCATCCTAAAGGGATCTGACAGCCCACTACAGTATCCACTATGTAATCTGAAAAAAAGTAAACTCGAAATAAAGAAAAAGAATATGGGGCTTGGAGATAAAGATATTGAGATCTACCAGTGACTTACTCTATGATCTTGGGCACATTTTTTCTTTGGGCCCATCTTTTCTTTGGGCCTAAGTTTTCCCATCTGTACACTGAGACGGTGTTATTAGACTCATTGGGACCCTCATAAGTCACAATCACCAGGTAAGGAGGTGCCCTGGAAGCTGACCACAACAGCTGGAGAAGATGAGGCTGAAAGATAAAGAGGGGAACCTGTAGACACAGAGAGTTCATCAAACTCAATGACGTGGCCCATCCCACTGGGGCTTTCCCTCAAAGGTGCTTCTATGAATCATTAATTTGTAAAACAGCAGAACAAAGTGGAATCTTAAAGATCAACTGGATCATCCGTTTATTATACAAAGGAGTCAAGGAACATGGCCAATGTCACAGAATGAGTCAGCAGCAAAATTGGGAATCAACCTCTATTCCCGAAACCTGCTCAAGTGGTTTCTCAACACCCACGTTGCCTGTTCTTTGAGAGACTGAGTCAAGGCTTGTTTTGGTTCGAAGTAAGAGATACCCCCTCAAGCTAACTTCCCTGAAAGAAGAGCTATTTGAAGAGTCAGGATGAAAGAAAATCCCCCCATCCCCCAATCTTCTTAAAAAGGGAGAAACCAAGGGACTAGGAAGAAGCGATTTGAGCACAGAACTCCGTCAGTCAGTGAAGGATGGGTTCAAAACTTACCAAGAGGATTGGAAGGGCAGACGCTCTTTTAAAACAATAAGGCAGAATTAATGGACCACGTGCGATAAGATTGGATTCCTCCATATAGACCTTGGGAGGGTCTCAGAGAAAAATTAACTTTGTCGTCCAAATATTTGATTTTAGATAAGCTAGTTGACAATAAGTTCTAGCCAGAGTGGAAGACTGCTGGGAGACCTTACTATTCACAAGAGCTTTTTGATTCTTCTCATTCTCAGCACCATGTCTCAGTTCCTTCCCCATACCAGGGATGGCTGAGCCCGGGGTTCCTCCCTTTCAATTTCTACAGAGACCAAAGCCTCTAACTTCTTTAGGAGATGCCCAAGATATGGGCATAGACCTGGGAGTCTAATTGTTCTTTGTACAGATATTAAAACAGCACACCCCCGTTGAAACAATCTCCCTCTCTTTCCCACTCTTAATTTCAGAGCCTTTTAAACATTCTGCAGGGCTTCCCATAAATATCTCCTGCTGCAAACCATTAGCTTTCACCTTTCTCCAATTTAAGAATTTGATTTCCAGTTCTATATTGTAGCCAGTGGGTACAAATGATTTCTAGTTTCACCCGAGATGGTTTTTGAGTTTTCGTTTTTTGCTCTCCATGTTGTTGGGTGTGGCTTTTGGAAGAAAAAAAAGAGAAAGGTTTTTTTGTTTGTTTGTTTTGGTTTTTTTGAGAAAGATTTGTTTTATCCTAGAAGTACCTAGAGTGGGGACATTATATATTCATTTTGTTTTCAAGTATTAAATCCATTTTTCATTAATTAATTTTTTATTAGAGAATAGTTGATTTACAATGTTGTGTTAGTTTCTGCTGTACAGCAAAGTCAGTTATATCAATACATACACATATATCCACTCTTTTTTAGATTCTATTCCCATATAGGTCTTTACAGAGTATTGAATAGAGTTCCCTGTGCTATACAGTAGGTCCTTATTAGTTATCTATTTTATATACAGTAGTGTGTATATGTCAGTCCCAACCTCCCAACTTATCCCTCCCCCGCCCTTTCCCCCTTGGTAACCGTAAGTTTGTTTCCTACATCTGTGACTCAATTTCTGTTTTGTAAATAAGTTTGTTTGCACCCTTTTCTTAGATTCCACATATAAGCGATATCATATGATATTTGTCTTTGTCTGACTTACTTCACTCAGTATGACAATCTCTAGGTCCATCCATGTTGCTGCAAATGGCATTATTTCGTTCAAGCATTAAATCTTGAAGATAAATCATCACTTTCCATAGTCAGCACTACCAGTCCCATTTTTAATTCCTCTTCTATGAAGGAAGGCATCATCCTGCATTTGGTGCGTATTCTTTGGTATATACCCATAACCAGCTTGATATTTTATGTGTAATTTTAAAATGTATATGAATACTTCATACTACACATTTACAATAAGTTTTCTGTGATATGTCTCCATGGTGATTCATATAAATTTATTTTCATTTTTCTATAGCATAGCAAGCATATCAAAGTACGAAAATTTAACCATTTCACAAATGAGAGCCATCTTGACTGGTCTCGATTTCTGACTCTTTGGAACAATCTTATACTAAACATCCTAATACATGTATTAGGTTCCCATTGGCAGGTATTTTGTCTTTCCTATGTCTCTGGAAGGAAAATTGCTAAATGATAGCTTATGTGAATTTTCAGTTTTATTAGGCATAACCAAATCACTCTTCTAAGTGGTTGTACCAATTTACACTTCCATCAGCAAACTATTCAGAGTCTCTGAGTGTTTATATTGTAGACTTTTAATTCTTGCCATTCTGACCAATGAAAAATGGTGTTTGGTTGTTTTAATTGGCTTTTCCCTTGTAACTAGTGAGGATGAACCTCTTTATATGTCTATATACCATCCGTTATAATAATAATCTCTTATTTGATTGTCCATTCTATTCATAGTTCATTTATTCTAAGAGGTAGGTTGTTTTTCTTACTTATTTGTAAAAATTCTTCACGTATTTTTCATTCTATTTATTTGTCTGTGATAATCATTCCAAATATTTACTTCTAAGCTATCATTTATCTTTCAACTCTTGTGTTTGTCAGTTTTGATACTGATGTCATCAAATTTAACCAGTCATTTTCTTAACTCCTTGTGCCTTGCTTACCCTGAGGTAAGTCTAGCATTTATTGAACCCCTAGTATGTGACAATCACTGAGCTATTCCTTTCACATGTTATCACCTCTAATCCTCATAATTTTATGAAATTGGCATTGTAGTCATCATGTCCATGTTATAGATGACAAAACTAAGGCTCAGTGGAACAGTCATTGCCCAAAATTACAGAGCCAGTAACCTATGGATGCAGGATTTAAACCCATATCTGCTTAGATCCAAAACACTTTCTTTTTTCTACTTTATAGGTTTTGGGAGAAATCCCGCACATGCAGATATTTTATACTTCATCTCACACCTCATATCCTAGACCAGACTCAATGAGTCAAGGAAGATAGAAATGCAGAGAAAACCTGGGACATTTATTTATTTACTAATCAGCAGACATTTCCTGTCGTGTGCCAAGCTTCACGTTGGATGCTGGGGATACATAGATAAAACAGGCCAAATCTTGGCCCCCAAGGAGGTATTGGTCACAAAACCACATCTTCACCAAGGTGCTCTCATTTTTTTTCCAGGCTTGGGGGGAAAAGGAAATCCCCAGACCACACAGACCAGGAAGTGCTAATCTTTTCACACTGGCCCGGATGAATCTGTGGAAAGAAAATAAAGCAGAGCCTCAGCGCAGGAACAATTTAAGTGACCCTTATATCCTTCCTACCAAGAGGGTCCTTCTGCCACCAGGCCCTAAGTCCTTTGGGATACGTAAAGAGAGAGCATGGTGCTGGGATAGTCGAAACAGTGCCAGTCTTTGATCTAGGAATCAAGAAAAGAATCCAGGCTTTTCACTGGCTCTCTGCTGCAGTCTTCCCTCTGGTAAAATCAGGGCATTGGGCCAGATCTACATCTATGCATCTTACTAGACTTTCCTTTGGTTCCAGATAACCCAGCCAATCGAAGCCATAACCATAGCAACACTCTCTCAATGCACACAGCACTTTAAGTCCCATTATCTGATTGGCCAGCTAGCTGACTGGCTCACGAACTGACCCACTGTCTCCCTGAGAATACAGAGCTGGGGGTGGAGGATCCCTGGCTGTGTCCCAGCCTCCATCCCAGTTCAGAGGAGCGCTCTCTACTTCCTCAGGATGCGTATCCTCAAGTTCAAATCTCCTTGGGCCCGGTTTCCAGGACTCTACTTCCTCACCTGGATTTGACATGTATATAGGATCCATGCATTTGCGGCCACAATAGTCGGAGCAACATTTTTGCCTTCTCGGACACTGCCAGTCATTCTGGCATTCAGAGGGTGCACATCTAAGGGACTTCACAGAACGGTCGAAGAAGGGGCAGATTCCAGGTTTATATGAGCCTGAAAGGTAAGAACAAAGGAGGAAGAAGAAGCTGATGCTGAGTCATGACCACAATCCTGGAGAAGGAATCAGCTTCCCAGGAGAGGAGAGAAAACCTAACCTAGGTGGCTGACCCCAAAGGAATAAAGGGAACCGTTAGGATTCCAGTTTCAAGGCAGGTGTGGGGCAGTGCCTAGCTCAGCCAACCACTCAGCCAAGAGGGAGTCAATGGCACAAGAAAGAAGGTATAGATGGTGGTGTGTTACTAGATGCTTTAAGAGGGAGACTTTGTAGAGTTTGCCAATTTCCATGGTGTAAATATTCCCATCATGGCTAATTTCAAGCTACCAATGTGACATCAACTAGCTCGCAAAAGTCTTGAAGATTTCACAATCAGCCATTGCAGGTCAGTATAGGCCAGCTCCAGTAAATGCTGACTAGAGCTTATGGTCAGGTATCCCTTGCCCGGGTTTGCCTGGGAGGGAGGCAGCACGGGACAGTGATAACAGGAGAGGCCACTCATCAGAGATTAAATAAAAGAGAACAGATCTACTGAGAAGAAGATAGAGAAAGAGAGAGTGACAGTTAAAATAAGAAACATTAAGAGAAAAAGAGACCAATTTGGAAAATTAAAAACGATAGTGACCAAAATCATGTGACAGAGAAAAAAAACCCAAACAAAACAGTAAAGAAGGAGCTATAGAGAAAGAAAAATAAGAAATACAGGGGCTGGGGTAAACAAGTCCATCTGGTGGAAGGTAAATTTCTGGATGTGCAGAAACTCCCTTAGTTGAAGTCCTCAGAGAGATGCTTGAAATTAGGGGCAATAGGCCCGACCATTGGAACAGTGGCTTCAAGGTCAGCCCCCAGGCTAAAAGGAAGAGGCTATTCCCACTCTGAGCTCTCACTGACTCAGGCACCTGGGTATGGCCTGAGAGAGTCCAACTCACCTCCGAAACCACCTTCCACAGCCCAGGGCATCAGGAATCCAAAGGCAAATATCACCAGGAAGACGGTAAGGCTGCTGGGCTTCATCCTGAGGGCAGGTGGAGCTGTGGTGGCCCGTGCTGGCTTCACCCTTTATACCCGCTCCTATGCGTGTGGTCCCGCCAGAATTGCCCCGAGCCTTCCCAGCTGCTATTTCATAAGCCCGACATTCAGGTGAGGACAGTGACCACGTCATCCCCAGTGTTGCTGGCTCTTTTCTGCCCTTAGGCAAGAGCGTGAGGCCTAGGAAGGGAAATGTAGGACTTGGAGGGGGAGGTGTCACCAGGCTGCTCAGGAAGCCATTCAGGAACAAGCTAGAGGACCTGAACCACCCACCTTTAGGGTGGAGTAGGGGAGGGGGCAAAGAGGGCAGAACAGAGCATTACAAAGGAGATTCGTAGGGTCTTCCCTGGTGGCGCAGTTGTTAAGAATCCACCTGCCAATGCAGGGGACACGGGTTCGAGCCCTGGTCCGGGAAGATCCCACATGCTGCAGAGCAACTAAGCCTGTGCGCCACAGCTACTGAAGCCCACGTGCCTAGAGCCCGTGCTCTGCAACAAGAGAAGCCACCGCAATGAGAAGCCCAAGCACCGCAATGAAGAGTAACCCCCGCTCGCCACAACTAGAGAAAGCCCACGCAGCAACGAAGACCCAACGCAGCCAAAGATAAAATAAATAAATTAAAAAAAAAAAAAAGGAGTTTCTTAAAAACCTGAAGCAATCAGCTAGCTGGGGCCTGTCTAAGTGCCCTGACTTTCCCACGCTCTGGGACTCTTGGGCGTTGCCACATTTGTTGCCAGATTACCCAGCGTCACTCTCTTCCCTGAATGGCAGGTGACACTTTCTCTTGCTTTCTCCTGACGCTTTCTCTTGCTTTCTCCTGTTTTGATGTAATACCTGCAGTGCCAGTCACACACAGAATCCTTGCTGAATGACAGGTGAAGAGGGGACAGCAAGCAAAACCTCTTTGGGCCTCAGCCTTCCCAGCTGTGAAGGGGGAATAATAGTAACTGACTAGATCACAGAGGGGGACTTGAGTTGAAAAGGGTGGAAGGACGTTGAAGGGTGAACACACTACCCCTTAGCACTGTGGTTGGAAGTGAAATTGATGTGAAGCCAATCACATTTAAGCCACATTTCCTGAGATAAACCAACAGGGCTCTTCTCAGCAGTCAGCTGAATAGTAAGTTAAAAAAGGAGTGTCAGTTAACATGCTCAAAAAATTTTCCCACACCCTAGAATTACCCCCACTGCTTTTTCATGATTATAATGGACATTTATTGGACATTGGCTACATGGCGAGAAATTCATATGGGACAATTCTAAACAGCAAAAGAAAGCCTATTAAGATGAAACCAAGGAAAAAATGCATGAAATACAGAAAATAGAATGTAGGAGAGGAAAAGAAGAGAGCCCCCATGATGATGGTGACAGAAGATGCCAGCATGACAGCTGAGTGCCAGAAATACAGACAGAACAAACTAGAGGTTACCAGTAGGGAGAAGGGAGGGGGGAGGGGCAATATAAGGGTAGGGGACTAAGAGGTACAAACTATTATGCATAAAATAAGCTACAGGGATATACTGTACAACCTGGGGAATATAGCCAATATTTTACAATAACTATAAATGAAGTATAACCTTAAAAATTGTGAATCACTATATTATACACCTGTAAATTATATAATATTGTACATCAACGCTACTTCAACAACAAAAAAATATTTTTAAGAAATTTAAGGAGAAAAAATAAAAGCATTACAAATTTGCTATTTAAAAAAGAAAAAAAAAGGGACTTCCCTGGTGGCGCAGTGGTTGAGAGTCCGCCTGCCAATGCAGGGGACACAGGTTCGAGCCCTGGTCTGGGAGGATCCCACATGCCGCGGAGTGGTTGGGCCCGTGAGCCACAACTACTGGAGCCCGCGTGCCACAGCTACTGGGGCCCGCGAGCCTGGAGCCCAGGCTCCGCAGCGGGAGGGGCCCACGTGCTGCGGTGAGGGTTGGTCCCTGCTTGCTGCAACTGGAGGGGGCCCGCGCACAGCAACGAAGACCCAGTGCAGCCAAAAATAAATAAATAAATAAGAAAAAAAATACAGAGCTACCAGCCCAGATTGGAGGGGGTTAGAGGGCTCCAGTAAATTCATCTTCTGGAAGGTGAAATTAATAGAACATCTATGAATATGATATAAATACACACACATATGAATACATGGAGGGGCGATTTGGGCGATTTGTGGTTGAATAGGCAATACGTACATAGAAAACCAAGCAAACGCAAAACCAGACAATTTTTTCACATCAGAGAAAATTCAAAAGCTGTGCCAGAAGGGAAAAGTAGTTTGGTTTACTACATAGTTCAACTGTAACAAGTGTTTACATAGTCGTAATACTGTAAACAGTAGTGCTGATCAAATCACAATTATCATATAACATTGATGGGAGGGAGGGGAGTGGAAGTGCTGGAGGTGTAGGGAGCAAAGAGGTGGACAAAAATCTCGTTTTCAGTCATGGGAAGTCAATGGATTATATCTAAAACTGAAAAGTCGAGATGTAACATTATTATTAC
The DNA here is from genome assembly GCF_965194805.1 of Balaenoptera borealis. Classification (NCBI taxonomy): domain Eukaryota; kingdom Metazoa; phylum Chordata; class Mammalia; order Artiodactyla; family Balaenopteridae; genus Balaenoptera; species Balaenoptera borealis. The sequence continues at coordinate 15,616,254 of NC_138872.1, forward strand.
AACGATGAATATTACTTAGAGACAGGGAGAGAAGTGTCAAGATGATAAACTAAAAGCGGTCTCCTCTAGGGGGAGGGTGGTGGTAAGCAGCCTCTATGCTTCACAACATGCTTTGTAAACTACGTGACTCTTTAGTCTATCTGCATGTATAACTTTGACAAAAATGAAAAGTATTTAAAAAGAGAGCCTGTTAACTCACATAGCTCCCCATGAAGATGTACAATCACCCAGGTAAAGCACTGAGCATTATTCTTCTCACAATAGGGTTCTCTTATATGAAAGACTCTCTGAATTGGGAGCCCTTGGTGGCCTGTCTTTTCACTTACTTAACAGTGTTTTCTCAAAGAGCAGAAGTTTTTAATTTTGATGACAGCCCACTCAATATTTTCTTCATCATGCTTTTGGTGTTATATCTGAGAAATTATTGCATAACCCAAGGTCGCAAAGATTTTCTCCTTATGTTTTCTTCTGCAGGGTTTATAGTTTTACTTTTTGCATTTATGTCTATGATCCATTTTGAGTTAGTTTTTGCAAATGATGTGGAAGTATGGATCAAGATTCATATTTTTGTATAGGGAAGTCCAATTGTTCTGGCATCATTTGTTAAAAAGACTATTATTTCTCCAATGAATTCCCTTTGCACTTCTGTCAACAGTCAATTGGCTACGTATGCGTGAATCTATTTCTGCACTGTCTATTGATCTCTGTGTGTATCCTTTTGTCAATACCACAATGTCTTCATTACTGTAGTGCTGTGGACTGAATGTTTGTGTTCCCTCAAAATTCCTGTGTTGAAGCCCTAACCCCCAATGTTGTGGTATCAGGAACTGGGGCCTTTGGGAGGTGATGAGGTCATGAGGGTAGAGCCCTTATGGTGCATTTATAAGAAGAGATATGAGAGAGATGATCCTTCTCCCTCTGGCAGGATACAGCAAGAAGGTGGCCATCTACAAACCAGGAAGAGGAATCTCACCAGACACCAAATCTGCTGGTGCCTTGAGTTTGGACTTCCCAGGCTCCAGAACAGTGAGAGATAAGTTTCTGTTCTTTAATCCAGCCAGTTTATGTTATTTTTTTTATAGCAGTCTGAGTGGATTAAGACATGTAGCTTTACAATAAATTTTTCTTTTTTTTTTTTAACATTTTTTAGCAATAAAGTATTCTTTAATTAAGGTCTTGATTTCAGCCAAAAATTTTGGCTATTGTTGATGATTAGATTTTATAGCTAACCCTTCTGTGCCCTGTCCATAGTCCCAGGGCACTCTCCACTCCAGTACATGCCAGTGGCATCTACTATAATCCTGCGATACTCTGCCTGAGGGGTTTCAGGGAGCAGCCGTCAGCAAATGACAGATTGGAGTTGGAGGATAAATACCTCCTCTTTCTCACCCAGGGTGGGAAATTCTAAGGCAGGTTCTATAAAATCTTCCAGAGTTTTCCAACAGGATGAGCCCCAGTTGCCCACAGCAGTAAACTTCTCAGCACTGCACACTTTTTGGCTTCCATCCATTCCCCATCTCACAAACCCATTCTCTGAAAAATGCTTCTGGATCACTTCCCAAGTAAATTATTTGTCCTCAAATTATTGCCTCAGGGTCTGCTTCCAGGAGAACTCAACCAAAGATATATCCCAGCATCTAGCTCAGTAACAGGCATGTGTAGACTCCAATTGTCGTCAGAAGGAGGATGATTTCTATACAGTTCGGGAACCTGACATATGGTATGTGTTGAATGAATGAAACAATAAATGATCCATTGAGTGAACCCATGAAGGAAGCGCTATTAGCCACGCTCCAATCTCTCCCTCCCAGTTCATGCTAGTCCTTGGGGACAGTCATCTGTGTCCAGATTTTTACAGTGTTCCTTGCACACATTTGGAAAAGGTTCTCTGAAATATTCCAACAATCTCTAAGGGGAATGGAGGACCACTTCGCCATGAGGCTGGCTACTTGAGATAGTGGTCTCATGCCAACAAGTTGGTGGTGGGCAGCAGGGCTGAAACCTGCCAAATTGGGCCAAAAGATAGAGATTGGGAAACATGGTGAAAACAAGGGAGGATCACATCAACCACACCCTCTCTCTACCTGTCATCTAATGGATGACAACTGTGGCCATTAGATCTCCTCCCATCAGAAATGAGCTTCACAGGTGAATTTCTTCCTGCAGGGGTTTTTCCCTCTCCAGCTCTTCCCAGATGTATCTTTTGAAATTTACATAAGGTTGGAATGCCCTCTCAAACATCCCCACAATTCTGTTGAGTCTGTGGATATAAACTTGTACAATGTTATGCCATTGAGACTTCGCAATTGTTTGTTAATGCAGCACGAAGTACATGATTTTGTGTGTGCTTGGATATGTATTTGGTCTCATATAATCATGTATGCAAACTGAAATAAGATATCCATTTTCAGATATCAGATTGACAAGAGTTTTAAAGTCTGACAATATATTATTAAGCTGTGGGGAAACAGAGACATATATTGCTGGCAGAAGGGAAAATCGATTCATCCACTTGGCAGAATTGCTTGTTTTTTTCTACAAGAACAACCTAGCCTTGCCAAAAGGAAAAACCTAAAAAAGCAATTTGAATTCTAAGTATTGTCAGGGAGGAAGAAATTTTTCTCTACCCTTTCTAGGTTCTTCCGTCTAGTCTATGAATTAAATTGACATGAGGCAGATTAACAGGTGAAAATCAAACAAAAGCTTAACACATATACATGGGAAAGACCCAGGAAAACTGAGTAACTCGCCAGAATGACTGAAGCCCTCACCTTAAATACCATCTTCAGCTAAAGACAAAGGAGGAAGGATGTTGGGGACAGCAGTTTGGAACTTCAAAGAGGAGGAAGGCAATTCATATGGAGATGGAAAAGCAAATGTTTGGTAAACAAATGTTTGCTGGGCCATACAGAAATAATGGACACATAGAGGAATTTTAAAAAACAGACTTTGCTAGGTTCCTTCCTGTCTACACACCTAGTTCATACTACAGTTTTCTCTGGTGATAGCTCCCTTCCTGGAACAGGTCCTCTATCTACATTTCTTTTATTTATTTTTAAATTTTTATTTATTTACTTATTTAATTGAAGTATAGTTGATTTACAATGTTGTGTCAGTTTTGAGTGTGCATCAAAGTAATGATTTAGTTATGCGTGTATCTATGTCTATTCTTTTTCAGATTCTTTTCCCTTATAGGCTATTACAAAATATTGAGTATAGTTCCCTGTGCTATACAGTAGGTCCTTGTTGGTTATCTATTTTATATATAGTAGTGTGCAAATGTTAATTCCAAACTCCTAATTTAACCCTCCCCCTCTTTTCCCTTTGGTAACCATAAGTTTGTTTTCTATGTCTGTGGATCTATTTCTGTTTTGTATATACATTCATTTGTATCATTTTTTTAAAGATGTGGTGTATATATATATATATATATATATATATATATATATATATATATATAAAATGGAATACTACTCAGCTATAAAAAAATAATGAAATAATGCCATTTGCAGCAACATAGATGGACCTAGAGATTATCATACTAAGTGAAGTAAGCCAGACAAAGACAAATATCATATGATATTGCTTATATGTGGAATCTAAAAAAAAATGATATCTACATGTCTTTTAGGCAATTAGAGGGAAGGTCAAAGGTTCTTCCTGAGTCTTTTGGGCCTTAAAAATAATCAGCCTAAATTAATCCTCATGCCAAAGAGGCACAATTTGTGGTGGCAAATTTTGCTTGCCTACAGTACATATAGCTTAGGGGAAGAGCATGCCCACTGGTACTAGGATTCATGCTATAGGAGAGAGGCTCTATGTTAACACCCACTCCCAGCTACCAGGGCAGACTCTATGAATCACAGATGCTGGGTATGTAGAGAGAACCATGTGCTTTTATCCATTCTCTGATCAAAACACATTTTCTGTGCTCAGCTCTTTTTTGGGTGCCAGGGATACACAAAAGACCGGCACAAAGGAAGTATTCATGATAGAACCAAGGCTTCAGTTTGGAACGCCCGGTATTACAGGTTTCGTAGGGGTGGACTCCCTGGATCACTCATACCAGGAATCCTCAGCTTTACCACATGGGCAATAATCCATCTGCAGAAAGAACATTCGATCAGAGCTTCCACCGTGGGACAGCCACCTTACCTCCAGATCCCCCACCTTAAGGGGGACCTCTGGCCGTCAAGTTCCAAGACCATTTGGGGCAGGAAAGAAGAGGCACGAGGTGGCAAAATGAAAGGATCCCTGGTCTTGGGGTCAATCCTAGCTATTCACTGACTCAGGATTCTCATCAGGAAAGTCAGGACACTGGCTGGAGGAGTCTTGAGGGGCCCCCAACTCTGGTGGTGCTGCTGGGCTTTAATCACCCAGAACCCAGAGGAGGAAATCAGCGCCCACAGCGCTTTATGGATGACAAAGCCCTGTGTAGGATATCATACTGATGAATGTGATCATGTCCATTTTGCAGAGGGAAAAACTGAGGTTCAAAGAGATCCAGTCATCCTCCATAATCATACTGTAAACAAGAAGCAGTTTTTATTCCAATTCAAGGTTCCTGTGCCCTGGACCACAGCTGCCTGCTTCTTTTCCAGTCCAAGATGACCTTCCTTCCAGGGCCTTCGGAGGGGTCTGGGAGAAAGCACCGTGCCAGGTAACCCTGTGGGAAACCTTGCCTGGGGCAAGGGTGGTGTTAATTGCAGGTAGGCCTTGCAAAGGCTCTGCCAGAAATAACTAGGCAGGCAGCCCCTCCCCATAGGTCTTTGGTACCGGAATGCTGAGGCCAGCTGGATCGAAGGACTTTGATCTGAGCTTGGACTTCCTCCTTACCCTCTCTTGGGTAAACACATTGCTTGCCTACACTCGACCTTGCAACATTTAGAAACACTTCTGCACTGGCTGTTGTTGACATTCATCTCAGCAGGAGGACCTTCCGCAGTTGCTTTGCACCACAAGACACCTTCCAACCTTCTCCTTAACTGACAGAGCAGGGCTGCAGGTTATAGTCTGGAAGCTACCTCCTGACCCATCAAAGCTACTCTCTCTTCCAGGGCTCATACCAAAAATGTCTGGGATGGGAGCACTGCCCCAGGTGACTGGCTGCGTTGAACACCGTTGGTGCCGTGACCAGGTTCCTTCAATACCTTTGATTGTCTCTGTATGGCTATGACCCAGATTAGTGTTTTGCTGCTAAGGACTCACTCTGAGACTTTGCCCAGAGGAAGAACCAAAAATGCCTGGGACTTTATGTGATCTTTCCTCAGCTCCTAGGCAATGTCTGACCAGGATGGGAGTACAAAATCCCTGTTTTTAATGCTTCAGAGATCCCTGTGGGATCAGGCTGAGGCTGGGACTTCCTCTGAAATCATGCCATTGCTTGGCTTCTTCCCCTCATCCCCTTACAAGTTTCTCCTGGGTGCTCTTGAGCCCTGGGCTTAAATTTGCTTCTAGGAGAACACACCTGAGATGTTGACTCTGTGGGGGCTCTTGTTGAAGGACTGGGAGTGGGGATGATACTGAAGGACAGGGAAGCCTAGCAGAGGGAAAAGGGCAGAGAGCCCCTTCCTGTGGGTCTGGACCAAGTGGAAGATGGACCGGGGACGTTGCAATAAGCCTGGATCTCCTCTTTAGCTTTCATGAGGGAACACACATGTGCCCACACCTGCCCTTGTGGCCCTCGAGGTTATTACCCTGGCACTAACTGCTCTTCTTACATTGGTGAAGCGGATAGAGTCCCTGCCCTTGCCAGACACTCCTGGGCATTTCCCAGGCTCCGCCTCAACTGGACAAGGCAGAGCTGCAGGTTACAGGAGGTCCTGGTCCCCTCATACTGCAAAACCCCAGCCCTGGGTCTGTGCTTTAACAAAGAATTCAACCCTTTCCACATCTCAGACCCCAAACGGAGGTCCACACACCTCCTGAAAGAGCAACTGATTCCTCCAGGGTCCCTGCAAGCAGTGCTGGTAGCTGGTGGCATGTGGCACTGACGGACAGATTGTCTAAATGACTGACTGGGTCACCAACTGACTAACCCCCAACTGAAGTGGACACCTAGATCCAGCGGGAACTACTTTTTCTGGGCAGGACCTTCTCTTTGGAATCTGAGATGTCTATAGAATTCCCAAGTGATGCAACAGAGGCCAGGGCGGTGTCTCTTCTCCCTGGGCACTGCCCATCATATGGCATCACTGGGGAGGAACCTGCAGACGGATTATTGCCCGTGTAGTGAAGCTGAGGATTCCTGGTATGAGTGATCCAGGGAGTCCATTGTCACATCTCCTAATTTTTCTTCAGTTGTCAAATCTCTCTCTGCCCCCCTTTTACAAGGATACTTGTGATGACATTTAGGTTCATCCAGATTATACAGGATAATCTTCCCATATCAATAATCAATATCCTTAATTTGACCACATCTGCAAAGTTCCTTTTGCCATATAAGGGAACATTCACAGCTTCCATAGATTAGGATGTGAGCATCTTTGGGAGCCATTATTCAGCCCATTAATTATTTCCATTTTGTTTTCTATGAGACGCCTCTCCAGGAGTGTTCCATTCTTTTGCTCCAGTTTTGGGGTTTTCTTTGCCATGATCCTGGCAATTATTATCTTGGCTCTTTTCCTGTATTATTCCTGGATTTCATATCTCTCTCCCTCTCTCTCTTTGTTGTTACATCCTGCATTTTATTGGAGCACATTCTCCAGTAGATTCCTGAGGAATGGTACATAGGAAGAAAATATTTTGAGACTTTGCACTTTGGGAAACATCTGTATTTTACCTTCACACTTGGTTGATATTTTGGCTTAGAATAAGATTATAAATAATTTCACTCAAAATTTTGAGAATATTGCTTTTGTTCTGATTTCCAGTGTTCGTACTGAGAAGTCAAATGCCATCCTGATTCCCCATCCTTTGAATGTGATGTGACTCTCTCTTTCTCACCCATCTCATAGCTTATAGAATCTTCTCTTTATCCTTGATGTTCTGTTTCACAATGATTAGCCTTAATGTAGGTGGTTTTTGTTTTGTTTTGTTTTGTTTTATGTTTGTGAACTGGGTACTCACTAAGCATTTCAATTCTGGGATGTTTTATAATTTCTTTAATAATTTTACCGCCACCATTTTTGTGATTCCTTTTCAGAAAATTTCGTTAGCCAGATTTGATCTTAATGATTGATTCTCTAAATTTCTTATTTTTCCATCTTATTTCCATCTCGCTAACTTGTAATTCTAGTCTCTGAATGGTTTCCTCATATTTATTTTCCCCCACTCTTTTTAGAATTTTTAACTTCATCTGTCATTATTCTTATTCTTTGATTGTCCTTTTTAAAAACTATCATTCATGTTGCAGCAGTATCTCTTCTCCTCTGTTCCCTGCACAACCTCTGGTTCCTCTGGTCCTTTGTAACTCAATGTTTTTATCTCTTTTGTGTTAGAAGTGTTGTCAATTGCATCGTAAACTTTAGCATCTGCCCTACTTAACAGCCTGTACCAAAATTTTGATTGGAAGCTTTGTATGCATGGCAGAGGTTCATCAAATGGTAAGCTTCACTATAGGAAAACGGGATCACAAGTCAGTTTTTAAAGTTTAGAATCTCCTGTCTCCTGCAGGGGCGTTAGAGGTATAGCAAGGATAGTAAGGGTCAGGGAGAGTGATGTCCTAGGAGATTAACTGCCCCATACACAGACAATCAAAAAAATCCAATTTGACTTCCTGCCTAAAACTAAGTTCCCCTAATTCCTGAGTCTTTTCAGATTCTGTAGGAAGACAGCTTTCTTCCCATTGTTGTCTCCCTGTATAGGATGTAAGGTTTGACCTTCTTCCTATTGGTGAAGTTAATTCCTATTCTTCTCTCCACATTGCTTTTTAAACATCAGGTGCCAAGAACTGAATTAATCATAATCCTTAGTTTGTGACCCACTATCATAGGTTCCGTGCATGCTCAAATATAAAAATACACCACAGATTAAAGATACAAGAAATATACTACACACAGTAAATGTAATATTATAACAGAGCCAAGATCGAATATGTTTATCATAAAAATAAATGTAAATGGATCAAGCTCATCCATTAGAAAAGCATTTTTAGATTGCCTCACAAAACAAAACCTAACTTCATATTGTATAAGAGATATCTTTAAAAAAGTGATTTAGAAAGTCTACAAATAAAGGGATAGGTAAAGATATAACAGATGGAGGTGGATGTTGTGATCTCAATATCAGACAGGGTAAAATTCAGGAATAAAAGGATGATTTAAATAAAGAAGACACATGCTAGCAGACACAATTAACAAAGAAGAATATCCGTTGTTAATATCCATGCAAGAAATAAAACAAGCACCTTAATAAAACAGAAACCATTGCAAGTGCAAGAAGAAGTAGAAACACTCTAAAAATAAGAATTCAAATATACACTCACATCAAGACAGTAAAGATGCAGAAGTTCTAAACAACATAATTAATTAAGTAATCTTATAGATATACATTGCATTTTGAACACTGGTAACAGAAACTATACCTGCTTCTCAAGCACCTGTGAACCTGAATAAAGGAAACCTCATTTTATATGGAGTCAGGAGGCCAGAAGGGGGAAGCCCTCACACACTCCCACTAGAGATCAATTATACGCCTCAACAGGAAGAGATGGTTGATTCCTAGCAAGAAGGTGTCTCTATTTTATTACCCCAGCAAGAGGAAAGTAGATTTCTCCTTGCCCAACAAGCCCAGCCAGTGGGAACCCTCACAACTCAGCCAATGGGAACCCATCACACCCTGAACTCTAGCTTTCCTCCAAAGGACTTTCCTTCAAAGCACCCATACTTAACTTCCTCTTTTTTCTCTATAAAGTAACGTTCCTCTCCTTTGTTTGCTGGACTTGCCTGTGGTTTTTGCTATAGCATACTTGTCCTGAATTGCAGTTCTCTGCTATTCTTGAATTCATTCATTTTACTGGTAAAATAACTGACTGCTTCCAACACACAGAACATTCATAAATATTTACTATGTACTAGGTCACAGAGAAATCTCCCAGGCTTCCCTGGTGGTGCAGTGGTTAAGAATCCACCTGCCAATGCAGGGGACACAGGTTCGAGCCCTGGTCCGGGAAGATGGCACATGCCGCGGAGCAACTAAGCCCATGTGCCACAACTACTGAACCTGTGCGCTAGAGCCCACATGCCACAACTACTGAAGCCCGCATGCCTAGAGCCCGTGCTCCACAACAAGAGAAGCCACCGCAATGAGAAGCCCGCACACTGCAACGAAGAGTAGCCCCCGCTCACCGCAACTAGAGAAAGCCTCTGCGCAGCAACAAAGACCCAACGCAGCCAAAAATAAATAAAATAAATAAATTTTTTAAGAAAAGAAAGAATCTCTTGTAAGTTTCATAAAGTAGAAACAATACAAACAATATTCTCTAGTAGTAATGCAATGTCATGAGAGAGTAATAATAATTAAAAAAAAATTTCTTCCTAGAAATTTAGAAACTCTCTATAAATCAACTGTTGGGTCAAAGACAAGATACGAATTTCTAACAATTACTGATAGTGAAAATGCTGTGTATTAGAATCTAAGTGATGAGTTAAGCAGTAATCAGAGGAAAATTCATAGTTTTAAAGATGAATAGCAAAAAAATTGAAAGGGTGAAAATAAATGAATTAAACATCAAGCTCAAAAGCTTAAAAGGAACACAAAAGTAAACCAAAGTGAAACAAATCTAAAACACTGATAAAGAAAAAGCAGAAAATAATGTTAGAAATCCCCAAAGTGTAGTAGAGCTAATAAATAAAATACTATCTTCCGAAAAAGAAGTCCATAAAAATAAATAAATGACCAGCTAATCTAATCAATAAGTAAGAAAACACAAATACACAAAATAAGAAATGGCAAGGGAAAATAATTATCAAACAAAAAATTTCTAGAATCATGAGAGATTTATTTGCACAGGATTATGCAAGTAGATATATAATTTTAGATGAAATAAATAATTTCCTAGGAAAGTATCATTTACCAAATTTTACCCCAATAGACATAGAAAGTGAAAACAGACCAATTTCTATACAAGAAATAGACAGTATTGAAAAACTATTCCATATGTTTCGACAAAGGCTGCTCTACAAGCCTTCAAAGACACATAATTCCAATATTGTTTAAATGATTCCAAAGTGTAGAAAAAATAATTTTCCAATTCTTTTTATGAAGTAGCTATAAACTTGACACCCAAACTTGGCAAAAATTACATAAAAAAGAAAACTATAGATTAACTTCACTAATGAATATTAACTCAAAAATCCAAAATTAAATTTAGTAAGCAGAATACAAAATATATTTTAAAAAATAATTCATCATGACCAAATAAATACAAGATGGTTAAATATTAGGAATTCTTTAATATAATTTATTATATAAATATATCTAAGGAGAAAAAAATGATAGAATTTATTCTCATAGATGTTGAAAAGAACTGCAGAAAAGTAAACATTCATTTATTTTTAAAAACCATATGCGCGGGCTTCCCTGGTGGCGCAGTGGTTGAGAATCTGCCTGCCAATGCAGGGGACACGGGTTCGAGCCCTGGTCTGGGAAGATCCCACATGCCGCGGAGCAACTGAGCCCGTGAGCCACAATTACTGAGCCTGCGCTTCTGGAGCCTGTGCTCCGCAACCAGAGAGGCCGCGATAGTGAGAGGCCCGCACACCGCGATGAAGAGTGGTCCCCGCACCGCGATGAAGAGTGGCCCCTGCTCGCCGCAACTGGAGAAAGCCCTCGCACAGAAACGAAGACCCAACACAGCCATAAATAAATAAATAAAAATTAAAAAAAAAAACCATATGCGCATTTGATAAACTAAAAAATGCACTAACACCTTCTTAATAGAGAATCTCAAAGGCTTTTCCATTAAGATTAAGAAGAAGATGAGGATGTCCACTAACTTCACTACTATTTCATATTGTATTGGAAGAAATAGCCAATGTATTGCACAGGATTTTAAAAATTAGAAATAAAATTATCATTGTAGATAACATGATCGTGTGTCTATAAAAGCCAAGAGATTCCATGTCAAATCTAATGTGTATAAATGATAAAATCATTTAATAACATTTTATATTAGCATCAAAAATCATTGATGTTCTTACACATAAACAAGAAGTTAGAAGATTTAGTGTAAGAGAACATCCCATTTACAATACAACAAAAAACTTAAACACTAGAAATAAATGCCATGGGAAATTATCAAAATTTAAAAATATTTCTCAAAGACTCAAAAGTATACTTAAATGGGAAGACATCCCTTGTCGTTGGATGGAGTGATTACAGCATAATAAAAATGTCAAATTTCTTCATTAATATAATGTCAATAAAGTACCAATAATTTTTGAGGAGTTGATTCTAAACTTCACATAAAAGTAGGAAACCCCTAAAAAAGAAAACCATCAAAAAGACTAGCCTTACCATATGTTAGAAGACACTATAATGTCCCTATAGTTAAAGCACTGTGGTATCGGTATATGAATAGAAAACTACACATTGAAACTATACTGTTTCCTGCCTGCCAGACTGGCAAAAATTCAAAAGCTTGACAACAAACTCCATCAACAAGGCTATGAAGAAATAGTCTTTCTCAGACATAGCTGGTAAGAATCCAAAATAGTGCAGTTCCTGGGGATGGGAACTGAGCAATGTTTAACAAAATTACATGTTTTTATCCTTTCAACAGTCTAACTTCTAGGAATCTACCCTGAAAACATATGTCAATGATCACGCTAACATAATTTGTAACGTCATTCGTAATGGCAAAGGATTGCTTATCTGTGCAGGACAAGGAAATGGGATGAATAAACTGTGATATATCCACACAATAGAATATTTGGGCACTATAGAATGAGGAAGTTCTCTAAGAGCTGAGATGGAGTAATTGTCAGTTATATTGTTTAGTGACAGCGATGTATAAAGTAAGATATCCTTCATGTAAGAAACAAATCTAAATAAGAATATATATATATATATATATATATATATATATATAATGAAAATATAAGAAAGATAAACCAGAAAGGAATAAAATTGTTACCTATAAGGGTTGGGTGGAAGTGGAGTGAAGGATAGGGATGGGAAAAGACTTCTATGACTGTACCTTTTTATGTAATTTTGATTTTCCCTCCAGCTTTATTGAGGTATAATTGACATAAAACATTGTGTAAGTTTAAGGTGTACAATGTGATAATTTGATACTCTTATATACTGTAAAATGCTTACCACAATAAGGTTAGTTAGCACATTCTTTATCTCACATAATTACCATTTTATTGTAATTTTACCACTTTATTACAGTGAGAACCTTAAAGCTCTACTTTCATAGCAACTTTCAAGTGTACAATACAGTTTTGTTAACTGTAATCACCATGCTGTACATCGATCCCTGAAAATTACTCATCTTTTGGGGGTAACTTATTCATCTTCTGACGGGAAGTTTGTACTCTTTGACCATCGCCCATTTCCCCTACCACTCAGCCTCTGGCAACCACCATTCTAAGCTCTGTTTCTGTGAGTTCGATGTTTTTAGATCCCATGTTTAAGTGAGATATTTGTCTTTCTTTGTCTGACTTATTTTACTTAGCATAATGCCCTCTAGGTCCATCCATGTTGTTACACATGGCAAAATTTCCTTCTTTCTTTTTTTATGGCTGCACAATATTCCATCATGTATGTGTACCACTTCTTCTTCATCCATTCATCTGTCAGTGAATATTTAGGTTGTTTTCGTGTCTTGGCTACTGTGAATGTTGCTGCAATGAACATGGGAGTACAGATATATTTTCTAGATAGTGATCTTACCTCCTTTGGATATATACCCAGAAGTGAGATTGCTGGATCATATGGTAGTTCTGTTTTTAATTTTTTGAAGAACCTCCATATTGTTTTTCATAGTGACTGCGCCAATTTACATTGGTGCCAACAGTTCATGAGGGTTCCCTTACTCAACAACACTTGTTATTTCTTGTCTTTTTGATTATGGCCATTCTAACAGATGTGAGGCAATATCTCATTGTGGTTTTGATTTGCATTTCCATGATGATTAGTGATGTTGAGTTCCTTTTCATGTACTTGACATTTGTATGTCTTCTTTGGAAAAAAGACTATTCAAGTCCTCTGTCCATTTTTTAATTGGATGGTTTGTTTTTATTTTTGCTATTGATTATATGAATTCTTTATAGATTTTGGATATTAGCCCCCTTATCAGATATACGATGTGAAAATATTTTCTTCCATCCCATAAGTTACCTTTTCATTTTGTCGATTGTTGATTTTGCTGTGCAGCTTTTTAGTTTGATGTAGTTCCACTTATTGATTTTTGCTTTGGTTTCTCTGATTTCGGTGTTGTATCCAAAAAATCATTGCCAAGACTAATGTCAAAGAGTGTTTCTCTATGTTTTTTCCTAGTAGTTTAACGATTTCAGGTCTTATGTGTAAGTCCTAACTCCATTTCAAACTAATTTCTGTGAGTGGTGTAGATAGTGGTTCAATTTCTTTCTTTTGCACGTGGATATCCAGTTTTCCCAGCGCCATGTACTGAAAAGACTGTCCTCTCCCCACTGAGCATTCCTGGCTCCCCTGTCAAACATTAATGGACCATATATGTGAGGGTCCATTTCTCAGCTTTCATTCAACTGTGTCAGAGAGGTACTGTCACCCGCCCGAGGCAATATGTCAGTCAGAGGCAAAGCTAACATTCAGACCTAGGTCTCATGAGCCCTGAGCCAGGGCTGCTTCTCCAAGCTTCTCCAGGTCCTCTCCCTCCTGGGGCCTAGGTGAGAGGTCAGGCATAGAAGCACTGCTAATGTGGTCCTCTGAGGTTTTGTGCCCGGAAGACAGCGGGAGATGGTGTTGAAGGGCAGAGGTTCTGCTGAGGCAGCCCCCCTGCCACAGAGGGCAGAGCTCCAGGGGACTTAGGCCACATTGAGGGAGAGTGATGGCAGGTGGGTCAGAGATCTGAGCCTGACCGTCTTCTTGCTTCCTTAGGGACAATACACCACTTCCTATACTTGCCCTTGTAGCACTGCAGGCTGTGGCAAGGCCGAGCATCATTTTTGCAAGAGTTTGGAGGGTTGGGCATCTTCCAAGTGCCTTTCACCACTGAACACTTCCCAGGCTTCACTTGAGCTGGAGAGAGCAGGTCCAGAGCTTGAGACCCTCCTGCTGTCCAGAACAAGAGCCTGCCCAGCCTTACCTTGCTCCATGGAAGCCAGCTGCCCCCAGTCCCCAAACTGAGGCCTAAGCATCTCATGAAGGCAGCCCCGATTCCTTTAATCCAGTGCGCCCCCTGCTGGACTGACTGGTGGCTGATCTCCAGTCAGGCTGACGGTTGGTTCCACTATCTGATCAAGCGACCAATAAGATTTACAAAGTTGGCAGTGGCAAAGACCCGGCTAGCCCTTGTCCCCAGCCAGATCGAGAGGGAGCCCCCATCAGCATCCCAAGACCCTCTAGAGGGTCTGTGTCTCAGTCTTTGCGCCTTCCTTGCAGATACAACCCTCTCATAGGTTTAGAACATCTGTAGGATTCCTGCCCTTCATGCAACCTGCGAGGGCGGCATTTCTTCTTCTCCGAACACTGCTGGTCCTCCTGGCACAGCGGGGGCTGATAGACTTTGGCCCCAGTAGGGGGTTATGGCGGGTGCAGGGCAGGTTTCAGCTTTCTCTTCCTCAAGAGAAACAACACAGACAAGGAAGGAGGTGGATTTGACAAGGGCCCAAGAGACCATCTTCCCAGGAGGGTGAAAGGAGTCCCCAGAAACCAAAGGAAGGCTGTAGGGGAGCAGTCATGACCCAGAGTTGGGCAAGGGGTGGGTGCTAAGGACAGCCTGACAAGGGGCCATGAGACATCGCTGGCTCATGAGGGGATGTGCAGCTTTCCCATTCAGGTGTTCCTGCCCAGAGAAAGATACAGACACATGGAACAAAGGATGACAGAAAGAGGAGAAAATAAAGCATACACGTGAAAACATTTGACAAAAATCGAGAGAGAGAGAAGGACAGGCAGACAGAGAAAGAGAGAGAGACAGCAAGATAGTAATGAACCAGAAATGAAAAGAAAGGCAGACAGATACAGAGGGTAAATGAGATTAAGAGCAAGAAAACAAAGGAGATGCGGAGAATGAGAGGGAGACGGAGTATAAGAGAGAGACAAGGAGGTGGAGAGACAGACACACAGACAGAATGTGGCAGACAGAGCTGTTTAGCCAAAGGGCCATTTCAGGTGGCCCAGACATACTCCCAGAAGAAGTCCTCACAGAGAACTTGGTCCCTATTTGTCAGGGTTTTCTTTCCTGGGATGCCCAATGGAAGGACTGGATTGAGCCCCACCCGAGGAAAGAAAGAGGAGCTCACCCCCAAGCTAGCCAGATGCCCCTCCTTCTCTTCCCTTTCTGAGAGACATGGGACTCCTGGTAGGTGACTTTAGTTCAAGCACTCTCTTTCAGCCAGGCCGACACTTTCTTAATATTGCACTATATTCCGAGACTCTTCCTCCTAAACCCTCCGTCCTTCCCTCCTCTGTCACTAGGAGTCAGCCCTGCATCTGGTCTGATGGCCGTCCTCATCTCCTTGTCACCCATTTACCTCTCACAGGCCTTTTCCCCCGATACACTCTTGGTGATCTAATCTTATTCTGACATCTGCCTTCCAGAGGACCCAAGCTCACCCACTCACCTATTTGTTTTGGTTTGAATTGTTCAGGCAATGAAGGGAAAGGAAGCAGAGAGGCAGAAGAAGATTAGGAAAAGAAAGAACATATTTAGGTTTTTTTTTTTTACAGATATTACTATCAAATGAAGAGGGTAATTGGAGTCCATTAGAAACCATTAAAAAGAGTGAGGTCCCCATTTTATTTATTTATTTATTTTCCCATTCTATTTAAAGGACAATATTCATTATACACCAAAAATTTTATCACTTGCATGATGAAAAATATATGTCAACTTAAAACATTCTAGGGCTTCCCTGGTGGCGCAGTGGTTAAGAATCCGCCTGCCAATGCAGGGGACACGGGTTTGTGCCCCGGTCCGGGAAGATCCCACATGCCGCGGAGCGGCTAGGTCCGTGAGCCACAACTACTGAGCCTGCGCGTCTGGAGCCTGTGCTCCGCAACGGGAGAGGCCACGACAGTGAGAGGCCCGCAGACCGTGATGAAGAGTGGCCCCCGCTTGCCGCAACTGGAGAAAGCCCTCGCACAGAAATGAAGACCCAACACAGCCAAAAATAAATAAATACATTTATTTTTTAAAAAAAAGACATTCTAGGAAATAAGCAGTTCTTCAAAAATGTAAGGTGCATGTGTCAAAGAAAAATACATTTTTTTGAAGACCACTCTCCAAGACCTGAAATTCCTGTGTGATCCCGAATCAAGACAGAACCACATAGCAGAAAGTGAGGAAATGCATGACTAGATAACACTTCATTATTAGGTAAGTTAAGGGTCTTAAACCCCAAACTAAGATTCAAGGTTGCTAAGCAGGGCCTCAGACAGGATTTCCTTTTCCTGATTTATGATGGCCTAAATTTTAGACCCTAAAGTAGCCTAGAACTAAGGCCATGTCCTGCTCCATTTCCAACCCCAAAGTCCCGAACCTATTCCTAGATCATACTACTCCCACAAGTGGAAAGGCCAACAGCAGCGGAACCAGAGACAATGTAGCAAAGAGACTTGCCCTTCAGCCTCAGGATAAGACTGTACATCTTTCATAGCATCCAAACACAGAAACCATGACAATGGTTTAATGGAATTTAATGAACAGAGAATCTGAGTGTCAGGAGACATTAACAACCTATCAGAAAAACAGAAGTGCAGGAACTGGTCAAGACTAAATGTGAAACAGTAACCCCATTCTTTCTTACAAACCCTAAAGGGTCCCCCACCAAAGGCTGAAGACAGAGAAAGGGGGCGGGGGAGAGGAGAGAGACTCAGGAGTCATAGATTTTCATGTAGTTTTAAATACATAACACTTTATTTCTTTGTGTCATTTTCATATGAAGAAGCATTTAACTCTTGATAAAAGGAAGTCTTGGGAATGAAGTAAGCAGGGAAGAACTGGAGCTCAGTTATCCAAGTCTGAGACTGAGCTCCCCAGCATATTCTCAAGCCTGGTTAAGGAGGGGTTTCTACCTGGGGAGACAAGAGAGAAACAGATACAGGAAGATGCAAACCGTGGGGGGAACACAGATTGAGTCCCAAGACCACTGTGGTCTGAATCCTGCCAGGTACTCTCCTCCCAAGGGTACTAAGATGTGCTTCCGAGGAATCAGGGTTCAGGAATTCTAGGTGAGCCATGCTAAAGAATTATAATCTCAGAATCCCTTACCTCACCGTTTAAATGTGAAGAGGAAAGTGCTTCCTTATTATGTGCTGTTAGAAAAAACAATGGCCATGGAAAATGGTCATGATAAAAATTCACTAACAGTTGAGATGCTTAGAGATAATCTTATCCAAACCTCCTCATCAATTCACAGAAGAATGAGGCCCATGACACGAAAAAAATTGTATTTTCTGAGGAAGGAGGTCTGCTGGGCCTCTCTCTTTACTGTCCTTGAGGCAAGGTTCAGGGCAGATCTCAATTCAAAAGCTCTTTCGTCAATGATTTCTAAGGGCACTGAGAGTCCTCCACTCCCTCTGGGACACCTGGTTCTTCTGGAACGTTTCAGGGGCAAAGTGAAGCGGGGTAGACGTGGGGCTTTTCACCTCAGTCCAAAGTCGGCCACGGCTCCGTACACTGACGTCTGCAGTTGTAGACACAACACCTCTTGGACCCACTGCAACCTCTATCGCGCCGGCACAGAGGTAAGAGGACGAAAGGGCAGGAAAGAAAAAAATCTGGGCAATAGCCGGGTTTCCTGATAGCTGGGGGGGAAAACGCCACAGGGTGAGGTGCGGACGCCCGGGCATCAGCGCCAGCTTGTCCCATGGATTCCTCGGAGGAGGAAGCGTCCCCCCTACCCCCGCCCAACCACACCTAGAACCGCCACGCCCTCCATGCACCCTTGCGGAATCCAGGCTGTGCCAAGTGGAGAAAGAGCAGGAGGAAGACCACAGTGGGCGCCGGGAGGCCGCTCAGCTTCATGACGCGAGAAAAGCGTGTGGGTGAACGTGGAGGCTAGATCTCGGTTGATATCGACGCTGGCAGGCAACCGCCAGCAGGGGGAGCTGTAGTTCCCAGGGCCCAGGGTCAAGAGCGCCTGAATTTGACCAGGAGATATCAGCTCTCTCACCCCTGAAAAAGGCACTGTAATAACCTCTGGGGCATAACTTGTGAAAACCCGCAAGTCCTCAGTCTTCTTCAGGGAGTGGCAGGGCTGGCCTGGCCCTTAATAATTCTTGCTTTATGCAGTGGCTTCGGAAGCAATAGGAGGGAATTGTCTTTGCCAGAGCATTTATCAGGTCTGACAAACTCACCCCTTCTCACTTTGTATCCAGGACAATTTAACCCCAACCCTCCCAACAGATTTCAGAAATGGGTACATTTGAAGACTTTACTTTGAACAAATTAACTTTTGGAACCCACCCAGGTACAAAGACAAGGCAAGATAGTAAGCTATTAGCAAAATAATATGGAGAATATCGTGCATTGGGCACTGCGTAAGTTTAAGTGGTCTAATGAATGTTTTCTACTTTGATGCTGCCTTGATGTCTCCATTACTTTGTATAAACTTTGTTTGTTACTAAGGTCAAAAGTCTAACTTGAGGTCATTTCGGAATGTGAACCCCAGGCCAAATAACCCTTCTAACTCTTTCTGCACTGCTGTAAAAGTGTGTGTTGTTCCCACTTGCTTGGTGACAAAGAGAGTATCTATCTTAAGCAGTGGCGAGAAACAGATCTATGGATGCACATAGGGGAGCTGGTACCCGGGGGGAGGCAGAGAGATGCTGAGGAAAAAGATGGCTCCGTAGCATAGTAACTCTGTCCGCCAACTTCTCACCTGCCTTTCTCTCTCTCTCTCTCTCTCTCTCTCTCTCTCTCTCTCTCTCTCTCTCTCTCTCTTTCTCTCTCTCTCTCTTTCTCTCTCTCTCTCTTTCTCTCTCTCTCTCTTTCTCTCTCTCTCTTTCTCTCTCTCTCTCTTTCTCTCTCTCTCTCTTTCTCTCTCTCTCTCTCTTTCTCTCTCTCTCTCTTTCTCTCTCTCTCTTTCTTTCCTTCTTTAAAGAAGATTTTATTAGAGATATTTGCTGCAAATTTAGGCATTTTACAAAAAGAACAACAGATCTCATTCAATTGGTTTTCCACAGCACTGCACATGCCCTTTTAAAAAATTTAGAGTTGAGCTCCAAATGAAAGTTCTTTTTTTATTGAGGTAAATTTGTTATATAGCAAACTTTAAATTTTTGGCATTATATAAATTATAATTTGATATTTGTATACACTACAAAGGGATCACCAGCATAAGTCTAGTTACCGTTCATCACTATACAATTGATCCCCTTCACCCTCCCCGCAACCAGCTTCCCCTCTGGTAACCACTGATCTGTTCTCTCCATCTATGCATTTGTTCTTGTTTTGTTTGTTTGTTCATTTGTTTTATTATTTAGATTCCACATATTAGTGAAATCATATGGTATTTGTCATTCTCTGTCTGATTTATTTCACTTAGCCTAATACACTCTAGGTCCATCCATGTTGTCACAAATGCAAGATTTCATTCTCCCACGTCCTTATCAAGGATTATATCTCCCCAGGAGGTATAAGCTGCCAATATATCTCAAACTCCCCCGGCCCCCAGCTCTACGTTTCAGGACCTAAATTCCAGCTGAGTGTGGCCAAGAGATAGGGAGCTCCATTCTTCTACCCCAACTCCACTTGTAGGGTTGAGGCTCTACCCCACAGACTGAAGGTCAAGAATGCTGAGGCCACAGCAGCCCTTGGAATGGCTCATTCATAGGGTGGAGTTTTCATGCCAGGAAATAAATGTCTGTAAGACCAGAGGCTTCTGCCCATGCACAGAACGCTGTCTGTAAAACAGGGGTTCACCTCCAGAGAAGTGAACCACTATCTCCATCACAGCTCCATAGACATAGCTCAGAGATTTTGCCCAGGTTAAGAGGCAGTCTTTAACAACAGAAAGCTCTAAAGCTCTCCCCAAAGGAACCGACTTTTTTTGGAACAGAGTGTGGGAAAGTTCAAGCTGGAAGGCACTCTTAAAAACAATGGAGAGCCAAAAATAAATAAATAAATAAATTAAAAAAACAACAACAACAAACAATGGAGAGGGGCTTCCCTGGTGGCGCAGTGGTTAAGAGTCCACCTGCCAATGCAGGGGACGTGGGTTTGAGCCCTGGTCCAGGAATATCCACATGCCGTGGAGCAACTAAGCCAGTGGCCACAACTACTGAGCCTGTGCTCTAGAGCCCGCAAGCCACAAGTACTGAGCCCATGCGCCACAACTATTGAAGCCCGCGTGCCTAGAGCCCGTGCTCCGCAACAAGAGAAGCCACCGCAATGAGAAGCCCACACACCACAACGAAAAGTAGCCCCCGCTCGTAACTAAAGCCCGCATGCAGCAACGAAGACCCAACACAGCCAAAAATAAACAAATAAAATAAATACATTTATTTAAAAAATTAAAAAACATTGGAGATTTTGGTGGTAAGCAATTAGGAGGAAGCTGCCGCTCCGTGAGAGCAAAAAACTCAACTACAGGCTAACTAGTTTACCTTTAAGTCAGATTTGAAGGTAACTCCCAGAGAGATTCACAGAAAAATAAAACTAAGAAGAACCTCCTAGATGCAGCAAAATGGATGGACCTAGAGATTATGATACTAAGTGAAGTAAGTCGGAGAGAGAAAGACAGATACCATATGATATCACTTATATGTGCAATCTAAAATATGGCACAAATGAACTTATTTACAAAACAGAACCAGACTCACAGATATAGAGCACAGACTTGTGGTTGCCAAGGGGGAGGGGGGTGGGGGAGGGATGGATTGGGAGTTTGGGATTAGCAGATGCAAACTATTATATATAGGATGGATAAACAAGTTCCTATTGTATAGTACAGGGAACTATATTCAATATCCTGTGATAAACCATAATGGAATAGAATATGAAAAAGAATGTGTGTGTGTGTGTGTGTGTATATATATATATATATGTATATATATATATAACTGAATCACTTTGCTCTACAGCAGAAATTAACACAACATTGTAAGTCAACTATACTTCAATAAAATAAATTAAAAAAAAAAAGAACCTCCTGTGGTCAGAGCAAACCTCAAAGACAAACCTCAAAACCTACATCTGCAAAGGGGCCCAAATAATTGGAAAAGACTGTGTAGCAATTTATGCCACAGGGAATTTTTGGAAAAAAATAGAGCCATTCGCCTGTAATTTAGTGGAGCCTAAAAACTGAGTGTCATGCTGACAGTCACATAGCTTAACCGGAAGATCAGGAAAGACGGCTGAGGAGACTGTCTGATGATAACTTTCCTAAAGTAACAATTACGGGTTGGTACGTGGGAAAGGACTTAAGCTTGTTGGAAATTTTCCAGCGTTTGAGTATGTTTAGTGCTTCGAGAGATCCAGTGTTCTGGGGTAATGGGATTAGGATAGATCAGCGGTTCTCAATCAGGATGATTTTGCGCCCCTGAGGACATTGGGCAGTGCCTGGGGATATTTTGCCATAACCTGGGAGGATGATCTTTCTAGTATGTAGAGCTCAGGAATGCTGCCAAACATCCTACAATCCACAGGAAAGCCCTGATCCCCACAAGTGGTAATAGTGTCAAAGGTAAGAAATCCTGGGTCAGATATATTGGGCCAGTATTTGTGTTCATCAAGGACAATTCCTTTGGGGAAACTGAAGGAAGAAAAGACATAATTGAGTGTTGAGAGCAGCATTATCAAGCAGATTTTGGTCAGCTGTCCTTCTGTGTCCCGACCTTTATGAAACATTGGTTCTTTCAGCTCACAATACCTAAAGGTGTCCTAATGCATAGATTCCAGATTCTCAGCAGAACTTCAGCTCTTGGCTTTATTTTAAAGGTCCAGTTTTTTCATCAGACGTTTGACTTGAGTTTTAGTGTTCTTACTTTTCAGAGCCCATTGAACATCTCAGTAACATGTTTGAAATCATATTAATACATTTATTTTTAAATTGAGGTGTAATTGACATATAGCATTATATTAGCTTCAGGTGTACAACATAATGATTCAGTATTTGTATACACTTCGAAATGATCACAACAATAAGTCCAATGACTGATTTCAACGCCACCAAAATTGTCATAAAAATATATCAACTGAAATAGAACATACAGTAATGGTGAGGGAATACACACAACATAATGGAAGAAAAGAGAAACTCAATGCTTACGGGAATTTACAAATGATAAAGGCAGAATTCCCCGTCACCAGAGAAATGTTAGATAACTCAGTAAATGATATCGAGACAGATTATCAGCAGTTCAGGGGGAAATACTGGACTTCTGTCTCACCCATTATCTTCAAATAGGCTTTAGATGATCCAGGATGTAAACATTAAACTTGAACTATAAAAATACTCAAAGAATACGTAACCGAAGTTTTGTACACTATTGATTTGGGAATGATTTTCTGAAAGCAAATTGATACAGATAACCACATACAAATGAAAAGCTTTTGTAGGACAAAATCAATCCTACAGTAGGAAAAATAATTAGAAATTGGAAAAATATGAGTAAATACATACAATAGGAATATATATTCCATAATATATAGAAAGATCGTTTACAATACAATAAAGAAAACAGATTACCTAATAGAAACATGAACACAGACCAGGAATATATGGATGGCAGAAAAAGTAATGCAAGTGGCATATATATATAAGTGGCCTACATATATATATAAAACTGCACCTATAATTAAAGAAATGCAAACTAAAGTAAACACAATTCCTATTTTTCTCCCCATGAGACTGGTTTCCCACTGTTGATTTGGGGCAAGTTCCATCCACCATTGGTCTCTGTCTCAGTTATTGTAAAATGGGTGGCTTGAGCTCTTAGGACCCACCTTGCTTGAGAAAGACGCCAAGACTCTAAGCAAAGGTCTCTGCCTGGTGAGGAGTAAATTGGCACAAGAAGAGCAGAGAGATCATTGAGAGGACACCAAAATGAGGCAGGACACTCATGACAATGGCTAACTTGGCAAATTGTGGAGCATCAGTTCATAGCTGACTTCTTCTCATCTTCTCCCCAAATCTACGTTATCTTTGATTCTACACTTTGGCTTGAGAAATTCTGTTCCCCTGGAATTCCTGCCATGAACATGATGTCTGGTTCAGGTCAGACGAAAAGATCATAAAGTCTTTCTTTGAAAGGTTACTCATCCTCCTACCTTATTCAATATCTTACAGAAAGAGCAAAAACCATTATATCAGGACAGGTAGTTCTCGGCCCCAGCTCTGTCCTTGACCCCTCGTGTGAACTTCGATGGTGCCCCTAGACTTCAGTTTTCTCATCTTCGAGATGAGGGTGTTTGTCTGGACCATGTCCAAGGGGATTTCCAACTCCAAATGCAATGGCAGGTTGTGGCTCAGAGCATCTGGGACGAGCTGAGAAGCACCAGGTGTCTGTGCATGACCCTTGTCACACCGGACTCCCTGGGGCAGACGCGCATGGCTGGCTAGAACAGAGTCTCCTCATGCAAGGAGGCTCTGGACAAGGAGAGCCTAAGAAGTGGCCAAAGAACGTCCAAAAATTATCAGTGACCCCAGGGTGCACACAAAGCCTGCAGATATGACATCAGGGCTTCATCTCGGCAAAAAGCTCCTCAGCTGGGGAACACTATGTCTCTGGCAGGAGCGTGGTAGCAGTTGAGCTGTTCCCAATGAACCACATGTTTTCTGGCTGCACTGCCCATTCTGGGAACTTCAGCAAGCATCTCTTGATGATTTCACTAATATCATGCAGCCCCAGAAGTTCTCACCTTTCCTGTGATCCTTGCTCTCTCCTCACCATGACGTGCAGAGTGTGATGAGGCAGTAGGTGGTGTAGAGAATATTGGAGCCTTCCTGCTCCATCCAATCCCCTTTCCTTTTAACAGCTGGTTAAACGACAGGCCAGAAGCTGGGACCAGAACACAGAATGAAGAGGAGGCTCACAGTGGGAATGAGAACGCTTTAGACAACTTTCATGTCTTGACTTCTAAGCATACACACACCCTTCCTATAATGAGGGAGTATCGCACCAGGTCAGTCTTGGGAGTGGGAGGCTGAGGCCACATCCCCCGTGGAAGCTGGAAAGTCCAGATGCCTGTTCCCTCTTCCTTCTTTGCAGCCAGCACATATGCAGGAGTGCTTGTTTTAAGAACCCAGGCACAAACGCCATCATGGATGTGAGGACTGGTGATTGTTAGAAGCAGACACAGAGAAAGGAAGAAGCGAGGATTTCTCCTGGCAGCCAATGGCTGCAGCATCTCACTTCCAGGGAGAGAAGCGGAACGGATGTCCAAGGCTTTGGCAACGTTGGCTGGACAAGACGTGACATCATTCTGACTGGAGGCAGCGGTGGGGTGCTCTAGGGTGATTCAGGAGGAAACAACTCTGGGACAAGTATTATTGAAGAATTAGTGCCTTAGTATCTAAAAACACTCAGCTGCAGACTAGGGAAGACCAAGTACCATCTAGCGTGGAAAAGCTGGGAAGATAACCTGGGATTAAAATAGGGGCAGAAAAAATGATTCAGGTCCATTAAAAGTGACCTTGTGAAAGAAATGACTGCTCATAGAGAAACTGATAGAAGAGGTGTCTTGCTGTCTGGTCCGATAAGAGAAGGCACTTTCCCAGGGACATTTCCATGGTGACTAGGGAGTGTGGCCTTCTGTTTCCGAGGTGGCAACATTTGTGCTGTCCTCCCAATGTGAAAAGTCTCTGGAGTTTCATGGAGGGTATTTGACGTTCGTTGACTGACCACTACATTTTGGTACCTCCCTTTGGAGTTCATATTTGACTCTTGATGGACATTCTGGCTTCCCGTTGCAAAGGGTCACTTTCCTTCACTCTGATACCTCGGGCTGCGCTAAGATGCTTGGCAAATGTGATGCTCCCACCTGACACTTAGATCTCCACTGAGTGACCCAAAGCAGCGAGGACCAAGGGGCAGCCTTTCCCAGGGCAATGCAGTATTGTCATCCGCAGCAGCACCCAACCAGGGGCATTGGTGGCTGCGGTGAGTGTCCAGGACCACAGCAGAGGGGTCCACATCACACAGTCGTTGAGCTGTTGTTGGCTGTGATCATGCTGCCTGGACACTCATTCTCACAATACCCTGAGCCTGAATCCTGATAATTCCATGCGCCACGTTTTGCAGATTGCATTCTCAGGGGAGCAAGAGCTGAGACAGAGGTAGGAGCGCAAGTTTCATGGCAAAGGAACACCTGTGCAAGAGAAGGAGTGGAAGCAGGACTAGGTACCAGGAGCATCGCTGTGCTGACCTGACCTCATCCCTGCCAGCCCATTGGGGGAGCTCTGGAGCAAGGATTTTCCATTAGAGGTGTCCTCCCTTAGGATCCTTGAACCACAGCCTTACTCTGTCCCTGGCCAGGGGTCCCCTGGGTATCGTGTGACCTCAGCTCAATTACCAGGTTGTGGCTGAGAAGCACTTGCTGTCCGTGATCAGCTAACACACTCCGAGAAGCTGGGTGGCGAGTTGCTTCTCGAAGGGGGTCTGAGCTGCACATCTCCTTCTGCTGCGGGGATTCACATCTCCATACACATTTGGGAACAGCTCTGGTGGGCTTTCTTCCTGCAGGAAACCATAGAGGATGAAGGTCCGCGGGGCAAACTACAGCCCCGGCCCCTGCAATTGGTGTCAGGGCTACAACCGCTCGTCATCCTCGCCCTTCTCGTCACCCCATTCTAGTCTCCTTGTCCTCAGCTACCATCAACGCGACTCCCCGTGGCTTACCTGGTGGTGTGACCCAAACCCTCATTCCTGAGCATCGCCACACCCTTCTCAGGCCACGGTGGTGACACTTGTCCATTCACGGTCACATAGGGAAGGTACTACCAAGATACTGTGCTTTTCCTCTGTGCATCTTCACTGCTCTCTTCCAGTTCTGCCTGGCCTATCCTCTCTGAGATGCAGTTCAAGTTGAGAAAAATTCTGTCTGATTGGTTTGGCAGATCAGCTACTTAAAGGCTCTGTATTCTAAATATCATGAACTTTGTTTGCGGCCCCAATTAGTGAAACTGAAACATTATTCACCATGAGCCTTGAAAATAACAGCTCGATTGTATTTCAGGGAAGATAGAAACTCACCCAAAGAGCAACCACGTGGACGTTGCCCAGCCACCTAATCCCTCTCGCAGACTCCTCGTCCTCAGGACCATGGGACCCGGAGAGCAGCCAAAAGGGTGAGAAAAGAAGCCAATCTGCAAAGTAGTCTCAGGATCATTTTTTTTCTCATACCATGGTGCTTTCCACCATTATACTTTATTATATTTATTTCTGCTTCCTTCCATTTTATTTTTTCTTCCTTTTTAAATCTAGGTTAAGTAGCTCGTGGTTTCACTATTTTGTAATTTTTTAAAATAGGATTTTGATTTATTAATTAGATCTACTGTTTTCCTATTCTTGACTTTAGAAATTTTATGATTTTATCTTTATCATTATTTTCCTTTAGTTGTCCTTTGTTTTACTCTGTCCTTTTTTAGTTCCTTACGTTAAATTCCAGATTTTTCAAAATTTCATTTTTATTATTCATATATATAAATGTTATATATATGAAATCTTGCCATTTGTGACAGTATGGATGAATCTTGAGGACACTATGCTAGGTGAAATAAGTCAGAGAAAGACAAATACTATATAAACTCCCACATTTATAGCAGCATTTGTCACAATAACCAAGGTATGGAAACAACCTGAGTGCCCATAACAGATGAATGGATAAAGAAGATGTGGTATATGTAAATACATGTATACAATGGCATATTATTTAGCCATGAAAAAGAAGGAAAGCCTGCCATTTACAACGACATGGATAGACCCTGAACACATTATGCTAAGTGAGAAAAGTCAGACAGAGAAAGATGAGTATTGTATGATATCACTTATATATGGAATCTAAAAAAGCCAAACTCATATAAACAGAGAGCAAATTGGTGGTTACTAAGGTACAGGGGGGATAAGAGAGATGTTATTTAAGGGTACAAACTTGTAAAGAGTAGTAAATAAGTCCTAAAGATCTAATGCACAGTAGAGTGAATATATACAAAAATATTGCATTATAATCATCAAACTTGCTAAGAGACTAGAACTTAATTATTCCATCCACTAAAAAAATAAGATAATTATGTAACATGATGGAGGTGCTAATTATCACTACAATGGCAATCATATTTCAATATATGTGTAACAAATTAACCTGTGGCACACCTTAAATTTACACAGTGTTATATGTCAAATATATTTCAATTTTGCTAATCAAAACTACAATGAGGTACCACCTCACACCAGTCAGAATGGCCATGATTAAAAATTCTACAAATAATAAATGTTGGAGAGGGTGTGGAGAAAAGGGAACCCTCTTACACTGTTGGTGGGAATGTAAATTGGTACAGCCACTATGGAAAACAGTATGGAGGTTCCTCAAAAAACCAGAAATGGACTTGCCATATGATCCAGCAATCCCATTCCTGGCATGTACCCAGACAAAACTATAATTCAAAAAGATACGTGAACCCCTATGTTCATAGCAGCACTATTTACAATAGCCAAGGCAATAGAAACAACCTAAATGTCCACTGACAGATGAATGGATATAAGGAGATGTGGTATATATATGTACAATGGAATATTACTCAGCCATAAAAAAGAATGAAATTTGCAGCAACATGGATGGAGATTATCATACTAAGTGAGGTAAGTCAGAAAGAGAAAGACAAATACCGTATGATATCACTTGTATGTGGAATCTAAAATATGACACTAATGAACATATCTATGAAACAGAAACAGACTCACAGACATAGGGAACAGACTTGTGGTTGCCAAGGGGGTGGGGGGAGGGAAGGATTGGGAGTTTGGGATTAGCAGATGCAAACTATTATATATAGGATGGATAAACAACAAAATCTTATTGTATAGCACAGGGAACTATATTCAATATCCTGTGATAAACCATAATGGAAAAGAATATATATAGCTGAGTATAACTGAGTCACTTTGCTGTATAGCAGAAATTAACACAACGTTGTAAATCATCTATACTTCAATAAGTTTTTAAATAAATAAAATAAATTTAAAAAGAAGAACTGTGACAAAGCAATTAAACTTATCAAAACAGCTAAATAAAAAAGGCAACAAGTGCATGAAAAGGCAGTTCACAGAGGGAAAAAAAGTGTTAACACCTGAATCGATATGAAAGATGTACCATCTCATTGATCATAAAACACCAGTTCAAAAAGCATTTTGTTTCCACTGCATTTTACTGAAACATATTTTGTTCGCTAAAGACTTTGGATAATTCTTTCCCTTCTCTGGGCTTCAGTTCTACCAACTGTAAAATGAGGGAGCTGGAGAGATTGTTGCCAAGGGCTCCATCAGTCCCTTCCACAATGAAAGAGGCTGAAAGATTCTATCAGAGCCATTTTTCTGAATATTGTGAGGTAAGAGTAGGAAACACAGGGAGTTGAGACCATTGAAAAGGAAGAATAAGTGGGTGAAGACTCCATTGAGAATAACTGCCTTGACATTGAGAAGAGCTGACTTGACAAATTTGTAGAGGATCATCTCGGCCAAATTGCTTCCATATGAACCAACTTCCCCATTAACTGTATTTTTCCATCGACGCATTTCCTACTTCCCCATTAACTGTACTTTTCCATGGACGCATTTCCTTGTACTGTTCCATCACTCAAGAATATCGATCTCATCTTAGGGACCATCCTTCAAGATCCAAATCGCGTGAAACCATCAACGTGACCTTATTAAGAAGTTAGCTCTACATCTTGGTTTTGGACCCAGCATGGCGGGGGAGCACTCTGTGACTTTGGGAAGCCCTTCATCATCCTCTCTGGGCCTCAGGTTTTTCATGTTTAATGTAAAGAAGTGGTTCATGATAATCTCAGAGTGTACTGTCTGTTCTAACTAGATGGAAGGCTGTGTGATCAGGGAATTGCCAAGAGCTGATAACCAGTGGGTGCATGTTTTTGCCTCCTAGGACTGGCACCCCTGAGAAGGATGGTACATATGCCCAGTGGGAAGAGAGTGTTGTGTCCTTGTTCCTGTTCTAGATAGGGAATAAGAAGTACTTACAGTTCTCTGTAAACTTTGCAGTGACTGCTCAGTTGTTCTGCCCCGGGACTGACCATGGAACCTCAGAGATGGGCAGAGGGCTCCCAGCCTCAGAGGGACGCTCAAGTTTGGTGGATGCTGGATCCAGTGGGTGGAAGTAGGGAGCAGGAATATGAATCCTTCCACTGGCACTGAACGTTTGATGTCTGTTCTTCTCACCAAGCCACTGTGAGTAGCTCAAAGGGCTTTTTGTGTGTGTGTGACCTTAATAGTGCCTGGAAGTAACAAATCAACTTTCTTACCCTCCCCCTGACTTCCTCCCCAGAGTTACTCACATGGTCAGATATGCCTGTATTAGGTTCTAGGTCGTTTGTGGAGTTTTACTGCAAAGAGCTCGAAAACCTCCATGTGCTCTGGCCTTCTCTTTTACAGATGGTGTCAGTGAGGTTCAGAGAGTGTGTGGAACTTTTCTGAGTCTAAGTGGATCAGAACAGAGGTCTGGGTGATGGCACAGTATTGCCTGCTTCTGAAATCCGGAAGGAAATCAGAGAACAGGGGGTACCTGGACGGAATGTGAGGCTGGATGTCTGAATGGGGATGAAAAGACTCTCTTCCCTGCCCAGTTATGGGCTCCCAGGTGAGCAGAACCTGGCCCAAATGGGGACATGGGACCAATGGATACCTGGTCCAAAGTCATGTCTCCCAAAATGGGCCCCTTATCATGCCATGAACCCCTTATTTCTTTGAATTAATAATTCCCCTTGACACTATAAATGATTAAAAATACTAGTGGGCTCCAGCTGCCAGGAGACAAATGTTTAGGCATCAGTTGGAATCAGAGAAATTTACGTTTGTAACAATTTGATCAAAATAGCCAGTTCCATAGGAAGGTAGAATGAACACTGGTCTAGGAAACAGGGAACCAGATCTTGGTGGCCCTGATTTGCTGAATGAAATTGTGAAAGGCATTTCTTCCTAAATTTCTCCCCATAAAATTGATATAAAACAATGATGAAAAATCTGAAAGTGAAATTAAGAAAACACTCCCATTTACCATTGCAACAAAAAGAGTAAAATATCTAGGAATAAACCTACCTAAGGAGACAAAAGACCTGTATGCAGAAAATTATAAGACACTGATAAAAGAAATTAAAGATGATACAAATAGATGGAGAGATATACCATATTCTTGGATTGGAAGAATCAACATTGTGAAGATGACTCTACTACCCAAAGCAATCTACAGATTCAATGCAATCCCTATCAAACTACCACTGGCATTTTTCACAGAACTAGAACAAAAAATTTCACAATTTGTATGGAAACACAAAAGACCCCGAATAGCCAAAGCAATCTTGAGAAAGAAAAACGGAGCTGGAGGAATCAGGCTCCCTGACTTCAGACTATACTACAAAGCTACAGTAATCAAGACAGTATGGTACTGGCACAAAAACAGAAATATAGATCAATGGAACAGGATAGAAAGCCCAGAGATAAACCCACGCACATATGGTCACCTTATCTTTGATAAAGGAGGCAAGAATATACAGTGGAGAAAAGACAGTCTCTTCAATAAGTGGTGCTGGGAAAACTGGACAGCTACATGTAAAAGAATGAAATTAGAATACTCCCTAACACCATACACAAAAATAAACTCAAAATGGATTAAAGACCTAAATGTAACGCCAGACACCATCAAACTCTTAGAGGAAAACATAGGCAGAACACTCTATGACATAAATCACAGCAAGATCCTTTTTGACCCACCTCCTAGAGAAATGGAAATAAAAACAAAAATAAACAAATGGGACTTAATGAAACTTAAAAGCTTTTGCACAGCAAAGGAAACCATAAACAAGATGAAAAGACAACCCTCAGAATGGGAGAAAATATTTGCAAATGAAGCAACTGACAAAGGATTAATCTCCAAAACACACAAGCAACTCATGCAGCTCAATATCAAAAAAACAAACAACCCAATCCAAAAATGGGCAGAAGACCTAAATAGACATTTCTCCAAAGAAGATATACAGATTTCCAACAAACACATGAAAGAATGTTCAACATCATTAATCATTAGAGAAATGCAAATCAAAACTACAATGAGATGTCATCTCACACTGGTCAGAATGGCCATCATCAAAAAATCTACAAACAATAAATGCTGGAGAGGGTGTGGAGAAAAGGGAACCCTCTTGCACCTTTGGCGGGAATGTAAATTGATACAGCCAGTATGGATAACAGTATGGAGGTTCCTTAAAAAACTAAAAAGAGAACTACCATACGACCCAGCAATCCCACTACTGGGCATATACCCTGAGAAAACCATAATTCAAAAAGAGTCATGTACCAAAATGTCCATTGCAGCTCTATTTACAATAGCCAGGACATGGAAGCAACCTAAGTGTCCATCGACAGATGAACGGATAAAGAAGATGTGGCACATATATACAATGGAATATTACTCAGCCATGAAAAGGAACGAAACTGAGTTATTTGTAGTGAGGTGGATGGACCTAGAGACTGTCATACAGAGTGAAGTAAGTCAGAAAGAGAAAAACAAATACCGTATGCTAACACATATATATGGAATCTAAAAAAAAAAAAAGAAAAAAGAATGGTCAGAAGAACCTAGGGGCAAGACAGGAATAAAGATGCAGACCTACTAGAGAATGGACTTGAGGATACAGGGAGGGGGAAGGGTAAGCTGCGACAAAGTGAGAGAGTGGCATGGACATATATACACTACCAAATGTAAAATATATAGCTAGTGGGAAGCAGCCGCATAGCACAGGGAGATCAGCTCGGTGCTTTGTGACCACCTAGAGGGGTGGGATAAGGAGGGTGGGAGGGAGGGAGTTGCAAAAGGGAAGAGATATGGGGACACACGTATATGTATAACTGATTCACTTTGTTATAAAGCAGAAACTAACACACCATTGTAAAGCAATTATACTCCAATAAAGATGTTAAAAAAAAAAAAGGTGGGGGGGGAGGTACATCTACCCACAGACTTTTCTTTGTCCCTAACCCCTTGCTTGGATTGTTTTGTAAATCCGGTGCCAAGATCACCAAGGGAGGCTGTGCAGGGGCAAAATTATTTTATCCTTGAAAGTTACTATGAAAGTAGAGCTTTAATGTTTTCATCATAACAACAGCAAAAACAAAATGGTAATTACCTGAGGTGAAGGATTTGTTAACTATTCTTATTGTGGTAAACATTTTGCAGGGTATACATGTATCAAATCACCACGTTGTACACCTTAAACATTCATGTTATATGTCAATTTTTATCTCACTAAAGCTGGGGGGAGGGGGGCTTCCCTTGTGGTGCCGTGGTTAAGAATCCGGCTGCCAATGCAGGGGACACGGGTTCAAGCCCTGGTCTGGGAAGATCCCACATGCCATGGAGCAACTAAGCCCGTGCGCCACAACTACTGAGCCTGCGCTCTAGACCCTGCGAGCCACAACTACTGAAGTCCGCACGCCACAACTACTGAGCCCACGCACAGCAACTACTGAAGCCCACACGCCTAGAGCCCATGCTCTGCAACAAGAGAAGCCACCACAATGAGAAGCCCGCGCACCGCAACAAAGAGCAACCCCCGTTCGCCACAGGTAGAGGAAGCCTGCGCGCAGCAAGGAAGACCCAACGCAGCCCTAAATAAATAAATTTATTTTAAAATAATAATAATAATAATAATAAATAAGTAAAGCTGGGGGGAAAAGAGACAAAATCGAAGGGGTAAATACTGCTATCTTCACCATACAGAATCTTCACATTCGGGAGCATGTTAATTATTTATTCAAGGCTTTTTTCTGTGCTACATGAACGCTTGTTTACATTTCTTTTTTAAAGTTCTGCCTGTTTCTCATTAAGTTTATTTGTTGAGCGGTTTAATTGTGTTGATATTATAAGTGGAAATTTTTTTCCATTCCATTTTCTGATTATTGCTAGTTTATAATAAAAATAGGATTTATGGGAATTCCCTGGCAGTCCACTGCCGTGGGCCCGGGTTCAATCCCTGGTTGGGGAACTAAGATCTTACAAGCCGCATGGCACAGCCAAAAAAATTAAAAATTAAAAATTAAAATAGGATTTAGTTTAATTTTTAAATAGGATTTATCATCACATATTCACTGTGTGTCTTTGGGTGATTAAGTGAAGCTTTCATGGTTTCAATCTCTTAACAAAATTAAAGATGTGTATACTACCCATCTGAGAGAGTTCTAATGAAAAATAAATAAGACAATACATATAACATATTTAGTACAGGATCTGGAACAGAGAAAACACTAAAACACAGAAACTGTTCTTACCACCGATGGTGTATTACGTGTTTGTCAGGCCAGAAGTTTAGCCACTGCTCTCACCTGTGCTCCAAGATGCTCAGTCCAGTCCATCCCCTGGAGAATGAGAGGGAAACCCTGGCTTGTAGGCCCCTGGGATGGACCAAGGGGCAGCGGGCTCTCTGTTCTCTCACCCCCAACAAAGCCTCTGCTCCCCACCTCCCCTCTAGCAGGAGCCCAACACACACACAAAAAGAAGAGGTGTTTCAGGGCCATAATGTCAGGGCTGAACTGACATTCTTTATTATACTTCCAGAATAATTTCATCCAACCCACCTCAGAATGAGTAGACAACTGAAGATCAGAGATTTGTCTGAGGTCATCCAACAATTGGGGAGGAGGCTGGGGCTAGAACTCAGGTCTCCTGATGCCCAAGCCTGTGCTCTGCCCACTTCACCCCAAATGCTCCTCCCCCTGCAGCTTTGACCTTCCCTGAGAACTTCATTGCACAAGGACAGTGGGGCAGGTGAGCCAACAGCAGAACCACGAGGTCATCAAAGTTTGCCCAACATACACGCTTCTGCTGTCTTCACTCCTCGAGTCTGCTCTGCCCCAACTTGTATGTCTCCAGAGAACATTATTCAGCAATCACAAGAAAGGATCACGGATTCAATGTGTCTTGCCTCCTCATTCACATCTTAAAACAGAAAGCTGGGAGAGGATATTGCTTAACCCAAAGGAATTATGTGTTATTGGAGGCATCTCAGGCATGAATAGGGGAAATGCTTCATGAGCAGGGATTTCCCAGCATGTGTTTCTATGTCTTCTTGGGAGGACATAGATCCCTGGGAAACATGAAAGGAAAAGAAGGAGGGAGCTATAGATTTAGCCACAAGGGTTGGCTAGTCACACCGACAGGGCTGATCATAGCCAGGTCAGAAGTAGGGGTCAATTGGGAAGGTTTTGGGTTTTATTTCCCCCGTCCAAGGCCAAAGGCAAAATGTCTAGGTTTCCATTTCCTGGTGAAATGGAGGCTGCAGTTCTTGGGTTGATTATTGGATTTCTACAGTGAACCCTAGGAATGGGCCTTTCGTTCCTGCCCCCGCTCTCCTTCACACATCAGTAACATCTGCCGTGGGTCCCTCTCCACTCGCCACTGGGGACTGGAAGTCCCAACTCCACACCCATCTCCCCAGAGCCTCCAGGAGCCCAGAAGTCATAGGAGCCAGAAACAAATGGAGTAGAAAGTGGTCTTTTATTGGAAAGTACATGAGAGAGGCATCCCAGGTTTGGGAACCCTGGAGGAAAGGAAGAATGGGCAGTGTGGGAGAGGGTAGTGCTACAGGCACCAGGATTTGCATCCCTGGGGCTTCACAGGTGCAGCGAGAACAGACTCTGCCTGGTAGGAGAAAAGAGAATCAGAGATGCGATTCAGCAGGTCAAAGACTCAGAGGCAGTGGGAGGCAGGACCAAGCCCACTCGTCATCCCTCTCAGGACGAGACCCCTCAATCTCTCCATCACCTCCCTATGTCCTCTCCCCCACCAACCTAGGATCACTCTCCACCGCTCAGCCTTTCTGTGCCTTCACAGGTCACCTCTTCCTCCCCCCAGTTCTCACCTCACCAAGGATTCATACATTCTCTCCCACAACTGCCCACACAGCACTTCATTCTCCCCAGGCAATCAGCATCTCTCAGACATTTGTTAGGGGGATTTATCATGAAGCACTGGATCTGAATCATGGGGCAGAAGCCAGGCTTATAGGGGAGTGTGACTTCGACTTGATCTTGTCCTTTGAATGGATCTTGTCCTTTGAATGGATCCTGTCCTTTGAATGGATCTTGTCCTTTGACTGGATCTTGTCCTTTGAATGGATCTTGTCCTTTGAATGGATCTTGTCCTTTCGCAGTGCCTTGACCTTTAGAACAACAAAGAAATATCCCCACATTTACAACAGTGTATCTGCTTTAACCATCTAGTCTTTCCTCCAGGTCCAGCCACTGTTCACTGCAGTGTCCCTCAAAATGTGACTTGAGATAGGGGAGGGTCACCAGGGCTAGCTGGGGTCTGTGCTCTTGGAAGGCTGGGACCAGGGTTCCTCGGGTGTCCATCTCTTCCCCTCATCCTCCATTCTGGGTCCTAGGGCCCTCACGAGGATATGCCAGACTGAAGTGTCTTTCAGAGGTGGTAAGGTCACTTTGGCATCTTTGAGGAAACTTAATGGAAGGGAAAGGAGCCATGAGACACTTACCAGGAGACCTGAGCTCCATCCTGGCTCTGGAGATTGTTTTGACAAATCCTCACCCCTCCCTAGGTCTCAATGTCCTCCTTTGGAAAATAGGGGTCTTCAAACTACATGATTTCTGAGGCCCTGTTGGTTTTTAACCTTCTCTTAGAGGACTGATGACAGGTGATTTTATGGGGCAGACAGGCAGGGGACAGACCCCACACCAAGGGATCAGATTCCTGGAGCCCCTCACTTCATTGAACGTTCTGTCCAAGTATCAACACTTGAGGCCAAGGTCATGTAACAACACTCCTTCCACAAACAGCCCTGATATCTCAGTCCTGGGATGGAAAGCATGTAGAGTCTAGCAGGCAACTTCCTACTTCTCCGGATATGCTGGAAACCTACTGTCCAGGCTGAAGAGTGGGCTCTAGCCCTGCCTGCTGCTCTGGAAGTACCCCCTGTCAGTACCCAGGCTGCCCCCAACAGCCTCTCCTCAACCCAACCCAGCCCCACCCAGGCCACTTCCCCATTCACCTTTTATGACAGCTGCCTGTGCCACCAGTGTTCCAAGGACAAGAAGTACCACCACTAGGCTCAAGAAGTTTCTGGACTTCATGTTGTCAGACTTCATGTTGTCAAGAAGGTGAATGGCTAAGAGCTGAGGCCAAACCTAGTTTTATGCAGCTCCAGCTTGGCCTGGCGCCAAGGGTGGATCTCTGGTTTCACAAGGGACAAGGCGTACATTTTCTTAGTTCTACCAGGAAATATTCACCTCCATCCTGGGAGGGACCTTGGGCCTTTCCCCAAGGATTATTCACAGGGAGAAATGGCAGTTACTGTTGCATCATCTCTGATAGCCCCAAGAGTTACCTCACTTTCTCACAAAGAAGCAGAGCTGGCTGGCCCTTGGGCACCATTACAGCCAAATTCTTCATACTTAGAATAGAAAGAATATGGAGCCCAAAGAAGAGAAAGGAATCACCCATGGTCATTTAACAAGTCAGTGGTAGGTCTGGTGTTCAGTTTTCATAGCCAAGGTGTTCCCCAGTTACTCCCTGTTCCTGCAAGACACACTCAGACCTACCCTAACAGTTTACCCCTCCCAGCATCAAGCTGGGCTTTTCTTTCATTCTCCCCTAACCCCAAGAAAAACTCTCAAAGGCATGTTTGCCTTGAACGTCTAATGACTAATCAGTATACTTTTCCATTTCACAGGTAGTCTCTGAAATGCCCCAAGAAAGTAACAGGGAAGGTGGAATTTGACATCTGGAATGGCATGATGCCCTTGAAATCACAGTCAGAAGAGAGAAAACACCCATAAAATAAAAGGAAGAAAATATAAATCATCTATAAGGTGGACATCTACAGTGCATACATCCAACATGGCTTCCTCCTTCTTAGAACAGCACCCTGTTTCTTCTGAAGAACTCTTGTTTCTTTGTACCATCAACTTAGGAATCTAATGGGGACTGCTGATTGTGAAAGCCTGACACCCAGTCACAGGAGGGTGTGTGTGTGTGTGTGTGTGTGTGTGTGTGTGTGTGTGTCTCAGGTCTACTGACGTCCTTTATTTGAATAGACACTAAGGGGAAGGGGGAAGTCCCTCCTTTTGGTAAAGGTGGTAGAGATGAGCCTGGGAACTCCAGAAGCTATGGTTCCAGTCTGGGAGGAGGTTAACTGTGTGAGAAAAAGGAAACTAATTCACTTAGAAAATCAGAGAAATGATGGTGAGAGAGGATTCGGAAGGCACAAGCCAGCCCTTCATTCCCCTTTATCTTGAGAGCAGCTCTTCCCACACCCTTCCCCTACTTTGGTTATGACCCAATAAATTGGCTTTCTGTCTAAGCTAGTCTGAGAAGGTATTTTGTCATTGCTACCATAGTTCAGAGTAATAAAAATGAATACCCAGAAGTTGGGTGTTGTCAGGGACAGAACCTGAAGTGTGGAAATGACAATTGAGTTCTGGGTGAGACAGGGATTAAAGCAAACTAATTATTTTATAGTAAGCCAGTTGTTTAAATCTTCACCTTTGTCTCTTTGGACTCAGACCACATGCCCACCAATGCTGAAACATTAAGGAGATATAAACAAATGTCAGAACATTAGAGTCTGCAGGCTACTTTAAAAAAAAAAAAAAAAGCTCACTGCAAAGTAAGCTATACAAACAAAAGAATTGTGTAGAACATACCTATATTCTTTAAAGAATTAAGGCATTAAAATGGAAGCCTGTACTCACCTGCCAGGTGAAAAAGGAGACTATTTACTCTATAGCCTATTACCCTATTAGCCTTTACTCCTATCCAATTTCTTCCCTATCCATCCTCCACAGAGGTAACACTTTCCTGGATTTTCTAATTTTCTGTTAATTCAAGCATCTTGCTCATTTCTAATTGGGTGGTCTATCTTTTTCTTGTTGATCTGTAGAGAAAAGAAACTCTCACACATTACTAGTGAGAGTATATATTCATGCAACCTATTTGAAAGTAAATTTGGATCAGCTAGTAAAATTGAACATGAGCAAAATCTTTTAGTTTTTATCAATCTGATGGGCGAGAAGTGATACATTGCTGAAGTTTTTAGTTAGCATTTCTCTATCATGAATTATTTCAAGCATTTCTTCATATTTTAAAAGCCACTTATATTTCTTTACCTGAAAACTTCATTTCTTTTGCTCATTTTCCTGTATAGTCATTAACCTTTTTCTTCTCAATTTCTAGGCACTCTTTATATATTATAGAGAAAGGTCCTTTGTCTATGATATGGTTTATAAATAAAAAATTTTTTTAAACACTGAAGTCTTTTATTCTGTTTCCCTCAGATCCTAAGAGTTTCCTTTTCATTTGTTACCCCCTAGATGAAGTCTATTAGCAAACTGCATGCATATTTACATCAGTCAAGAAGTGTGAGCAGATACTTCCAACAAAGCATATAATATTTGAATTAGACATTTTGAATGTTGAAAGAATTAAAGAATCAGTCAGCTACTGGAGGTAATTTGTGCGGATTCTGAAGTATTTCTATACAACTTTGTTTCTAACAGAAAAGGGAAAACCCTGACTCTGAGTTTGGCTTCTTATTGTGCAGAAAGATTTGAGGACCAAGTTTCAGATATGGTGGGGTCACTCACCCTCATATCTAGTGAGTTCCATATATGAAGAGGCTTTCCTTTTGTTTTACAAGTAGCTCCTTATTGTAGGCTAGCCGTTCACCATTGAGAAATTAGGGTTTAGGTCTTAATCTAAGCAACACTGAGGTTTATTGCATCACCTCCATCCACAGGGGTCTGGTACCCAGGGAAGCCAAGGGTGAGAACAGGGTGAGCCCAGGACACACATGTTAGCAGAGACAGTGCAGCATGATGAGTTGTGCATCCAACACCCTAAGTGTGCTTTAGTTACCAGAATATTTGACACACCCACAAATTAAGTAGCAAAACATTTTAATCCATTAATTCTAAAAATAACAGAGACATTTTATATCCAGTGCCACCTCCTCAAAAGTCTACTGCAGATTAGACAGCCAGACTGCAAATTACAAAGCCAGACATTAAAGTTGAAGATGCAGTTTGGGACAAGACCATCATGGGGAGATTTCCCTCCTCTTTGCTCATAAACATAAGTTGTCAGCTTAAAAAAATCCTCAGACAGAAAAAGAAAGCTTTCTCTCTATATAACGTCTTTATTTTAAATCTGTTTGTAATGTTTGAAGGCAAAACAGATAATCAGAAAGCCAACCTCCCAAGCAAGTACAAGGATCTGAGCTGGACTCCTGGGACTAAAGACTGGTTTAGTTCTATTTCTACCAACACTGTGATGTGAGGTACCATGGTTCTTGTTTTAGTTACAAGAGGTGTTAGGAATGAATGCCCACACACAATTAATAATAGCTTATCTAGCACATAACTCTGCAGCACAGTACCAACAACAGGAGTATTTTAAAGCAGGGTGGAGAAGAAAGTAGACATTAATACAACTTAAGGTTTCCTTTGTTCTTCCCCTCCTTTTACAAGGAGAATTCAGCTCAGAAACAAAACTCCAGAATGCCCGTACTGTCCTTTGGCCCACCAGGCCCAGAGAGCCTCAGGCTTTAGTGATGTATCCTTCTCAGATGCGGAAATCATAGATTTCCCGTGTTTTGCTCACGTCTATCTTGATGAGTGTTCTTGCCTGTGCCAGTCTCAAGCCTCCTTGCTTGTTACATTCGTTCAGTAGAGCAAATTTGTATTCTAAATAGGCTCCTGGGACCAACCTCACCATCTGACAGATCTCCTTTTGTTTTTCATTCAACATCTCTGTGCCAGGGAGGCCAGTGAGGTTCAAGGGCGGTGCACTTCGTCTACCTGAATTCGAAGCCATTGGTACAGAAGGACTCAGGCCAGATTCAATGTCAGCCTGCCGGCGGAGCCACTGCTGGCAGGCTCTACTGTCCTGGATGTACTGGAGAACCTCTGAGAGCACAGTGCGTTTGAGGCATTCCTCTTCTGGAGTCTTTTTGAGGTGATCCTAGGTTTGGCACTACAAAAATTGGTAATGCCTGCTGTCCTGTATTTCTGGAGCCTCTTGATTTCCCTTCGGAGTTCGAATTCCAATGCATGGCTTTCAATGAACTTGTCATGCTCCACTGGCGCCATTATCCTTGCAAATCGCCTCATTGTTTCATAAAGGTCTTGGACTTCCTTGGGATACAGCCGTTCCATTAACTGAAACTTTCCAAGGTTGATTAATCCATGGTCTCTCATAATTTTTTTTCCCCTTTGTCTCTCCTTTAACCTAGAATGATAGATATCTACAACAGCCATCTTCAGAGTGTGTAAAATGTCTGAGTCATCTTCAACAAAATCAATGTCTCTCAAGTCCCATTCTGCATAATTGTCAAACTCCTCATTGAAATCTGCTCGAACTGGCATGTATCCTGCCATGTCCCAAGAAAGCAAGGAGTCAAAGGCAGGTTGGGGAGGGTCATCTGTAGAGTGAAATGGAATGGCTGTGTCAGCAGTTTTTGCCTCCTCTGCTTGCTTCAGGTTTAGCAGGGTAGATGCGAACAGATGGTTATTGATGAAATGCTTCATGTAGTGCTTCTCACACTCCTCCTTGGTCTTGGTGCACATTTGATCGGCTACATCTTGTCAATTTCCAAAGCCACAGTCCATCACAGCTTCTAAAAGTGCCGTTTCTTCTTGAGCAGTCCAGCTGGGGTCAGGAACAGGAAAATCTGAGGTCATTATTTCATAAGTATGATCACTTTGATGTTTCTTGTACTCAAATCCTCGAGTGAAACATGCTTAAGGAACCCAAACGGTCCATTCCCCAGTTGGCAAAGACTGCTGCTTTGATATTCCTCAGTGTAAGGCTCCTTCAAGGAGATTTCAGAACTGGCCAACACATACAACAAAGCTGACCACCACCCCCCTCACCGCGTCCCCCTCCTCTGCCTAAATAAAAATTTTAACTCATTCTTAGACCTGCACAAAACAGCTCAGGGTGGCACCCTTTCCTCCTTTTATCTAGATATTGCCTCCTGTTGTTTGATTATTTCTGCTCTGGACTTCTGCATTTCTGCTTCATGATATCCTTAAACTGGTGAAATTGGTTCATTATTTTCTTTCAATTCACGTGCCAAAAAAAAAATCTAAATGATACAAAAAGGATCATAGAAAAAAAAAACTTTCTAAATTGAAACAGACACCAGAAAAAGTAGAAAATCTGAATAATATTGTAAACATTCTAGAGATGGAATCAACAGTCAACAATTATTTGACCAAAAAAAAGCATTAGGATCAGATTTCTTCATATGCATATTCTATAAGGCAATCAAGGAACAACTAATTC
Organism: Balaenoptera borealis; assembly: GCF_965194805.1. NCBI lineage: Eukaryota > Metazoa > Chordata > Mammalia > Artiodactyla > Balaenopteridae > Balaenoptera > Balaenoptera borealis. The sequence goes on from NC_138872.1 coordinate 15,657,871, forward strand.
TAATATGACATAAATGGAAAATAAGATACAATTTCCAGCACGTTTTATGAAGTAAACATAATCTTGATACCAGAACTTAATAAGAATTTATGTCAATTATATCTCAATAAAGCTGTTAAAAAATAAAATTCTCAACAAGGATACTATGAAAGAGGAAGATTCTAAGCCAATCTCAGTCATAGAACATAGATTCATGAACACAAAAAATCCTAAATGAGTCACTTACCACCTGAATGCAGTAATATGCAAAAAGGACAATTTTTTGTGACTAATTTTAATTTATCTGAGCTATCAAAGGTAGTTTAATGCTAGAAACTCAATTAATGTAATTCACCACACTAACAGATTAAAGAAAAAATATAAGCTTAGATACAGAGCAGCATGCAATAAAATTCAAGATGCAGTTGCAATATAAAAATAGCAAATTAGGAATGAAGAATAATTCTTTTAAAGCGATAAAAACTACCCCATAGCAAACATCATACACAAATATGAAAGGTTTTAACCTCTCCTTATAAAATCAGGAACTATTCCCAATTCTGTTCAATATTATTCTGGATACCCTATTCTATAACATCAGACAAGTAGAAGAAATAAAAGGTGCAAGTAAGTATTGGAAAGAAAAAACAAAACTGTCATTATTCAAAGATGATGCAACTGTGTTCAAAAAATTCCAGACAAATCTACAGATAAATTGTTAGAATCAATGAGAGTTTATCATGACAGACACATACAAAGGAAATATACAAAAATCAATGGTACTCTATACATCAACAATACAAATCAGTAAATGAAATTTTAATGATATATATAATTATATAAAATATGAAGAGCTTATGAATAAATGTAATAAATTTTGTGCAGAACCACTACAGAGAAAATTAGAAAACTTTAGTGAGAGACATTTTTTAACACCCTCAAAACAGAAAGGTATACCATGTTCATGGATTGGAAGACTCAATATGATAAGGGTGCCAATTCTCTTCAAACTGATTTTTAGTCTCAATGCAATCAAACCCCCAGAAAGGTTTTTGTAAAATTAAACCAAAAAAAAAAAAAAAGACAATATAATTCTAAAATGCATACAAAAAATGCAAAAGACAAGATAGCCAAGATATTCTTGAAGAAGAATAATTTAATAAGACTTGATATAGGAAATATCAAGGTTTATTTTAAAGCTGTAATAATTATGATAAAGTGGTATTACAACAATGATAGGTATGCAAATGAAACAGAATAGAGAGTCCTAAAACAGATGATTGCACATAATGAGATTATGTTTTTAACTTGGTTATAGTAAACAAATATCACTTTGGTTATATTAAGAAGGCTGCACATCATAATATTAATATACATTCCCTGAGTGGTTGATAGGAGGATACAGGTTAAAAAGGTAGGATAGAAGGAAGGAGAAGGCAAATAAAAACAAATAAATAAATAAATATTGCTTTACCAAAGAACTCATCAAGTCTGATGTGATCCGATTACATTTATAAATATAAATGTCCACGAAATCTTACCAACAGAAAAAAAAGTAGGAGAGTAATATATGTGTTTTGATAACATTTCAGTCGAATATAGAACTCCTGACAATATTTATGTATGAAAAAGGAAAAGGGTTTGAAGGAATACACACTGCTGTGAACATTGGTTACATGATGATGATGGGAGGGGACAAGTATGAGTAGTTTTTCCTTTATATGTATTAGTTTCTAAGTTTTTTACTTGTCACAACTGTCGACAAAACTTCAGTTAACAGTCAAGTTAAGAAGAAAAGAGGGAATTTTATTTGAGCCAAACTGAGGATTATAAACCGGAAGACAGACTCTCAGAAAGCTCTGAGAAACTGTTCCACTTCCACCAACTTCAAGGTGGAAGTTGAAGGCACAGTCATATACATTTTCGAGACAAAGGATCATACATCAAAATGACATACTGATACTTTACACAAAGTTCACCAAGGTTACATAGTCCGGGTAAGCACATAGAAAGAGAGCAGCAAGTCCATGACCCACTACAGAGTTGGGAAAGAGTGCTATTCTTTTAAGAAGTTACACTGCTAGTGTCAAAAGAAAGGGGAAAAAATTATCTTTATGGTCAAGCAGACACTATTATCTTTGAGGAGGTTTGGTTAATGTGTAATGCAGATGCACACTGCATATTAAGGAGGGAGGGAAGAGGCCCAAACGAATGCAGAGAGAGAATTTTATGTTTAATTTTTTCTTGTCCTGCCTGAAAATATGGATTTTATTTCATCACAGCAAAAGTGATCTGAACATACCAAATAAAGAAAATTAAAATTCATAATAAATTAGAATAAAGAACTTAAGCAATCATGTGAGTGGAGAAAGGTTAATTGAGAGTTGTATCTAAAGAAGTGATTATATACATGTAATCACTTTTTAAAAATATTTATTTTATTTATTTATGTATTTTGGCTGCACTGGGTCTTTGTTGCGGCATGTGGGATCTTTTAGCTGCGGCATGTGGGCTTCTTAGTTGCGGCATGTGGATTCTTAGTTGTGGCACACATGTGGGACCTATTTCCCAGACCAGGGATCGAACCTGGGCCCCTTGCATTGGGAGTGCTGAGTCTTACCCACTGGACCACCAGGGAAGTCCCTATATACATGTAATCATTAATGCAAGTGTTAAGAAGAGATGCTTAAATTATGTGTCATAATGTAAAAATATAATAGTGTGTTATTCTGATGCAGTCAAAAGAAATCACTCTAGGTAGTTCAAGCAGAAAAAAGAACTTCAGCTATTGTACAAGCACATTTCACTGTAAGAACCCAAATCAGACGTGAAATCCTGGATGTGAAAGAGTCTGGGAAAAGATAGGCATTTGATTTACAACCCCTGCAGGAAGGCATTCTGGGAGCAGTTGAAATGCTTGTTGATGAAGACACTGCAGGTACCTGCCATACCCCTGCACCCTCCCACACTTACACTTCCAAACATCAGCAAATATTCACCTCCCAGAAGGCAAAGCGCCCACCTTGCGTGGGAGTTGAAGTGAACGGGTCTGAGAACAAGAAAGGTCGGACACAAGCGCTGGGAGATAAAAAAAAAAAAAAAAAAAAAAAAGATAAAAGATAAAAGAAAATGCATCGGGGAAAAAGAATATGGAGTATTTGAGAGAGGTTATTACCTTGAAATGTTAGAGTAATGTCTCTTAGTTGCCATGGCTGATGGCGGAAGCCCTCCTATTTCAGATGAGTACTTAACAAAGAAGTCCACACGTGTATTAAGGAAACTGTCCGTTATTGTAGCAACAGAGGAGGGAGCCCTTGAGCTAAGAAACTAAGGAAACTATTCTAACCTCCAACCCTTACCACTCCAGTAAGATATTCCTTTCAATAACTGGTCCATGAAAATCTACTGATTTTAAAATAAGAAAGAAATTTGGAAATCATAGACCATACAAAAATACTCCTTTTTAAAAAACAGAAATGAGTAGCAAAGCTTAAAAGTATTTAAAACAGGATTTTAAAAATCCCCAGTACAATGTCACCACAAAGCTGAGAAAAACTGATATTCTAAAATAAATGTTTAAAATTAGTAAAGCAAATTAAAGGTATGAGGAACCATCATAAAGCAGAAATACAGAAACTCAAAGAAGAGATAGCAAAATAGCAGGGAGATGTGAAATGGAATCTGAAAGACAGTAGAGAAATTGAAGAAAAGGACAAAAATATTTCATAAATAAGGACTAAGTAAAGTAAGGAAGAAAATGGAAAACATAAGAAAAGCAAAGAACATGAAATAAAAATAAAGAAGTAGCTTAAAAATACAGAGAGAGTCTTAAATATTAAAAAGTCAATGGAGATTCACCAGACACATAAATCAAGTCCCACAAAGAAGAAAATCAAAACAACAAAATAGAAGAATTATTTAAAACTATAATTGAGGAAAATATTTCTGAAATAAAAGATTTGAGTCTACATATTAAAAGCTCACATTGTGATAAACATAAGATGAATGCAAGTAAAATTTTTGGACTTTCAAGATAAAAACAGAAGACTTCAGGAAGCCACCCTCACCCCCAACCCAAAAAACAAAATCTAAAAAAATCAGATTGTATGACAGCAATACTCAATGCCAGAAAATTGTGCAGCAAAACTTAGATACTCAAGGAAAGAAAGTGTGTACAGAGGATTTTTGTACAACTAATTTGTCCTGGATGTAAAAGGCTACAAGAATATATTTCTAAATGTGCAAGAACTCAAGGACTGTTGTTTCTAAGAGCTTTCCTGAGGAATTTATAAGGGACAAGTTTTATCCAACCAAGAAACATTTGTGAGAATTAGCAACATGATTACTGTTGAGTACTGAACATTTTAACTGTGGAACTAAGTCTAAGATGAAGGAATAACTAGTAAATAGTATGCAGATATGATCTGCTGTGAAAATGTAGAAATAGCAACACTTCCATCAAATAGGAGGATAAGGGAGAGTGAAAGTGATCAAAGAGTAAGCTCGATGATTGCTTTATATATAATAGCTTCAAGTCAAAGAATATTTAAAACACATAAGCTTCAACAAAATTAAAAATTTTTGTGCATCAGAGGGCACTATCGGGATAGTGAGATCACCTGCAGAGAGGGAGAAAATATTTGCAAGTCAGGCATCATCTGATAAGGGTCTAGGATCCAGACTATATAAAGAACTCTTAAAACTCAACATTAAAAAGGTGAACAACTCAATTTAAAAATGGGCAAAGAACTTGAAGAGATGTTTCTCTGAAGAAGATATACAAGAGGCCAGTGAGCACAAGAAAAGATATTCAGCATCATTAGTCATTAGGAAGATGCAAATCAAAATCCCAACAAGATACCACTTCATACCGAATAGTGTGACTATAATAAAAAAAATTTAATGGAAAGTGACAAGTGTTGACAAGGAGGTGAAGAAATTGGAACCCTTGTACATTGCTGGTGAGAAGGTAAAATAGTGCAGCCTCTGTGGAAAACAACTTGACAGCTCCTCCAAGAGGTCAGCATAGAATTACCAGATGACTCAGTAGTTCCACTCCCAGATATACACCTAAAAGAACTGAAAACAGGAAGTTCTGGTCCATGACTGAGACATAGGAGTCTCCTGAACTCACCTCCACCCATGGTCATGCAAAGTCTACAGCAACATGCAGAGCAATTCTCCTGAAAGAAATCCAGAAACGAGCTAAGCCAATGCTACATATTGGGCAAGCAAAGAAATACCCACATTGAAAATGGTCTTGGCATACCCTTGGCATATGGGGAGCCACTGAGGACAAAGAAGGCAGCGTGGACAATCACAAAGGTTCAAGAGACAAACAAGAGCTTGGGAGGGTGGATGACAAGTTTCCTCTCCTACATGAGGCCACGCCATCAACACTGGGAGACGTGGCTGTTTTATCAAATGCCCAGAAACCAGTACAGACAGTCAAGGAAAATGAAGTCTCCACACTGGGTCTTGGATATCTGGAAATCCCTTCCCCCTACCGGGCACACCCACTTTCACCGAAATCTCCAGCTCTGACCACCGACCCTCAGCTCTGCTAGTCCTGCCATCTCACCAGGACTCCCAGTGCCTAATTATGTCCCAGAAATATCAGAAAGTTTTGCTGCAACAGTTTACTGGGAGGTCCCTGCTCTTTAAGCATCTCCCCTTTTGGAGTCTGAGATTCAGTCTCCACTGGCAGCCACTTTGTCCCCCTAGATGACACAGTAACCTCTTCCTGTGGTCTCTTTTGAGAAATAAATGATGAGGCAAAACACCCTGAGTCTCCAACATGTTAGAATAATTTACTGGCATGAGCAGTCTCCTCTAGACACTTGCGGTAGGGCCGACTTGGGGGGTGGCAGGAACTTACAGTGCAAAGGGAAGTTTCCTAGACAGACCCCAGTGACCTCATGGCTCTGCTGTCCATGGGCTGGACTCGCTGCCCTGTTCCAAGGAAGCGCCAAGGAAGTCCAAGGCCCCAGGAGGAGACACTTTGAGTGACTACCAGAATGCTGGCCTGGAAGTCAGTCTCAGCTTTGCCCCCAATTTGCTGGGTGAACTCAGGAAAATAGCTCTCCCTCTCTCAGCTTCTGTTTTGGGTTTTGATTTTTATTGAACTTGAAGGGCTCAGATGCAAAGGGCCATACTAGGCCAGGCATTATGAGGTTCTGAATACATCATCTCCTCTACCAAGAATAAAATTAACTCCTCTTGAAAAAATTTCATAAAAAGAAATTATACCTGAATTAAGTTGGCTTTCTAAAATTTAACTTTTGGAGGGTTGGCTTCCTTCTGTGAGTGGAGGTGGGAAACAGAAGCTGAGGGCTGGGAGTGGGCAAACAAGGAAACCCATGTCTCTTTTTGCCCCTGCAGGAAGACACCATCCATGGCTCCACCCCACCCCCATTCTCTGGGGACACGGGAAAGAGTGTGGGCTGGGCTGGGATAGAACCTTGACACCGGGGCAGCTTAAGACCAAGCCAGGGCCAGTGCCTGACCTCCAGGCCTGGCAAATTAAGAGGTACCACAAGTGGTGACCATCATTCATATTTTTAAACATTTTCTATGTTTCAGTCTCTGTACCAAATACACTATATGCATTATCTCCTTTAACCCTATTAACAATCCTCAAGATGGCATTAACTATTTTCCCAGTTCTGCAAACATATTGTTGAGACTTACAGAGGTTAATAACTCCCAGAGAAAAACGTGTTTCTTGATTGGTTCAAGAGGGCACAGTAGAAGGATGATTCCCTCTTTTTTTTTTTTTTTTTTTTTAAGATTTTTAGAAACTTCATGTAATGTCTGAAACATTTATATTTACATATTTCCATACAAATAACCCAATGAAAGTTTAGTATTAGTTGTTTTGTTTGTTTTTTTTTATACTGCATGTTCTTATTAGGCATCAATTTTATACACATCATTGTATACATGTCAATCCCAATCGCCCAATTCAGCACACCACCATCCCCAGCTCACGGCAGTTTTCCCTCCTTGGTGTCCATATGTCCGTTCTCTACATCTGTGTCTCAACTTCTGCCCTGCAAACCGGCTCATCTGTACCATTTTTCTAGGTTCCACATACATGCGTTAATATACCATATTTGTTTTTCTCTTTCTGACTTACTTCACTCTGTATGACAGTCTCTAGATCCATCCACGTCTCTACAAATGACTCAATTTCGTTCCTTTTTATGGCTGAGTAATATTCCATTGTATATATGTACCACAACTTCTTTATCCATTCGTCTGTTGATGGGCATTTAGGTTGCTTCCATGACCTGGCTATTGTAAATAGTGCTGCAATGAACATTCGGGTGCATGTGTCTTTTTGAATTATGGTTTTCTCTGGGTAAATGCCCAGTAGTGGGATTGCTGGGTCATATGGTAATTCTATTTTTAGTTTTTTAAGGAACCTCCATATTGTTCTCCATAGTGGCTGTATCAATTTACATTCCCACCAACAGTGCAAGAGGGTTCCCTTTTCTCCACACCCTCTCCAGCATTTGTTGTTTGTAGATTTTCTGATGATGCCCATTCTAACTGGTGTGAGGTGATACCTCATTGAAGTTTTGATTTGCATTTCTCTAATAATTAGTGATGTTGAGCAGCTTTTCATGTGCATCGTGGCCGTCTGTATGTCTTCTTTGGAGAAATGTCTATTTAGGTCTTCTGCCCATTTTTGGATTGGGTTGTTTGTTTCTTTAATATTGAGCTGCATGAGCTATTTATATATTTTGGAGATTAATCCTTTGTCCGTTGATTCGTTTGCAAATATTTTCTCCCATTCTGAGGGTTGTCTTTTTGTCTTGTCTGTAGTTTCCCTTGCTTTGCAAAAGCTTTTAAGTTTCATTAGGTCCCATTTGTTTATTTTTGGTTTTTTTGCCATTACTCTAGGAGGTGGATCAAAAAAGATCTTGCTGTGATTTATGTCAAAGAGTGTTCTTCCTATGTTTTCCTCTAAGAGTTTTATAGTGTCCAGTCTTACATTTAGGTCTCTAATCCATTTTGAGTTTATTTTTGTGTACGGTGTTAGGGAGTATTCTAATTTCATTCTTTTACATGTAGCTGTCCAGTTTTCCCAGTACCACTTATTGAAGAGACTGTCTTTTCTCCATTGTATATCTTTGCCTCCTTTGTCATAGATTAGTTGACCATAGGTGCTTGGGTTTATCTCTGGGCTTTCTATCTTGTTCCATTGACCTATGTTTCTGTTTTTGTGCCAGTACCATATTGTCTTGATTACTGTAGCTTTGTAGTATAGTCTGAAGTCAGGGAGTCTGATTCCTCCAGCTCCGTTTTTTTCCCTCAAGACTGCTTTGGCTATTCGGGGTCTTTTGCGTCTCCATACAAATTTTAAGATGATTTGTTCTAGCTCCATAAAAAATGCCATTGGTAATTTGATAGGGATTGCATTGAATCTGTAGATTGCTTTGGGTAGTATAGTCATTTTCACAATGTTGATTCTTCCAATCCAAGAACATGGTATATCTCTCCATCTGTTGATATCATCTTTAATTTCTTTCATCAGTGTCTTATAGTTTTCTGCATACAGGTCTTTTGTCTCCCTAGGTAGGTTTATTCCTAGGTATTTTATTCTTTTTGTTGCAATGGTAAATGGGAGTGTTTCCATAATTTCTCTTTCAGATTTTTCATCATTAGTGTATAGGAATGCAGGAGATTTCTGTGCATTAATTTTGTATCCTGCAACTTTACCATATTCATGAATTAGCTCTAGCAGTTTTCTGGTGGCAGTTTTAGGATTCTCTATGTATAGTATCATGTCATCTGCAAACAGTGACAGTGTTACTTCTTCTTTTCCAATTTGTATGCCTTTTATTTCTTTTTCTTCTCTGATTGCCATGGCTACGACTTCCAAAACTATGTTCAATAATAGTGGTGAGAGTGGACATCCTTGTCTCGTTCCTGATCTTAGAGGAAATGCTTTCAGTTTTTCACCATTGAGAATGATGTTTGCTGTGGGTTTGTCATATATGGCCTTTATTATGTTGAGGTAGGTTCCCTCTATGCACACTTTCTGGAGAGTTTTTATCATAAATGGGTGTTGAATTTTGTCAAAAGCTTTTTCTGCATCTATTGAGATGATCATATGGTTTTTCTTCTTCCATTTGTTAATATGGTGTATCACATTGATTGATTTGCATATATTGAAGAATCCTTGCATCCCTGGGATAAATCCCACTTGATCGTAGTGTATGATCCTTTTAATGTGTTCTTGGATTCTGTTTGCTAGTATTTTGTTGAGGATTTTTGCATCTATATTCATGAGTGATATTGGTCTGTAATTTTCTTTTTTTGTAGTGTCTTTGTCTGGTTTTGATATCAGGGTGATGGTGGCCTCATAGAATGAGTTTGGGAGTGTTCCTTCCTCTGCAATTTTTTGGAAGAGTTTGAGAAGGATAGGTGTTAGCTCTTCTCTAAATCTTTGATAGAATTCACCTGTGAAGCCATCTGGTCCTGGACTTGTGTTTGTTGGAAGATTTTTAATCACAGTTTCAATTTCATTACTTGTGATTGGTCTGTTCATATTTTCTGTTTCTTCCTGGTTCAGTCTTGGAAGGTTATACCTTTCTAAGAATCTGTCCATTTCTTCCAGGTTGTCCATTTTATTGGCATAAAGTTGCTTGTAGTAGTCTCTTAGGATGCCTTGTATTTCTGCAGTGTCTGTTGTAACTTCTCCTTTTTCATTTCTGATTTTATTGATTTGAGTCCTCTCCCTCTTTTTCTTTTTCTTTTTTTTTTTTTTTAAAGTATTTGTTTTATTTATTTATTTATTTATGGCTGTGTTGGGTCTTCGTTTCTGTGCGAGGGCTTTCTCTAGTTGTGGCAAGCGGGGGCCACTCTTCATCGCGGTGCGCGGGCCTCTCACTATCGCGGCCTCTCTTGTTGCAGAGCACAGGCTCCAGACGCGCAGGCTCAGTAATTGTGGCTCACTGGCCTAGTTGCTCCGCGGCATGTGGGATCTTCCCAGACCAGGGCTCGAACCCGTGTCCCCTGCATTGGCAGGCGGATTCTCAACCACCACGCCACCAGGGAAGCCCTCCCTCTTTTTCTTGATGAGTCTGGCTAATGGCTTATCAATTTTGTTTATCTTCTCAAAGAACCAGCTTTTAGTTTTGTTGATCTTTGCTATTGTTTTCTTTGTTTCTATTTCATTTATTTCCGCTCTGATCTTTATGATTTCTTTCCTTCTGCTAACTTTGGGTTTTGTTTGTTCTTCTTTCTCTAGTTTCTTTAGGTGTAAGGTTAGATTGTTTACTTGAGATTTTTCTTGTTTCTTTAGGTAGGCTTGTATAGCTATAAACTTCCCTCTTAGAACTGCTTTTGCTGCATCCCATAGGTTTTGGGTCATCGTGTTTTCATTGTCATTTGTCTCTAGGTATTTTTTGATTTCCTCTTTGATTTCTTCAGTGATCTCCTGGTTATTTAGTAACGTATTGTTTAGCCTCCATGTGTTTGTCTTTTTTACATTTTTTTCCCTGTAATTCATTTCTAATCTCATAGCATTGTGGTCAGAAAAGATGCTTGATATGATTTCAATTTTCTTAAATTTACTGAGGCTTGATTTGTGACCCAAGATGTGATCTATCCTGGAAAATGTTCCATGCGCACTTGAGAAGAACGTGTAATCTGCTGTTTTTGGATGGAATGTCCTATAAATATCAATTAAATCTATCTGGTCTATTGTGTCATTTAAAGCTTGTGTTTCCTTATTAATTTTCTGTTTGGATGATCTGTCCATTGGTGTAAGTGAGCTGTTGAAGTCCCCCACTATTATTGTGTTACTGTCGATTTCCTCTTTTATAGCTGTTAGCAGTTGCCTTATGTATTGAGGTGCTCCTATGTTGGGTGCATATATATTTATAATTGTTATATCTTCTTCTTGGATTGATCCCTTGATCATTATGTAGTGTCCTTCCTTGTCTCTTGTAACATTCTTTATTCTAAAGTCTATTTTATCTGATATGAGTATAGCTACTCCAGCTTTCTTTTGATTTCCATTTGCATGGAATATCTTTTTCCATCCCCTCACTTTCAGTCTGTATGTGTCCCTAGGTCTAAAGTGGGTCTCTTGTAGACAGCATATATACGGGTCTTGTTTTTGTATCCATTCAGCAAGCCTGTGTCTTTTGGTTGAAGCATTTAATCCATTCACGTTTAAGGTAATTATCGATATGTATGTTCCTATGACCATTTTCTCAATTGTTTTGGGTTTGTTTTTGTAGGTCCTTTTCTTCTCTTGTGTTTCCCACTTAGAGAAGTTCCTTTAGCATTTGTTGTAGAGCTGGTTTGGTGGTGCTGAATTCTCTTAGCTTTTGCTTGTCTGTACAGCTTTTGATTTCTCCATCAAATCTAAATGAGATCCTTGCCGCGTAGAGTAATCTTGGTTGTACGTTCTTCCCTTTCATCACTTTAAGTATATCATGCCACTCCCTTCTGGCTTGTAGAGTTTCTGCTGAGAAATCAGCTGTTAACCTTATGGGAGTTCCCTTGTATGTTATTTGTTGTTTTTCCCTTGCTGCTTTCAATAATTTTTCTTTGTCTTTAATTTTTGCCACTTTGATTACTATGTGTCTCGGCATGTTTCTCCTTGGGTTTATCCTGTAGGGGACTCTCTGCACTTCCTGGACGTGAGTGGCTATTTCCTTTCTCATGTTAAGGAAGTTTTCGACTATAATCTCTTCAAATATTTTCTCTGGTCCTTTCTCTCTCTTCTCCTTCTGGGACCCCTATAATGCGAATGTTGTTGCGTTTAATGTTGTCCCAGAGGTCTCTTAGGCTGTCTTCATTTCTTTTCATTCTTTTTTCTTTAGTCTGTTCCGCAGCAGTGAATTCCACCATTCTGTCTTCCAGGTCACTTATCCATTCTTCTGCCTCAGTTATTCTGCTATTGATTCCTTCTAGTGTAGTTTTCATTTCAGTTATTGTATTGTTCATCTCTGTTTGTTTGTTCTTTAATTCTTCTAGGTCTTTGTTAAACATTTCTTGCATCTTCTCAATCTTTGCCTCCATTCTTATTCCGAGGTCCTGGATCATCTTCACTATCATTATTCTGAATTCTTTTTCTGGAAGGTTGCCTATCTCCACTTCATTTAGTTGTTTTTCTGGGGTTTTTTTTCTTGTTCCTTCGGCTGGTATATAGCCCTCTGCCTTTTCATCTTGTCTATCTTTCTGTAACTGTGGTTTTTGGTACACAGGCTGCAGGACTGTACTTTTTCTTGCTTCTGCTGTCTGCCCTCTGGTGGTTGAGGCTATCTAAGAGGCTTGATGGGAGACTCTGGTGGTGGGTAGAGCTGACTGTTAGGATGACTCCCTCTTGCGAGAACACCAGAATCACAGCAAATGGCTGAAAAATCATCGACAGGAAGACACTGGAACTCACCAAAAAAAAGATACCCCACATCCAAAGACAAAGGAGAAACCCCAATGAGATGGCAGGAGGGGTGCAATCACAATAAAATCAAATCCCATAACTGCTGGGTGGGTGACTCACAAACTGGACAACACTTATACCACAGAAGTCCACCCGCTGGAATGAAGGTTCTGAGCCCCACGTCTGGCTTCCCAACCTGGGGGTCTGGCAACAGAAGGAGTAATTCCTAGAGAATCAGACTTTGAAGGCTAGCAGGATTTGATTTCAGGACTTCGACAGGACTGGGGGAAACAGAGACTCCACTCTTGGAGGGCACACACAAAGTAGTGTGCACATCGGGACCCAGAGGAAGGAGCAGTGACCCCATAGGAGACTGAACCAGACCTACCTGCTAGTGTTGGAGGGTCTCCTGCAGAGGCAGGGGGTGACTGTGTCTCACCATGATGACAAGGACACTGGCAGCAGAAGTTCTGGGAAGTATCCTTGGCATGAGCCCTCCCAGAGTCTGCAATTAGCCCCACCAAAGAGCCCAGGTAGGCTCCAGTGTTGGGTCGCCTCAGGCCAAACAACCAACAGGGAGGGAACCCAGCCCCACCCATCAGCAGACAAGCAGATTAAAGTTTTACTGAGCTCTGCCCACCAGAGCAACAGCCAGCTCTACCCACCACCAGTCCCTCCCATCAGGAAACTTGCACAAGCCTCTTAGATAGCCTCATCCACCAAAGGGCAGACAGCAGAAGCAAGAAGAACTACAATCCTGCAGCCTGTGGAACAAAAGCCAGATTCACAGAAAGATACACAAGATGAAAAGGCAGAGGGCTATGTACCAGCCGAAGGAACAAGATAAAACCCCAGAAAAACAATTAAATGAAGTGGAGATAGGCAACCTTCCAGAAAAAGAATTCAGAATAATGATAGTGAAGATGATCCAGGACCTCGGAAAAAGAATGGAGGCAAAGATTGAGAAGATGCAAGAAATGTTTAACAAAGACCTAGAAGAATTAAAGAACAAACAAACAGAGATGAACAATACAATAACTGAAATGAAAAATACACTAGAAGGAATCAATAGCAGAATAACTGAGGCAGAAGAACGGATAAGTGACCTGGAAGACAGAATGGTGGAATTCACGCTGTGGAACAGAATAAAGAAAAAAGAATGGAACGAAATGAAGAGAGCCTAAGAGACCTCTGAGACAACATTAAATGCAACAACATTCGCATTATAGGGGTCCCAGAAGGAGAAGAGAGAGAGAAAGGACCAGAGAAAATATTTGAAGAGATTATAGTCGAAAACTTCCTTAACATGGGAAAGGAAATAGCCACCCAAGTCCAGGAAGTGCAGAGAGTCCCACACAGGATAAACCCAAGGAGAAACATGCCAAGACATATAGTAATCAAACTGACAAAAATTAAAGGCAAAGAAAAATTATTGAAAGCAGCAAGGGAAAAACGACAAAAAACATACAAGGGAACACCCATAAGGTTAACAGCTGATTTCTCAGCAGAAACTCTACAAGCCAGAAGGGAGTGGCATGACATATTTAAAGTGATGAAAGGGAAGAAACTACAACCAAGATTACTCTACCTGGCAAGGATCTCATTCAGATTTGACAGAGAAATCAAAAGCTGTACAGACAAGCAAAAGCTAAGAGAATTCAGCACTACCAAACCAGCTCTACAACAAACGCTAAAGGAACGTCTCAAAGTGGGAAACACAAGGGAAGAAAAGGACCTACAAAAACAAACCCATAACAATTAAGAAAATGGTAATAGGAACATACATATCGATAATTACCTTAAACATGAATGGATTAAATGCTCCAACCAAAAGACACAGGCTCGCTGAATGGATACAAAAACAAGACCCATATATATGCTGTCTACAAGAGACCCACTTCAGACCTAGGGACACATACAGACTGAAAGTGAGGGGATGGAAAAAGATATTCCATGCAAATGGAAATCAAAAGAAAGCTGCAGTAACAATACTCATATCAGATAAAATAGACTTTAGAATAAAGAATGTTACAAGAGACAAGGAAGGACGCTACATAATGATCAAGGGATCAATCCAAGAAGAAGATATAACAATTATAAATATATATGCACCCAACATAGGAGCACCTCAATACATAAGGCAACTGCTAACAGCTATAAGAGAGGAAATCGACAGTAACACAATAATAGTGGGGGACTTCAACAGCTCACTTACACCAATGGACAGATCATCCAAACAGAAAATTAATAAGGAAACACAAGCTTTAAATGACACAATAGACCAGATAGATTTATTTGATATTTATAGGACATTCCATCCAAAAACAGCAGATTACTCTTTCTTCTTAAGTGTGCACGGAACATTCTCCAGGATAGATCACATCTTGGGTCACAAATCAAGCCTCAGTAAATTTAAGAAAATTGAAATAATATCAAGCATCTTTTCTGACCACAACACTATGAGATTAGAAATCAATTACGGGGGAAAAAATGTAACAAACACAAACACATGGAGGCTAAACAATACGTTACTAAATAACCAGGAGATCACTGAAGAAATCAAAGAGGAAATCAAAAAATACCTAGAGACAAATGACAATGAAAACACGATGATCCAAAACCTATGGATGCAGCAAAAGAAGTTTTAAGAGGGAAGTTTATAGCAATACAAGCCTACCTCAAGAAACAAAAAAAACTCAAATAAACAATCTAACCTTACACCTAAAGGAACTAGAGAAAGAAGAACAAACAAACCCCAAAGTTACCAGAAGGAAAGAAATCATAAAGATCAGAAAGAGCAGAAATAAATGAAATAGAAACAAAGAAAACAATAGCAAAGATCAATAAAACTAAAAGCTGGTTCTTTGAGAAGATAAACAAAACTGATAAACCATTAGCCAGACTCATCAAGAAAAAGAGGGAGAGGACTCAAATCAATAAAATCAGAAATGAAAAAGGAGAAGTTACAACAGACACTGCAGAAATACAAACCATCCTAAGAGACGACTACAAACAACTCTATGCCAATAAAATAGACAACCTGGAAGAAATGGACAGATTCTTAGAAAGGTATGACCTTCCAAGACTGAACCAGGAAGAAACAGAAAATGTGAACAGACCAATCACAAGTAATGAAATTGAAACTGTGATTTAAAATCTTCCAGCAAACAAAAGTCCAGGACCAGATGGCTTCACAGGTGAATTCTATCAAACATTTAGAGAAGAGCTAACACCCATCCTTCACAAACTCTTCCAAAAAATTGCAGAGGAAGGAACATTCCCAAACTCATTCTATGAGGCCACCATCACCCTGATACCAAAACCAGACAAAGACACTACAAAAAAAGAAAATTACAGACCAATATCACTCATGAATATAGATGCAAAAATCCTCAAGAAAATACCAGCAAACAGAATCCAGCAACACATTAAAAGGATCATACCCCATGATCAATTGGGATTTATCCCAGGGATGCAAGGATTCTTCAATATACGCAAATCAATCAATGTGATACACCATATTAACAAATTGAAGAAGAAAAACCATATGATCATCTCAATAGATGCAGAAAAAGCTTTTGACAAAATTCAACACCCATTTATGATAAAAACTCTCCAGAAAGTGTGCATAGAGGGAACCTACCTCAACATAATAAAGGCTATATATGACAAACCCACAGCAAACATCATTCTCAATGGTGAAAAACTGAAAGCATTTCCTCTAAGATCAGGAACAAGACAAGGATGTCCACTCCTACCACTATTATTGAACATAGTTTTGGAAGTCGTAGCCATGGCAATCAGAGAAGAAAAAGAAATAAAAGGCATACAAATTGGAAAAGAAGAAGTAACACTGTCACTGTTTGCAGATGACATGATACTATACATAGAGAATCCTAAAGATGCCACTAGAAAGCTATTAGAGCTAATCAATGAATTTGGTAAAGTTGCAGGATAAAAATTAATGCATAGAAATCTCTTGCATTCCTATACACTAATGATGAAAAATCTGAAAGAGAAATTAAGGAAACACTCCCATTTATCATTGCAACAAAAAGAATAAAATACCTAGGAATAATCCTACCTAGGGAGACAAAAGACCTGTATGCAGAAAATTATAAGACACTGATGAAAGAAATTAAAGATGATACAAATAGATGGAGAGATATACCATGTTCTTGGATTGGAAGAGTCAATATTGTGAAAATGACTATGCTACCCAAAGCAATCTACAGATTCAATGCAATCCCTATCAAATTACCAATGGCATTTTTTACAGAACTAGAACAAAAAAATCTTAACATTTGTATGGAGATGCAAAAGACCCTGAATAGCCAAAGCAGTCTTGAGGGAAAAAAACGGAGCGGGAGGAATCAGACTCCCTGACTTCAGACTATACTACAAAGCTACAGTAATCAAGACAATATGGTACTGGCACAAAAACAGAAATATAGATCAATGGAACAGGATAGAAAGCCCAGAGATAAACCCACGCACCTATGGTCAACTAATCTATGACAAAGGAGGCAAGGATATACAATGGAGAAAAGACAGTCTCTTCAATAAGTGGTGCTGGGAAAACTGGACAGCTACATGTAAAAGAATGAAATTAGAACATTCCCTAACACCATACACAAAAATAAACTCAAAATGGATTAGAGACCTAAATGTAAGACTGGACACTATAAAACTCTTAGAGGAAAACATAGGAAGAACACTCTTTGACATAAATCACAGCAAGATCTTTTTTGCTCCACCTCCTAGAGTAATGGAAATAAAAACAAAAATAAACAAATGGGACCTAATGAAACTTAAAAGCTTTTGCAAAGCAAGGGAAACTACAGACAAGACAAAAAGACAACCCTCAGAATGGGAGAAAATATTTGCAAATGAATCAACAGACAAAGGATTAATCTCCAAAATATATAAATAGCTCATGCAGCTCAATATTAAAAAAACAAAGAACCCATCCAAAAATGGGCAGAAGACCTAAATAGATATCTCCAAAGAAGACATACTGATGGGCAAGAAGCACATGAAAAGCTGCTCAACATCACTCATTATTAGAGAAATGCAAATCAAAACTACAATGAGGGGCTTCCCTGGTGGCGCAGTGGTTGAGAATCTGCCTGCCAGTGCGGGGGATGCGGGTTCGGGCCCTGGTCTGGGAGGATCCCATATGCCGCGGAGCAACTGGGCCCGTGAGCCACAATTGCTGAGCCTGCGTGTCTGGAGCCTGTGCTCCTCAACAAGAGAGGCCGCAATGGTGAGAGGCCCGCGCACTGCGATGAAGAGTGGCCCCCACTTGCCGCAGCTGGAGAGGGCCCTCGCACAGAAACGGGGACCCAACACAGCCATAAAAATAAATAAATAAATAAACCTAAAGTTTTAAAAAAAAAACTACAATGAGGTATCACCTCACACCAGTTAGAAGGGGCATCATCAGAAAATCTACAAACAACAAATGCTGGAGAGGGTGTGGAGAAAAGGGAACCCTCTCGCACTGTTGGTGGGAATGTAAATTGATACAGCCACTATGGAGAACAGTATGGAGGTTCCTTAAAAAACTAAAAATAGAATTACCATATGACTCAGCAATCCCACTACTGGGCATATACCCAGAGAAAACCATAATTCAAAAAGACACATGCACCCCAATGTTCACTGAAGCACTATTTACAATAGCCAGGTCATGGAAGCAACCTAAATGCCCATTGACAGACGAATGGATAAAGAAGTTGTGGTACATATATACAATGGAATATTACTCAGCCACAAAAAGGAACGAAATTGGGTCATGTGTAGAGACGTGGATGGATCTAGAGACTGTCATACAGAGTGAAGTAAGTCAGAAAGAGAAAAACAAATATCGTATACTAACGCATATATGTGGAACCTAGAAAAATGGTACAGATGAACTGGTTTGCAGGGCAGAAATTGAGACACCAATGTAGAGAACAAACATATGGACACCAAGGGGGGAAAGCGACGGGGTGGGTGGTGGTGGTAGTGGTGGTGGGATGAACTGGGAGATTGGGATTGACATGTATACACTAATATGTATAAAATGGATAACTAATAAGAACCTGCTCTAAAAAAAATAGAATAAAATTCAAAAATTCAAAAAAAAACAACCTCCGATATTTCTCTTGGTAATTAAGTAGGAGTAATTCGTATTATTAAATACTAGCATAAAGTAGATAGAAAATATGAGTAAAAAAAATTCCTATTGAGCATTATCAAAATACATAAAATACCTACAAATAAATGAATCTAGAAATGTACAGAAATTTTCTGAAAAAAACCTACAAAACTTTACTAAATGACATTTAAAAAGGTATGGATAAATTGACTTTGAAATTTTCCATGATGAGAAAAAAAAGATTCTAAAAAGATATGCTCTTCCCCAAACAGGAAGCCTCTACAAGGTCAAGATGTCCTTCTTGGCCAACATCATTTATACCTTAAATATAATCAAAATCAAAACCCAGTGGGTTTTCCAACCTCTAATGAAGTAATTGATTCAGGTGATGATCATCCATGGCTTCTAAAATCATTTGGTAAAAGTTTGACTGGGACTGGATATTTACAGGGGGCCAAGTCTTCACCTCACAGTTTATCTGCAGTTTGTAAGTAGGAAAGCATCACTTTACAAAGAGAGTATGAGGGGATATCACCTAAAAAGCATTAATCTATCTTCACTGAACTAAAAGTCTTCCTCCTGAGATGCTGCAATACAAACACACAGCATGGCTGTGACGTGTTCTTGTCAAAATACCGAACTTGAACCTCAACAAACCTCATCTACAGGAAATACGAAGGATAGAGAAGTAAGTTGAAAGATATCACAGGGAAGTAACATGGGATACTCTAAAGAACAATTCCTCTGTTTCGTTCAACAAATAAATAACATGAAGTAGGAAGAGGAGGACGGGAAGGAAGAGGAGAAGTACGCGTTGAAGAAATGTTCTAGATTAAAAGAAACTTAAGAGACATACAACCAACTCGATGTGTGTGACTTGTTTGGATTCCATTCGAACAAACCAAGTGTACCAAGTTCTTTTTGAGATGGTGAGAAAAATAGACTATTAGATGATGTTAAGAAAATACTGTTAATTGCATTAGGTATGACAACGGTATTGTGATTACGTGAGAACATGTCTTTATTTTTTTGAGATGCAAATTGAAGTATTGAAGGATAAAAATGAGAGATGCAGTGAATTTACTTTAAAATACTTCAGCCAAAAAAGGGGCGGGCTATACAAGAAGGAAGTGTTGTCAAATGTTAACTGCTGAGACTTATAAGTTTCAGAGATGTAATGTACAGGATGATGACTTTAGCTGTCAATACTGTATTGTACACTTGACAGTTGCTAAGAGAGTAGAGCTTTTTTTGTTGTTGTTCTTGCTGGATTATGCTCACTCTTTTCCCTCTCAGTTCTACTGAGATCATTGACACACAGCATTCTCTGTAAGTTTAAGGTGTACAGTGTAATGATTTGACTTACATATATCATGAAATGATTGCCACAGTAAGTTTAGTTAACATTCATCATCCCAGATACAAAAGAAAAAAACAATGTTCTCACCATAACAACAACTACCACAGAATGGTAATTGTGTGAGTTAAAGAATGTGTTCACTGTTGGTGGGAATGTAAATTAGTGCAGCCACTATGGAAAACAGTATGGCGGTTCCTCAAAAACCTAAAAATAGAGTTGCCATATGATCCAGCAATCCCAGTCCTGGGCATATATCTGGACAAAATTCTAATTCAAAAAGATACATGCACCCCTATGTTCACAGCAGCACTATTCACAATAGCCAAGATATGGAAACAACCTAAATGTCTATTGACAGATGAATGGATAAAGAAGATGTGATATATATATATAATGGAATATTACTCAGCCATAAAAAGGAGTGAAATAATGCCATTTGCAGCAACATAGATGGGCCTAGAGATTATCATACTAAGTGAAGCAAGTCAGAAAGAGAAAGACAAATACCATATGCTATCACTTATATGTGGAATCCAAAATGACACAAATGAACCTATCTACAAAACAGAAACAGACTCGCAGACATAGAGAACAGACTTGTGGTTGCTGGGGGGCAAAGCAGTGGAGGGATGGACTGGGAGTTTGGGATTAGCAGATGCAAAATATTCTATATAGAATGGATAAACAACAAGGTCCTACTATATAGCACAGGGAACTATATTCAATATCCTGTGATAAACCATAATGGAAAAGAATATGAAAAAGAATGTAGATATATGTATAACTGAATCACTTTTCTGTACAGCAGAAACTAACACAACATTGTAAATCAACTGTTATATCAATAAAATAAATTTTTTAAAAAAGAATGTATTAACTAACATTATTATGGTGATATGTAATATATATGTGTACCAAATCATCACATTGTGCACCTTAAACTTACACAATGTTATATGTCAATTAATATAGCAACAAAGCTGGGAGAAATGTTGATTGTTGAATCTGGCTGATAGGTATACCGGGCCTCAGAAAAGTATTTACTGTTTTTTTGTGTGTGTGTGTTTGAAAATTTTTATGATAAAATGTTTAACAAAAAACAATGAAATTATTTTTGAAATTTAAAAAAATGATTGTTAGGTCCACATGAAAGAATGAAATACTTGTGACATGGACAATTGAAAATGTAGATTAATGAAGGGTAATGGACACCACCAGTCACTAAAATGTATTGTGAAGCTACAATTACCAAAGCAATGATGGCACAAGAATAAACAGTCAATGAAGAAGAACAGAAACCCCAAACACAGCCCCTGTTACATATAAAACTTGAGTTTTTATAAAGTTCTGATTTCCAATCAATGGCAAAAGTTTGAATTATTCACTAAATGACACTAGGACAATTGCTTAATAACTTAGAACAAAAGGTATTTCCCTATCTCATATCCCTATGCCAAAATAGATTTCAGATGCATTAAAGAATTAACATGTTTTTCAAAATCCACAAAAGAAATGTAAGTTAATATAGTAAACATGCATCTGACATCAGAGTTGAAAAGACTCTTTGCAGCATAAAAACAAAGGGAGAAAACACAAATGAAAAGACTGATCTGACTATCCCCAAATTTAAAACTTTGGTACAAAGCAAAAAACAAGAAAACAAATATTTGCAGGATAAGATTAAAACAAGCATTTAGCAAACTCATCTCATTCAATCCTCAGGACCATCCTATAAAATAAATATTATTATCTCTATTTTATAGAGAGTAAACTGAGGTTTAAAAAAGTTAAGAAACATGTCCAAAGTCACACGGCTAGAACCTGGTGGCACTAGGATTCAAAAGTAGGTCTGACCTAGAGAGGTGGGATAGGGAGGATGGGAGGGAGATGCAAGAGGGGGGAGATATGGGGATATATGTATATGTATAGTTGATTCGCTTTGTTATAAAGCAGAAACTAACACACTATTGTAAAGCAATTATACTCCAATAAAGATGTTAAAATTTTTTAAATAAATTAAAATATAAATAAATAAATTGGGAAAAATAAAGTAGGTCTGCCTGAGAAGCAGATTCGCAGATACAGAGAGCAAATTAGTGGTTACCAGTGGCGGGGTGGGGGGGCAACTTGAGGGGGAGGTACAAACTACTGGGTGTAAGATAGGCTACAGGGATGTATTGTACAACATGGGGAATATAGCCAATATTTTGTAATAACTGTAAATAGACTATAACCTTTAAAAACAGTATAACAATTTTAAAGACTTATTAAAAATAAATTAATTTAAAAAGTAGGTCTGCCTGACCCCAGTTTACATCCACTAACCACTTTACCATACTGCCTCTTGTGTATGACAAGCTAGTAGTATCCTGAATATATAAACAGTTCTTAGAACTCAATAATAAAAATAAAAGTACCCCCAATAAAAATGGGCAAAGTACAAAATCAGGTAATTCACACAAGAAGAAATACAGTCAGTCAGTGTGAACATATAAAGAAATGCTCTTCATCACCAACATTCAGAGAAAGGTGAATTAAAATGAGACACCATTTTCCATTGGCAGAGATTTTCTTTACTTCTTTTTAAATAGCATGTTATTTGGTGAGTATATCTGTTAAGGATATTTGGTTGTGAGCAATAGCAACTGAATTTTAGACAGTTCTCTTTAGAGCATTGCCTTCTCTGTTCAGGATTTGAGTGGAGGGGTGGGCAGGTTAGAGGTCATGGAACTGGGTCAAATGCCCTCACCTGTGATACAGAAATTACCTGGTGACTGGCAGGCAACCAGAATTATAGGAGTTGGGGAGCAATGACTCCACCAGGGATGCTGGGCAAACAAAAACAAGAGACGTCTACTGCAAAGCAGGTGCAGGCTCTCCTACACTCATTTCCTTCCTTTCTGAAATGGAATTTGATTGGATACTCAAAGCCTGAAATAGATCATGCCCTTTGACCTTGCATTTTGTTTTTGTTTTTGTTTGTTTTTTGGTTGGTTGTTTTATTTATTTATTTATTTACCTAATATTTTTTTTAAATTTTATTGCCAGCTTTATAAACTTTTTCACACTATATTGATATATATATATTTTTAAACATCTTTATTGGAGTATAATTGCTTTACAATGGTGTGTTAGTTTCTGCTTTATAACAAACTGAATCAGTTATACATATACATATGTCCCCATATCTCTTCCCTCTTGCATTTCCCTCCCTCCCACCCTCCCTATCCCACCCCTCTAGGCGGTCACAAAGCACCGAGCTGATCTCCTTGTGCTATGTGGCTGCTTCCCACTAGCTATGTATTTTACGTTTGGTAGTGTATATATTTCCACGCCACTCTCTCACTTTGTCCCAGCTTACCCTTCCCCTTCTCCATATCCTCAAGTCCTTTCTCTAGTAGGTCTGCATCTTTATTCCTGTCTTGCCCCTAGGTTCTTCATGACCACTTTTTTTTTTTAATTCCATATATATGTGTTAGCATATGGTATTTGCTTTTCTCTTTCTGACTTACTTCACTCTGTAGGACAGTCTCTAGGTCCATCCACCTCACTACAAATAACTGTTTCATTCCTTTTTATGGCTGAGTAATAGTCCATTGTATATATGTGCCACATCTTCTTTATCCATTCATCTGTTGATGGACACTTAGGTTGATTCCATGTCCTGGCTATTGTAAATAAAGCTGCAATGAACATTTTGGTACATGACTCTTTTTGAATTATGGTTTTCTCAGGGTATATGCCCAGTAGTGGTATTGCTGGGTCGTATGGTAGTTCTCTTTTTAGTTTTTTAAGGAACCTCCATACTGTTCTCCATAGTGGCTGTATCAATTTACATTCCCACTGGTTGTTTTATATTGAGGTATAATTAACATATAACATTATATTACTTTTAGGTGTACCACATGATCATTTGCTACTTGTATAGATTGTGAAATTGATCACCACAATAAAACTTGTTAACATCTGTTACCATATATAGTTACAAAATTTTTTCTCGTGAAGAGAACTTTCAAAATCTACTCTCTTAGCAACTTTCAAATATCTAATACAGTATTATTAACTATAGTCACCATGCTGTACATTACATTCCCAGGACTTATATATTTTATAACTGGAAGTTCGTACTTGTACATTTCTACTTTGACAAATTTACCCTAAGAAAATAAAGATGTGACTCAAAATGTATGTATAGAGATTGTTTCACAGCTTTATGTATGAAAGTTAAAAAATGGAAACTTATGTGTTTCACAATAAGGAAATAATTATATATGTTTTGGCATATCAATCTTACAAAATACCATATAATCATTAGAAATGATGATATTGGAGGACACTTCATGACACCGGAAAATGTCTACAAAATCATCTTAATTGGAAAAGCATTTCTCCAATATACATGTGTAGTTTGTAATCAGGAAGAAAAATTAGCCTCATAAAATTCTCCTTCTAAATAAAGCTGCCAAGGGGATGCTAGAATTCCAAAAGTCACATCAGATCATAGACTACAGGGCTCCTCTTTTCCTGAGAGCTTAGAAGATAGCATGAGGGATTCAAGTTAAACCCAAGAAAGAACTTCCTGACTGTGGGAGCTGTCCTGGACTGGAACATGCCCTTCCATTCTCAGGGTCACATGAGGTATCGCCTCACTTCCAAGGACCTGGATGGGGATCATGGAGAGGTGATGACAGATGTCCCAGCCTAGTTAGAAATTAACTTTGTGTCCTTGAGCCAGCCCCCTCCCATTGACAACCTACAGTTTCCTTATCTTTCAAATGGGAGGGTGGGGAGGATGGTCTTGATCTCCTCCAGTCCTGGTAAGTTACTAAGGTTCAGTGGGGTTTCTGCTTGGGGGCCCTTAGGACACTGAGCCCCAGTTGTCTCTCTTCCACCAAACGCAGGAGCGAGATGATGTGAAATCTACGGTGGGGGCCTTGGCTGAGACGATTTTTTGCTCAGGATCCCTTAGGGCCAGAGAAGGGGTCCCAGAGGCCACCTCCATCTGCTGTGACCAGCGACCGCAGCCAAACCTAAACCCTTGCCCCATCCACCCCCGACAGCTCAGCCAGCCCCAGGCGGAGGGCAGTTCTACCAGATGCCGCTGAAGGTGACCTTACCAAAGGTGGGGAGGTCTCACTCTCCCCTCCACGGGAGCCCAAGAGGGGAGGCCAGGGCTGGCCTCAATCACTGTGCCAGCCTGGGCCAGCCTTCTCCAGCAGAGAGCGCTGACCCTAACTCGAATGCTTCCTAGGCACCCAGAACTCGCAAACCCCTCCTGGCCATTCAGAGCTGACTTTTATCCTCTGCCTAAGCCATTGCTGGGGCTTCAAAGTCTTAGAGAACCAGGAAAGGGAGCATCTGACTCAACAACCCTCACTCTTTATACAGATGAGAAAAACTGAGGTTCAAAGAGGAACAAGATTTCTCCAAATCACAGCCCAAGTCGGTGATACAGGCAGGACTGGATCCTAGCCCCAGACACCCAGGGTCTGTCCCCACCCATCATCAGTTCTTGCACAAGCACCCTTGCACAGAGGCTCTTGAGCAGGGGGTGAGGCCAGGATGAGGCAGACACATGCCACTCCATCCACCCCCTCTCCTTCCTCCCCTGACTCAGTTGCTCTAGCCTCCCTGAGGCTGCACGTGTTAATTTAGGGGCCTCTGGGTTCCACCTCATTAGGTGTTGGCAACAGAAACATGAGGGCCCACAGCCTCCTTCTCCTGGTGGCCCTCCTGGCTTTGGGGAGCCAGCTGCCTGTTACCTTGGGCAGGAGGAAGGGAGGTGAGTATGGGTAGGTTTCTCTGCCCCAGGCATAGAGGTGGTTTCTACCTCGTAGGGGAGAATAAGAGTTTGGGGGAAAGCAAGCAATGCAGTGTGTGTGTGTGTGTGTGAGTGTGCCTGTTTCTTAGTGCTTCCAGCAGCTTGCCTTTTGTCTGTATATCTTTGTGCCTGTAAGCCTGCCTGCGTGTGTTGCTGTAAATGTCTTCCTGCCAGTTTCCCCATGCTTGTCTGTGCCTGTCTACACATCTGAGTGTAAGATTGTGTTTACACACGTGCGCCTGTCTCTATGTACACGTGTATCTTTGTGCCTGCTTGTCTGCGTGGTTTGCATCTGCACATGTATCCTTAGGAACGACCGCATACATGTGTGCCTGAGCCTGTGTGCCTGTCCACGTGAGAACACGCGTCTCCCTGTGCCTCTGGGGAGGGGAGGAGATGGACCAGCGGTCCCTGCTCTTTGGTTGTCTCCATGGAGGTGTCTGGATCTGTGGGTTCGCATGGCAGGGAGATGACTTTTCTGTCACCTTCTGTGGCCAGCTAGGCCTGGTCTGGCCCCCTGTCCATCTTGTTTCTGTCGTTCTCCAGCCTTCTCTGTCCCCCAGCCCAATCTGTGAAAGGGCCTCCAGAGTTGACTAGGGGGAGTGGTTTCTGGGATCTGGGATCTGTCTGGAGGAAGCTTTACCCCTACCTGTCTTCTCCTCCGCCTCCTCCAAAAGGCTGGGTCTGACCTGTCAACAGGTGCAGGAGGCTGGGGCTGCTGGGGTAGCTACACAGGTGCCTCCCGGCTCGGGCGATGCCTCCACCTCCAGCCCTTCTGGGGCTGTAACACTCTGACCTACATACACCTGGGCAGCCCTGGCCCTGCTTTGGGGGAAAAAGGCAGTCACGGGGGCAGGTTCCCTCCTCAGCAGGGCCCTGGGGAGCAGTTCTCTGCATCCTCTCTGCCCCTCGAGCCTTCCTCAGAGCTGCGAGCTGGTTTGGGAAGGACAGTGCTCAGAGAACCCCAGGCTGACGAGGGAAGGATGCTGGCGAGTTCCAAGGCCAGGGCCGTGCTGGTTGTGATTCATGCACCATCACCACATTCCTCTCATTGCCATGTTGTGAGGTCGGGACTATCTTTATCCCCATTTTGGAGATAAGGAAACTGAGGCTCAGCGGGAAACCCCTTGCGCAAGGCCAAGGACAGGACTCTGAGTTAGTGTCACAGGTGGCATTTGGATGCAGGTCTTTGGAATCAGGCAAACTCACCCTCCCAACTTACTCCTTGGAAAATGAGGTCGCATGACTCTCTCATAGGAGTAAACAACGTCTTGAGGAATAAGGTCCTGGCATCCAGTAAGTGCAGCCTAAGTGGGCAATTCAGGAGAGCTTCTGGGGGCACTGGGAGAGGACACCCTGAAACCCAGCCCAGCTGCATAGAGATGAGAGCTGGCGCCTGCAGAACCTGAGCCCACGTCGGACCTGTGTCACGGCTCAGTGGGACACGCTGGTTTCCCCCTAATTCACACGCCCCTTTCTCCCCTGATTCTCTCCCATGAGACATCGGCCCGGGACTCAGTAGGATTTCAGACAATGGAGAGAGACACAGTGTTGTCTGTGAAAGCCCAAACACCTCTGTTTAAAAGACGCCTCCCCCCGTCCCCCTTACTCCCACCCCTCAAACATCTGGGCATCTCTGACATAAAGAGCCTGCACAGTCCCTGGTAAATAGTAAGTGACTGACCAATGTTTTCAATGGTTATGTGAACAGATCTGTGTCTGTGTAGCTCTGGGTGTGTGGTTGTGTGTATATGACTGTGTATGCACTTATATGTCTCCCTGTTCACAACAACACATATGCTATATACTTATGCATATATGACTGTGTATGTCTCAGTGTATGTATAATTATGTGTGTATATATTTATGTGTGTAGGCATGTGTTTATAACTTATTTGACTATGTGTATATGTCCCAGTTCATACATCCCAGTTCATTACACATGTATGTAACTATTAACTATCTTGTGACTGTCTGGATATATATATATATATATATATATATATATATATATGAATATATACATATGTATGTGTATAGGTCAAACCATATGAAATTGCTATTTTTGTAGATCAACGAAGTTGAATATCAGCTATTTCATACGGTTAAGCCCATAGCTAATTGTGTGTATACATCTAAGTGTGTTTGCATATTTGACTGTGTATATGTATCTATTCCTATGCGCACAGATATCTATGTAACTGTGTCTGGCTGTGAGTCCTTCATTCTCTGAGTCTTCATATCCATGAGACATCCCAGTACTACATCGTTGTTGGTGTGTGTATGACTGTGTCTCTATGTATACGCCTGGGAGTGGGGAGCCTGGATCTGGAGGGAAGGTTAGGAAAGGCACATGAAGACTTGAATGTGATGGGCAAAAAACAGGCCCTGCAAAGAGAAGCAGCTTGGAGTTGATCAGGAGCCAGCAAGTTAAAGAGTGTAGACAATGAGACCAGAGAGATGGGCAGGGTCCAGACCAGGCACAGCCTTGTTGGCCCAGGTGGAGATTTTGAACTTCTTTTTTTTTCTGTCTTTTATGTCATCTGAGTCTCAAACCAGCCCTGGGAGGAAGGAGTCCAGCTTCCGATTTCACAGACAGAAAACTGAGGCTTGGAATACAAAAATTAAAAAAAAAACTTGCCAGCCATTTACAACATGGATGGACTTTGAAGGCATTATGCTAAGTGAAATAAGTTAGACAGAGAAAGACAAATACTGTATGATCTCATCAAAAAAACAAAACAAGGGACTTCCCTGGCGGTCCAGCGGTTAAGACTCCACGCTTCCGCTGCAGGGGGCGCGGGTTCCAACCCTGATCGGGGAGCTAAGATGCCGCATGCCACGCAGTGCAGTCAAAAAGTAAAAAAGAATAATAATTTTAAAAAAACCAAAGCAAAACAAAACAAATCAAGCTCATAGATACAGAAAACAGTTGATGGTTGCCAGAGGTAGGGCGTGGCGGTAGGAGTGAAATGGGTGAAGGGGGTCAAAAGGTACACACTTCCAGATGTAAAACAAAATAAGTCACGAAAATATAATGTACAGCATGGTGAATATAGTTAATAATGCTATAGTGCGTATTTGAAAGTTGCTAGGAGAGTTGATCTTAAAAGCTCTCATCACGAGAAAAAAAATTGTAACTTTATATGGTGACCAACGTTAATGAGACATTGCGGTGATCATTTCACAATATATACAAATGTTAAATCATCACGTTGTGTACCTGAAACTAATTTAATGTTACATGTCAATTAGACCTCAATTAAAAAATTAAATAAAAAATTCGATACAAGCAAGTCCATTCAAAAAAAACATTGCCAAAGGACAGGCAAGAAGTAAGTAGTGGAGAATTTAGATTGTGTGATCTCCAGGACAGTGCTTATACCTATTTCTGAACTGCCTCCAGCTGCAAAATTTGGGGGGTTCTCTTACAGAGAAATCTGGGGGCTGCCCACCAGACGACGGGCCCTGCATCCTATCGGTGCCTGATCAGTGTGTGGATGACAGCCATTGTCCCTCGAGGATGAAGTGCTGCCACAAAGCATGCTTCCGCCAGTGTGTCCGTAAGGTTTTCGGTAAGAGTCCCTCTCTACTTTGCTGACCGCCAGCCAAGCCCCAAGCCCCAGGGCCAGGGTACAGGCGGGAATCACCCGGCTCCTGTGTTGCAGTTAAGATGGGCAGCTGCCCCGAGGACCGACTGCGCTGCCTCAGCCCCGTGCAGCACCTGTGCTCCAAAGACTGGGACTGCCCAGGCCACAAACGGTGCTGCCTCAGTGCCTGCGGCCGGGACTGCAGAAACCCTCTCTGAGGTATGGCTGTGTGTGCCCGGGGCGAGTTCTTTCCCTCTCTGAGCCCCAGCCCTAAGAGATCCCTCCAGTTCAACAAGCTTAGCAGGAACCTACCCAGAAGCCTGGACCTCCTGTGGACGGAATTGGGGAAGTGAATGGGGTGGGAGGGGTCCTGTTAGGATGACAGAGGAACCAGGGACCCTTGTTCTCTTACTGAAATTGCTGCATCACCTGGACCACAACCCTAAACGCTCTGAGCTTCAGTTTGCCTTTGTGAAGGAGGGTGGGGAGTCCGGCCTTAGTGTCTGGGCTGATGGGGTCTGGATGGGGGATCAAGTCCAGAACCCAGAGCTTTATTATGGGAGGGGGTTAACCCTTTCCTTCTCTCTCCTCAGGCTAATTCTGATTTAGGATCCATAGCTCTGAACCTCAGGATGGGATTCCCTGCAGGAAGATATGATGATGGGGGGCCTGGGACCCAGCCACCAGATAACACTCTCAGCCAGCGGCAATTCCAACCTTCTGATAAACACTGTTCTAGAAGAATTTTCCAAACAGCAATCTATTCACATACCCTTTTCACAATGTTCGCCATACCTGCAAAATAGCATGACGATATTTTGTGTATTGCCTGTACTCCTATTGCCTGTACTTCTGTATAAAAATAAATTTATTTCAAGAGAAACACTGGATATCACTACTCTATATGGGATAAGCAGGATCACCTGTCACAAATAGAATGTACTTGTAAAAGCAGATGGAAAAGGGACTTCACTGGTGGTGCAGTGGTTAAGACTCTGAGCTCCCAATGCAGTGGGCCTGGGCTCGATCCCTGGTCAAGGAACTAGATCCCACATGCATGCCGCAACTAAGAGTTTGCATGCCACAAATAAGGAGCCCAGCTGCCACAACTAAGACCCGGTGCAACCAAATGAATAAATAAAATATTTTTTAAATGTGTAACTTGGCAATTTAGAAAAAAGCAGATGCAATGAAAACAGCAAATTCCATTAAAGTAAATCATGTCAGATTAAAAGATATTAAATAATAGTATTAAATTCTGGCTAGATACTGCCACCTGCCAGGATGTGAGCCTGAAGCCTCCTCTCTGTCTCTGTTGTAATAAAGGAAGAT
Organism: Balaenoptera borealis; assembly: GCF_965194805.1. Taxonomy (NCBI): domain Eukaryota; kingdom Metazoa; phylum Chordata; class Mammalia; order Artiodactyla; family Balaenopteridae; genus Balaenoptera; species Balaenoptera borealis. The sequence goes on from NC_138872.1 coordinate 15,688,501, forward strand.
TAATGAGGGTTAAAGAGATGTTAAAGACACAGGCTTCTTATCTGAGAGTTCTTTCCTGGTGTAATTGGAAGGATTGAAAAGAACTTTCTCAATCCAAGAGTCAGTGTTGTATGATGTTGCATCCAGGCACACCCTAAGATCATTTCGAATCGCTCCATATTTGGGGAAATGTTGCCTGAACAGTTGGGATGTCACTATTTATGGGTGGGTCTGTCTCCATCACTGGACGATACCTCATTGGCCTCTGTTTCTTGGGGGCCTGGTCATGGTCAGGACTTAATGAGTGGGGCTGTCCATGAGGGAATGACAGCCACCCCAAGGGACATTCCTGGACCCAGGGAGCTGGATTTCTGACTCTCCCTCTTCCCCAGGACTCACTTTGGGGTGGGAAAGGAGGCAGGCAGATTCCTCCCTGCTTTATCTGCTGGGTCTCCATTTGTGTCCTGATAGAATCTGGGGATGAAGTTGGGGATCCTGGGTCTTCTCCCCTTGTTCCTTTGCCCTTGCGGTGTCATCACAGGTGAGTCACTGCTCTGGCTTTCTGTTGGCCCTGTTGGAAGATGCAAGGATTCTACTTCTTCACTGCCACAGTCCTTCTCACAGGATTCAAATGGCTGAACTGATGACTCAAAAGCAGCAAATGCTAATTATATGGATACAAGGTGAGGCCTGGGAGGGGAGAAGATGGAGAACATTCAGGGAGTCACTGACTGCCTGTGAGCTTGGGTATTTCCCTTCCTCTTTCTGGGCCTCAGTTTGCCCATCTATAAACTCATGTGGTTAACTCAGAGAATACGGTACATTGTATTCTTTGCCCATAGTCTCCCCTTCCCTCCCCAACCTGACCCTGGCTTTTGTGGAGGAAAGTATACATCCCCTGCCTAGTGATTTGGGGCTTGGCCCTGGAACTTGCTTTGGCTAATGGGACGTGGGTGCAGGTGACAGTGTGCCAGTTTCAAGGCAAGGCACCAGGCTTCTTGGAGCTTCCACCCTCTGCCATGAGAAGAACTTGCCTAGAAGCCACTGGTCTCAGATGAAAGACACCTGGTGGGGAGGGGCAGGCCTGAATTTGAGGTGTCCCAGCCAATCTTCAAACTTGTGAGAGGGAAATAAGTGTTTGTGATAGGACGTCAGTGAGATTTGGGGGTTGTTCCTTACAGATTTATCACACTAAGAGCTTGTCTAATTCAGATAATGATTATTATTCTTTAGTGAACGCTCACTGTATGCTTCACACTTTATTTTATTTTTTAAATTAATTAATTTATTTATTTTTGGCTGTGCTGGGTCTTCGTTTCTGTGCGAGGGCTTTCTCTAGTTGTGGCAAGTGGGGGCCACTCTTCATCGCGGTGCGCGGGCCTCTCATTATCGCGGCCTCTCTTGTTGCGGAGCACAGGCTCCAGACGCGCAGGCTCAGTAATTGTGGCTCACGGGCCCAGTTGCTCCGCGGCATGTGGGATCTTCCCAGACCAGGGCTCGAACCCGTGTCCCCTGCATTGGCAGGCAGATTCTCAACCACTGCGCCACCAGGGAAGCCCTGCTTCACACTTTAAAAGATCATTTCATCCACCCAATAAGCCCGAGACAGGTGGGTATCGTTATTCCCATTTGACAATGAAGGAGCGGAGCATTGAGCTAAGAGGTGAAACAGCCAGAACTAAACCATATCATGTTCATCCTCAGATACTGATAAAATCAGCCACAGTTAAAATCACAGTGCACTTACCCTGTACCAGGTGTCATTTTCATTACTTTACCTGTAAAATCTCATTAAGTGCTCACAGCTTTACTATGTAGGCTTTATCATTTTTGCCCACGTCATGTATGAGGAAACTGAGGCACAAAGAGCTTAATCTGGCCAAGGTTGTACAGCTTATAACTAGTAGAGCCGGGATTCAACCCCGAGGAGTCTGATGCCAAAGCTTACAACCTTATTGACCACAATAATTACATTCTGTAATTATTGAAAAGAAGGAATTTGAAAATTCCTTCTAGCTCTAAAGACTCAGTTTCCACATCTGAAAACTGCGGATCACAAGACCCAAGACCCAAGAAGCATGAGTGACCAGCCTTAATTCTAGGTACTTAGAGCCTGAGTCTGAGGGTGTGCAGTTCATTGCCCTGGGTTCCTTTCCTGAAAGGCATCAGGAGGAAGAGATTCCCACATGAGCCAGTTAGGATTTGGCTGCCAAGGGCCCCATGTCCTGAGGCTTTGAGTTCTGAGCTAGTTGCCTGGAACAGCTGCAGGCGGCAGATCACAGCTCACGGCTTCCCTGGCTACAGGTGGCAGCAACTACACAGGCCATTCTAGAGTCACCTGCTTAGCTTCCTGGCTAACTTACTACTGTTCCATAAGGTCTGTGCTTTGGTCTCTGCAGTGTCAGTTCTGTCCTCAGCTACCAAATTCCAGCCCATCCAGCTCCATCTCCACTGCTTGTCTCCACTGCCCTTCTGGAAAATGCGGTGGGAGGCTGGACACCTGTGTCCAGGAGCCTGGGCCTTCAAACTCCAATCTCGCTTTCCTCCCTCCCTCATCCACGAAATGTTTGCTCACCACTTAGTGCAGACTCTAGGCTGTGCCTTCACAGAGCTCCCACACTGGAGACTGAGACAGAGCCCTAGCTACAGAGTTTATGTTATGCATCAGACTGGAGGAATCCAGGGGACCACGGGAGGCCAGGAGGGACCTAACTCAGCCTGGAGACCAGCGAAGACTTCCTGAAGGAGGGGGAGCCAAGCCAAGACCTTGAGTTTTAGTAGGAATTCACCAAGTATGACACCAATAGCAATGTCCCCAGTTAGATATATTTGCCCACCCCCAGGTTACCGGGGTGCTGGTGGCATTCTCTATTTTGACCTGGGTGGCTGTCACACAGATGCATAGATATGTAAAAAAAAAATCATTCAGCTGTAACTTAAGATTCATGCACTTTACTATAAGAACATTGTACTTCAATTTATTAAAGTAAATTAAAATTTTAAAAACTTGTTTCCTCCCTAGGAGGTCTCTGTTTCCTCACTGGTAAAATGAGGGAATCAGACAAGAGCATCTTCCTGCTCTAACCTCTTTTTTTTAAAATTTTTATTTAGTTTTGGCTGTGTTGGATCTTTGTTGCTGCGCGCGGGCTTTCTCTAGTTGCGGAGAGCGTGGGCTACTCTTCGTTGCGGTGCGTGGGCTTCTCATTGCGGTGGCTTCTCTTTTTTTTTTTTTTTTTTTAAACATCTTTATTGAAGTATAATTGCCTTACAATGGTGTGTTAGCTTCTGCTTTATAACAAAGTGAATCAGTTATACATATACAATATGTTCCCATTTCTCTTCCCTCTTGCATCTCCCTCCCTCCCACCCTCCCCATCCCACCCCTCTAGGTGGTCACAAAGCCGGTGGCTTCTCTTGTTGCAGAGCACGGGCTGTAGGCATAATCTCTTATTTTGAGGGAAGAACTGAAGTGGCACAGCCCAGAGATGCACCGTCCAATATGGTAGTCACTAGTCACAAGTGGCTACTGTGCACGTGAAATGTGATTAACCCAAATTGGGATTTACCGTCGGTGAATGTAGTAGGCAGAATTCTAAGATGATTCCCAGTGACCCTTACCCCTGTATACTCTCCTCCTCTTTGAGAGCAGGTAAAAGGGAGACTGTCCTGGGTGGGCCTGGCCTAAGCAGGGGAGTCCTTTAAAAGCAGAGCATTTTCTCTGGCTGCTCACACAGCCCTCCGGTTTGCCTAGGAGAATTTAAACCTCCACGTTGGGACTGCCTGTGGGCCCACGTGGCCAGGAACAGCAGGCAGCCTTTAGGAGCTGAGAGTGATCTGCAGCAGACAGCAAGCAGGGAAAGAGGGAGGTCAGTTCTACAACCACAGGGAAACGAATTCTGCCAACAATCTGTGAGCTGGAAGAGAAGCCCACACCCCAGATGAGAACCACCACCCTGGCTGACAACTTACCTTCAACCTAGTAAGACCCTGAGTAGAGAATCTAGCCATGCCATACCCAGACTTTTGACCCACAGAAACTATGAGATGATAAATTTTGTATTGCCTTAAATTGCTAAGTTTGTGGTAATCTGTTACACAGCAATAAAAAACTAATACCCTGGGGTTTCCCTGGTAGTGCAGTGGTTAAGAATCCACCTGCCAATGCAGGGGACACGGGTTCAAGCTCTGGTCCGGGAGGGTCCCACATGCCGTGGAGCGGCTGGGCCCGTGTGCTGCGGCTAATGAGCCTGTGCTCTAGAGCCCGTGAGCCACAACTACTGAGCCCGTGCGCTGCAACTACTGAAGCCTGTGTGCCTAGGGCCCGTGCTCCGCAACGGGAGGGGCCACCGCAGTGAGAGGCTCGCATACCGCAACAGGGAGTGGACCCCGCTCGCCGCAGCTGGAGGGGGGCCCACGCGTGGCGGCGAGGACCCAATGCAGCCAAAAATAAATAAATAAAATAAATAAATTTATTTAAAAAGAAAAAAAACTAATACCCTGGATTTTGAAGACTTAGCACCAAAATGAATATGTAAAATATCTCGTTAATAATTTATTTACTGATTCCATGTTGAAATTATAATATTTTGGTTAAATAAATTACATTATTAAGACTAACGTCACCCGTTTCTTTTTACTGTTTTTAAATGTCACTATAAGAAAATTTTAAATTCTATATGTGGCTTACATTACATCTATTGGACAATGTTGGCCTAGAGGACTCAGAAGTCAACCATATGACCTTGAGCAAGTCACCTCACCTCTCAAAGCCTTACATTTCTTATCTGTGAGATTGGAATAATATCAATACTAGCACCTACGCCACAGATATATTTGCAGTTTAAGAGATGAGGTTTGTAGAATACTGGGCCCAAGGTAAGAGCTCAATAGATAAATCATTATTATTAACCATATTTGTAAAGTAGGAATCCTTTCCTGTATCCAGGTCCTAATCTTCAGGACCCTCTCCCCAACCAGGCACACAGTAGGTGCTTAATAAATGCTTGTGGGTTACACAACCTTGACAAAACTCTTTGGCACAGTTCTCTCTTACCCCCGGCACCACGAATCAGGAATCTGTGGGCAGGTGATGACACTGAACTTCAGGGGCAAAATGATCTGTTTCAGGCACAAAATGATCTGTTTCAGGCTTGATCTGTTTCAAGATTTCCCTGCGGAAATCTTGGAAGATGTGAGTTCCAATCCCAGGTCCACAACTCCTAGCTAAGTACCCTGAGCTAATGACTGGGGCTTGTCTGTGAAATGGGTAACAGAAGACCCTGTCCATGTCGTTTGTGTCAGGAATAACTTAGGTAAGTCACCTGAAGCCTGGTGCCTGGCCCATACTAAGGACTCAATTAAAGGAAGCTATTATTACTGCTGCTGCTGTTGTTGTTCCTTTGTCAGAGAAGCTCCGGCCAAAATCCCTCTCTAGAGGGACCCGCGCCCCTTAAATTACCCCTCATCTCCTGGCCCCTGACTTGTGGGGGGATGTCCTGGCTGGGCCCCGTCTCCAGACATCCCCCCTCTCCCCATCTGAGTCAGGAATAGAAACCCCCGCCTCCGACAGCCCGCGGCCTCCCTCCCTCCCCGGGCAGCGATCAATGCGGCCTCAGCCACCAGGACGGAGGAAGACGGGGAAGGAGGGGTCAGCGGGGCCTCTGGGCAGAGACGTCGGGCGCGGCCAGCGGCTCTCCAGCCTCGGCACCTTCCGGGACCACGCGGCTGGCGGACGCCCTACAGGGCCCGCGACAGGTACGACAGGTACGGGACCTCCCTGGGGGAGGGAGGCACGGTCCGGGGAAGGGGCGGGGGCTGCGAGAATGCAAGGCCAGGCTGCCCTGGGTCCCGGTGCCCGTGTCCCCGCTATGAGACCCCCCCACCCCTAACCCAGGAGGGAGCAATGTGGGGCTGGCCGGGCTTGGGCTGTCCTGTCTGCTCATCAACACAGTGGGATTCGAAAACCTCCCTGTCAGGGTTGGTGGAGGGATTAAACCCGCGAAGTGTATCTGGAGCCCAGCGAAATGACCAGCACGTAGTAGGTGCTCAGAATAAATGTGTGGAGAGAGTCTTGAATCAAAAAGCCTAGTTTCCAACCTCAACTGTGCCATGGGCTAGCAGGGTAATTTGAGCAAATCACTTAATCTTTCTTACTGATCCTCAGATTCTAGGCAGGGAAGGTTTGTTAAATTAATCATCCCATTTCATAGAGCAGGGAGGTGAGTTCCAGAAAAAAAGAGAAAGCGATTTGCCCACAGTCCTGCACCTAATGGTTGATGGAACTAGATTAGAAACTCATCTTTTGACACCAAGTCCAAGCAGGGGGGGAAGGCGTGGAGCTGCATCACATATGTATTTATTGTGCACAAATTATGTGCCAGGGACTGTGCTGCCGATAAACAATTTACCTCATTTAATCCTCAAAACTTCTTATGGAAAGTATGATGTTCCCCAGTTTACAGATGAGGAAACTGAAGTTCAGAGAGGGGCATGATTCTGCTCAAGGTCAACAGTTAGTAAGTGGCAGACTCAGAATCTGAACCTATGTCTGATGAGGGACGTGCAAGGGGTTGACAGTTATTGAGCACCTATTGTGTTCCAGGGGCTTTGCACACATACTCACAATAACCCTTCACCAGAAGTGCTGCTATCCCCATTCTATAGATAAGGGAGCTAAAACCCAGAGCTGGAGGAGACTGGTCAGAGGTCACACAAGTGACAGAGCTAAGGACGAAACCCCGACCCCCTTAAACACCAAGCCCAGGGTAAGTGAAGGGCACCCTGCCCGCTCCCTGCCAGGCACTGGGCCAGCTGCTTGATACATACTCAGTCCCCCGTCCACCCAAGGGAAGCAGGCATTACTGAACCCACAGCACAGATGAGATTTCTGAGGGTCAGGAGGTGAGTCACTAGTCCTCAATTCCAGCAGAACTTGGAGACAGTAAGCAGTGGAAAGATGTAACATTTCCTGAGCATCCACTAAGGCCGAGCACTTCCATAACCTACCTTAATCCTCCAGCCTTCCTTGGGAGCCGGTGCTATTGTCCGCATTGTGAATTGTGCATCATGCCAGAAAATGGGACCTGGAGGAAAGCATCTTCCTCAAGGCTCCAGATGCATCAAGGGTGGCTATAAACCCAGGTTTGCCTGACTCCAGGAGACAAACAGGTCGATGATTTACTACACCCCTTCTGGGAGCCAGGCCTGCTAAAGGTCATTTAATCTTTCTAACCACACTTGGAGATGGATATTTTTAGCTCCATTTGACAGAAGTTCAGAGAGGTGACATGACTTGCTTATGGTCACACAAGAGTGCCAAACTTCAATCAGACTGACTCTACAGATGCTTTAAATAGTCTAAGCGAATGGCTCTCAATCTTGACCACGCATCAGAATCACCCTCCAAGCTTGTTGAAACACAGACTGCTGGACCGCATCCCCTGACTTTCTGATTCAGCAAGTCCAGAGCAGGCTGAGAATACGCTGCGTCCCCGACAAATTCCAGGTGATGGTGAAGCTGGTAGTCCAGGGAACACACCTTAAGAACTTCTGGTCTAAACTGATTCTCTCAACGACCCTAGATAGTAATGCTTACTATCCCGCTGTGTAGAGGAGGAAGCTGAGCTTCAGAGTGCTGGCTTGAGCAAGAGCCCATAGGAAGCCTCTGGTATGCGAGAATCCAAGTTTGGGCAAGGAGACGTCCTGAATGAGCAGCCACTCGGTGCCAGGACATCCTGCCATTCGATAGCTTTCATAATCCTCCAAGGGACATCTCAGCATCCACTTTATGAAAATGAAGGGGTGGGGGCAGTTCTCAGTGATTTGGCCAAGGACCCCAGTGGGGGAGTGAGGGATATTCAAGCCCAAGCTTGACTCTTGAGTCCAGAGGGCACTTGACACTGTGTGCCTACGGCGTACCAGACGCTTCACGTACGTAGAGCCTCCAACACCCGTGGCTGGGGATGGAGCAGGGAGGGGATTTAGATCCGGTCTTCGTGGAAGGGAGGTGGTCCGGGAACGCCCCCTTCAGCGTGCCCCTCCCCTGTCCGCAGGGCCAGCGCGCGGCAGCCATGGTGAGCGAGTCCCCGGGGCCCGGAGCCCGGGTCCCCTGGCGGCGAAGCGACGAGGCGCTGCGCGTGAACGTGGGCGGCGTGCGGCGGCGGCTGAGCGCCCGCGCCCTGGCGCGCTTCCCGGGCACGCGGCTGGGCCGCCTGCAGGCCGCGGCGTCGGAGGAGCAGGCGCGATGCCTGTGCGACGACTACGACGCGGCGGCGCGCGAGTTCTACTTCGACCGGCACCCGGGCTTCTTCCTGAGCCTGCTGCACTTCTACCGCACCGGCCGCCTGCACGTGCTCGACGAGCAGTGCGTCTTCGCCTTCGGCCAGGAGGCCGACTACTGGGGCCTGGGCGAGAGCGCGCTGGCCACGTGCTGCCGCGCGCGCTACCTGGAGCGGCGCGTGGCACGACCGCGCGTCTGGGACGAGGACAGCGACACGCTGAGCAGCGTGGACCCGTGCCCCGAAGAGATCTCTGACGTGCAGCGAGAGCTGGCGCGCTACGGGGCGGTGCGCTGCGGCCGCCTGCGCCGCCGCCTCTGGCTCACCATGGAGAACCCGGGCTACTCGCTGCCCAGCAAGCTCTTCAGCTGCGTCTCCATCGGCGTGGTGCTCGCCTCCATCGCCGCCATGTGCATCCACAGCCTGCCCGAGTACCAGGCCCGCGAGGCAGCGGCCGCCGTGGCCGCGGTGGCTGCGGGCCGCAGGGTGGAAGGTTTGCGCGACGACCCGGTGCTGCGGCACCTCGAGTACTTCTGCATCGCCTGGTTCAGCTTCGAGGTGTCGTCGCGCCTCCTGCTAGCGCCCAGCACGCGCAACTTCTTCTGCCACCCGCTCAACCTCATCGACATCGTGTCTGTGCTGCCCTTCTATCTCACGCTACTGGCCGGCGTGGCACTCCGAGACCGGGTCGGAGCGGGTGGCGAGGAGCTGGGCGACCTGGGCAAGGTGGTGCAGGTGTTCCGTCTCATGCGCATCTTCCGCGTGCTCAAGTTGGCGCGCCACTCCACTGGGCTGCGCTCGCTGGGTGCAACGCTCAAGGTAAGGTTAGGGGTTTCGTGGAGGCGGGTGTAACCATGGGGCAGGTTAGCAGGGGAACTTCCAAGCCTGTGGTGTCCAGGCACACGGGACTAGACACCAGGTGTGCATTTCACGTCCAGTCCTACCTTCCCAATAGCCCTGTAAGAAAGGTCTTTCTGTTATCTGTTTCCCAGGAGAGAAACGGAAAAGCGAGGCAGAGCTTTGCTTGTCTTTCTTTCCAACACCAAACCAAAACAAACAAACAATAACAAAAACAAGACAAAGGTTACTTTGGATCTATCTGTCAAACATCACAAAAATATGCCAAGCAGGATGCTCACTGGCTTCTCTGCGGAGCCTTCGTGCTGATATTATCAGGGAGCACGGGTATCATAGGTCACCCGTCATAGGCTAAGTCTAGCAATAGCCCCAGAACTAACACTTACTGACTGCTAACTCTGTGCCAGTTTCATATCCATTATCGATTTCATCCTCAGGACAGCTTCCTCAGGAAGATGCTATTATTTATTCCCTTCCCGTAGATGAAGAAGCTGAGGTTGGAGGGTTGGCTTTTTAAAGCCTGGTTGCAATTTATTGAGCACCCGCCCTGTGTCGGGGCCTGCGCTGGGGGTGAATCACTGCCCTGGCAAGCTTACCCTCAAGGGGGTGAAATTAGCCTGGTTTTGGGAGGGAGGAAATGTGAACAGCTTGGAAGAAGGCCTGGAGAGGGAAAAGGATGATGCTGGGAGGGGGACATGGAGGGAAGGGTGTGCCCACTGAAGAGGTTGGAGAGGTGAGTGGGGCAGGGTACTGAAGGGTCGTGAACTCTTGGCCCACAATTTTGGACTTTTTCCCGTGGGAATAGGGGATCCTGTGAGAGGTTTAAACAGGGGCAAGTATTTTCGTGACTACTTTGCAGATGTGGAAACTGAGGCTCCAAGAGGTGGCAGGACTTGTCAGAGGTTCTTCTGCAAATAAGTGGTACAGCCCAGAGAAGAATCCACCTGGTCCTGACCCTAGCACCTCTTTCTCCTAAAGCTCCATGCAACCCTGTTAAGAATCCCTAAAAGGTGCTGAAAGACCCCTTCCACCCGTGGCTTAGGAAAGCCTTTTGCATGCTCTCACGGCAGGGCAGCCAGGATGCTGGGTGCAGGCAGGGTGACCTGGGCAGACTGCTAGGGCAGGTAGAGGGAATTCCATTAGCTAGACGCCTGAACTGAGCATTTCTCCAGGGACAGTCCGCCCCAGAACTCTGCCTTGCCTCCACCATGCAGGAAGCCAGGGCCTGATGCTGCTGGCTTTTTCTGCAAGGAAGGAGAAGAGTGCTGATCAAAGCTGCAGCGTCCAAGGCACGGGTGTGAGACTTTGGATGAGAGCCTTGCTACTCAAAGCCAGGCCCCTGGCCAGCAGCAGTTTTCTAATTACCTGGGAGTTTGCAAAATCTGTGGCCCTACCCCAGACCTACTCAGTTAGTTCCCCCTACATGATTTCTCTGCACCTTATAGTTTGGGAGGCCCTGTTCCAGACTAGGGGTTCTCAGCCTCAGCACTATTGACATTTGGGGCCAGATAATTCTTTTTGGGTTGCGGGGTGCTGTCCTGTGCATTGTAGGGTGATTAGCAGCATCTCTGGCCTCTACCCACTAGATGCCAGTAGCACGCCTCTCCCAGCTGTGACGACCAAAAATGTCTCTAGACAGTGCCACGTGTCCCTTGGGGGACAGAACTGCACTATTCGAGAATCAGTGCCATAAGGCTTGGCCTTGGGGGCAGAACAAATATACATACCCATAGGCAAGTGCATTCAATGGGTGGTCCAGGGCACTTATATATCCTCTTAGCTTCCTTGAGAGGCAGAAAATATTTGTGTACTTATCAGAAATGGGATAGACCAGTCAGAAGGACATGAAACCAACTCTTTACACTGTGGAATATAAACTGTGGTTCTCTCTTGGTTCTGCAACAGTGTAAAGATCACCAGCTTTCCATTAACAGGCTGGCGCCACCAGTGGCCCCTGCATTAGAAGAAACAGCCATGGTTTAGCAGGCAGGCACTTTGGACAACAGAAATCAGGCCTGTGTTCAATCTCAGGGCGATGTGCTGGCTGCTGTAGTTGAACGATCTTAGTGTGCAGGCAGGGCACCTGGGTGTTGGCAACAGCTCCACTTTGCTCCGTGACTTTGGACCTGCCCCTTCTGCTCTCTGGGCCTCAGTTTCCCCATATGCCCAATACCGGGTCTGTAAGTTCACCAACTCTGACTTCCTGCATTCTCTTCCAGCACAGCTACCGTGAGGTGGGCATCTTGCTGCTGTACCTGGCCGTGGGTGTGTCTGTGTTCTCCTGCGTGGCCTACACAGCCGAGAAGGAGGAGGATGTGGGCTTTGACACCATCCCAGCCTGCTGGTGGTGGGGCACGGTGAGCATGACCACCGTGGGCTATGGGGATGTGGTGCCGGTGACAGCGGCTGGCAAGCTGGCAGCGTCGGGCTGCATCCTCGGGGGCATCCTGGTGGTGGCGCTCCCCATCACCATCATCTTCAACAAGTTCTCCCACTTCTACCGATGCCAGAAGGCCCTGGAGGCTGCCGTGCGCAACAGTGACCACTGGGAGTTTGAGGACTTGCTGAGCAGCGTTGACGGAGTGTCGGAGGCGTCTCTGGAGACCTCCCGAGAGACCTCGCAGGAGGGAAGATCTGAAGACCTGGAGGCCCAGGCCACTAATGGGCCTCCAAACTCTCAGCTTTATTAAAACCAGGGCTCCATGCCCCCCTTCCCACACCCCTGCAGTGAGCTGAAACAGAGCAGAGATTCCTCCCCTGCTTAAGTTCTTCCTGGTGGCATGACCTCTCAGTATCACTCACTCTGGCTTCAGAAGTGATACCTGGAGGCCGGGTCCTTTCCTCCAAAGGCGCAGGGCAGCGTAGTGCTACCCTAGATTCTGTGAGTCTGGGGAGCAACCCAGAGACCTTTCTAAACGAACCTCCGAGCCACCCACGATGCCGGCATGAGCCAAAGAGGGAAAGTCAGAAGGATGCTAGCAATTCCTGAGCACCTTCTGTCTCTTAGCCATGTCACATTGGCCCTGTGTTGGAGGATGAGAATCGTCCCCATTTCACAGATGAGGAAACAGGCTCAGAGAGGCACAATGACTTGCCCAGATGTCGCACAACTAGAACTAGTAGAGCCAAGGTTGGAATCCCAGCTCGTTGGTCTGCCAAGGCAATGTTCCTTCCGCTGGTCTTTCTTCTGCCCTCACAAAATTTGCATGTGGTTGTAGGGGGAACCCCCTACATGGGGGGAACCCCCAGAGTTGGTTCATAGGGTTAGAACCTTCTGTTAGAGCTAGGGAAAGGACCAGATGAGGGATTCAGATGTAGGCTCCTGGACCTCAGCGGTGGTTCTTTTCCAGGAGCTTCCAACAGGAGTCAGCTTTCAAAGATGAGGTCTTTAAGGAAGGACTAGGAGGCTGCCCCCTTAGTGGATGGGCAAGACTTGCTAAACAATAGTCCTGAAGCTTCCTCCCAGGGCTGGCTTAAAATACAGAAAATCTGAAGGGGGCCCTGGCCTGAGGCCTGAGGTCTGGACCAGCTATGCTAGGACCTACTCCATTTCCACATTTCAGCCCATCTATTAGATGGTCACCATCTGTGCCCCAGAGGGAGATGAAAGCCAAATGGAGCACTGATTTAAAGCCAGCTCAGCTCTGAAGTGTTGGTGGCAAGGAGCTGCCGTGCATCGACACCTGTCCCCCCTTCCCTAGATCCCCCCAGGCTGATCTTGGCAGTTCCCTTCTGCCCATGACGCAGACTTCCAGCCCTACCTTGGGTCACCATCCGGGCAAACGCTTGAGCCTCCTGTCCCTTGCGGCCAGGGCCAGCCCTCTCATCCTTGCTGGGGCCACGTGTTTTATACTCGCCTGCTGAATCCTCTCTCTATTTGCTGAGAAAGTTGGGAGGGAAGGGTTCCTGCAGCCCTTTCCACATACTGTGGCTGGGACAGCCATCACTATCATGTCATTGCTGGACTGTGGCTCTGTCTGTCCCACCACACTGAGCTCCAAGATGGAAGACACTGTCTGCTTGAACCTGGCTTTGCGTGGAGCAGGTATTTAGTAAACGTTGAATAGATCAGCCAATTTGTACAGCCTACTGCATGTGGAGCACTGAGGAGAAAGAGGAAATAGAGAGACCTTGTCCTTAAGAGGACAGAGACAAGACCGAAAAGGAGATCCTTTCAGTTTGCCTCTCTCCTCCTCCTTGCTTTCTGAGGATTTAAAAATGACTTCCTGGGACTTCCCTGGCGGTCCAGTGGTTAAGACTTTGCCTTCCAATGCAGGGGGTGCGGGTTTGATCGGGGAGCTAGGATCCCACATTCCTCATGGCCAAAAAACCAAAACATAAAACAGAAGCAACATTGTAACAAATTCAATAAAGAGTTTAAAAATGGTCCACATCAAAAAAATCTTTAAAAAATAAAAATAAAAAAATAAAAATAAAAATGACTTCCTTGTAAATTCTTTACTCATTCATTCAACAAATATCTTTTAGAAGAGGCATTAGCTGGGGCTTCACGTGTGGCCTGCAGATGTGTTTTGGGAACAGTATTTTTAGTGTATTTTTTAAAATTCAAATGCCTTTGGGCGAGGCGCAGCCTCTCCAGTTCCCCATAGCGCCCCCCTCCCTCCCCCCCACCCACCTCCTCATACACACAGACACCACGGTGTTAGCCCCGCCACTTCTCAGATTTACTTTACCCACCTGGCCTCCTATTTATTAACTGCTTACTGGGTTTCAGAGATACAGTGGGAAACAAAATATATATTCCTATACTCATGAAGCTTACAGACTAGTGGGGGAGATGGATTTTAATTCAATAACCACATAAATATATAATAGCTTTATGAAGTAAAGGGAACTACAAGCATGTAAGGGAGCAGGGACCATTAACCGAGGTCAGAGAAGAATTTCCTGAGCAAGTGACTATCCCATCATAGGGATAAATACCTAATTAGGCAATGAGGGTGCCTGGAAGTGTGTTTCAAGCAGAGGGAACAGCATGTGCACAGGGCCTGGTACATAGTAGGCCCCTACATGTGGGTGGATTCTGAGTCTCCAGATTGGAGCAGAGACTGGAGCTAAGCCAAGGGGCTGCCTATGAATTCACCACACACACACATCAGCCCTCCTGCACACTCACCTCCTAACTTCTAGGCCCAGCTCTGCTCAGGTCAGAGCCCAGAGACCAGAAGGGCTGCATGCACCACCCTTGTGGTCTTGCTGGACATACACCAAGGAGCCAGACAGCTTCCAGACTTTGAGTCCCTAGAGCTGGTGTGAGGAAAGCTCAGGGAAAAAGAATCTGACCTGCATCCATCATGAGGCTGTGTGTGGCCCTGGTAGAAAGGCAACAACTCACTCCCACTCCCGTGTATCAGTGAAAACCATTCTGCAAATAGAGAGACTGGGCCCAGGGGCCTGTTTCTGCCTGTGTGAAGCTGGTTGCCTGGCGTGCTTTCGGGGTGACTGGGGATGGTGGGTGATACGTGGAGTGACTCAGAATCCACATTCTTGGGTTCCAATCTTGGATTAGGCACAGGTTGTAAGTGATAGGAATCCAGCGGGTTACTAACTTAGTCAAAAAGGGTAATTCATCAGAATAAATAAGTGAAATGATGAACAACCGTTACAGTTAGAGTCCTTCGTTTGCAAGCAACAGAAACTGACTTCCTTAAGAAAAAAAATTAATTTATTGGAGGGTGTACTGTTTCCTGTGGCTGCTGTAACCGATTGCCACAAACGATGAAACAAACTTGAAACAAGAGAAATTTATTTCTCTCACAGTTCTGGGGGCCAGATTCCAAAATCAAAGTGTGAGCAGGGCCACATTCCCTCCAGAAGCTCCAGGGTAGAGTCCTCTCCTTGCCTCTTCTAGCTGCTGGCAGCTGCCAGCATTTCCTGGCACGTGGCTGCATCCCTCCATTCTCTGCCTTTGTCATCACGTTGCCTTCTCCTCTGTGTGTGTCACATCTCCCAGGGCCTCTTTCTTATAAGGAGACTTGAGATGGCATTTAGGGCTCACCGGGATAATCCAAGATGATCTCATCTCAAGATCCACATAAGGTAACACTTATAGGTTCCAGACATTAGGATGTGGGCATAGTTGGGGACCACCATTCAGCCCACAACAGAAAGGTATTGGCGAAGTTCACCCAGTCAAAGGAAAAACTGAATGGCCAGGCCTCAGGAAATGTAGGAATGAGCGGAGGTCTAGGGACCTCAGTAGCAGGACCCATGAACCTTCTGTTGAGGATATTGCCATTCAAATGATCCCTCTCCAATCACTTTCCTTCCCTGTATCATTCTGCTCAAAGCCCCAATCCCAGGAAAGAGGTTGATTTGCCTAGCTTGAGTCAGATGCCTCTCCCTTGATGGGGGCGAAGGGCAGGGTACCTGAATAAACATCTACAACAGACCACTTGGGATGGAAGAAAAGTAGTTACCCAAAGAAAAGTCCATGTGAGGTCACCAAAATAAAGGGGAAGGATGTTAATAGGCAAAAATAGCAGGTGTCGATTACATTCCAACCCCTGGCTTCCCAGCACATCATATGCTCACAGCTTCTTCCCATGCACACAATCTTATCAGTGTTTCTAACATAAGGAAGCTATCTTGTATATAATCAAAAACACACTTGTGGGGCTTCCCTGGTGGCGCAGTGGTTGAGAATCTGCCTGCCAATGCAGGGGACACGGGTTCGAGCCCTGGTCTGGGAAGATCCCACATGCCGCGGAGCAACTGGGCCCGTGAGCCACAACTACTGAGCCTGCGTGTCTGGAGCCTGTGCTCCGCAACAAGAGAGGCCGCGATAGTGAGAGGCCCGCGCACCGCGATGAAGAGTGGCCCCCACTTGCCGCAACTGGAGAAAGCCCTCGCACAGAAACGAAGACCCAACACAGCCATAAATAAATAAATAAATAAATAAAATTAAAAAAAAAAATACACTTGTTACTCTCCAGGTCCTGTTAATGTTAATCAACGTAGTGGATCAGTTTGATGTCGTGTGGAACAGGGATGACCAGGGAATAAAAGTCTTTCTGCTACAGAGCTAGAGAACTAAGGTATCCCTGGGTTGGATAGTAAAGGAAAACTGTTATCCCTTCCAGCTAATAGTAAAATGCTTCTAGTGGTTTCTGTTTCCTCGAATAGAGAATGAAACCCATAGAGGTATATTAGTCCCAGGAGCTATGATTAGGAGCACGTACCTAACACAGAAGCTAAAATGGGATTTGCCACTTGATTAAAATAATCCACTGCCATTTTCTAAGACCCATCTAATTTTGCACCAGCCAAAGAGGGGAAACTAATGGTGTATTGATAGGAGTCATCCCTCACCCTGTGGGAGCTTTGGTGGAAACACTAATCTCTGCAGCCTCCCCAAAGATGTGGTATCTCTGTCGAGTTGTCTATTTTGAAACAGTTACTGAACTGAATTCTACTGGTCTCTTATATTATAATGGCCTCCATGGGTCAGGGAGCCAATGTAGGGATCTTTTCCAACTATCATTCAGGAACTGAAGATACAGGATAACTTTGGGATCCCACTGGACCTCCAGTGATATGCACCAAGATCAAAACACAATTTTTCACATGATTGGTGGACCTGCAGTGGTCCTCTAGGACCCAAGTAATTGATATTAGCTTGAAGTCTTCATCCAAGTTTCCCTAAAAGGTTTGGGTATTTCCCTTTCTTCAGCACCCAGTTACCCTTGTAAATGGCCACAGTTCCTTTTGCAAGAGAACTGTTCACATTCCACTCAGGCCATAGTATGGCAGAGTCCTTCTTGTAGACAAGTAGTGTATCCTTCATTCAAAGAACTTTAGATCAATAAAAGAATTCAAGCCAGGGTGTTAGGTGGCCATCTGTAACTGTCACGGTGGTTTAAGTCAGGGCTTTTTTTATTTTGCATGGGCTGGAGAATGCCTTTGGTTTTTGTTTTGCTGAGTTTTGTTTTGTTTCTTGTGCCTTGTTCGTTATGCAAATCAAGTAAGACTTTAGTGGTCACCTTTGATGTCACTTTTCAGGGCCCTCTGGCATGAGATCTATGCCTGCTGAATATGATGATGATGGTTCCTAGTTAATTTCTGACAGTTAAATGCCAACACCTGGCCTCCCGCACCTCTGCATTCTTCCTTCTTTCTGAGATCAGAAACCCCACTTCAAATTGCAGCCCCTCCACCCAGCACTCCTGGTCTAGACTTTCCTCAAGCAAGGGTAAAGTGTTCTGAGTTCACCGAGGGCCATAGTTAGAGATATTTATGGGAAGGAGGCACGAAATGGATCCAATCCAGCATCACTGTCTTCAGAAATCTTTGAATCTCTTCCTCTACATGATGCTAAGGGACTTGGGAACTTTAAATTCCATTTCACATGGGCCAGCCTTTGGTCCAGGTGTGCATCAGCCAACCCATCCTTCAATAGAACCCATACCAGAATCCATGGTATGTGCACCCATGTCAAGAAGATCAGCCTGGTCCAAAATTACGTTTCCCCTTCCTTCATCCACTGCCCCAAAAATCCATTCCCACAAATACACCCCAAATTTCTGATGGCATCAATTAACAAGTTTCTGCAATTCTCTGTGGATCCAAGATTCTTTCCTACTCAGAGTCTATTTTTCACCCTCTAGGTTAAAACTGGTCCTCACCTTCCAGCTAAGCAGCCTTGAGGGTTGGGGCAAGCAGGACATTGGGAAACTTCTGCAGTAAGGAAGGGTGAGGGCTGCTTCCCCCCGGTGTTGCAGATTGCCTCAGATTTCTCTCATACATCCTCTCTTACAGCCGTTCCACTGGTCATAATCCCACTATTTCTCTGAGTACCTAACTTCATACATGTGCAGCAGGGCTGTGAATTCAGCAACCTGCAGAATCAATGGCCATCTTTGGTTTTTGGAGATCTCAGCCCACTGCAAGTCATAAGAGATTCTTTCTCTGTGGCCATATGCTCTACTCTTCCCCTCCCCCCCATTATATTTGGACTTCCTTTGTTGACTTCCCCTTTACATTATTCTGTACAGTTAGAAATAAGGCATTCTATTCCACAGCCTGGGCATTCCTCACATCCTTAATGTTGAAGTGTGACACAAGCTGTCCCTTCCCTGAGAGCCAGATCCTCAGCGGTCGAATGATAACAAGTAACACAGGAAATAGCCTTTTACCGCTGCATCCCATGGTCTGCTGGTGTCCCAGGCTAGAGCACGAGCAGCAACCTCATTGTGTTTTGCCCTGTGACAGCCCAATTATGGAGGTATGTTGCCGTAACTCCACCCTAAGTCCAGTTTCTGTATCAGTTAGGAGTCTTTGGTTGTACACAACAGAATCGAACTCTAGAAAACTTAAGCAAAAAAAGACTGCATCTGATAGGTAGTGGATAGGATTAAAGTAAAATTAAACAACCAGGCTCTGAGAATGATAGGAATGAGGGCAAGACGGGGATCAAAGTAGTCAGAACCCATGAATCACCTCTTCAGGACACTGCATTTAAAATGCTTTAGTGACACCTGCCTCTATTTTATGTGTCACTCTGCTCAAAATTCACCAAAGATTGAATCTAACCGGACTGGTTTGGGTCACATGCTGATCACATGGCTGGGGATGAAGGAACCACCACTGATGATCTCTCAGAACCCAGATGATGGAGTTCCCTGAAGAAAAGACGGGGTGCTTTCATTAAAATGAGGGAAAGGGATCCTGGGTGGGCAAAACCCAACAAATACCTATTACGATATCACTCGTCACTGGTGAGTGATGGTAGCTAGATGACTCAGCTTCAGCAATAACAGAATCCAGGGACAAGAGGGAGAGAGACCCAGAGACAGAGAGAGAGAGACTGATTTCTGCATCCCGTGGCAGACAACAGGGTTACCACCATCTCCCAATTAATTCCACCTCTTGTAGCACCCCTGCCAGCAAACTCCTTCCCAGTTCCAGTTTCAAAAATGTGTTAGAAGAGCTCTGATTGGCCCAGGTCCAGTTGAGGTGACTGGATCACTCAACTGATGCAAAGAGTTGCATCTGTGAGGAGGTCGCCGCCACCATGTGAACCCTGGGCTGGTGTGGGAGTTGGACCTTTTCTAGAAGAGGAAGGGAGCGCCGCACAGGTCCCCGGGGTATCCCTTGCTGTCGTGCTCTCTTGGGCTTCGGTTTCACCTTCTGTAAAATGGAGAGATGTTGTTCTGAGATGTTCAGGAGTAACTGCAGAGTACATGGGACAGCTCTGTGTCCAGGGCTCTAGGATGGGACATCTGTGATGGTGTCTCCCTGTTTGCAGTGACCTGGGGTGGAGGGGAACTTCCCGAGTAAGTGAGACATAATGTTCCTTAGGGATGATCAGATTTGAGCTCTGCCCCATTCCCAACCCCATATTACAGAACAGAAAACCAAGACCCAGAGAGATCCACAGTCATACCTCAGTTCGTTTGTGTGGAGACAAGCTTTTTAGCTCAAATAAGGGCCAAGCAGGGTGTTCATACTGGAAAATGGAGGTGGAAGGGAAGCTGGTTGACTCATAAGGTATTTCTTGCAGCTCCCAAGAGTGAAGATGACCTACCAACTGAAAATAATAACCACCCTTCACATGTCCGTGGCACACTACAGTTGACAAAGTGATTTCACATCCTTTATCTCATATATTTTTCACAACAACCCTGCAAGACAACAGCAACAATAATAAAATAGTATGATCATTTTTGAGCAGATTCAGGAAACTGTAGCCCATAGTCACTCAAAAAAGTAGTGAATTTTTAAAAAAAGCGGTGAATCAGGGATTCAAACTCGGGCTTCCGGGCTTTCCTGGTGGCGCAGTGGTTGAGAATCTGCCTGCCAATGCAGGGGGCACGGGTTCGAGCCCTGGTCCGGGAGGATCCCACATGCCGCGGAGCAACTGGGCCCGTGAGCCACAACTACTGAGCCTGCGCGTCTGGAGCCTGTGCCCCGCAACGGGAGGGGCCGCGATAGTGAAAGGCCCGCGCACCGCGATGAAGAGCGGTTCCCGCACCGCGATGAAGAGTGGTCCCCACTTGCCGCAACTAGAGAAAGCCCTCGCACGAACCGAAGACCCAGCACAGCCAAAAATAAATAATAAATAAATAAAAATTTTAAAAAGTAGCTATAAAAAAAATAAATAAATAAACAAACTCGGGCTTCCTAATACTGCACTGTCCTCACTGGGCAGCACACCCCACCGTCATCACTTTGTCTGGCAAACTTAGCTCCCCAGGCACTGCTGAAGGAAGTGACTGTGAAATGTGGGCCCTGTTTTAAATTTCTTCTCTCCTTGGGCTCTGGACACAGCCCTTGGGTGCCGGCTGGGACGGTCCTTGATGACGACCAACCCTCCTATTTCAGGCCAGCCAGACCCTGTGCCTGAGTGTGGAAAGAGTTCTCCAGAAAGTTTAATAAGCTGAGAAGCTAACCTTATAAGGCAGGAGCCTTTGAGATGACAGGGACAGCGTCTTTCGGAATCACGGCTGCGAGAAACGAGGAGAAGGACAAGGGCAGATGTTGACTAGTTCTTCACCTTGTTCCAAAGGACTGGGTTCAGAACCCTCAGGAAGGTCATGCATTCAGGAGGAGGCGCTGTGTACACCTTACTCTTGGAGTCATACCTGGGTTCAGATATGGGCCTTCCTACTTCCCAGCTGCATGACCTTGGCTGGGATCTGTTGATCTCCAAGAAGCCCATCTCAGGGCCAACTTCCAACCTCCAACAGGGCTGGTACCCAAAGCCCTCGCCCACCTTCTCCTCCCTTCTTGGATTGGTAAGGAATCTTTCAGTTACAAGTGACAGAAACCCAACAAGGTGGCTTAAGTACCGGGGGATCTGGAAGTTCAGCTGAGGTCACCAACACTTCTCTCCTGCTCTGCCTTCCTGTGCTGGCTTCATTCTCAGGCGGGAGGTATGAAAATTATTTGAATATGATGGGAGACTATGAACGTTACTATGAGCATGGTGCAGAGGAAAGAATATGGGCCCTGAGGTCAGAGAGACTTAGACTCGAATCTCTGCTACTAAGGAGCTGTGTGATCTTGGCTGGATTTCTTTGCCTCTGTGAGCCCGTTTCTTCACTTGTCTTGAAGTAATAGACACCTACATCTCAGAGTATTAATATCAAGTTCAAGCGAGATAATATATGTGACAATGCCTGGTGCAATAAATGTTATATATTAGTCCTCAAAAAATGCATAGGAAGGAAAGCTCGGCAGCCCCCATCAGAGCTCTTGTTCTCTGTGGTAAAGCAACTCTGAGCAGACGGCATTGGGAAAGGAAGTAGTTTGCATGTCCAGAGATCACAAAGCAGACTCACTCTTGTACGTGAGGCCCCAGCCGAGGTCTCAGAATGAACAGTGGGGTCAGGAAACCCGAATGTGAGTCCAGACTCAATATGGCCAACCGTCGGGCCTCAGCTGCATCATGAGTCAAAGCAGGATGCTGGCTGAGACAAATGCTGAGGGCTAGGAGTAGCTACCCCGTACATTTGCACGGGGCTGGGTAGTGCCCCTCTGATGGCCCTCCATCTCATCCCACGGACCACACAGCCCTGCATGCTCTTGTCTCACCTCTCTGACCTCACTGCCACCTACTCTCTCCTTTGTACACTGTTCCAGGCACGGTGGCCATCCTTCCAGCAAGTCAAGCTTTTGTTCTTGCCTCAGGGCCTTTGTTCTTGTTCCCTTAGCTTGGAATGCGTATCGTCCATGTCTTCCGCCTAGCTTCCTCCTTCTTGTCATTCATTTCAAAGGTCATCTCTTCAAAGACCTGCCTAGATCCCTCTGTATAGAGCTGCCTCTCCCTACGCTATGTATACATACACACACACACACACACTGCTCTCAGTCTCATTACTCTGCTTTGTCTTCTTTATGGTACTTCTTTGAAATGGTCATTTATTTGTTTACATGGTACACAGAATCACTGTGAATATGATAGTAACAAGTCTAAACGGATCTTGGTGTGTTGTCTTGCACTAGTGACTCCAATATTACAGGTGTTTGCTGACGCCACCGATGTAATTTTCTGAAATGGAGACTAACTCTTGGTAAATCTCCAAACAAAAACTTACAAGTGTCTCTCCATTCTACATAGTTCATCCTGGGAAAAAGAATAGTAAAAGCTTGTACAAGGTACTTTGTATTTAGATGTAAATGAGGTTTGGCTTAGCACCAGGTGTTTATAAATGAGTTTCTCACCAACATACGTGTCCAGTTAGACATTTGCATGTGGTGCTGAATGCAGGACAATTTTTTTTGTCGTGCAGGATTGTCCCAGAACACCTGGCAGGACCTCTAGCATCCCCACCTCTGCCCATTAAATGCTGATAGGTCCCTGTTATCCGTGTCACAACAAAGCACTCTCACGCATTTCCAAAATGCTTCCTGGTGGGCAGTACTGCACACTGTGGGAATCACATTATTTAGAGGAAGGGTTTAGTACTATATACCTCAGGGTCTGTGAGAAAAAAATGAAATAACCTAAAAGGCTCTGTATTGTGTCTGGCATATGTAAGTGCTTAGTAAACATGAATTTACTTCATCTCTTTCCCTTATTCTGGCCATAAGTTCTCAGTCTGACCAAGAGGGAACATCTACCATCAAGCCTGGCAACACGAAGGAAGATATGCTGACTATTTCAGGGAGTGAGTGAGAACATTAGGCAATAGGAAGCAGACATCACCCCCACTCCCAGAAAACCTGGCAGAATAGCATGACAGTTATACAAATAGATGGTGGAACTATTATGTGAAATACTGTAGAGCAATTTGACTCAAGACCTAAACTTAGTTTTCGGTGTAACTTTGCTCCCTCCCAGCCGTGGAGTAAATTTTTAAGACTAAGAGAACCCAGGCTCAGGCTAGGGAACTGCTTCTGGATAAGGACGGGCAGGACCCAGCCGATCCCCTCTGAATGCTGGGCAGTGCCTGGCCTGGCTTCCTCAACGACAGAGATGAAGGATGCCAAGGTGATCCTATGTCCAGACTCTCACACCAGACCCTTCGTATAGGCTGGTCCCTCTGCCCAGCATGCCTCCTCTCCCTCACTTCCCACCCCTTCTCCCCCTGGCCGTCTCTTCCTCATTTTTAAAGTTCAGGATGTATTACCTCCTCCAGAAAAGCTTCCTTGGACATCCTAGCAGAACCGATTGTTGCTCCCTCCTGTGTCCACAGGTTGTGTACTTTCTTCTACCATAGCGTTTCCAATGTTGTATGCTTGTGGGCTGAACCGACTCCCCAGGTGGCCTGCAAGAGCTGTGTCTAGTTCATCTTTAAATCCCTGACAACGAGCTCAGTGCCTGGCACACAGTAGGTGTCCAACAAAAGTTTACTTCCTACGCCACCTGCCTCTCCCCTGGCTTTGGATTCCAGAATAAACGCACCACAGAGTCGATGTCACAAAGGTTCACAATACCATCATCCAGGCTATAGATGGAGGCTCTCATTTTTAAAAAGAGGATAGACTCTGGTCCAAATGACAGTTTATTTAAAACAAAGGTGACAAGGTGGAGGAAGGAGGGAGAACAACAATTCTAACATAAAAGCACATAGGAAGCATCTCAATTTTTTTTTTAAAAAAGGCAGTGGAGGAAGCTATGTCTCATACATATACAAACTGCTGACCTCGATTGGTTATTTACATCCAAACTTTATAAAATAGCATTTCAAGTCAGCTCTTAAGCCAGTGTTATTAGTTTTTGTTACAAAAAGTTAAAGCTACAAACTTCACATTTTTAAGTTGTACGTCTGCAACAGCATTTAAGCTCTTTTTTTTTTCCCAAGTTGGTCTGAGTGCAAGCTGGTAGAAGAGATTTTCTTTTTCGAAACACAAAAAAGAACATGGATTCCAAATACAATGACTATAATCCTGATGAAAATACAGACATAGTGCTTAAGAAAGAATGGTGTGAGAGGATGTGGACTGGGCCAGGAACAATTTTCCAGTAAAAAAGGAGCTGCAATCTTTAGAGGCAACGTGGTATGCTAGAAAGGGCCCTGGAATAAGGATCAGAAGACCTGGATTTGAATTCTGGCTCTGCCATATTCTAGCTACTTGACCTTGAGCAACAGACCTTACCTCTCTTGAGCCTCAGTTTCCTTATCTGTAAAATGAGGACAGTAATACCTGTATCACCCAGAGCCATTAAGTTTTCAAAGATAAAGGGTTATTCAGATCATCTACTTCTTCTTGAGTGAGCTATGGTACGTACTTTGTATCTTTCAAGGAATTTGTCCATTTTATTTAAGTTGTTGAATTTATTAGCATAAAGTTATTCATAAAGTTGTTATTAGCCTTTTAATATCTGTAGGATCTGTAATGATGTCACCTCTCTCATTCCTCATATTGGTAAGCACAACTGAATTTTAAATGGTATAATAATACATCTCTGGCAGCAGGTGCTAAATAAATGTTTCCTGGATCAGAACCTACAGTCTGGAGGAGTCAAGGCTATAGTTCTTAAGTTGCTTGGGAGTACTGGGTCTGTCTGTGTGTCCGTCTATCTATCTATTTAACCACGTATCCATCAAGTCAAACATTCATCCACCAATCCATCCGTCCATCCAATTGGTGGTTGGGAGAAGGGACAAGGAAAAAGAAAAATGGAAATTTGCTTCAAAATTACTGATGAGGAAGCAATAAAGATATTCCTGGAGAATCTGAGATTTTTAAAAGACACAGTTAGGTCTGGGTCGTTGTTTCCTAGGAGAGAACAAGTGAGAGGCCCAGGAAGCTTGAGTCACAAATGCTCAAGCAATGACTGACACTCAGGGCTCAACGGAAGCCAGCTGACCTATCTTGAATTTAGTATTCAAGGAAAAAAATGACTAGGATTTGCTTCTCTGCCCTCCTGTCACAAGAAAACAAACACACCTCGTCAGGAAATCCATCTCATCCAAAAAAAACTGACTTTTGGCCAAAGGGCTCTGCCTAGCTAGACTGGAAAGCAATGTACTTTGTTGGACCAGCATGCTGGATGCACACATGCTTGAAACAAAATAAACCTTAGATCGAGATTCATCACCCAAGAATATTTATGGGGGAAAACCGAACCTTCTTTTACTTGGCTCTAGCTTAGGAAGAGAGAAGAATGGGCATTCCCTTCCTGTCTGGCCAAGTGCAAAATCCTTTAAAAGAAAGAGAGAGAAAGAGAGAGAGACTGAGGCAGGACTGTTAATTAGCGCAGCAGATGGTGTAGGAAAATCCATGCTCCATACTTTGGGTTTTAAAACTCACTTGGCCGTCAGACTTGACTACTAATTCACTGGTTTCCCAACCTGAGAATGCCAGCTAGAGTTTTTTAGTCTGTGCAAGAAAAGTGGTCATTTCATTTTTACAAAGACTTGTTGGATAAACAGGGAACTATATTCAATATCCTGTGATAAACCATAATGGAAAAGAATGTGAAAAAGAATGTATATATATGTATAACTGAATCACTTTGCTGTACAGCAGAAATTAACACATCGTAAATCAACTATACTTGAATAAAATTTTAAAAAAAATTAAAAAAGACAACTTGTGACTTTCCTTTTCCCTGTAAATACTGGTCCCACATGGTGAGGCTATGAATCCGGATTCTACCACTTACTACCTGCACCACCTTGTGAAAGAACTTTTTTCTCTCTGAACCTGTTTCCTCATCTATGAAATGGAGATAACGTACATAATTCACAGAGTTGCTGGGAAGTTTGGAGCTGCCACAAAGAGCCTACCTACCTAGCGCAGTGCCTGGCGTATAATGAGTGGTCATGATCGCTAGCTGCCGTTTATTATTGTAGCGGGATCCTCGAATTGTCCTCTGTTGTCTGTACCTGCCACAAGGCTGCTTAGCTGGCCAAGCCCTGCAGACCGACAACAGCCTCTTGCATTTTAAAAAACTTGCTGTAATTGCAAAGAACAGAATCCGGCCACAGAAGAGGAACATTCCCTGACTCTTCACTGATTCCCCAGGTTCGGGTAGCAAAAGCAATAATGGAATCAAATTACAGTATCCTTAGGTGCAACCTAGTCAAAGCTCCCCTATCTGAGGGGAAGAGGTACTAGAAAACAAAAAGACAGTTGTCTTTCCCAACTGTCTGCTCTTGGCTGTGTGGCTAAGTGACATGTGGCCTTGAGCCAAGGCTCCAGAGGGACGGCTCAGTGCTGTCTGCTGCAAAGCCCTCTGATCTGCTTTAGGCCCTACCTCTGCCCGCGTGATGCCTGTCTGCTGCCCGGCAGATGCTGTGGAGCTCACGGAATGGCTGAAACGGAACCATCTGGCTCCCCTTGGGAACCTCTTCACAGCCAGTCGCCTACCGAAGTGACAAAGCAAGAGCAAGTTTCCAAGAGCAGGATTCCCTGAAACAACGTCACCAAAACTGACACAAGTGTCTTCCCTCCAAGAAGGGGCTGCTTGGTTCAGTGAAGCAGGAGTGAGAAGCCCCGAAGTCCAATTCCAGCTCTTACTTTAATTTGCTTTGTGATTTGGGCCATGTCACTTCTCCTCTCTAAGCCTCTGTTAGACCAGATGATGCCTATGGTCCCTTCCAGCTCTGGCATTTTACGGGTCTGGGTTGAGTCTCCTGGAGAACAAATCTCAGTCTGATATTCATTTACCCTTTCCAGACCCCGCAGCAGTAAAATGAAAAAGAAAACAGTCCCATGTTTGAATGTGGGTCTCAAAAGCAATGCCCTCTACCCCGGTCTGTAAGGAATGTGGAGCAAAACGCCACGTGCGTAATCTTCACATGGATGATGAGAACTTCAAAAACCTTTTCCCTTTTGCAGACTGAACACAGCTCCACTTTGCTAGGAGTTCCTGGCAGGCCTGTCCCCTTGCTGGATCACGTCTCCTCTTAAGGCACTGGGCAGTGTCTTTGCTGTAACTCTAGGCAGTTGGGAGAGTAGAGATGGATGAAAGGCATTGAAACTGCAAAGGCCAGTCTTGCAAGGAGTGTGCCAGGCTTCTCCTGGGACTCAGAAAGTAAACACCAGTGCTCAAGGCTTTCCCTTGGGCATCACTGATAGCTCCAGAAGCCAGGCATGGCCTGCACAAGGCTGAAAGCGTGGTAAAGGAACCGGCCCCAACCTAATCTGTCAGTGCAGCCCTGCAAAAGGGTGGGGTTGGCTCCAGGGGGTGGAGCGCCCCCAACAGTCTCCTGGTGTTCTCTGCCCTCGTGTCCCATAGTACCATAATCTTACAGAAAAGAGGCAACTGTTTAAAACTGTACCTATACAGAGATGCCACCACGCCATGTGGGGCATCTAGTTATAATTTATATATATATGCATATTTATATATATTTTTTAAAGTCTTCCAGAAAGAACCACTGAAAGCTACTGGGAGAAGAAAAACAAAAGACAATGGGACACTTTCCCAGCTCTCACTCAACTAGGAGTCTCTGTTTCTGGGGTTGAAAACTCTGAGTTTCAAAGCGCCCACATGAATCCTCTGAAATGATATAACTGCCCAGTTTAAATACACACATCAGGGCGGCGCGCTGACCGGCACAGCAGCCCCGGCCACTGGCGCACGTTCCTGAGTTCACAGAGGGGCTGGAGAGATGATGGAGGCAGCTGGAGGGGCGAGCGAGCCAGAGTTCACCGTCGGCCTGGGGCCCCGCCGGCCTGACCTCCCTCAGAAGTTTTGCTGCCGTCGCTTCTTGGCCTCAATGGCATCAAGGATGGGCTGCCGCTTCGACTGGTACTTCTGCCGGATCTCTTCAATCTCCTGCTCCATCATGGGGTCCAGGGCCAAGAGCCTCTTCTGAAGGTCCTCCACTGTCCAACTCTTCAGCTACAAGAGAGGTAGAAAGTATAATCATGAGAAGGTCCATGTCAGTGGCTTTTTGAGACAACTTATCCCAGGAAGAGTTCTTTTTCTTTTGGCCGTGCCATGAGGCTTGTGGGATCTTACTTCCCTGATCAGGGATTGAACCCGCGCCCTTGGCAGTGAAAGTGCAGAGTCCTAACCACTAGACCGCGAGGAATTCCCCTGGGAAGAGTTCTTAGTGCTAATCTCTTTGATTTACTGTTCCTTGACCAGGAACTTAATGAATGAGACTTTCATCTCCCCTCTCTTGTAAATTAATTACATGGATTCATTGTTAGGGCACTAGAATAACAGTAACTTGGTATATACAGCATAATGACTGCCTCCTGGCTCTCGTCCTACCCGTGACATGGGCGTCCGCACGGTGGCCATGTCTCCTTCGGGACCCTACACCGGGGAGGACAGATGCTCGCTGAGGATCAGGTGCTCTCCCCGGCCCCCGTCTCCCCGCACCCCAGTGTCTCGACACTGTCATCCTAGTCATCGCTAGCATTTACTGGGGGCACCACTCTACGTGAGCACTTTATATGGATGACCTTCGTAAGTGTCTTGGGAATACAGACACAAGCCCTTTGTGGGGGTGGTGGGACGGGGGGCTAGCTGGAGAAGCCCGGAAACTTCTGAGATGAAGTTTCCGTCATGCAGAAAGGAAAAAGAGGACCTGATATCTGTTAATAATAAAGGCAAGCACTTACACAATGCTCTCCATGCGCCAGACACTAAGTGCTTGACATACATCATACATCAATTAATTTAATCCTCATGACAATCCTGTGATGTCAGTATATTATTATCCCTATGTCACAGATGAACAAGCCAAGGAAGAGGGTGGCTCAGTGATTTGCCCAGTGTCTCCTGGCTAAGAAGGGGCAGAGTCAAGATTCAGACCCAGAGGCCCTGCTCTTAACCAGCATCGGGGGCAGGCAGACTCGCAAAAGCACAGGTTTGAGAACCAACTCAACCTGTGTTGGAAACGTGGCTCTGCCTCTGCAGATGCTGTGAGACTCACGCCAGGGACCGATCTCTCTAGGGCTTCCTCATCTACAGAAGTGGGGCCACAGGGCCTCATCGTGTTTGTTATAAGAATTAAATGAGACCGTGGCTGTCGGGTGGTCGGCACAGCGCCTGGTGCCCTGCGCGCTTAAAGATGGCAATGAGTGTGACAACACACAGTCTTGGCTACAGCCCAGGGGGGCGCCATCCTCCACCTGTGTCTGCAGCTGTCGGGCGAGTGGCCGTATGTGTGGAGTGTTCACTGCATCCGAGCGAGGCCAGGCCAGGCTGGCAGGGGCGGGAATGAATGCCGACATTCTCCACAGCAGGTGGTGAGGAATTCCGTGAGCTCACAGCCAGTGCAACAGGCACCGTGTTTCAGGAACTCAAAAGGCTCACTCAAGTCTCGCAGGAGATTTATAGAATCACTGGCTCCCTCAGCCCCTTCCTGAGGCCTCACCAGGGAAAGGGTATCGAAAGGTGGGTGAAGGAGCCTCTTTCTGTCCCCCCCTTCCCTTTACAGGGAAGCGCTGGCCTCCCTAGAAATGGCTTAGTGACCTGTCACCACAGGAATGGCCCTTGGTCCGCTTCAGGGAGGTGGTCTGAGAAGTGAGAAAAGCCTCACAGTTCAAGACGGAAGGTTCTTTGTAATGTGAGAAGGGAAAGACTTGAGAGGGTGTGGAAGTGCTGGAAAGTCGGGCTGAAAAAATCCATCTCGCCTTCCAGCCTGTGTGGTTTTACACCATCCTGGAGGCTGGTGCTCTTGGTGCAGGGACACCCCGGAGGGTGATGCTTGCCTAGTCTTTAGCTTTTTCGATTCCTGCTCCAAAGAGAGGACACCCCAAACCTAATACTGGATGTAACTGGTGGTTAAGGACAGATCCTAACTGCACTGGCTATGTAACCTTGGACAAATAACTTGCCCTCTTTGAGCCTCACTTTTCTCCTCTGGAAAATAGACAATCCCAGTTCCTCCACCCTTGGGGTGAAAAGAGAACTGGACGAGTTCATAATAGGTGTGGCGCTCTTAGTGCAGGACTTCATGTCGTATGTATTTGGTGGACAGTAAACATGCCATAAATGGTAGCTATCACTGTTGTTATTAGTAACCGTTATTGTTGTTGCTGTTATCAATATTATCGTTATTATTAATATTATTGGGAAGTCTCTAATTAATCTCTCATCAATAAGCTGTTCCTGTAACCTCGGATCCAAACCAGAGTCAAAGGAGTGAAAAAGAAAATATTCTACTCTATTTTGGGTTAACAATGCCTAAGGGCTGGCACTTTCCCACAATGCCCGTTAACGTCTACATAGTTTAACAAAATAGTTTTCATCCAACCATTCATCAAATATTCACTGAGTACCTACTATAGGCCAGGCACTGTGCACTGAAGGCACATAGGATCCTTCCGTGGAAAGAAAAACAAAAAGCTCCCCAAATCGTTGCCCTTACAAAGCTTACATTTTAGTGAGGTGAGACAGACATATGACAATTAACACAGTAAATTAGTAAATGACTCTTAGATTAGAAGGTGTTACAGAAAAGAAAAAAAATACAGTGAAGGAAGGCGAGTTGGGAATTGGGACGGGAGGCTTGCTTCTGATCCGTCCATTTGGATAAAGACTCAACGGCAAGACGAAGGAGTGAAAGTCGGTGGAACTGCACTGGCTTGCCAACTTGTCCTGCCACTTCAGGACACCACCTCCTCCCTAGGCCTCAGTTTCCCCACTTGTAAGAGAGGGCTGCCTAGATGATCTCTAAGGTCTTTTGAAACTCAGTGGTTCTCAAAGTACGATCCATGGATCGCCTGCATCAGAATCACTTGTTGAAAATACAGACTCCTGAGCCCCGAGCCAGAGCTGCTTGATCAGGCTCCCAGGAGGGGAGGCGCAGGACTTCAGATGCTAAAGAAGCTATTCAGGCGTTTCTTTTTTTTTTTTTTTTTTTAATTATTAGCACCTTTTAAAATTATTATTTATTTATTTATTTTGGCTGTGTTGGGTCTTCGTTTCTGTGCAAGGGCTTTCTCTAGTTGCGGCAAGCGGGGGCCACTCTCCATCGCGGTGCGCGGGCCTCTCACTATCGCGGCCTCTCTTGTTGCGGAGCACAGGCTCCAGACGCGCAGGCTCAGTAGTTGTGGCTCACGGGCCTATCTGCTCCGCGGCATGTGGGATCTTCCCAGACCAGGGCTCGAAGCCGTGTCCCCTGCATTAGCAGGCAGACCCTCAACCACTGTGCCACCAGGGAAGCCCTCAGGCGTTTCTTATAAGCCCTCAATTTGATAAGCGTGATCCTACACCTTCTTTCTCGTTTTCCTGGCAGTGAAATTCTCACAAAGTAATTGCTGCCTGTCTCTGGTCAAGGCTTCTTCTAGGTTTCCAATTTCTCTGCAGCTCTTTTGCCCTTGATTCTAATCTGGGGGCAACAACAAGAACCCTGGCTTTATCTCAGCCGCCTTCAGACTAATTTACTTGCCCTAAGGCCCTTGGGGCTTAAGTTACACCCGACCTATTAGAACACAACCAGCCAGTCACACCATCCAGATATGGATTTTTCTGAAAACAAGCTCAGAGAATGGTTTTATGGTGCCAAGTGTAGCATTTCACCTTCCCGGTCCTTGGTGGCATAAATAAATTTCAAATGTATATCCTGCAGTAAAATAGCTGTGGTTCTACAGTTTGCTGCAGCCAGCATCCTGATGGAGAGTAAATGCTCATACCAGCCACAGAGGTAGCTTGAGCGGTTTTCACTAGCTAAAGGGAATATCACCATTGAGTATGTCACCTAAACCCTAGGACTGAAACATCCTCTCTACACTGTGATTCCCACAATTCCATCACTAGACCAGAATTCTCCTCTGAACTCCAGACTCACACACCCTGATCAGATCCTACTGGCTACCTCCGTCCCTTAACACATCCAAACTAAAACTCTTGCGTCCCATCCTCCCTCATCCCCAAACCTCTTCTCCTTACCCGCCGGTCTTCCCCATCTCAGGAATGGTACCCCCATCCTCCCAGGTGCTCAAAATCATCCCCGATTTTCCCCTTTCTGTCACCACCCCCTTGCCCACATACAGTCCTTCGATCTAGTCTCTGAAATACTGGTGTAACTCAAATCCAACCACTTTTCTCATCTCTGCCTCCAAGCCCTCAATTCAGGCCACCATCATCTCCCAGCAACAAACAATTAAAAATACAGAAATGAGCCGCCCTTATGTTGCCTACTGCATTTAGAATAAAATCCAGCAACTCACCAGGGGCTACAATGGCCCTACATCTCTGGCCTATCGTCCCCTCCGACTTCATGACCGCTGTTGCTCAGGACCCTCTCTAGCTATGCTTTATTTCAGATCGTCAGACAGGCCCCACTTTTCTGGCCTCAAGGGCTATGCAGTTAATGATCCTCCTGCCTGGATGGCTTGTGGCCAGTTCTTCCTTATCCTTTTGGCCTTAGCTCAGAATGTGAACTCCTCAGAGAACTCAAGCAAGCCCTCTCCTGCAAGCAAGCAAGCCCGTCTTATCTAGAAAGGCTGCTGGAGGAGCAGCTGGGTTTAGGGGGAGAGCAGCGGCTTTGAGTCAGATGGCCCTGGTTCCACAGGTGCCCTGCCTTTGGGAGCTGGATGGCCCTGGGCAAGTCTTTAATGTGTGCCGCACCTGCCTGCTTTCTCAATGGAGGACAACAGCATTTCACCTACAAGGGAAGTTGTGAGGCTTAGAGGTGTCGGTAAAGTATAAAACATAGCGCCTGGTGCGCAGAAAGAAAGTAGATAAATGGAAGCTGCCACCTTAAGTCCTTTTTTGGAAAATGGAGGAAATAGGTGAGTAATATAAATAGCAGCTGCTGCTGTAAGAACTGAGCTTGATGAGCTCACAGCGTGGTGCAGGACACACACCCCACTCACAGGGGCGTCTCTAGTGAACTCTGTGTGAGAAACCCCGAATCAGATGGTCCTGGCTTGTTTCTTCTGGGCCAGACGACAGCAAAGTCCTCAGATTGCCGGCATTAGGACGGAGCCAGAAGTGATTTCTGATGGGAAGTGATTTCTTCTCAAATGGCCTTAGCAACCCTGAGATTCTGAATGACGGCGTGTCAATGTCAGTTGCACAAGTGGCCTAGAGAACAACTGAGAAGATCTGGCTGGTGTTTCATCACAAGCAACAAGTTATAGGAATTACACTGACAGTGAGCCCATCTTGAATCAGCGGGGTCAAGCTAAACTGAACACATTAAAACATACAGGAGAGTTTCATCCTGCCTTGGCAACGAGGCTCATGGTGAACAAACAATCCAAGGTATAGGATTTAGACCTATTTCAAAGTCCTGCTCCTCTGCTGCCAGAAACTCTCACCTCAGAAGTCTATCATGAGAATGGTGTCATGATATGTCCCTAAAAAAAAATTCAAACATGTCATCCCTTCGGGACAGGTAAGTCAGGCTGATACCCTGTCACAGGTGATGTTTTATTTCAGCCAAGAACGAGGAAAGAACACACCTTTGGAATTTAGCAAGATGACAAGGAAGCTTGATAGAGGCTAAACGTCGGATGAAACTACCAGCAGGCCACCCCATTCCTTTACCATCTGCCACTAGAAGGTTAGCAAAAGTGCAACAGAGAAAACATATAAAGGTCAGGCAAAAGGCATCTAAGACATGGATTTAGTTCCACCAAAGATACGTTCCCTTTCTTGATGTGACCTTATCTTTATCTAGGAGTGGATTCAAGATTGGGGAGAGGTGACTCCAGTAAGATAAGACTCTCTGGTGATGCAGTCACCTCGCAGCAGATGAGTGAGAAGATAGCCAAGCAGAAAAGCAAGGACGCTGACATCCAAATCACAGCTGGTGTGGATTAAGTAAGCACTAGATTATTCGATTTCAAAAGACCTTGCTCCTTAAATAAGCCTTGTGAGAATCTTAATGAGAGATTTCCTCTGATTCAAATTGTGGTCATGCCAAATCATGTTTCCATCAGTCCCTTATAAACTCTTCCTCATGCTTCTCCAATAAGGAAGAAAAGTGGCAAAACTGTTATCAGTGAATTATTACTTCAATCCCATTCTGAGCTTATGATGACTTCAAATCAATACATGGAACGGTTACCAGAATTCCAATCAAAGCAAACATGACTGCACGTGTATAAAATATTTACCAAGGTGACTGGAATGAAATGCAGACTTTAAGCCTAGGTAAAACAAAGACATCTGTCTTCAAGCAGGCATGGTGATATAATGACAAGAGCTCTGACAGGGGTCAGAAGATTGGCCTCAGACAACCCGAAGATTGCATCCAGAGAGCCCCCAACCCAGAGAGGGTTCAGTATGAATCGTGTGTGTATGTGTGTGTGTTGTGTGTGTGTCTGTGTGCGTATGAAAGATGTAATTTGATAAATGGTATAAACAAAAAGACAAAAAGCAAAAGGGTTTTTTTTCTTTAAATAATGGGGTTTTACTATAATATAAAGAATAGGGAATTCCTTGGTGGTCCAATGGTTAGGACTCTGAGCTTTCACTGCCGAGGGTGTGGGTTCAATCCCTGGTCGGGGAGCTAAGATCCCACAAGTGGTACAGCAAAAGAAAGAGAGAGAGAGGGAAAGAGAGAGAGAAGAAGAGAGATAGAGAAAGAGAGAGAGAGAGAGAGAGAGAAAGAGAGAAGGAGAGGAGGGAAGGAGAGAAAAGAAAGAAAGAAAAAGAAAGAAAGGGAGGGAGGGAGGAAGGAAGGGAGGAAGAAGGAAAGGAAGGGGACTCCCCTGGTGGCGCAGTGGTTAAGAATCCACCTGCCAATGCAGGGGACACGGGTTCGAGCCCTGATCCAGGAAGATCCCACATGCCTCGGAGCAACTAGGCCCATGCGCCACAACTACTGAGCCTGTGCTCTAGAGCCCGCAAGCCACAACTACTGAGCTCACGCGCCACAACTACTGAAGCCCGCGCACCTACAGCCCATGCTCTGCAACAAGAGAAGCCACCGCCATGAGAAGCCCGCGAACCACAACGAAGAGTAGCCCCCGCTCACCGCAACTAGAGAAAGCCCGCGTGCAGCAACGAAGACCCAACGCAGCCATAAATAAATAAATACATAAATGAAACAAAACAAACTCTATGGAGATAAAACATAATCAAAAAAAAGAAGGGAAGGAAGGAAGGGGGAAAGAAAGAATAGTACTAGCATTCTCTTGGTAATTTGTGGTTTACTGAAAGTCATCCTTAAACTTCCGTGACAAAATGAATTTTTGAAGAAGTACTTCTACATGCTTAGAATTTACTCCAACTCTGTTCTGGCATGAACTTTTACAACTTACTCTGAAAATCACAAGGCACCTGCTTTTTGCTGTTGTTTCGGTTTGGTTTTGTCTGTGAGTTTTATAATAGCCGTTGGCCAAAGGTAGTCAAGTCTTGACCAAACCCAGATTTTTCACTGCCATCATGATTCTGGCTTTCCACAGCAAGAACCCAAAAAGAAATTTCATACCCCAAATACAAAAGAATAATGGATCTCAAGAGGCATTGCATTGCTAATATTTAACATTATATCTTTAATTATAAAGATGCAGTGAGTACCGGCTCTGTGTCAGACACCTGTGCTTGGCCTGAACTGGGCAGGAGTAGGGACGATTGAGGGCTGTGGCCAAGTAAGGGTGTGTATGGCACAGAAAGGGTATGGCAGGGTCCTTTCACACTAGAAGTAGAAATAAACGAGGTAGATAAGTCATGAAACCAAGCTACAGAATGAGGCATTACTGAGTAAGTGCCCAATGACTGCTAATTAGAGCTCCTCTGAATTGAGTGCTATGTGCTAGGTAGGCATTGTGCTCAGCACTTTACATGCATCATCTCATGTAATCCTCAGAAGAGTCCACGAAATAAGCAGTGGTATCCATCTTACAGAGATGGAAACTGAGACTTAGAGAGACACAGGAATTGTTCCCCTGACCCCAGAGCCAGCAAATGTAAGTGGCTGGGTTAGGATATGAGCTCTTGCATGTCTGAGTGCAAAGCCAAGCCAACTCTGTGTCAAGGCAACATGTACTACAGTTGAGAGAAGGAAGAATCCCTGTGGTCAGAGTCTCTGAGAGAAAGAGCTTGCCTTTTTACATATTTATAGTGCAAAGAAGGGGTACTCACTCTAATTCAGGGAAAGTCTGAATTGTAGAATTTTCAAAAATGAAATGCAAATCTTGTTATTTCAAGTAACTATCACATATGAGGTACAGGGAGCTAATAAAATTAGGTTAAGTAAATGAAAGGATTTACGAGTTCACTTATCAATATGGCTAATAGCTACTCAAAATTCCTCTGGGTGCCATGGCTTTTCATGCCTCCATGCTTCTGCAGAACAGAATCTCCCTGTCTTCGGATTAGGAGATGCCCATCCGACCCTGAAGCCCAGCTCAAGCTCCCACTCCTCTCTCTCCCCAACTCCCTTTTCCTTTTACTGAAGTGGCAGCTCTTTAAGAGTAGGAACTACCTCTAATATATTTTCAGAGAGTCAGGACAGCAGAAAACAGTTCTCAATGAATATTTAATAAAGAAATAGATCCTTCAGTCTTGAAGCCTTTGCTTGAAAATGATACTGACTTTTTATTGGCTTCCCTCAATTACTAGTAAGACACCGGGCTTTTCGGAAGCTTTGAAAATATGTAATCGATAAATAAGCCTAAGAGCATAATATAAGTGTGTTAAGTAAGGTTATGTCAGTTACTCCAAACTGACTCATGCATGCCAAAATCAAAATAGCTCATCCAGTGTAATGACTGCAATAAAGTTACAAGGGAAAATGGACAGGAAAATCCACGCTGGTCTTGATTGCTGATGATTGCTCTTTAAGAAAAATTCTATTTTAAGAGTAGCTCTAAATTGGTTTATAGATTTCACACTTAAGGAAGACAGACTATGAGAGGAAAATTTTCAGGAAGTTAGCAAACACATAGCCTCCTAGAATAATTAAACGTCCTAAAATAACTGTCAATGTCTAAAGGAGGCAAAGTAGAGGAACAGAGCTGAATATGATGCTCTTGATATTTGAAAGCACTAAAGGGAGACATCAACAGTATCATCGTGGGCTTCCCTGGTGGCGCAGTGGTTGAGAGTCCGCCTGCTAATGCAGGGGATACGGGTTCGAGCCCTGGTCTGGGAGGATCCCACATGCCGCGGAGCAACTGGGCCCGTGAGCCACAACTACTGAGCCTGCGCGTCTGGAGCCTGTGCTCTGCAACAAGAGAGGCCGCGATAGTGAGAGGCCCGCGCACCGCGATGAAGAGTGGCCCCGGTTGCCACAACTAGAGAAAGCCCTCACACAGAAACGAAGACCCAACACAGCCATAAATAAATAAATAAATAAATAAAAATTAAAAAAAAAAAAAAAAAGAAATTACCTTTAAAAAAAAAAAAAAACAGTATCATCGTTCTTGCGGGACATTAATCTTTCAGAGGATATGAAAACCTAAAAGACCAACTGCACCAAGCTGCTGTTTTAATGTAGCTGGATAATTCGGGAAAAGGGCTAGCTAATCACACAAGAATCCCTATAAGTTGTGCCTTTGCACACTTTCTTGGGTTGGAAATTTCCAAGGTAACAAAAAGTCCAGGCTCTTTTCTCTCTTATCTTACCAAATAAGAAGAAGCCCAAAGAATCCCAAGCAAAATCTGAAGGCTGAAATACAAATTAATCTCACTTTATTTAATAAAGGTAGTATTAAAAGGTATCTTCAAACATAAATAGGATCCAGTCTAAATACACTAAAAGAACAAAATGTTTACAGAAAACTAGTCAAGAAGGAAAGTACAAACTCTCTGAGTAATGAACAGCACTCAATTTCTGGAAAGCATATAAAACCTCTATAAGCCTTACTGCTGGGCACTCCCATGTAATGAAGGGTCAGAGATTTACAACCTAAGTACCCCAAGAGAAATATTCTCACAATATCCTTTGAGAAAAAAAAAATTCTGCAGCAAAAACAGGTTAAGTTCTATCTGCAAGGCATGTCAGCACCTTTCTGCAATGGCCATCAAGTTTGGGGACCTAAATTCCTTACAGTATCAAAAAGAAAAAATTAGGTCTAGATAGAGGGGTGTGTGTGTGTGTAAGACTTACTCTGCCCAAACCACAAAACTGCTAAATATGAATTTTTACCATTTTCCTTTTCTTTTTCTGATTTAAGACTTGTGTAAAAAGTCATCTTTTTTGAAGAAACTTAAATCAGAAAAATAAAAGCATTAATATGTATGTGCCCTAGATACTTAGAGACAGTCCTTTATTCTTTTCAACCAATGTTTAATCAGTATGGATAATCAAATGTGATTTAATTTATGCCATGGTAATACTTTTCAAATGTGTATCAATTCACAAACCAGAAAACATTCTTTGTAAAGACCATGTGTCCTAGTTTTTTAGTTCAGAAACAATGATCACTGTATTCCTAGCAGTAAGCTCATCCAAGCTCAGAGTTAAAAACACTTAGCTTCTCTGGTATGAAACTGTTCTTTAAAATTTGCATCCTAAATGTTTTCTATAGTGAGCAAGCATCATGAAGAAAGAAACTGTCTTCAACCCGGGGTCTGGCATAAAATTTGGAAACTATAATGACAGGGAGAGGGGAGAAGGGTGATAATAACAGGATATATATGGTAATATACCATGGGAAGGTATATTTCATGATTAAGATGATGTTTATATCTGTCTATAAACATAGTCTTTGTAAGTTCTAATTTTCTTAAAACCTTTCCCCTCGTGAAATGTCTGACTGTTCATAGCACAAGTATATCTGACCGTTACTAGCACAAGTAGATAGTTAGTACTGCTTTTGACTTGATAGTATTTCTTTGAAAAAGAACAGGAAGAGTGTATCAGTTACCAATTTATTACCTCTCAGCTCTGAGTGCAACCTTCTCTGTGCAATGCTCTGATAAACATGCATGTTGAGCGCTTCTCCTTTGAAGTGTATGTGATGTTTTTCTCAGGAGAGGCTGGAGGGACAGTGCAGGGAGGAGGCGGGTGGCCTGAGCGTCCAGCACTGGGGCCAGCAGGGTGGATGTGAGGACAGTTGGTGGAGTGTGGCCCAGCCACGGCCCAGAACCTGGTTCCTGTGTGACCTTGCAGCCTCAGCCTGGTAATAATGTTTCAGCAGTCCTGTCGACGTGGACACCAGAGCTCTCACAAGGTTTGCAGGCTCTGAAGGTCTCCTGGCCCTGCTGGTACCCAGACCCTCAATGCACGTCCATGGCACTGGTTGCTGCTTGCCTGCTCCTTGCCTGCTCCTTGCCTGCACTCCAGAGGGCCATGAATGGTCTGCCCAGAGCCGTTGGGCCAGCTCGGGTCTGGCCAAACCAGCAAACTCCTCTGCTAGGCCACGGGCTGAACCCCACCTTCTCTACTGAGGTCTGAACCCCTGGTAGTTTGTCCTTCCTTGGGGACACTCCGTCAGCCCTAGGGAACCATAGATAGTTTCCCTATACCTTACAGCTCCTCTTTTACCATAGGTAATAACTCCTTGTATTTTTTTTTTAATTTTTATTGGAGGATAGTTGATTTACAATGTTGTGTTAGTTTCAGGTGTACAGCAAAGTGACTCAGTTATACATATACGTATATCCACTCTTTTTTAGGCCATTACAGAGTACTAAGTAGAGTTCCCTGTGCTATACAGTAGGTCCTTATTAGTTATCTATTTTACGTATAGTAGTGTGTATGTGTCAATCCCGATCTCCCAGTTTATCCCTCCCCCCCTTTCCCCCAGTAACCATGTGTGTTTTGTATATCTGTGACTCTAGTCTATTTCTGTTTTGTAGATAGGTTCATTTGCACTCTTGTTTTAGATTAATAACTCCTTGTAGTAAACCGCCCCCGTTTAACCTACAGTGTGGTTTGTATCTCCTGACTGAGCCGAGACTGCTACAGGGAGACAGGGTGCCAGTGAGGACACACACGAGCACGCGCTTGCCCACTCGTGGAAAAACGTCCAAAATGCCAAACCCCGAAGAAAAATTTCAATTTGAAAAATGCCCAGGCAATTTCAAATCCAGAATAGTCGAGAGTGTTTATTTACAGCCCAAGTGTAGGATTAAAATACTCTTATTTCCTCCCACTGAAACCTATACTAATGGTGACTAGATAAACAAATTGTGGTTTAGCCATACAATCAAAACTACTCAGCAGTCAGAAGAACAACTCCAGGTACGTGCGACAACACCGATGAATTGCAGAACAGCACACTAAGTGAAAGAACCCTCCACAGAAGATTATGCCCTGAATGACTGACTCCATGCACAAACATCGTAGAAAAGACAAAACTAGCAGAACAAAAAACAGCATGAGGGAACTCTTGGGGGGGATGGAAATGTTCTATGTCCTGATTATGGTTGTGTTTACACAACTGTACACATCCGTCACAACTCAGCAAACTGTACGCTAATTTAATTAGCCAATTTTATGGTATATAAATTTAACCTCAATAAACTTGACTTTATAAAGCAAAAACTACATATAAAAAATTGTGGAAGGTAGTTCAAGTAATACTTAAAGGGAATTTTAGAGGCTTACATGCATGGATTAGAAAAGAGAGATGATTTTAAATTATTAAGTTTAATTATCCAATTAGAGAAGGAAAAAACCCAGAATAAACCCAAAGAAAGTAGATAAAGGTAATATAAATTTATGAATTCAAAAGCTAATGCTCAATGGCAAGGATCAATAAAACCAAAAGCTGAATCTTTCAAATGATTAAAAAAAACCAAACCAAAACAAAAACCCAGAAAACTTCTGATAAATTTGATCAAGAAAAAAAAGAAGAAACAAACACTAGGAATGAAAACCAAGCTGGAACTACATATTCTACAAATTTTAAAATCCAAAACTTGATGCCAAAAAATTTAAAAACTTATATGCGATCAAGATTTCTAGGGGGGGAAAAAACCCTAGATTTACTTGGAATAAAACCCAAAAGACGATGGACTAAGAAGTTTGGACCACAAGGATAAAGGAAAAAATGTATACTTAACTAATAGAGACACAGAAGTTGAAGCAATCTTTGAAAATAGAGATAACCATGATATTCCTGAGCAAAGTTGCTTCCCCTATAAGCAGGAAAAAAAAAAAGTTAACCCAATTTCCAGTTCTCCCAACAAGGCAGGCAGACTACTGACACAACTCCTGAAGCTTCCTCCTGTGGGAGAAGGGAAATCTCCAGGGGCCAGAACCATTGTAATAATACTAATCCCACCTTCTTATAATACTAACAGTGCTATTCCTGGGAAATCAAGAAAGCACACAGAAAGGTAGGACAGAAGGATAAGCAGAAGCCCCCCTGGGGTTGCCTTGGTGAGAGGGTAGGATTTAAGGAACTTGTTGTATAATGATTATAGTAATAATTACTATAATATAAGCCAGCATTTTAAAAACATTTATTAACCACTATTAGCAGGTCACTACATCGAGTACTTTTTGTGTATTATCTCATTTGATCTTCATTAACTCTTACAGCTCTAATTGTTAACCTGATTCTTTAGGTGGAGAATTTGAGGTCTGCAGGATAACGTACTCTGTCTCCATCTGTAAAATGGAAAAGCCAGATAATCCCAACTAACCTTCTGGCAAGTTTCTGTGAGGAATAATCAAAATAAACATGAGGGTAGAAGTTCCCTAAGGACAAATTTTGACTGAAATCAAAAAACAAGGTATCTTCAGGCAGACCTTTGAAAGCAGCAGTATGTACTATTTCCCAATGGTGGAATCCCCCCTTCTCAGAGATGACAAGAAGTGGTCAAGAAAACGCTGGACGATGTCTCTTGCTGGAGACGTAGCAGGACTAGAACACACGCCTTTTAAGGCCCCTGTCCATTCTGAAAGCCCAGCACTCTCTGACTGACACAATGCCACGAGAGCTTATTGAGAGAGGTGAGGGCTTCTAGGAATTCCAGACATAGGCCATTTGTTACCTGTGCTTTCAGTGAAGCCAGGTGGAAGTGACCTCAGGACAGCCCTTCCTAGGGCCTGAGGTGTCAAGATACTGCTTGCAGGTCTTAGGATCCGTTTCTGCTTGTCTGTTCTTTTTTTTTAACGTTTATTTATTTATTTGGCTGCGCCGGGTCTTAGTTGCGGCACATGGGATCTCTAGCTGCGGCATGTGGGATCTCTAGTTGCGGCATGTGGGATCTAGTTCCCTGACCAGGGATCGAACCCAGGCCCCCTGCATTGGGAGTGTGGAGTCTTAACCACTGGACCACCAGAGAAGTCCCTCTGCTCTTCTGTTCTAAGCCATCTAGATCTAAATTATTTCTTACTCCTATTCACACTGCTGCTACCCAAATTCACGAAATCCATGGTCTGGACTCTGCTCTTTGGCTCACCATGTGGTTGAGATAAAAACCATCCTACACTGTAACAACAGAGAGTAACCGGCCATGGAGAATGAACTTGAAAGAAGGAGGCTGCAAGCAGCCACAGATCAGGTTGTCTCAGAACCAAAGGCAATGAAAACCAGTGTCAAGCTCACACAGGCTGATATCGTTCTAAACAACCCTCTGGGGTCACGAGCTGCGGCACTACAGCCTTGTTCTTGGTGCCATTTCAATAACCGAGTTATAAACCAAGCTTCCCTCGGCTGCTCGATTCCCCAGCAGAACAAGGCTGCTGTGGCTCGGGACAAAGACGACATTCATCTGCCATGTGGTTTCTCAGAAAGCATATCTAAACAGCAGGTTGCCCTGGCAATTTTGGATACATATTTCTTTTTCTGACTGATATTCTTGGCTGGTTTTCTGACAGTAAAAAGTACAAGATCTCATTATATTCCCAAGTACAAATTAATTCAGCCTCAAAGCCCAGCTTTACAGGAAAAATAAGAAATCTGAAACAAAAACAGTATAGCTTGTCAGGAACAATTTAGGACAGTCTTCTCACCAGGAACCACTCGGCGTGGTTACCCTAGTAAAGACCATTAATGTGCAACTGGTGTTTATCCTGGCTGGCTCCTGGGCACTCACAAGGCACTACAGCATCAGAGACCAGAGTACTAATCATGGTCTCCATTCATCTTTCTTCCAGCACAGGATTATGAAAAGAAACTCATCAAAGAAAGGTTAACAAGTAAACAAGCATGGAGTTAGTCCAGGATGGAAAGATGGTGGCCAGAGACAGAGAGAGTAGCATCTGAGGTTTAAAATCCTGGCTTCATTCACACACTCCACAGACAAAACACCAACAACAAAGCAAACACATTTGGTAGTGTATATATGTCCCAGCTAGCTAGTGGGAAGCAGCCACATAGCACAGGGAGATCAGCTCGGTGCTTTGTGCCCACCTAGAGGGGTGGGATAGGGAGGGTGGGAGGGAGACGCATGAGGGAGGAGATATGGGGATGTATGTATATGTATAGCTGATTCAATCTGTTATAAAGCAGAAACTGACACACCACTGTAAAGCAAATATACTCCAATAAAGATGTTAAAAAAATTAAAAAATTAAAAATAAAATTATACATAAAAAGAGTAAAAAAAAAAAAATAAAGTTAATGACAAAACAAAAAACAAAACAAAAGAAAAAAAAGCAAACACAAAGCCTCAACTCCTAAACCTCTCACTGACAAGAAGAGAAAGCCTGGC
Organism: Balaenoptera borealis; assembly: GCF_965194805.1. Lineage (NCBI taxonomy): Eukaryota > Metazoa > Chordata > Mammalia > Artiodactyla > Balaenopteridae > Balaenoptera > Balaenoptera borealis. The sequence goes on from NC_138872.1 coordinate 15,732,007, forward strand.
TTAGTAAGTGTGAATGATCTCAGAGCAACCTCGCTCCAACCAAAAAAGCTCCCAATGCTAAACACCAAATAAAAGGAGAATGAGGAAGTCAATCAAAATAACATGATGTGGGGCTTCCCTGGTGGCACAGTGGTTAAGAATCTGCCTGCCAATGCAGGGGACACGGGTTCCAGCCCTGGTCCGGGAAGATCCCACATGCTGCAGAGCAACTAAGCCCATGCGCCACAACTACTGAACCTGTGCTCTAGAGCCTGCGAGCCACAACTACTGAGCCCACATGCCACAACTACTGAAGCCCATGTGCCTAGAGCCTGTGATCCGCAACAAGAGAAGCCACAGCAGTGAGAAGCCTGCGCACCGCAACGAAGAGTAGCCCCTGCTCACAACTAGAGAAAGCCCACACACAGCAACAAAGACCCAATGCAGCAAAAATAAAAATAATATAATAACATGATATGATGGACTATTATGTAACCATCAGAATGATAATTTTACAGGTGTTTCTAATGATATGAGAAAACGTCTGATAAGTGAAAAAAAATCAAGATGCCATATTATATACACAGAATGATCTCAGCTATGTACAACAATTTAAGTATAAGAAATATGGAAACAAATACTTTAAAATGTGAACTGTGATTATTGCTGGGGGTGGTGGAACCGTAGAAGAAATTTTCTTCTCTAAGACTGGTGGTTTTAACCCAGACCTACACTGTCTTTCGACCACAGCAGCAGAATCTGCCTTTTTGCCTACAAGGTGAACCTAAAAACAAGCATCGATGATAAAATCTTTAAAAGACACTATCATAATTTAGGAGAATATGACTACAAAAGAGGAACCTGCCAAGACGCTAAGATACTCAAGTAAGTTTCAAACTAGAAGAACTAAAAGCATTTCTAATTAAAGCTATAAAGAGAACCGATGTGAAAGAGTGAATCATCATTGCAGGTGAAAATATACCATTACAAGAAATTCAACCCACAGCTAAATTCTACAATACAAGAGAAAGCTGGGAATCATTGTCATAGAAAGACCTCAGATACCTATTCATCAAACTTCCAAGAAAAAAATAAAAGCATTTTAAAGTTATAATTACTAGGACTTAGAGAGGGTCTGAATTTGCCCCCCAAATATAAAGTCCCCAGCAACAAGAAACACTGACCATTGGAGGCTAGAGAATAGAAGGAAACTTAGGAGAAAAAGAAAAAGCACTCTACTTGATGCCAAATTATATAACCTGCAACCAGCCTAAGAGGACCCCCCTGACTCCTTTTTCAGTCCAGCACTGAAGGCCTTTTGGTCAGAAATAATCAATTTTGCTTGGCAAAAGAAGCATCAAGACATAGAAATGCTTTGGATCAAATTCTGTAGAATCAGCCTATTTGAGATGCTTTAAAGTTAATGCCAAAACCAATCTGGTGTTCTGTTCACAGCTCCTTTCTAGAGGTTGTAAAAGCAGAAAAATATTTAAACTCAAAGTTTGAAGTGGAAACTTGCTATCTGTAAAAACAAGCCACTTTTAAATATTAGAAGCCTTCAAGCTTTGGTAATTCCAAATTCACCAGGTATATTAAAAATCATTGGTTGGAAGTAAAATTGGCTAGCTGTTTAGAAAAAGATGAAGCTGGATCGCAACCTTACTCTTTACACCAAGACACATTCCAGACAGGATAAATAATGAAAATGAAAAAAATAAACATTCTAAAAGAAAGTAAGGGTTAATATTTTTATAATGTTGGGATCTGAAAAACTTCTAAACATGGCATTAATTAAATTCCAGAAACCATAAAGGAAAAGCTGCTAAATCAAAACACATAAAACTAAAAATACCTGGACAGTTAGACACCTTATATAAAGTTTTTAAAAACTAGGAAAATATCTTTATTGTATATGTTTAAAGGTTCATAATCTCACTTGATATATGAAGAACTCTTTGAAATCAATAGGAAAATAAGAATTCCAAGGATAATTAGATAAATAACACAAACTGACAATCCAGACACCAAAACAACAGGGGGATTTGACCATCGGTATCACAATCTTAAATTTATAAAGTTTGACCCAAGTGTTCTACTTGCAGGGATTAACTCTAAGGACATATGTCTTGTGCAAAGGTGGTTCATTAAAACAATGTTTAATATTAAAAAGCCGGAAGCCACCTAAAGGTCCACGATCTGGGGACTGCTTAAATCAGAGGTCATGAACGCAGCTGTTTTTTAGGGGCCGGCACAGGCAAGGAAAATGAGCTCAGTGGGCCAGTTTTTTTTTTTTTTTTTTTTAAAGTATTTGTTTATTTATTTATTTATTATTATGGCTGTGTTGGGTCTTCATTTCTGCACGAGGGCTTTCTCTAGTTACGGCGAGTGGGGGCCACTCTTCATCGCGGTGCGCGGGCCTCTCACTATCGCGGCCTTTCGTTGCGGAGCACAAGCTCCAGACGCGCAGGCTCAGTAATTGCGGCTCACGGGCCCAGTCGCTCCGCGGCACGTGGGATCTTCCCAGACCAGGGCTCGAACCCGTGTCGCCTGCATTGGCAGGCGGATTCTCAACCACTGCGCCACCAGGGAAGCCCAGTGGGCCAGTTTTGATACAGGGAAACAGGAAGTGGTGCAATCCGTGGTGAACTGGAGAGCTCAGACCCTTTTCAGTAATTCAAATTGTAAAAATTATGTGTGCCACAGCCAAACTGGCTCTCCCTTCCCCAGTCCCCATGGCCCCTTAGGGTTAGACGTGTAATCCACAGCCACAGGGTACATACTACAGCCTGGTCTCTCCCCTCACTGTGAATGCGGGATGCTCACCTACCCGTCACACTGGAGGAGCTACAAAAGAGTTCATTGATGCAGCATCACTGGCTCCCAGGATCAGACAAAACCTTAAAGGTCATCTAGTCTACACGTTTCCTTGAGGCTACGGCCATTCCGCCTCACTGAACAGGCCCAGGTACAGAAGGTAGCCAGGAGAAGGGGAAGGCCCGGATGGCTGGAAGGCCAGTAGTCAGGGAATAAGGCTTATCCTGTGGGATTTGCATTTTCCACAAGAAAAAAACTGAGATGGGAGGAGAGGTCGTGCGAATGAAAAAAAGCAAAATCCTCTGAATCACATACCTTCTATATAACTGTACATAAAACTGATCAAATACCAGGAACTCAAGCACGATTTCTGAAAATTCTCGCATAAAGTGCCGAGTTCACAGTACCACTGTTAAGCATTCCTTCAGCAATAAACTTCTGGGCAGCTGTTGCTCTCATTAACCAATCTGGCACAGAGAAGGGTTGCCACAGATAATGTGACAGATGATATATGGTATTTTATCACAAGATCTTAATTCATCCCAGGAACTGGTTTAAGTCCATCCTAGAATGGTTGTAGTTTATAATTACAGTCTCAGCAGCATGTCAAAACTAGAAAATGTCCACCTGAATCTGGTATGGAACATTTCTTCCCAGTGAAAACAACTTTATGCTTGGTCCTGCCGTATCTGGGAATAATAACACTTGGGAGAAGACAGCCAATTCCTTGATTTATTTCATTTTAAACACTGCTCCCCCAAGATTTTTTAAACTCTCAGATACATCAAATGGAGAACAGATTTGTCATTGCCACGTGTTAGGAAATGGGGTGGGAGAGTGTACCTATAAAAGCCAACAGGAGGAATCCTTGTGGTGATGGAACTGTTCTTTCACTCTTGATGGATGAAAGTCAATATCCTGGTTGTGAAACTATGCTACGATTTTGCAAGATGTTACCAATGGGGCAACTGGGTATAGAGTACACAGGATCTCTCTGTATTATTTCTTACAACTACATGTGAATCTACAGTTATCTCAAAATAAAAAGTCTAGTTTTTAAAAAAGGAATATAGATAAGATTTTTAAAGGGATACATCCGTATTTGAAGGCTACAAAATCCTAGAATACTCTTTACTATGACTGTGCTAAGTAAAGAGCAAATGGAAGTGACTGGTGGGTCTATAAAGTAGACACGAGTTTGCTCTTCTTCCAGCAGCTGGCCACCCTCTAATCCGATGTGCGCAATGCGAATTCAGCTATACAAGCAGGAGCACTCGACAGGTGATGGCTCCCAGATATGGCTCTCTATTGGTCTGTCTTGCGTCTTTCTCATCTCATTTTCTCTTTCTCTCTCTCTCTTTCACACACGCACACACACGAGCTATTTTATACCAACAAGCACACCCATCCGGATCAAAACTGTTTTGAAAAAGAACACAGATGTGAGAACTTTCCAGGTCCTACAGCTCCCAGGTAGGCACAGAAGGGAAGAAATCTCATCAGAGAAAACACACAACGTCTGTAGGAATCAGTAAGTTTGATATTTAAACCCCATGAACAAGAAAGCCTCAACAGAATTAAGCTCATTTCAGGTGTTAAATAAATACTTTGAAGCAAACACCATTTAGCTAGGAGGGGGGAGCCGCCGCAGCAGGGCCCTCGACAGAGCTGTGAAATGAGCTTTGGGCTTGCCTCCTGCCGCAGTCTCTCGTCTGGGGCAACCTACCTCGTTATTTTTAACTCTTTTGCCCTGGTAGTTCATCTCTCCCACCTAAGTCTTACACACGAGTATAAAATTTACCAAATGCCTACTATGGGTCAGGCACTCTGTTAAACACTTTAAAAGCCTTTTCTAATTTAATCTTCTCAATAAGCCTGAGGTAAGTATGATTAGTATCTTCATTCTAGGTTAAGGGACTGGCCTAGAGTTACAGATCCCGTCAACAGTGAAGCCAGGACTGAATCCAGGTGTGTCTGGCTCTTGGTCAGCATGTTATCCTGCCTCCTGTGCTCATTTTGGTCTCTGGGGTGTCCAGAGCACCTCCCCACATTGTAAAAGGACAGGGGGAAAAAAAACTTCCATACGCTGAGCATCTTTTATGTGCTTTACACAGGCTATCTCTTTCCGGCCCAAATAAACCCTTTGACAGGTATGCATCGTCTCCATTTTAAAGATCAGTGAACAAAGGCCGAGAGACCTTGAGGGCTCTTGAAGACTTTTTCATCTCACTTTTACTTAGTAGACGAAAAAACGAGAGCCCCAGAAAGATTAGGTGGCTTGCGTAAGGACACAAAGCTAGTTACTATCAGAGCCGAGATCTGATTGCCAGCCCACTGCTCTCTTTAATGATATCTAAGCTGTTGCTCTGAAAGGAACCAACATATTAATAATAGAGCAGGAACGCCAGGCACTTTGCTAGACGCTTTACATTCTTCATCCAACTCTGATCTAGGGGTTTCCCAACATTGCTGTTCCAATCAATGTTTTCTACTAACACGTACTACAGAAGGGGAACAAAACTTAAATTTCACATCTAACAATTTTACAAGGTGATTAACATGCTCCTATACACACGGATGAATGGATATTACAGGAAAAAAATATGAAGAGATTTGGAAAGGTTGTCAGAGAAGGCACAATGGGTTCGAACAACGTAATCAGATGACACATTCTGAGTACCTGTGTACCACAGCAATTTGCCAAGTGCTGGGCCCCTCAGAGAAAGACAATTCAGCCCCTGAATCAGATGATCACTCACCATCAGCACGTGTGTGACACTTCTCACCACAGAAGCGTGTTATTCTGAGAAAAACTATGGTCTTGACATCAGAAAACTTAAATCGAAAGCCTAGCTTCGTCACCCGTGAATCATGTGCCGTGGAGGGATGGGCGGGCGGGTACCCATAAGTCAGAGTCTCTGAGCCTCTCTGTCAACGAGTGGGAGCTTCTGCGCCAGGATGCTGTGAGAGGCAAATGGGACAAGACTTCTGCAGGAACCCAACACACGATTAGCACCCAGTAACTGCTATTTTCATCAGTTCTTCTCAAATTCTACAACTTGAAAAGAGCAAGTGTCCCTGCCAGTAAAATTTAAAATAAGACAAATGGGGAAATGGGGAGGTATTAGTCAGAGGGTACCAAGTTCAGGTATACAAGATGAATAAGTCTTAGAGATCTACCATGCTGCACGGTGCCTACAGCAAACAATCCTGTATTGTATATACTTAAAAATTTGCCAGTAGGGTAGCTCTTATGTTAATAAAGAGTTCTTATCACACACACAAAAGTAATAAGAAGAAAATAAATACAGAAGGTGGGAGGGAAAAGAAGACAAGATAACGAGCAACCAATATGAAGATTACTGGAGTGGGAGGTACAAAGTATCTGGGTGTAAGACAGGCTACAAGGATGTGTTGTAAAACACAGGGAATACAGCCAATATTTTCTAATAACTGTAAATGGAGTAGAACCTTTAAAAATTGTATAAATTTTTTTTAAAAATTAATAAAAAAGATTACTAAAAATATTCAATGTCTACCACTAAGGTAAGAAAAGTAAATTTACAGAAAAGCTAATATTGAATAGGTAACAGGGTATGAGGGGGGAAAAATTCGGGAATAAGTGCCTGAATGAGACCGATAGGCACTTTGTGACAGAGATATCACCAGAGGGCATATCAAGTGTTTGCTGTAGCCATTAAGACTCCTACAATTGATACCTTTGTTTTCACAGAGGTTATATTTGGTCAAAACTCAAAGTGTTCTTAAAATAATAATGCCTTTTTAGAGTGAGCATGACATTTCTTGAACAACATCACAATTACTGTAAAACCCACGGTTACAAAGTAAATAATAAAAAACATCAAAAGAAGGTAAAAATTACATTGTTCCGACAAGGGGAATTACTCATGTAAATAACTGATGAAATGCAAAGCCTGTCAATCTACATTGTGTTCTGAACAAGCATGAAAAAAATCATTCGAGTCAATAATAAATACTCTTCTAATACTACAAAATTCCCATTAAGACTCGATAAACCTGAAACCATTCTTCCTGGTCACTAGAACCCCCATCACGTATTTTTGGAAAGAAGATTCTTTCACCTGCTTTGTAAAGTTAAATAAGTATCTAGTATGTCACTGGAGCTCACAATCAGTTTGTTTTGCTTTTCCTGTGAGAAAATACCCAAGAGTTAACAGAGACAGGAAGCAACCTGGGGATTTGGGTTCTAGACTTGATTCTGGCATTAAAGTAGGAAAGTTGCCTTTTTATGTCTGGATTTCAGATCCTCAAACTATAAACGGGATAAGACCCTCCTCTTGCCCCTCTCACAGGTACACTGTAAGAATCACCAAGTTAAAGAGGAAAATATGAATGCACCTTTAACTATATTAAATGTTGTATTAACCTAATGTGATGATATTACTGTCATCAGCAAATAAGACGCATTCCAGAAGTCTGGGCTTAACAGCTCCTTTGGCCTTGTCTCTGGATTATCGGTTCTTGTTCAAAGATCTAATTCTTTTTTTTACAAAGGTAAAATAAAAAGTAAAATAATAATAAAATAAGCAACAATACTAATACACAATGAACCAAAAGCAAACATAAACAGCTTTACAATCCTCAGCTAATAGAATTCTATCATCGTTCTAAAAATAAACTTGGTTCAAATAACCCCAACTGACGTTTCATTTGATCCTTCCTCTAACCATGGAGGAAAAGCAGGACAGTCGGAATCATGCTTGATTTTTACATACCACAAACCTGAAAGAGAAAAGTCACTCATCCCAGCTCCCAGCTAAAGCCAGGGCCGTTCAACCCTCTTCTGACATAATTTGATGTTCATTCTACTGGTCTAAGTTACAAGGTACACCTATTTTCAAGGAATGTCCAACTTTCAGGTTGATGAAGGAATGTTATCATCAATTTTACACAGCTGGCAACCTCTCTGTATCACAAGGAAATTATCCTACCCAGGAAGCTGGGCACACAAGAAGTGAGAGGGTGGCATCTATTGGTGAAAAGTGTGTGCTGCAGTGGAAGTAGTCAGTGCGATTTGAAAAATATCAGTGATGTTAATAGTTTATGAAATGAGGGGTGGGTACAAAGGAAAACCATATGGAACAGAGTAGTAAGGGAAAGCAAGAAAGCACTGAGTATATACACTACCAAATGTAAAATAGATAACTAGTGGGAAGCAGCTGCATAGCACAGGGAGATCAACTCGGTGCTTTGTGACCACCTAGAGGGGTGGGATAGGGAGGGAGACGCAAGAGGGAGGCCAAGAGGGAGGGGATATGGGGATATATGTATACATATAGCTGATTCACTTTGTTATACAGCAGAAACTAACACCACACTGTAAAGCAATTATACTCCAATAAAGATGTAAAATAAATAAATAAAATAATAAAAAAAAGAAAGCACTGAGAAGTTCTAAAAATGATACCCATGACCACTTTGGGTAATCAATTTCCAGCTGGTAATAGTTCTGATTCCTTTCTTTTAGAGCAGTTTTAAATCAGTCTCTTTGGGAGCAAGTTTTCTTCGGGAATGTATCTCTGGTTTTATAATGAAAGTCAATGGCAAATCAGTGGGGAAAGGGGTTTAGGTTACTGAAATTTACTTCATCAACGGTGTTTCAAGAAAGGAAGGGAGAAGGGAGGGAAAGAGAAGGAAGTTAACATTTATGAAATGCCTATTATGTTGAAGGCACTTTATATGCATTACCACACTTAATTCTCACTCACACACAAAATCTATCCTATAGGTAGCAATATTATCTCCATTTTACCGTGAGGAAACTGAGGCACAGAGAGAAGAAACTGGCCCTAAAATACTCAATAAATGGTAAAGTCAGGATGAGAAACCTAATAGTCTGACTGTAGTGATCTAAACTACCCAGGCATAGATACCACCTCAACCAAAATAGTAGTCACTTAGTACACATAGGCATAATATATTTCCTTAGAAATAGACCCAACTGCAACCTTATAAGACTCTCTAAATAAATGTGAAATCTCATATTTTCCTTTCCAAAAACTTGGATGTAGAGAACAATCAATACACACAATGAGTTGTGACTTTACAATACAATAAATTACCATCGATCAGCCTTCTCTTCACTGAATCACCTTCTCAATACCTCTTCTTCCTTACACTGGCAGCTCAAAATCTCAGTAACATAAGCATCGAACTCCAATAGTGAGATGAAGAAAGAAAAAGAGACATGCCTTCCATTCAGAATTATTGGTGCTTGGAGTGAACATGTCATCAAAGACAAAAGATGCTCAATTCTGTTGTACTTCGCTTGAGTGATGAAGCATCGGGATTTTTAAGTAAATATGGTGACATTTGGGGAGGGAAATGATATAAGTACTACATCTCGAGGAATGAAAAGAATCCTACATCACCTTTTTTCTTTCAAAGGTACTAGGCTACAAAAGCAAATACTACTTTCAAAACTCTAATAGAGATCCTGCCTTTGGATGGGGGTGAGAAAATTGGCATAAACCTTTTCCCTGTCTTCTCAACATTTCATGTCCCAGGAATATAGATTACTGACCTGCCGAGAGTCCGTGTGAGAAAAAAAAAGGGAGGGGAAGGGAAGAAGAAAGACTGAAGAAAGGATCTGACAGCTCAAAGGAAGAAGAGTGAAAAAAGATAGGTCTAGGTAAATGAGACCACTATTCAATGTCATGGCTGTGGATTCAGCAGTAAGAAAAATAATTTACACTCACCTCAACTGAAAATGGAAAACTCTGCTTTCTACATTAATAACTAATTTACATTTCAAAATGTTTGGAAGCTTCTGATTGATGAAGAGTAAATAATACTAAACTTAGAGTTGTTTTTCTTTTTCTTTTCTGACTTCAAATTTAGCAAAATTAAAGTAACTGACCCAAATCTGGCTTCAGTTGTAATGAGATTCAAACTTAAGAAATTTCAGGTTCTGATTACAGCAATTAGGAATCCCAGGCCTCCAGGGATTCTTTTGGTTCTTAATACCAACCTGGCAACATTTTGATACCTGGAGCATCTAACAATGTTTGCGGGGACATTGATTACACACACTCCTGTGACACAGGAGTTATGACTAAATCAGAGCCTAGTTAGTTTATATAACCAGCACCAGATTGTAGCAGAGGGATGCCACTGAATCAATCTACTCATTGCTAGTGAAACAAAAGACAACATAGCTACAAAAAAGAAAAAAAAAAAGCTACAGAGACTTAAAGTATGTAACTTGCTTCTCAAAACTGAAAGGATATAGCTACGTTAAAAAACAAAGGTAGCAATTATAAAAAGTTTCAAACTCTGTTTATGAATAGGTTTATGAAGTGATCAACCTTAAAACCACTACAAACAACCCGCTTGTCTATCAACAGAGGACTGGCTGAATAAACTACTGTACATATTCACAACAGAATACTAAGCATCAGGAAAAAAAGTAATGACTATCCCTATATATTGCTGTGGAGTGATTCCTAGGACATACAGTTAAGTGAAAACAGAAAGGCAGATTAAAGTGTGTATAGCACACTTCTTATCTATGAGTGGGAGTATAAACATACATGTATTTGTATACAGTTGGCCCTCCACAGATCATCCACAGTTGGCTGAATCCACAGATGCAGAACTCATGGATACAGAGGGCCAACTACGGGACTTCAGCATCCTCCGATTTTGCCATATGTTGCAGCTCCTGGAACCAATCCCCCACGGATGCTGAGGGATGACTGTATACATATAACCAAAATGAAACAACAAAAAAGGAGGAAACAAAGTAGACGGAATAGGGACAGAAGCCAAATCTGAATAACTGTTTTGTAGTTTGCCTTTGGAACAAATTAGTTTGTATAATTATAAAGTGAAACAATAAAAAGCAATATCTAAAATCAGAAAGCAAATGAGAAAATAGCATGAGATGACTGGGGAAAACTGAACATCGACAAGGTATTTTATGGCATTAAAGAATTATTATTCTTAATTTTTAAAGGTATGATGATGGTATTGTGGTTATGGTTTTTTAAAGGGATCTTTACTCTTTTATAGGTATGTATGGAAATATTTAAAATGAAATATGCCTGGGATTTGCTTCAGAATCACCATGTGGTAGGAGTGGTAAACAGTAGAAGAGGAGGATCAGATAAAATAAGAATAGTCATGAGTTGATGATTGTTATAGCTGAGTGATGGGAAATTCATTACATTCTATCTTACTAATGGAGGCTGGGATATTTAAGGATATGCATTTTTAAAACTCATCTTGAAATAAATGGACAATAAAATCAAAGACAGACGTTTGGGGAGTGTTTCTTTTGTTTCTACAAAATGGCAGATAAAGTTTCAAGTTGTAGATACTTGTGTTCCCTGAAAGCATAAGATGCACCCTTAAGAGTATTAATGTAAACATGAGTAAATAAAACATTTCTGCCACCATATCAATCGTGAGTTTAAATTATAAATAAGGTAGCAATAATTCTCATCTCCCACCAAATGTCTACTTTCTGAAGTGTACAGCCAAAAGCAAAAAGTGCCATCTAATAAAAAATGAGTAATTGACTATGTCCTGACAATTCAGTAAAGCTTCATAATAAAAACCCAAATAAATCTCTGTTTGGAGCCCTGATCTAGGAAAGAATGGTTACGATAAAGTCTCATAAAATCATAGGCTTTTTCCCTCCAGGGAAAAACTCAGTGCTAAAGTTTATCCTTCCCTACCACAAAAAGCCATCTGAATGGCTTTTAACTATCCACGCAACCCAAACAATCAATCTTGTTCAGGTTCTGTTACTTTTATCAAATTAATTTTGAACTAACAGTTCGGTGGTTTTATATCTTGATTGGACCCATTATCACACAACTTCAGGGAGATGTTAGCTTAGCTCTTTGTGCTGCATTAGGATTCTATTTTTAATTTCTCTGATACATCAAGGAAAAATCTAAAAGGGTACTAAATATTTCCCCCCAAAAAATAAGGGCACACTGGGCACTAATTTACTTCACCTGAAGGGCTCACCATCGCCCCCTCCCCCCTTCCTCGCACACCCATACCCCTACATTCCAAACACCATTACTTAGGACTTCCTGGCCATTCCACACCCCTTAATGCCTCCACACACACACTTCCCTCTCTCTGTCTCTGTGCCTACAATGTCCTTTCCCTCCTTCTCTAGCTCGAGAATTCCTATTCATCTTTCAAAACACACTTCAAGGGCTTCCCTGGTGGCGCAGTGGTTGAGAATCTGCCTGCCAATGCAGGGGACACGGGTTTGAGCCCTGGTCCAGGAAGATCCCACATGCTGCGGAGCAACTAAGCCCATGCGCCACAACTACTGAGCCTGCGCTCTAGAGCCCGTGAGCCACAACTACTGAGCCCGCGTGCCACAACTACTGTAGCCTGCACGCCTAGAGCCCGTGCTCCGCAACAAGAGAAGCCACCGCAATGAGAAGCCTGTGCACTGCAACCAAGAGTAGCCCCCGCTCGCTGCAACTAGAGAAAGCCCGCGTGCACAGCAACAAAGACCCAACGCACGCAGCCAAAAATAAATTAATTAATTAATTAAATAAATTAAAAAAAAAAAAACAAACAAAAAAACCCAAAATACACTTCAAATGAGACTTCTTGATGCCTCCCCTGGGGTTCTTTTTACTGAAGTTCTTGCTCCCTCTTCTGGGCTCCTACTACACGTTTTTATATGTACTTTATGGACAGAATTTACCAGAATAGCCTAGAGAGAGGCCATAAAGTGTAGGTGGTTAAGAGGCTAGGCTCTGGAGCCAAATCCCTGCTGTGCCACTTACTATCTGTATAACTTTATTCAAGTACTTACTCCCTTTAAGCCTCAGTGTTCTCATCCATAAAATGGCAGTAATATTGCCTACCTCCTGGGATGGTTATAAGGACTGAGCTAATATACTTAAAGAATCTTACACCAATGCCTGGCACAAAGTAAGTTCTCAATAAATGTAAGCTATTATTAGCACAAGGTATCAAAATTATTTGATTGTCTTTTCTGCTACGCTATGTACTTTCTCAGGGTAGTGACTAAATATGTTGAATTAATTCAGAGACTGCCTCTGAGTTTAATTGAAAAGCATGTACTAACGATAAGCTAGGCAATTGCAAGGTGTTAGGAATACAGAGATGAGTAAAAATCCCAGCCGTCAAGGATCTTACAGTCTTGGCTATTCACACGTAGAGGACTTCAGTGTATAGAGACTGAATTAGTAAGTGGGGGCCAGCTATTACCAACTCTTTTTAAAGAATAAGTCATAAGAAATCTGGAGACAACTTTATTTGAATAAATAGGGAACTTACTCCAAAACCTAATATACCAAGAGCTGATAATCAGCAATCCCTGCAAAGTTAGTAAGATTGAAAAGTACTGTGGTTCATCTAGGTCTGCAGAAGCTCTGGCTAATTCCATTTAGACTAAAACCAAGGAAATCTAAGTATTGATAGAATTTTTAAAAAACATATCTCACTCCATTTTTTTTTAAATTCAAGTGAGCAATATGTTAATATAGTAATACATTCCCACTTTAAAAACAGTTAAAACTGAAGTTCTTCTCCTCAAAGGCAGTGACTCTTACCAAGTAGTTTTATATCCTATCTTTTTTATCTATACAGTTGCATGTGTACATAACAGAAATATGTAGTATGGTTTGCGGTTTTTAAAAAATTTACACAAATGGTATCACACAGCTTGCATTATTCTGCATTTTATCATTATTATATAATAAATTCCTATAATATACACAGGTATATTTCTCAGCTCTATCCTCTTACCATTGATCTATGTTTTCTTCTGGCAATATTGCAATGCTTTCGTTATTGTGGTGTTGTACATATAAATCCAACCTCATTGTCTTCTTTTTCTAAAGTATCTTGGGTATTTTTATGCAATTACACTTCCATACAGGAACGAACTATGGTATAATGTTTAAACATCTAGTTATCTAGGTTTTCAAATATAATGATATAAAATTTTAAACAATAATATTCTCTTCCCATTCTTACATTGTTCTATCTCTAGTAACATTCTCTCCCCTTTCCTCTACTATAGTTTTTGGTATCTTCTCCCTTTTTAATTTGATCAAATCTGCCAAATGTTGGTTCCTTTCAAAGAACCAACTTTTGGTTTTACCGACCCAAATTTTGTTTGTTTTCTATTTCATTAAATTCTACTTTTATCTTTATTTTTGTCTTATTTACAATCTTTCTTGTATTCTAAAAAGAAAATACAATTAAGGCTATAAATCTTCCTATGAATACCATTTTTGCTTCATCCCACAGGTTTAAATGACAGTGATCTGGATTTTGTACGGTTCTTATAATTCATTTCTCAACATTTTATAATTTCTGTTTTGATTTTATCTTTAAAGCAAGAATTATTTAGAAATATACTTTTACATTTCCAAGTGTAATAAAGTGGCTTTGGCTACTTTATTCTTGTTAATTTCCAACTTTTTATTATAGTTGGTGAATGTGGCCTGGATGACTTCTGTACTGAGATTTTTTTCAAGCACTTTAAAACATAGTCAAATTTTGTGAATATTCCATATATATTTTAAAATTTTCACGAATATTTGAAAAGTGTTCCTATTTTCTGTTTTATCAACCTTGTTAATTGTGTTAGTTTTGGTTTTTTGTCTAATTGAAATGTCAAATTTTGAGAGAAGAATATGTAAGCCATCAACTATGACTGCAGTTTTCTCATTGCTCCTTGTATTTCTATTGGTTTTGTATAAATATATATGCTTTGTATAGGTTCATGACTTTTGTCCTCTGGATCAAGCACACCTTTTAGCAACTTAAAATATGCCCCTTTCCCAGGTAATGTTCCCTTGTCTTGGATTCTATCTTATCTGATATTAATATTGTTTCACCGACTTTCTTTTAGGAATATTTGCCCAGCGTATCTTTTTCCATTCCTCTGTTATAAACTTTTTGGTGATATTTTATTTTAGCTATATCTCTTATAAACAGTATTTAGCTGAATTTCGACTGTTATTTTTATCCAGAGTCTCCATCATTCAACAGGTGATTTTAATGCACTCGCGTGTATTGTGATTACTGATGTGTTTATGATGGACTGCTACCCTGTGTGTCATTCTGTTCCTTATACACACTCACCGTGTCCTGCTTCAGACTTTGTACTTCTTCCCTCCACCTTCCCGTGCCTGGCTTCCCCTCTTTATTCAGGTCTTGCTGAATGTCCCATCTCTCGGCAAGGCCTTCTCTCACACTATCTCTTACTGTGCTTTTTTTTTAAATAGCCACTATTACCTGAACTGGTATATTACCTGACTTAATGTCTGTTTCCCTCACCACAGTCAACTCCAGGAGAGCCTGGGTCTTGTCTGTCTTGTTCACCCTCTTGGTACTAAGCCTTCTTAGACGAAAATAGTACAGTGTGTTTTTGGAAGATCTATGAGCCAAACTGGGTTTAAGTTGACAGCTTTTTGTGGCTTTACGATGGCAAAATGGGAGGGTTTGAATTCTCATAAAAGCAACATTCATTTCCAAAAATGCATCTGTTTATAGACTATGAAATACTAATTGGAGAGAATATTGCATTTTCAAGCACTTTTTATTTACACTTTAATATACGTCAAAAATTAAAGGAAATCTTTGTTGCTTTTTCAATTTGGCAAATAAGGCAATTCAATTTTAGAAATGCAACAAGAATTCAGTTTCAGATGAAAATATGAAGTTTTTTGTCAGTATCAAGTTCTGCCACTGTTGATGATTTAATTACTTCCCATTTGCCATTTTGGGCAAAAAATTTCATTTCAAAATAGCAATTGCCTTCACAGGAATAAAGAGAATATCTTCTTTATAACTAAATACTGCCCGCTGGGAAATCAGAAAGTCTCTCTCTAAGAGACGGTTGGGGAGAACAGGACGGCTAGTCTGACACACATCCTTCTTTAAGCTTAGTGAGGTTACTCAGAACACTTTCTTCACTCAACAAACTGGTTCTTTCTATGCCAGATGTCACTTTCAAATGTACATTCTCCTGATTTTAGGTACTGCTTTGGTACCTCCAATAAGAGTACAGGAGACTCAAAAGGGGAGTAAAAAGGAAATTTTAAAGTCATGCAATGTTAATAAAATATGAATACATGTGATTTTGGAATTTCTATAGTACCTAACAGGAAAGAAAGAAGAAATTTATATGAATTTAGCAGGTTAGGATCATGCATAAGGTAGGTTAAAACTCAGATTACCGGGCACTGTCTCCAGAGATTCTGAGTTAGTGTGTCTCGGGTGGGGCCTGAGAAACCATTTCCAACAGGTTTCCAGGTGATGCTGACACTGCTGGCCTGGGGATCACACTTTGGGAAACACTATTTGAGAAATTATTTTAAATGCTTGATTTGGGATGAAGGTGATACAGCAAGAATATCAAGGCATTAAAAATAGTTTTCATCTGCTCTTTGGAACTTTTTGGTGTAGTAGCTCATATATACTCCACCTCAATTGTCTTTCATTGTTTAGCTTGAAATTCTCTTAAAAGAGAATTTTAAAATAAATTCTCCTGAAATTTTCAAGGTAAAATTAGAATAAAATTTTATATGTCAGGATGGGTTGGCTCAGACACACTGTGGACATATACGAATCCAAATGATTTAGAGCACGAGTCCCCAGATCAAATGTCCTAAAAATGCCAGACAGGTTAGATACTTAATACAAGTGAATGAAGTAGATCAGATCTTGAAGAGAGCCAGAGAGGTCAGACCCGAAGAGGGCAGCTGCTACTCAGCTCCAGACAACCATCAACCAAAAATGTAGGTCTTTTATGGTCAGATCTTCCAAGTTTTCAAAATAAGCTGGAGTTCCGACATTTCATGTAGAAGCTCTCAATTTTTAAACACAGGCAACTAATTTAAAACTTTTAAACACTGTGTAGGACACACAAAAGAGGTGTGTGGGCTGGATGATGCCAGTTTATAACCTCTGATAAGTCTCAGGACCTTTCTCCTGCACCAGCCAGGAATAATACAGGTTGGGCAATGTGCTAACCTAGTCACCATGCTCGTGGGCCCACTCCCTCCAACAGCCATCTCCTTCCCAAATAAAAAGCTCTCTCTCTAAAGACCTACTAAAGCCCCTTTGCATAAGTAGCTTGCCTATCAAAATAAGTTCTCTGGCAATGATCTTAGTATGGGAAGGCTATGGCAGAGAGAAGTGAATTCTTCAAACACTGGAACTGCTGATCCCAAATTAATGATTAGCTTAAAGTGACTGGAATCTCAGGATCATTAACTAGACCTGGGAATACAGATTTGAGGATTC
The DNA here is from genome assembly GCF_965194805.1 of Balaenoptera borealis. Lineage (NCBI taxonomy): Eukaryota > Metazoa > Chordata > Mammalia > Artiodactyla > Balaenopteridae > Balaenoptera > Balaenoptera borealis. Next base: position 15,749,107 of record NC_138872.1, read on the forward strand.
TTAAGCATTCTATCACAATGGTGATGTGATTTGGTACCCAGAAGTTGTTTCATCTTTACCTAAAGACTCACTAAACTGAGAAAATCAGTCCTTACAAAGATGTCCACGACAACTACAGAGGCAACATGGAATCGCAAACATGAAGATTCAAATCTCTGAGTCTACTCTGATTAACAGCGTCAGTCTGGAACACTGTGTTAAGAAGGATTCTGAAGCTGAATCCTGACTCAGTGGAAAATATGAATGCCAAAGACCTAGAAGAGAGGAATGGCAGCAGACGTGCCCCATATTTGGCCCCTTCTGTATAGTAGGTAACAACACTACACCTGTGTTCACAAAATCTAGTCTTCCTGTAGTACATTAATATAGCAACCAATATAATGTTTCAAAACATAAGTAGGATCAAGTCACATCTTGCCAGTAGCTTTCCATCTCACTCAGAGTAAAAGCTGAAGTCCTTATTATTAACACAAAAGCCCTAACGTCCGTCGTCTGACTCCCCATTACATCGCTGATCTCATTTCCCCCTTGATGCCATTCCAAACATACTATTCACTTCACTGTTCTGCAAACACACTAAGCAAGTTCCTGCCTCAGGACCTTTACATTTGTTATTCCAGCTGCCTGAAAAGCTCTTTCTCTGGAGAGTCACAAAGTTCACTCTCTCATCTTCTTACCAATGAGAACTTCCTTAACTCATTATTTTAAATTGCTACAAATTTACACACACACTCCCTCCCTCTCCCTCTCCTTTTCTCCTTCCCTTCCCCACCAATCTTTTCCTGCTTCATACTTTCTACAACACTTACCACTATCTGACACACTAAATATTTTACTTCCTTATTTTCCTTCTTCTAAAATGAAACCTCCAAGAGGGATGAGTTTTTGACTGTTCTGTTCACTACTATATCCCTAGAAGACTGTCAAGCACATACTGGCACTCAAAGAGCTAATAAATAAATGAGTGAACAAAGAGATGATAAAACAAATGAACCTGGGTCCTAACATGGGTTCAGGGACTAATCGGTTAAATAACCTCAGGTGAGTTATTCTGGTCCTCAAAAGATCTCTATCATTAGTTGTATAAACTATGACATTCTTGCTACTCTACAAAAGCAGAAACTATGTTATGGAAGAATGACATCATTTCCTCTAGACCGGTCAGTAGGATAGGAGAAAGCCAGGACTAGAAAGCCTCCCCAAATCCAAATCTAATGTGCAAACTAAGTTCTTATAAACAACAGAATTATGACAGAATTTAAGAATGTAAAAATTAAATACTCCTAAAGAGAAAATCATTTTCTAGAAAAGGAATGCAGACTCCTTAGCTTACTTTTTTTTGCACATTTTTTTTTTACTGCCTCTACACATTAAATCTCTGTGAACATTAACAAGTGTCTGTGGTTGAGGGAGAACGTTCCACAGCAGAAAGAGGAAATACACACCCTGTTTTTCCTATGAAACTCTGGAATGATTTAATATTCAGCCTCGGACAAAATTCAGAATAATCCTCTCAGAGAGACTGAAATTAGGATAATGGTTAGCCAAACAACAAAGACACTACAAAATAGCACTAACTGCCCTCCAGTCTAATTCTTAAATATAAAATCACAATCCCAGATAAACTAGTAAAGACAGTGCATCTTCACTGGATGACTAAATATTTCTTTTACCATTAACAAATTCAAATTCAACAAAAGTAAAAATGGCAAGTGAATAAATAATTATTAAAGCAAAAAAGACGCCAGTAATTAATCGGGGGCCCTCGGAACAGCTCAAAGGTCAGTCAAAATGTTGTCTCAGACTCCTGAGGCCCTCAGTCCAGGAGCTGCCGCCAGGCGCATTTAGAGGAGCTGTGAGCTGCACAATAAAATGCTCAAGCACTTTGCACTTGCAGTGAAATGACAGAATTGGATGTGTGATATTTCAAACAACTTTCCCCCGCAGACATGACCATCTGCTTCCAAGTCTACTTACGAACTCATAGTCTCCATCCTGTGGAACTTTCCAATCTGAAGAGTTCTTCAGTGGGCCAGGGACGCTCTTGCCAAAGCTGTTGATTTGATTTTCCTTTTCTTTTTGTTCAAAGTATTCAAGGAAAGATGGTCTTGCAGGCTGCATGGTCTCATCCCTTCCTGAAAACCAAGAAGAACAAAAGGTGAAATACAGTATCTCAGATTTCAGATAAGTTTAGTAAATGGATCTGTCTCCAGATGGGCTACGGTCATGGAATCAGTGGCTTTTTGGTAGATAAAGAGTCCTTCAAGATTCTAGTGAAAACTATAGGAAAAAGCACAAATGCTCACTCAAAATACTTTTCATAGAATTTCAGAGGATTCATAGCACCCCCAGGGTCCCTTTTTCTAAATGGGAAGACTTGGTGATGCAATAACTCTACATCAGCTACAAGTAATACTTTTTGGATCCCCTATAGCAAAGAGTTCCTATAACATTTAGACCGAAAAGAGAGAAGCAAGCCAAAATATTTATTAATCATCTACATATATAATATGCTCTACAGGCATTAGAGTCAGGAAGGGGGGATGATATCATAGTGATTGATTTCCCTTGGCAAAATCATGATCTAATTTGACTAATGAGAAAAATAGGCATGAAAAAGAATATCTAAGTAAATCACAACCCACTCCATGAAATATTATATAACTTTTAAAATACTATTTACAAATGGTTTATGATAAAGTTAAGGAGAAAAAATAAGATATTATATATACAGTACAATCTCAACTCCATAAAATCATACACTTAGGAGAAAAAAAAGGACTAGAAAAATATATACCAGAAAAAAAAAAAAGAAAAAAAAAAATATATATATATACCAGAATGTTAACAGGATTTGTCTCTGACAGTAGGATTATAGGTGATTTTATTTAATTCTTTTAAATATTCTTTAAAAGAAGACAGTATAGGATAAATATTAAATAGATAGAACCGATTCTAAGAGTTACATGTGCCCAGGAGATGAAGAAATCTTCCAAGATGAGTGATCAGGAGAGACTGGTAGAAGGGCTTAGGTTAGCAGTCACAAAGCAGGGTAGTTACATAGCAGAGCAGAATCAGTAGTTATGTAACAGCAGTTACCATATGAGAGCAGAAAACAGCAGTTACTAGTTAGAACTAGTAACAATCACAGAAAGAATAACTTTACCTGGCATGACTTAAAAACCTAGTTAGCTGAATGTACCTATTTCACGGTAGTCTAATACTGGGAAGTATAGAAGTTTTTTTTTCAGTACTTTGCATGAACATGTGGATTTATACTGCCTTTTCCCCCACTAACCAGAAAAAAAGACCAGAAGGTTCAGAGCCTTAAGAAGTGAATGGGTAGGAGTCCAGAAGATAAAGAACAGCAAGTGTTTTCTCTCCAAGAACCGTTGTTCCATGCAATCTTATCTCTTGACATCTGCCTAGTCCCAGTTTCGAGCCAGCGCCCTGACTGCCTCTCAGATATTTGTCATCTTACTCACCGTCACCACTGCCAAGTTCAACAGCAGCCAATCCCAGATTTGCCCACTTCCAGATGCTGCCAACAGCTTACTTCACTGTTGCCCCCTCATTTATTAGGGATCAAACACAATATTTGCTAGGACCAGTCAACAATTATGTGCTGAATGTCTGTTTTGTTTTGTCTGTTTTGTTTTGTCTGTTTTAGGTACGATGTTAGGTGCTTTTCACACTTATTTTGTTTACTTTTGAAATTAAATTTAAGGTATTATTTCATAATACAGTTCTGAAGGAAAGGCAACAAAATAAAACTTGTAAAAATGGGGGTGTTTTGGATTTCCTGACAAGTTCGGATGGAAAGTACTTTTGATCAGTGCCTTCCTCCAGGACCACCAGAGGAGAAGGTTGGCTCGGAGACAACTCTGCAGCAAGCCTACCCATAATCCTACACATCAAAAGGGGTGTTTAGAGGGCCTCCTGAGCCGAGCAACTGTGACAGTGCTATAGATGGCTGAAATACGCAGTATGCAGTGTACTTTTATACAAAATATTCTGCGACTTCCCTGGCAGTCCAGTGGTTAAGACTTCACGCTCCCAATGCAGGGGGTGTGGGTTTGATCCCTGGTTGGGGAACTAAGATGCCACATGGTGCAGCCAAAAAACAAATCCGGACCAGATACTAGGTTCGGACCAGCTGAAGAGAATAGAAAGTCTAGAAACAAAGTAGAAAGGCCAAATGGATATCCAAACAACTGGATAGCTGTTTGGATAAAAGATTAAATTGTATCCACACCTCATACCTTCAACCAGGAAAACTCCAAATGGATAAGAGCTCTAATTGTAAAAATGGAAACCATAAGTACTAGAAGAAAACATGTGTGAATGCAATGCATTTAAAACCTGAATGAGGAGAAAAGCTTTTTAACATACCATGACAAAAACCCAGATGCAATTAAAAAAAAAAAAAAAGGATGTTTTCTTTGTGTGAAGGAAATATCACAGATTTTTAAAAATTAATAAGCACAAATAGGGACTTTCCTGGTGGTCCAGTGGTTAAGAATCCACCTTCCAATGCAGGGGACGCGGGTTCGAACCGTGGTCGGGGAACTAAGATCCCACATGCCGCAGGGCAACTAAGCCTGTGCACCACAACTAGAGAGAAGCCCATGCACCACAAGGAAGAGACCATGCACCGCAACGGAAGATAATGCATGCCTCAACGAAGATCCCATCTGCCGCAACTAAGACCTGACGCACGGCCAAAAATAAAATAAATTAAAAAATAAAAATTAAGCACACATACACTATAAGCCAAGATGAAAGACAAATGACGAACTCGAAGAAAATATTGGTAACAAGTAACCATAAAGGTTTTAAAAGAATTTTCTTTTAAAAATAAATTTTAGAGTTCTTTATACCTTAGGAAGATAAGCTCCCAAATATACAAAGAATTCCAAAAATTAAGGAAAAGAAGACCCCAAAAAAGGTAGAAATATGGGCTAAAGATAGTATACACACAAAGATACCCAATTAGTCCTTAAACATGAAAAAAACGTGTAGGTTCACTCATGAGAGAAATTCAAATCAAAATTACTTGGAGATGCGATTTCTTACATTTCAGTTTGGCAAAAGTCAAAAGCTTGATAATACCGTATCTGCTGGTAAGGATGTGGCAACACAGGTGCTCTCATACGTTGCTGAATTTGGATGCAAAGTAGTACAAGCCCTATGAAGGGGATCTGGCAATATTTAATTATCAGAATATGAAACTGAAAAAGGTACAAAAAATACTGGTGTGTGGAATTTAAACCGAGGTATTAACATGAACTCATGATTTATTAAAAAAATTTTTGCTGAGCTTTTTTTATTAAAAGGTCTTGAAGCAATGGCTACCCCATTAGCAATGAGCACAGCTAGCACTCAGATTTTGGTTTCCAAATACCATTCCCCACCACAAGGAGCTAAGCCTTCTTAAGAGAAATAGCTGATTCCAGGTCTAGGACAGGAAAAGTACAAAGTGAGCCTGGAACATCTTTTTGTGCCAAAAAAAAAACAAGTACTCACAAACTGATACGGACATATCAACAGGACACAGAAGCCACCTTGAGGGGCTCCCACCGGTAAATTCTGGGACACTGAGCATCAAAAACAAAACAAAACAAAACAAAAAACACTGAATAAAGAGTCCATGAGCTCAGAGTAATAATCTAAAAGTGAAGGGGGTTAGGAGAGAAGGGAAAAGCCCTTCTTTAGAAAAATCACCACCTGACAACTGTATTGTGGTAATAAAAGAGGGTACAGTTGACTCTGTATCTGCAGGTTCCGCATCTGTGGATTCAACCAACCAGGACTCGAAAACATTAAAAAAAAAAAAAAAAAAAAAATCCAGAAAGTTCCAAAAAGCAAAACTGGAATTTGCTCCAAGCCAGCAACTATTTACATGTCATTTACATTATATTTACAATTATTTACATAACATTTACATTGTATTAGGTATTATAAGTAATCTAGAGATGATTTAAAGTATACAGGAAGATATGTGAAGGTTATATGCAAATACTATGCTGCTTCATAGAAGGGACTTGAGCATCTGCAAGCATCTGTGGATTTTGGTACCCGTGGTGGGTCCTGGAAACAATCCCCCACCTATACCAAGGGACAACTTTACCCTCTTTCTTAGGAAATACACACAAAACAGAATATCTCCTTTTTTTGAAGATACACACAATATTTGAGGGTAAGTTGTACATATCATGCATCAATCTCTCCTCAGTCATTTCATGTCTGTTTACACAGCCTTCTCTATAAATGCACAAAGAAATGACTGAAATGTGTTCATCAATAAAAATGGTAACTTCTGGAGAGATATAACAGGTAATTTAAAATATGTTCTTCTGTGGAACTGTTACAAAAACCATAAAGACATAATTTTAAAAAAAATCATATCCAACAATAAAAATTGTATAATTGGTACAATATACTTCTATGATGCCTCAGTAATTCCCTTCAGTTGCAATACAGGTGGATTTTAGAAATTCAAGTCTTTAAACCAGAGATGAAACACTAACAATAACATTTCTATGGTCTAAATCTAAACTATGTCATAAAGATCAAAGAAACATCTCTTAAGCTAGAGTATAATTGTTTGTCTAATTTCTATCACTGTTTAGATGAGAAAATGAGAACATTTGTTTTCTACATATTTGAATTCTTCTATATTTGATAACAATAGCCCTTTGCAACTCACTTAAAGATCTCTAATATTTTTGGAGTTAAAATACCTAATATTCTTTGTCCCTTTCAACAACTAAGGGTCACAAAGAAGAAACTCTGTCTAAAATGCCTTTCCTTTCACCTTTTGATATCAATATCAGGGACCTGATTATACTTAATATTTATTAGAAATCAATGTTCCCAAAACTATAGTGAATTTTGTAATAAGAGAAGTTTTTAATCTAATCACACATTCAGGTATAAGCCTAAAATGGACACACATATAAGAAACTTAATTACAGTGAAATGATTAGTTAAATGGTTACGTGTACAGGATTACAAAATAGCTAAAATTGATTTTGGAGGCAGCACAATATACTACAAAAATCCCTAACCTGGGGTTCAAAGATCTAGATTCTGGCCCTGACTATATGATCTTGATTAAACCATAGGTTCCAATCTAAAAATGAAGCCATGGACCATATTATTCCTAGCATCCCATTGCAGCTGTGAAAATTCCATGATACTATCACTTGACAGTGGCTTATGACAACATATTTCTGCCTAGGTACTGATAAACATTCAAAAGGAATTCTTACTCCAGAGGGATGATGACACTTGATCGTCTCTAATCTAAAATATGCCACAAATTAGATGTGCGTGGACATAAACCAAAGACCAGACCTACTCAACAAATATCTGTGACAAGACTGTCTCTGATTCTTTGAGTTTCTTTTTGTTGTTGTTAGTGGTGTTTGGGGGGCTTCTTAAAAATAGATGGAAGAGGTGACTAAATTCTCCTTGGCCCAAAACTGTAATAAAAATATCATCAATAGATGTAGGTTATTAAAATGTTTTATATAACTAAAGCTGAAGAAATGAATGAATCAACTGATAGGGGAAGACACCTCAACTGGCAAGAAACAACATGCATTCAAAAACAGGTGTATTTTTGATCCCTGTATTTAGTGATTCCAGAAGTTAACTGTTTACACCACAATGATTCTTTCCTTATATGTGAGGGTGCTTCACCACTGTACTTAGTTTATTGGAGGAAATAGCACTTCTATTGTGACCTACATTTTCTTAATAACACTATAATTAATTAGAGCACCTGTTCACAGCTTGACTTTATAGACTGATAATAATTTTCAGTAAACAGATCTGCATTACTATCACAATTAGTATCTACAATAGCATGTTTGCAAACACGGCCTCTATAATTCCCTGCAAGTAGCCTTGGTATCCTCGCCCTTTACTAGTGCCCTCCCCCAATGACTCTAGGCCTGGCCGTGTGACTTGCTATGGCCACTGCAATAGCCAATTTATTGCAAGCAGGGACTTGAAAAGTGCTTGCACATCCTATTACCATGTAAATAAACCTAGTGGGCATGCTACATGGCGGAATACTATGTGGAGAGAGGCCTTGACCAGGTGGTCTTAGCTGAGGCCTTCAGAAGTCAGCCAGCCCCAGCTGACCACTAGTTTTGTTTTTTTTTTAATTTACTTATTTATTTATTTTTGGCTGTTTTGGGTCTTTGTTGCTGTGCACAGGCTTCTCATTGCGGTGGCTTCTCTTGTTGCAGAGCATGGGCTCTAGGCGTGCAGGCTTCAGCAGTTGTGGCATGCAGGCTCAGTAGTTGTGGCTTGCGGGCTCTAGAGCGCAGGCTCAGTAGCTGTGGCACACAGTTGCTCCACTTCCTGAAGCAGGGCTCGAACCCATGTCCCCTGCGTTGGCAGGCGGATTCCTAACCACTGCGCCACCAAGGAAGTCCCTGACCACTAGGTTTTGAGGTGGTTTGCTACACAGCAAAAACTAACTGATACAGTATCTGAGATCTGTCTCAATCTCTCTCCATCACACCCACACACACCAATCTATATCTACAAAAAGAGTTCCAGTCTTTAGGAACTCAGGTTTCAAATTCAACTAACATTGATTGAATACTTTCTAAGTTTCAGGTTTTCTACCAGATGCTTCCACAGGATGTTGCCATCCACACTTCATGAACACCATGTAAATAAAGAAGGAGGGAGGAGGATCTGCGCTTGTTGGCACTTACCAAGTGCTACACAATGTATCATTTCGTTTCATCCTCCCATCTTTTGAGGTATGTACTATTATTTCCACTTTCTAGATGAGAAATTTGCCTACAGTTATACAAGGATAGGATCTGAACCCTGATCATCAGGCTTTAAGGCTGGCGAGCTGCCTTTCATATTGCAAGTTCTCTAAAATCAAAATGAGAGTTCTTGACATATCCGAACTGCCATTAGGTTGAGCATAGAAAGACTAGGGGAATGGAATTTTCCCAGTAACCTTATCCCTGGACTCTTCTTTCGGCACTCCTGAGCGCGACCATCAAGCGGTGCTGAAAAGTGTGAAAGAATCATTCCCAGCTGACTAAAGGCAATGCTGTCCCCAGGGCTTCTGCTGGCTGGTGGGCTTTCTGTTTCAGTGTGAGCCAGGGTATTTTTTTTCAGACATATCCCAGGAAATGAAGACGTTCCATTGAATGATAATACCAGAAACCTGAAGCCGTTGGGAGAATGAACTCAGCAGAAAAGTCGAACTTTGAAAACAGCCATGTCTTGCTCTGATTCTTTTATCTGATGCACGGAATGCATGAATTCCTATACTATGACTGGCCCGTTCTTCTTTGTAAGCAGCATCTGGCAAGCTAAATGGACAATCTGTCAAAGTCCACAAAGGGGCAAATTCATAAGCAACTGTATCTTATATTTATTTTTCTTTGAAAAATGCTATGTGGGACTTCCCTGGTGGTCCAGTGGTTAAGAATCCGGCTTCCAATGCAGGGGACGTGGGTTCAATCCCTGGTCGGGGAACTAAGATCCCACATGCCGTGGGGCAACTAAGCCCGCACGCAACAACTGCTGAGCCCGTGCACTCTAGAGCCCGTATGCCACAACTAGAGAGCCCGCATGCCACAACTACTGAGCCCACGTGCCACAACTAGAGAGAAGCCCATGCACCGCAACAAAGATCCCGTGTGCCGCGACTAAGACCTGGCGCAGCCAAATAAATAAATAAATAATTTCTTTTTAAAGTTCTAAAACTAGATTGTAAACAAATCAGGTATATCCTTACAATGGAATATTATTCAGCCATAAAAAGAAATGGACTACTGATATATGCTGTAACACTGGTGAACCTTGAAAACATTAAACTAAGTGAAAGAAGCCAAATACAAAGACCACATTTTATATGATTCCATTTATATAAAATGTTCAGAATAGGCAAATCCTGAGAGACAGAAAGCATGTTAATGGCTGCCTGGGGATGGAGGAAAGGGTAATGAGAAGTGACTGCTAACAGGATTGTGGTTTCTTTGGGGGATGATGAAAATGTCTGGAATTTGACAGTGGTTATGATTGCACAACCCTGCTAATATATTTTTAAAAACCACAGAACTCTACCTTAAAATGGTGAATTTTATATGTGAATTATATCTCAATTAAAAATAATAAATTCAAAAAAATTAGACTGTGGTGATGGTTGCGTAACTCCATAAATATACTAAAAACCACTGAATTGTATGCTTTAAATGAGTGAATTATATATCAATAAATTTTTTTAAAAAAACAGAAAGATCCCTTTTCTCTAGTATTTACTTTTATTTCTGGATTCACATGAACTATAACACAATGCCAAGGTAGTCATAATTGGCCAGGAGCTTGACCAAAGACTGAGGCCCATCTTTTCCTTTGGAATGACCATCTACTAGACATTAAACTTTATGCCCTTCCATTTTAAATGTTCATTTTCAAGACTGTCACCAAGTAAACCACAATGGTCAACCTACTCTTTCCTTAATTTCTACAATAACTCTTTTCTACCTGTTCAAAGTAGAGAACTCGGAAAAGCCTACATTTTCTTCTCTGTTTCAAGCATGAATACTTGCAAGAAAACAACTCAAATAATCTCTCACATGTTCTCTTCTGGCTTGGAATAATATGCCTTATCATAGCATTGTTTGTTTTGTTTTTTAATCTAACATTTATTATGTGTGTGGTTTTTGGTTTTGGTTTTGTGACTGGGCATCTAAGTGCTTTACATGTATTAATTCATTTAATTACACAAGTTACTATCCAAGTTTCTGTATGTGGCCATAAATATTCCTTTGAATGTTCTTTGAAACCACTAAGAATTGCCAGAACCATAAGTTATAAGGTTCTCCAGAGTCTAACTTTTGAATAACTCTTCCAGGAACCAGTTTTGGTAATTGCCTCTGTGTAAATTGATTTGACTTCTGGGCAATGAAGCTCTGGATTTTTAAGTCTAGTGTGCTACCATATGTCTATTCGAAGAGATCTAAATCCAGATTTCAAGGAGGTACTAACTAGAGCAATAGAGGCAGCACATCTAAAAAGATACATACAAAAGGTTCACCGGTGAGAACGAGCCATACCTTGGTTATTGCAACAATTCCCTAATTGGTCTCACGGTTTCCAGTCTTTTCAAACTCCATATCATCCAACTGACTGTCCTAAAAAACCACTTTGTTATATCACTTTTCTGATCAAAATGTCTTTATATTACCCTATTACCAAAAAAGTCAAGTTCAAACTTCTTACTTTGGCATTCAAGGTCCTCCAATATCTGGTCAACACCCACTTCAGCCAAACTGAATGTTCACCATATATCCCCTCCTTTCTGACTCTGTACCTGCCTGGAATATCGTCCCCAGCCTTTCTGTATATCTAATTTCTCACAAATCCTTCAACATTTTTCTGAACCACTTACCCAGCATTTGTCTTATTATTATATTACTACCTTTATATGTAGACGCCCTATCTCCTCAACTAAGTTATGCCAACATCTAATACCACTATCTGAGGCACCCGGAGTAATGTTCCAGACATGTAAGGAATTAGAAACAACGGTAGTAGTACAGTAGGCACTCCATACATATTAGATAATGACAAAAGTCATCTTCCCCTTTTAACCTACAAATTCCGGGTCAGCAGTAAACATGTCATTTGGTTTTTGTACACTACACAGTAACGACACATAGTGACTACCTAATAAATACTTTTTGGTAGGTATCAAATATTTATCTTTAACAAATACTGGTTCCAAGCTGATATTTTTTTAGAGCATAAACACTTAAGAGAATCATCTACTTTTTCTTTGGGACTCATTTAAATTTATCAGAATGTATCTCCATTTTCTTGCTGAGCAAGAGTAAGCAGGTCAGAACAGCTTAGAGCACCAGAAAAATATATTCCCCTAACTGATCAAAACTGATTTATCTGCTTCTTAGGCATAAGAGCCAAAGTATATCTTTTGGACTTTTTCCTTTATTCTTCATTACTACCATGCTACCGCCCTCTTTTGGAAAATAGATTTCCCCCATGGCTATTCTTGGCTCTCCTTTTACCAATTTAACTCTAATGGAGCAGCACCTTATCTTCCTCAAAATACAGGCCTTGAGCCTTTCAGCCATGTCACACTGAGATCTGGTACTTTCATATCCTAACATGTGGTCTGGCAGGTGGTTTGAATGAATTTTCAGGCACCACGTGTCTGTGCTTTTTGGCTTATCCCAAAAGAATCAAGAATGTTAACTGTTTCCAAAGATAAAAGTGAGCCCAGCATCTGGACATAATCAGAAAAACTGCACAAACAATTAGGATTTAGTCTCCACTCTGGCAGGATGACCTTGAACTATCTGTGCAACTGTGAGAAAAGTCTGAGGACCAAGATCTCTGCTCTTCTGCTGTAAATCCCACCCTAGAGGTAGATTCTGATAAATGCACAGTGAACCCCACTGATTATCTTTCAGGGATTGGGAAAAAAAAATCCAGTCAGTAATAAATTTCGCAGTGTTAAGATAACAGTTTGAAACTTCACAAAGGAAGGCTCACGTAGATTCAAAGTCTAGCCTTCTTCATAATCTACCATCTTATATTTTGAGCTATTGCTTAACAGATTCTCAAAACATGTTATCCTGTTACCAAGGAATTTGAATCACTCTCTCTCTCTCCTCAGCACATTTTAAAAACATTACTGAAACTGACAAGTGACCTTCCTTTAGATCAACCATCTTCATGCCAGTGCTTAGACACAGAAGTGGCACTTACAAAACACCGTTAATACCAAGGGCACAAACTAAAAAAAAGTAAAAAACATGACTAGTAAGAGAAAAGGATTTAGGATGTAGAAAAGTAGCTCAGGTTGAAGGAATTTTTAGGTCCAATGAAAAAAACCACTGTCATACACTAAAAGACCCATTACTTACTATATACTTACTATACTACTTACCATTTTTAAGCATTTCTATGCTAAGCGTTTCCCATATCTATCTCCTATCATCTTAACAACCTGACAAAATAGGAACTTTTATGCTTCACTTTTTCACGATAGGAAACTGAGGCTCAAAAAAGGAAATAACTTGTCAAAGCTGACAAAGTTTATAAAATTCTGAGCCAAGTGTCAAATCAAAGACTCTGATTCCAAAAATTAATGTTCTTTCCGCTACTCTTTTTTCTTTCTCCTACCCTTATTGAGAGACATGTTTCTAAAACCAAACTACGTTTTAAGTTTTAGCTTTGATATGTATAAGCACACTAATGCTATCTGAAATTCGCATATGATGCTGACGGTGAGTGGCAAAGATACATGGACTTAATATTCTCTGATGATAGTTTTAAACATCCTGAGGGGATCTGAAATCAGACAGTAAGGTTATTGTAGTAAAAGAAGCATTAAAATACCTGTAGTACTTTATGTCCTAGTAACTGTCCTTGCAATGTTATAATCTGAGTCAGAGAGAATGAGATAGAGAACACACAAGGAAGTCACTGTTATAACAATCCCCTTCAAAAAACTGCAGGTGGAAAGAAGATAGGCTGTGAGTCAAGAATTTCCATCTTACACAGCTCTGAAATTAGCATCTGACCGATGGTGTTGAAATAAAATCATTTTAACAAGATCCTGGACTTTGGTTTTAACATGAGGAAACTCACAGCAACAATAGGTGCCTTCGTGAGACCTAGGACTTTCTGGGAAACTATAAATACGTAATGCTTTTACCACATAATACTATCACAGCAGTTTACCCAAAACATGGTTCTGAGTTGCTCTAACTTAATTATGCCACCATGCTTTAAAATTCTATTTCAAAGAGATTCATTAGAATACAATTAGAAATTCAAGTTTGAAACAGAAATCATCCACTCACTCCCTTTAGTTCACTGAGTCTAATTTAAAAGGCTTGAGTCAGTGGAAACAATCTTTCAATTCAGTGGTCCAAGTTCTGCAAGCCAGGTGGCCTAATAAGCCTGGAGATAAGGACCGGGAACGGGCTGCCATGTATCTCTTGGGAAGGCAGTGAGGACAAGAATACCATATCGTAGCCAATGAGTCTTGGAAGGGAGAACTGTTGCCTGTCAAATCTTTAGTAGATGAGGTACATATTTCAAGTGGCCGTCCTTTGGCTTGTCATTTCCTCATTTGGGGCAAAAGCATTTAACTGCTAAACTACAAATTTATGCAATTCGGGATCAGTTGCTCCAGGAATTTTTTGTTATCTCTGCCTCTGAAAAAAGAACTTTTTTTGTTGTTTTCAAAGATACTTTATACTTAAAGTATTATTAAAGTATAATAATGTAGTTTATTTGACAACATATTTTTAATATGTTTTGAAAGCTTGGATTCTTTCTCTACTTCTAGTATAGAAGTTCTCATTTTTGCTCCTAAATATAATATCTTATTTGATAATGATCAACTAAAACAGGATAAATTCTCTTCCTTTAAAAAAAAACGTTCGCTTAATAATGAAATGGTGAAACAATTTTTCTGCATATTAAGACGCACCAAAAAACACCCCACATATAATTTAATATAAAATACACGGATGGCAATATGTACAAAATTTCATTATTTTCATAGCACTACTAATGATATTCAGTGTCCAATATATTACTTTGAATGACATTATTAATAGTTAATATAACTGAATCACTTTGCTGTATACTTGAAACACATTATAAAATACCTATACCTCAATTTAAAAAATGGACACAATATAATTTTTTTCAATAAAAGGATTGTTAATTTAAAAAATTAACATTTTCCTAAACCTGTGTGATATGCTTGGTTTTCTAAAGCACAAATTTCTGTCAATATTAATGACAGATGTAATAGCTGAATCAGTAAAAACGAACAACCTCAAGATACTCTTTTATTAGGACACTCTTAAGTAAAACTCTTTCAAATTTATGAACTATCCCAAGTTAGCCTCTTGAGGTCTATTTCTAAAAACTGAAAATCATGAATTAAAAATCATGTAATGTTTTATGTTGACATATCAGATGTACAAAACCTTCCAATGTTACAAAGACTATCCAGATAACCTTCACCCAGATGCCTCAAATGTTAACATTTTACTGCATTTCCATTATCATACTTCAGTCAATCAATCTACCTAGCTATAAAACTTTGTCTGTTTATTATCACAGCTATGAGCCTTGATAATCCAAACACCAACATCACAAAAGCCTTAGGTTTGAAGATCCTAGAAATAGGTGTCAAAAGACAAGAAAGGCAGGCTTTTCACAATATTTAACAAGAAGCCCTGTACCACAGTAGCAATGAGGACTAGAAGTCAAAGGTTTGTCATCTAGGGTGACTTTAGACAACACGCTGAACTTTTAACTCGAACTTCCTCATTCTGTATGGCAGGAAGCTCATTAACTAGTGGACCCATATCTCAGGGAAGGTGTGAAAGTCAAATATAAAAGGAACAATTCCCAGGAAGAGTTAACAATTCTAAATCTATATTCATCAGACAATGCAACCTCAAAATACAAAAGTCCTCCTCCCCAAAATATAAATCTCAAAATTAACAAAAATTGACAAATCACAGCCACAGAGTAACAATTTTAACGTATCTCCCTCAGAAACCAAAAGATCAAGTATCAAAAATTAGTGGGGAATAGCTATATTTGAAGACAATTAACAAGCTAAATCAACGGTATATATATAGATTCCTACAAACAATTAGAAAACACACATTCTTTCTAAGGCACACAAAGAACACTTAACAAAAATTACTGACATATTAGGCCACAAATGTCACAAGAAAACATAAAAAAACTGGTATCGGGGACTTCCCTGGCGGTCCAGTGGTTAAGACTTCACCTTCCAATGCAGGGGGTGCGGGTTTGATCCCTGGTTGGGGAGCTAAGATCCCACATGCCTGGCGCCAAAAAACCAAAACATAAAACAGAAGCAATATTGTAACACATTCAATAAAGACTTTCAAAATGGTCCACATCAAAAAATCTTAAAAAAAAAAAAACTGGTATCACACAGACTGTGTTCTTTAGCCACAATTCTCTGAAATTGAAAATTAAAAATAAGCAGTTAAAAAAATTCATACAATTTGGTTTTTAAAAAGCACTTCTGAATAATTCATGGGTTAAAAAAGAAATATGTAATAAGCACAAAGCATCACAAGCTGGGAAAAAGTACTTACAATGTGCCACATATGAAACTTATGGGATGCAGCGAAACTGAACTTAGAGAAAAAATTACAATGTTACCTGAATACATTAGTAAGCAAGAAAATTAAACAGCTAAGTGTTCAACTCAAAAATCAAAGAATAAAATTTAACAACAATTTTGATTAGAAAAGAAATCTCTTAAACTAGAAATAGACCTGATAATGGGTACCTACACCAAACCTACTACAAAATCAAACTTGATGGTAAATTATTAGAAGAATTTTCTTTAAGATAAGGAATAAGACAAGAATGCCCACTACCACCTCTATTATTGCAAGTCTTGGTAAGAAAAATATATAAGTATAAAGATCAAAAGGACAAACTAATTCACAGACAGACTGCCTTCATAAAAAAAAACTTCAGAAAACCTATTAGAACAAAAAAAATCCATAAAAATTAATTTAACAAAAGATCTAAAACATCTTTATAGATATAATTATAAAGCTATCTACGAAAAGATATAAGCCAAACAGATGGAAAGATAAACGATGTTCATGAATAGAAAGAATTAACATCATAAAGAAGGCAATTCTGCCTAATTAATCTGTGTATTCAGTGCAATTCAGTCAAAATCCCAGTGGTATTTTACAAAATTTGATACACCGATGTTAAAATTTACATGGAAGAATAATGATATAAATTTCAAGAGTAATCTGTATTGAAAGAAAAATAAAAAGGGGAAGGGGAATTTATTTTTGATAGATGGTCAAGGAAGGCCTGAGAAGGTACCAGGACCAAAGATCTGAATGGAGGGAGAAAGCAAGTCTTTCAGATGGAAGGAATAAAATTAGATGACTATAGTTCATACTGTAAACTAAAAAAAATTCCTGATATATTTAATAAAGTCCTAAATGTGAACAGTAAAACTTATAACCTTTAGAAAAAAAAAATAGGAGACTGTTTCTAAGACATTTGGGTAGGAAAGAATTTGTTTTTTTAATTGAAATATTGTCAACATACAATATTATGTTAGCTTCAGATGTATTACATAATGATTTGACATTTGCATACATTATGAAATGATCACCACAATAAGTCTAGTAAATATCTATCACCATACAAAGTTATTACAATATTATTAAGAATTTCTTGGTTACCAAAGGGAAAAGGTAGGGAGGAGGGATAAATTAGGAGTTTGGGATTAACATATACACACTACTATATATAAAGTAATCAACAAGGACCTACTGTATAGCACAGGGAACTCTACTCAATATTCTGTAATAATCTATACGGGAAAAGAATCTGAAAAAGAATATATATATGTATATGTAAAACTGAATCACTTTGCTGTACACCTGAAACTAACACAACATTGTAAGTCAACTATACTCCAATATAAAGCAAACATTTTTAAAATATATTATTAAGAATTTCTTAAAGAAGGCACAAAAAACATACGGTATAAGAAAATTCAGACGAATGTGACTTCATGAAAACAAAAGTTGCTTTCTAAGAAAATATCCTGAAAAATTAAAAGCACAAGTCACAAGCTGGGAGAAAATATTTACAATGCACATAACTGACAAAAAATTAGTATGCAACATATAAAGAACCACTGCAAACCAGTAACAAAAAAAGAAAGAAAAAGAAAAGGAAAAGAGCAAAGGCTACTCCCAAAGTAAGCATCAGACTTGTATAGTCAACATGGAAATAAATTAAACAAAAACTAAAGAGGCTACACAAGAAAAGCTATAAACTGTCATTGTTAATGTTTATTTTGATACATAAAATAACTTTTCCCAAGTCAGTTCTGCACAAGAATTTTAAGTTTTATTTTTTTTAATGTATTCAATTACTTTGTTAGGGCCAATTTAGCTGATGATAGGTTCGAAACTATATGCGTGGTACTACGCTGCAGAAAGAAAACATCAGTTCTGGTTAAGGTCTACTGAGAAATCTGGGAAGAGAAAGGAAAAGTTTAAACTATTTTGAGATGTTCTAACCGACTTCAGTCTTATTTGAACTTTGCCAAGTATGAGGTATCCAATCTCCTACCTAAAATAAAGACATTGCCCTAGTGTTGCTGTGGTTACTTAAAATAGATGTTAAAATATAAATAAATAACAGTCTTGATCTAGAATGAAGCCTTCCATAGAAAGGGGATTTGTGGACACAAGTGGGAACACCATTTAAACTCATAACCTATTACAGAGCTCCCTCTGCCGGCCCAGAGAAAGTACAAGGGCCCTGACACTGACACAGAACCTCTCAAGTCACCTCAGGAATGTTCCCTTCAAACAGTGAGGGCAAAGTTCTTCTACGGTCCTTATGCAAAAAAAACCCAGTGACACAGACAAACAGGAGAAGCCTTCCAAAATCCCCAAACTGATATTTTATCCAGACACGAGTTTTCAACGTAGTGTGGACAATGGTTTACCTCTATGGTTCTGACAGGGGTTCTTGGGGACTCTCATAAAGCAATCAAATCACACCCCACTCTAACCCTCCCTCCAAATGCAATCTGATTCTTTATGGTAGATTCAGATATACACAACCAAAACATACTCCCTCAGATGTAACAAAATCATCAGAGGCAGGTTCCCTTTGAAAACCTTGTGCCCTTTGTGTCTGGAAATCCTGGGCAGACACAGAGCGAGGCTAGGTACTCAAACAACCATCAAGGGACACTGCAAGCTGAGACTTGCCATCAGATGTGCTTGTAACATGAGCCTTGGTCCTGTCCCTTAACAACTTAATAAAGGGGCTCTGCTAAGGAGCAGGGTAATAAAATGGTTAAGAGCATGAGCTTTGAAATCAAACGTATTTGGCTTCAGGTCTTGGCTCTTCTGCTACTATGTAATCACCAGCAAGTTACTTAGTCTCTTTGCAATTCAGTTTCTGCTTCTGTGAAAGGCCGGGGGTGGGCTGTGAAAACACCACACATCACGGTTGTAATGATTAAAATATATGAAATGCTTATAAAGGATTAAGCACCGCACCTGGTAGATATTAAGTGCCTAATCATTAATGATTATTATTAACAGTTATAATGTCTATCCTCTTAGGTATAATAAATAATTTATATATAAAAAACAATTGTTTGACATGTACACGCTGCTATATTTAAAATGTATAACCAACAAGGACCTACTGTATAGCACAGGGAACTCTGCTCAATATTATGTAACAACCTAAATGGGAAGAGAATTCGAAAAAGAATAGATACATGTATACGTTAAAAAAAAAAGAAGAGAAAAAAAACAACTGTTTCTTAAAAAAAAAAAAAGTTAGCTTTGGAATCCCCTCAAAAGCCAGCACCAGTCTTACCATGAATTTTGATGGGTTTTATGTTATGGATCTAATGCCCATTAACATAAGGGTAGGCTTCCAGAACAAATCATAAGTTCAGTAGAATGAAAAGACCATAGACTTCGGAGTTCTTTGAATTCCCAGCTCCCGTGTTTACTAGCCACGTGACCATAGCAAATGTTAGCCACTGAAAAAATCGCAATGTCTGGGTCAAACAGCTGATTAGACATGGCTCAAAAAGGAATTATAGAATTAGAAGATGAATCCAGGTCTAACACCCAGAAAGTGGCGCAGAGAGATTTAAAAAAATGGAAAATATAAAGGAGAAATTGCTGTAAAGGGAAGAAACTAAGGATACTGATAGCTGCTATTAATCCTTGTGGAAGGTAAACTGGTACAAACCTTCTGGAGGACAATATGGCAATACCTGCACATTAAATTGTTCAAACACTTCTGGAAATTTTTCCTAGGAAACATTAAAAGGAAGGCAAAATTTATATGTAGGATGTTCCCTGCAGAGTTATTTGTACTAGTGAAAAACTGGAAACAACCAAAATGCCCAGCAATGGGTAAATGACCAAAAAACACTGTTAAGTGTGATAAATATAAAAAGGACTATGCAACAACATGAAAAATGTATATGCTTATTCAGTAGAAATTAATCAGAAATTAGAATATCTAAGCAAATTATTACCATATAGGAACTATACAGGCATATGGTCAAGAACAGGAGTTCTTTGCTGGAGTGAGAGGACTTAGGGGTGAACTACTTTCTTTTGTAACAGTGCATTAATACTGTTGTAATACTGTTGGTATAAATAATTTTTAATACAGTAAATGAGAATAGAGGCATTTGAAATATCTAACTTTTCTAAGGTACTAGGTGAAACCCTATTTATTTTCACAAATTTTAACCTGTAGAAACTTCAGTTCTATATTAGTCATGAGTTATATAATTTTTATAAACAATTAGAGCTACAAGGGACAAGGAAAATAAAGAAGATTAACAACTCTTTATTTTTATTGATTAAGGCACTGAGGCCCATACAGGGAAAGAGAATTGTCCAATGTAACACAGATAGTTATTATCTGAGCCACGCTTGGTCAGACAGTCTCCTTTAAATGTTTAGAAATCAATATGAAGAAGTGGTCTAATGTCTGAGATCTGCTTTAAATTAATTCAGTTTGTTATTCTCTTTGGCGGAGAGCTGAAATATAATGGGCAGTGAGTTATTTTTGAAACTGGTTATATGTCCACAGGGGTCGTGATATTATTCTGTGTAACTGTATATATTTTCATTTTCCATAATGAAAAGTTTCAGTAGCTCCTAAAATAATGAGTAAAGATCTCAGAATTAAGTGGCAAATCTATCTAACTTGTGACTCAAAACTGAACTACAAGACCTGAAACAGATTGTGAACTAAGTTTATTTAATGTCACTTAGCTGTGACGGTTGAGGTTTTTAAATGGGTTTTTCCCTCATGACTATAATAAAAGATGCATGTTTCTCATTAGACATGCTAAAACTATCCAAGTTCAGAAACTGAACAAACAACCCACTGAATTAATGAGCACTTAAAATACGAAAATTACATTTGGAACAAAATTAACTCTTTAAATTTAAAACGGTGGATTTTCCATAACACGTACATGCACAACACATGTTAACGGGTCAGCCTAGTTATATTACACAGGGATTATAATCATCTGCATAATTAAACCCTTTAAAACAAGCAGAAGATATAGCATTCTGAGTCAACAAAAAGAAGTCAGCAGCTCACTGCTGCAAAACAAACCTTCCTAACAAATCACACGGGCTAGCTACTTAAAAGAGCAAAAGAAAAAATAAATTTAGTACGTATCATTCACTTGATAATTTACGTAACACCAAATCTTGAGTCCAGGGGATGAAACATACTGTAAGAACACATTTTCGATAAGAATTTAAAGAGACACTAGCAGGGAGTGACAATGTTTTAATACACTCTTTGTAAATATCCATTTTTAAGGCCATAAAAAACAGTGCAAGGAGGAAGAAGGGAGAAAAAAAGGATTCTTAAGGAAATGCAGAATTCAAAGTCCTAATTTACAGGATACACTATGATATCGGCAGTATTTTTGGTGGGATTTTTTTTCTCTGATAATAACTCTAGAAAATAATTTGGAAAATAAATAAAATTTAAAATACCTATAATCCCATTTCTACTTTTAATATTTGGTTTATTTTTCTCTGGCCTTCTGATTGGTTTTTTTCAGTCTTTTTTCTATGCACATATTAACATGTTAATTTATCTTTTTACTTTTGTAAAGCTAGAATATAATTTCTCTACGTCTTCAATTATTTTCTTGGGCCAAATTCCTAGAAGTGGAATTTACTGAGTGAAAGGTTTGAATTTTTTAAACTCTTGATATGCACTACATTCCGGAAAAGTTAGATCAATTTACACATCCATCAGCAGTATTACTACTCTTTCACCATTTGTATAATTCTGACCTGAAGCCAAACACACATGATGAGCCTTGGCCCCAAAATAGAAAAAAGAAAACAAGAAAAACTTTTCCCTTCAAAAACAAAGGGTTGATTATAAATACACAGACCTGGAAGGTGAAAATTCAAGGGGGCTGCCTGAGATCTAAAGCCCTGGAATGGTGTGTTCTAGCCACAATAAACCAGCTGCAGTTGCCCTGAACTCACTGCCACTTGGACTTTGTGGACACGGCTCCCTCTGCTGGAACATCTCCACCCACCCTACTCACTGCCAACCTTCCTGCCTTTTTCCTCCAGGAATCTGTCAGTAATCCCCAGCCTAAATTAAATACTCTTCCACTCTGCTTCGCCAACACCCTCAGATTACCTCTGTTTTAAAGCCCATTTCATATGCTGAAGTGTAATTAAATGGTCTGTCCCCAGACTAGACAGTGACTTCCTTCAGGGCAAGGACTGTTTCTTCATTCCCTGCTGTATCCTCAGCATCTAGCAAAGTACCTGGGATACAGTAGGCACTGAAGAGAAATTTATTGAATGAATTAATCAATCACAAAGCAGTAGGTCTAAAGCAGGAGTTAGAGAACTTTTTCTGTCTGTAAAGGATCAGACAGTAAACATTTCAGGCTTTGGGGGCCACACGGTCTCAGTCACAACTGCTCAGCTCTGCCTTTGTAGTGCAAAAGCAGTCATAGACAATAGCAAATGAATGGACATGGCTGTGTTTCAATAAAACTTTATTGCTAAAACCAGGTGTCAGGCCAGATTTGGCCTGTGGACATAGTTTGCCAATCAGTCCCTGGTTTCGAGGAAGAAACTCTAAATTTTAAAAAGGGAAGGAAAATATTATTTATATGTGGAATCTAAAAAAATGGTACAGGGCTTCTCTGGTGGCGCAGTGGTTGGGAATCTGCCTGCCAATGCAGGGCACACGGGTTCGAGCCCTGGTCTGGGAAGATCCCACATGCCATGGAGCAACTAGGCCCGTGAGCCACAACTACTGAGCCTGCGCGTCTGGAGCCTGTGCTCCGCAACAAAAGAGGCCGCGACAGTGAGAGGCCCGCGCACCGCAATGAAGAGTGGCCCCCACTTGTCGCAACTGGAGAAAGCCCTGGCACAGAAACGAAGACCCAACACAGCCAAAAATAAATAATAAATAAATAATAAATAAATTTAAAAAAAAAACTGATGAAAATTTATTAAAAAAAAAAAAATGGTACAAATGAACTTATTTACCAAACAGAAATAGTCACAGATATAGAAAACAAACTTATGGTTACCAAGGGGGAAAGGAGGGGGGAGGGATAAATTGGGAGATTGGGATTGACATATACACACTACTATATGTAAAATAGATAACTAATAAGGATCTACTGTATAGCCCAGGGAACTCAACTCAATACTCTGTAATGACCTGTATGGGAAAAGAATCTAAAAAAGCATGGTTATATGTATATGTATAACTGATTCACAGCAGAAATTAACACAACATTGTAAATCAACTATATGCCAATAAAAATTAATTAAAAATAAAGCAAAAGAAAAAAGGAGGGCTTCCCTGGTGGCACAGTGGTTGAGAATCTGCCTGCCAATGCAGGGGACACGGGTTTGAGCCCTGGTCTGGGAAGATCCCACATGCCGCGGAGCAACTGGGCCCGTGAGCCACAATTACTGAGCTCAATTACTGAGCGTGTCTGGTGCCTGTGCTCCGCAACAAGAGAGGCCGCGATAGTGAGAGGCCCGCGCACCGCGATGAAGAGTGGCCCCCGCTTGCCGCAACTAGAGAAAGCCCTCACACAGAAACGAAGACCCAACACAGCCATAAAAAAAAAATAAAGAAAGAAAGAAAGAAAGAAAAAAGGAAAGAAAAAAAAAGATGATGAAAAGATCATAGAGACTTAATGCTTTAAACCTACGCAAAGCTCAGGCTAAATTGTACGTTTAGAACTCAATTATTATTACCACTTTGTACTCCCAAATTCCTTTTCTCCATGACTTGTTCTGTAATGCACAGAGTAAAGGGAAAGGAAACAACTGAAGGGAGAAGAGAGGATGGCCCTCTTCAACGGGAACTGAGCACAGGTGTTAGACCTCAGTCATAGGCCAAATAAAAATGATCAACAGCATAAGAAAAGCAGCAGAGATGGGTTTACACTAGAAGGGACTGGATAGGACTCTTCAATTTGTACATTCACCCTTAACAGATTGACTGAGAATTCGTAAGTCTGGTTTAGACACACAGAGTATCGTGAAAACAGACTGAAGATAATATGTATGATAAATAGCTCAGAATTTCACTACACTTTGAATTATGCATCAAAACAACGTATGTGCTACGTAGAAGTAAAATGTATAATAATGAAAGCACAAAGGAGAGGAGGGAGAAGCAAAAGAAGATATGCAAATGACCAAGAAATACATGAAAACATGCTCAAAAGCATCAGTCATTAGGAAAATGTAAATTAAAACCACTATGAAATACCACTATGCACCTACTAGATCATCTACATGTACAAAGCCTGCCCATACCAAGTGCTGGCCCAGATGTAGAACCATTGGAACTATCATACATTGATCTGGGCAATATAAATTAAACAGTCACATAATCACTTAAATCAATAACAATCACTATAAATTAAACAAAAATAAAATAAACAATCACTTTGGAAAAAAGAAACAAAAAACAAATGTATGTGCTCACCTCCACAGATCAAGGAAAAGAAGGAAAAAGTGACAACATTCAACGAGAGAATGGCCGTTCAGGTTTGAAAGTCAATCCCTTCTTGTTGTTGATGCTTTCCTGCCTCTGATTCCACATGCCGGCTTCCTCCCTCCCCGAACCCTCCACTGCTGCCCCAACCCTCCAACACTCTTACTCCTTTGCTTGTGACAACAGACAGGAGCTTCAAGACTGAGTCCATGTGGACCATGAGAATCTGCTCGCTCTGGAATGTGCGTGGTCTGCCTGCGAAGTTAGTCTGTTTAATCAGAGCCTTACTTTTCATAGTGCCTTCCTCTTCCTCCTCCTCTGAGTTGATCACCATGGTGCCCAGCTGAGATGGCAATGTGTCATCGTGTTCGATCATAGTATTGGCCCCATCACTGATGGTGCTGGCTACTCGGACAGTGCCCATCTCGTCCCCTGCTGCTCGGACCATCGTGCCAGAATCCATTTCATCCTCCTCCTGGAAAAGGACGAAATCTCAAATGAGGGCTGATTAAATCAAAAGATTGAGTTTTCTGTACGTATAGCTGATTCACTTTGCTGTGGAGCGGAAGCTGACACACCATTTGAAGCCATTATACTCCAATAAAAAAAAAAAATTAAAAAAAAAAAGATTGAGTTTTCTGAATTACTCTTACTCATCTTGGTGCAAATATTTCTGGATTTGATGCTTACTTGGGTTCTAAACCCAACTTGTAGAACCGAGAGCACTCTTTTTTAATTGAACTATAATTGATGTACCATATTATATATGTTACAGGTGTAAAAGACATTGGGTCACGATTTTTAAAGGTTATACTCCACTGACAGTACTCTTATTCAACCAAAGAAGATCATCCATATGTAAAGTCTACATATTTAGTATGGATCCTAGATGCCCCAAAAGGGCATGGGAAAATCCAGTCTCAGACCTGAGTATTCTCTTTCCCGAATAAAAAGTTAAACTGAAGAAAAAATATGGAGGCAAAAGAATAAAATGTGGAAGTGTCTGAGGAAGCACTGAGAGATGAACAGACACAGACCCAGCAAGCCTCTAGCAAGCCCTGGTCCCAGACAGGACACGGTCAGCAAGAAGAGCCTCCAGTTCCAGGTGGAACCCACATCTCCAGCTCATCTTACCTGGCTGGCAATCATGAAATAACAAGCACTGATGCCCGAGGGCTGGCAATCATGAAATAACAAGCACTGATGCCCGAGGCCCACCACAACGCCCGCCACTGCCACTCACTGAGTTTTCTTCATCGTCCTGGTCCACCTCCCGCTGCTGGGCTTCCTGGCGTTTCAGCTTCACGTCCATGGCTTCGTTAATTAAATCCCGCAGTATGGACACTCCTTTGGCACTCTTGACAAATGGGTGCTTAGCAAGAAAGTTGAAGACGGTTTATATGGCACCAGTGCCAAAACACTGCCTGGCACACAGTAGGCACTTGACAATCTTTGTTGAATCTATCAGTGAATCTAATCTTTCTCTTTATGCTTTGGACTACAGCTAACCCACACTTGCTTTATAACTGTCAGCAGGTGCATTCAGGCTTTGCCCATCTTTTCTGGCTTGGCTGGAATGTTTCCTCCATTTCTCTCTACCAACTCTGGAGATTCTCAACAGGCTGGCACTGCCCCCTAGAGGAAGTTCTGTAAACATCTTGGGAGCTTGTTGCTACAATGTTTGGAGAACACAAACTACATGGGACATAGGAAAGGGGGCAGGGACACAAGTAATCCCATAACGTGTGGAACAGTCTTATACAACAACGAACCATAGCACATTCTCCATATCTTTAAAATGTCTCAGAGTACATATACACTTTGATAAATAATGCTGACGAACTTTTTCAAGAGATAAGCAAAAAGTCTAGTAATTTGGGAGGTGATTTTGGAGAGGGGGCTTAAGCGGAATAAAGACATTGTTTAGAAATCACTGAATAGTTTACTCCTGCTTATTCTTTCTATTCAGTGTCCCATAGCATTTCCAACTATGTATTTAGGTAAAAAGGATTTTAGTGCCAAAGTGTAGTTACTACAGAAATACTAAAACTGGTCACTAATATGTAACAGATGTAGGCCCCAATATTATTCAATCTGCAAAGATACTTGAAACACAGGGATATTGCTGACTTTCCTTCACAGAAATAGTTTAAAGTTTTTAATGTTAATACCATCTTATATTTTTGTTGTCTGCCTTTGTAACACAGTAAGAAATCTATACTGTGAAAGTTACATGTGGAAATTCTTTTTTTTTGGGGGGGAGCATTGCCTGTTGTTTTCCAAACTTATTCTGACATTGTCCTCAGTGTTTATCTGTAATCCATTCTCTGTTCCCCAGCACCCGTCAGAGGATATGGGCTCCAAGGTCTTTGCAAGGACCCTAGAGGCGGACAGTATACCTCAACGTGTGGTAAGATCGAAATACAGAAGATATCTTGTCCATAAAACCGCATCAGTACCCCATCCAGGCAGGAAAAGAATTTGCCACTGCTCTTAGAAATAAGACCCAGCTCGTTTGCAAGAATATCATATTTCCTTGTTCTCGCCACTGGGCAAGTCTATAAGATCATTTCCCTCCTCTTATCATATATAAATGAGTCTGCCCTGTTATTACTTAACATTAGATTTCTGTTAGTGTCCATACACTCATTTTCCTGTTTCTTGAATGGAAAGGTTTCTGTTCTTCTTACTGCTCTTAAATCTAAACTCATTCATGATGCTAGATACAGTTGTCTCATTACTTCATTATGTCTATAAATTGAAAAGCTGGAGCATTTCTATATTGACATTTGTATTATTATAAATTATTATTCTTATATTTCTCCATCATAGCACTAACATTACCCTGATTCTTTTTAAACTTTGGGCATAAATAGATTTTAGCATCTATGAGTTTCATTCCAAAAGGATTATAAATGTTATATAAATGTTAAAAAAAATATGTATTGGTTATAAAAAGGGGGCATTGGATCTGACATGACTGAAAACCATTGGCCTAGCTCAGTAATAATAGCAGATATTTGTCAAATCTATTATATACTATCTTTAATATGCATAAAGCATTGTTCAAAGTCATACATATTATATCACTTAATCTTCACAACCAACATATGGGGCAGGTACTTGATTTCCACTGTATAGATAAGAAAAGTAAAGTAACAGAGAGGTTATG
Organism: Balaenoptera borealis; assembly: GCF_965194805.1. NCBI lineage: Eukaryota > Metazoa > Chordata > Mammalia > Artiodactyla > Balaenopteridae > Balaenoptera > Balaenoptera borealis. Next base: position 15,776,933 of record NC_138872.1, read on the forward strand.
TTACTTGCCCAAGGTCATAGAGCTAGCAAACAGGGAGCCACGATTCAAACCCAGGACAGGCTCCAGAATCCAAGCTCCTAACTATTAAGCATACTGCCTGCCAAACCCCACCCATCCTTCAAGGCCCAAGCACACAGGTTACCTCCTCCAGGAAAGCAGTCCTGGTATCTCTAGTCCAAAGTGGCCTCTTTCCACCCTGAGCTACAACAGCACCTACCATTGATCCCAGTTCTCTGTCAGAACTGGGTATCTTTAATGGCACTCCTGCTTTGGGATCAAAAAGACTTAGGTTCTAATCCTGGCTTTGCTGTTTACCAGCTGAGCGGCTCTAAATGAGTTAACCTCTCTAAATCTTCATTTTCTCACCTATAAAAGTAAATTAATATCCCTCTCTCACAGGGTGTATGTGATGATTAAATGGCACAACATGCAAAGTATCTAGCACACAGTAGGTGCTCAATAAATGTCAGTTCCTGTTCTCTAATCCCATAGAGCCCTGTATTTTCTTATTATCTTGTTCAATGATTTAACTTTATTCTCTATGTCTTTTCTAAGCAGTTACATTCAAAGGGAATATTTTATACCTCTTTACCATCTCCATGTAGGTGGGTTAACAGCATCTTTTGGTCAGCCTGTGAATGAAACAGAAAGAGGCAGCACCCCAGGGTGATTCATACCTGTAGGAGTTGAGTGGCCGTGGCTCTCTGCTCAGGGCTCTTTATGAGACACTGCTTCACAAAATCCATGAAGCTATCTGACCACAGTTCTGGCTTTCGGAATGTGGGAGGTGGGTTGGTAGGAATCATGAAGATTGCCTAGTTTTAAAAAAAAAAAATTCGGCAAAATAAAAGTGATGCTCCAATAAAAATGTGACTGGAAATACATTTAGAGTTTGGTAAAATGATTTTTCTCTTCTCCACTACAAGCCCATCCAAATTACAACAAAAATCCAGGTATCTCAGAGTAGATCACTATAACAAATATAATAATAGTGAAAAAGTTTGAAATATTGCGAGAATTACCAAAATGTGACACAGAGACACAAAGTGAGCAAATGCTGTTGGAAAAATGGCGCTGATAGGGACTTCCCTGGTGGTCCAGTGGTTAAGGATCCGCCTTCCAATGCAGGGGACATGGATTCGGTCCCTGGTCAGGGAACTAAGATCCCACATGCCGCAGGGCAACTAAGCCCACACGCCGCAACTACTGAGCCTGCGTGCTCTAGGGCTGCGTGCCACAACTAGAGAGAAGCCCGCATGCTGCAACGAAGAGCCCACATGCCGCAACTAAGACCCAACTCAGCCAAACAAATAAATTAATTAATTTTTAAAAACAGTCTTTAAAAAAAAAGAAAAAGAAAAATGGCACTGATAGACTTTCTTAACACAGGGTTGCCACAAACCTTCAATTTGTCAAAAACTCAATAGAGTGAAGCACAATAAAATGAGGTATGTCTGTATTATTTATTGAGTTTCCAATAAAAGAGGTACAGCTTTTTAAAAACATAAAACTCTTTGCAATAAGCAGCTTAAATTATATTCTTTAAATCTAAAAATATAACGAGTAAATCTTCCCACCCTTCTCCACTTCTGCCCCCCCAAAAAGACAGGAGCTTATCTCTGGGCACATGAATACTTTTTAAAAAACTGTTAAGTCTATTAATAGAAGGACTACTTAATCAGAAGAGAGGGGGTGCTGAGTTGGGCAGTATGGAGAAGACTACAGAGCCACTGAAGAAGGTAGGGTCAAGGTCTTGTAACAGTGCTATCATGAGGGGTTCTAGGGGTGGGGAAAGCCTGGAAACTGCTTAGCGTAGCAATACTGAAGGAGTTTCAATGGAGACCGAACCTATGGGCCCTTCATACTCTAAAAGTGGATGGAAGTTGGAGAATACAGAGCCGCTAGAACTTTACACATGTAAATACCTATAAGGGCCAGGCAGGAAAAAGACAACAAATGAATCAGACTGGGTGTCAGTGACATGAGTTTAAAAAAATAGTCTACTTTCTTCTTAATACTACTATAAAAAACATTAGAGAAAACACTGCAATAAGTGATACTTGGTGAATAGGGAATCGTGGAGACTGATAAAGTGGAAAGCCCATGCCCTGTATAAAGGAGAGGACTGCTGCTCAGCTCCAGTTAGTGTTGTTATGTTAAAATGTGAGCACCTGAACTATTAAAAACATATACACTGTACAAGTCAACCACGCATCTCCTGGCCCACGTCCTGCCAGAGGGCTATTAATACACAACCTCTAGAATGGAGAGGGGTGGATTACACTTGACTTAATTAGTGACTACAACTAGTGGAAGTGTATCATCATCTGGAGGCTAGACTGACACTTATCAATTATTTACAATTAATTCATTTATTGTTTGGTACCTAACCAAGTAAGTCATTTAACTAAGTTTCTAATGATCACCGGTAACTAACCACCCCACTGGTTTTCTGCCCATTTCCTTACCCTCATTGGATGGATATCGGCATATGGGGGTTTTCCTTCAGCCATTTCTATGGCTGTTATTCCCAACGACCAGATGTCTGCCACACAGTTGTACCCAATTTCCTGAATCACTTCTGGAGCCATCCAAAATGGTGTTCCTATCACTGTATTTCGCTTGGCCATGGTATCCTAAAATAGAAAGGAGAGAGATCAACACTAAGCAATAAAACTGTTGAGAAAAAGAGTCCCTTCCAACAATAAGAAATGTCTTAGATTTGAAATACATACACAAACCATACTCAAGCATGATTGATCAAGCAAGTCACAAAAGAAATTCAAATGACATGGAAACATAAAAGATTCTCAATCAATTATTAAAACACAAAAAATAATCAATCAATTAATGAAACACTAAAATGAGATTGATTACTAATAACTATTGCTGATAATAACATAGATTAAAATACAAAATACAGGCACTAAAATACAATGTTATAGGAGCATAAACTGATACAATGTTTTAGTATGCAACTTGGCGATATTTATTAACTTTATATGTCCATATCCTTTGATTCAAATCTATTTCTAGAAATGTGTCCTATATGTAAGTACCCCAAGATATATGCACAAGTAGTGTAGAAACATTTGTAATAGAAGGGGGGGAAAAAAGAAAAAAGGAAACAACACAAATAACCAACTAAAGGAAGTAAGTTAAATATAATAAATATCCATACAATGAAAAAAAAGGACCTAGATACACCTTTCTGACATGGAAAAAATGTACAAGACACATTGTGAAGCAAAAAACTTATGTTCAAAATTATATATAATACAGCCTTGTCTTTGTAAAAGAAAAACAATGATCAGAACAACAATAAAACAACAACCAATAATAATAAACATTGTTGTTACATGGACAGCAAAAAAAAATCTCCAAGTAATATACACCAAACTATTAACAAGAGTCATATCTAGAAGACAGAATTACGAAAGACTTTTACTTTCCATCCCGTATAATTTTGTAAAACTCAGCTGGATTATGTGAGTGTGTATTACATGTGCAATCAGGAAATTTTAAAAAAAGAAGATTTAAAAAAGAGAAAATATGTGTGTACATATATATGTACATATATGATTTTCTTTTTTATAATATATATATGTATATTTTATATAATATTATACTGTATATATATAGTCTTACTTTGGGGTTTAAATAATATACGAATATAGTACACATGGGCAAATAACTACTTGCATACTTTCCCAGAATAGCATGGCCCTAATGAAAGAGAACCTTCCTAGAATTCCTGTGTTTTAGGAAGAGAAGGATTTTAAACAGAACTAAATAGACAACAGGACTTCCCATCATCATCACCGATGTTCCTTCTAAAATGGCTATCACTTAAGTTAGGTTATGCCAGTCAGGAGCAAACAACAGGTAATATTTTTAAATTGATCTCACTTTGTCAGTCCTATGTAAAAAATTAACAAAGGAACTAACTTACTGCTTAAGTCATTTCCTTTGCTCTGAAACTTCAAATCTGCACCATTCAAGTGGTGATAGTCAATGTTGTTGTCAAGGATTATTTCCAATTAGAAATGGATATCTGGATAACTAAACATATTTTGAACATTAAGAGTAATGAGTAGATACTAACCTAACTAGATCTGTATTACAAAGTTATATTAGTATAGTAGCATAGCAATGGAAAATATTAAGTCCAGAAACAGATTATGGTATACAAACACACACATACACAACCCTATATGTATATAAGTGTATAATTTGAAGATATGATTAAAACGTCATTTTTAAATCAGCAAGCAAAGGATAGATTATGGGGGGGGGGGTGGAAAGCACTGGGCAACTGTCTATTCATTTGTAAGATTCTACACTTAAATTCCTACCTTATGCTTTCACCAAAGTAAGTTCAAATAGGTTGAAAATTTAAATACAAAGAACAAAATCCAAAAAGTACTAAAGGAAAGTACAGATGAATAGCTATACAATGTTGAAGCAGAAAAGGATTTAAAGCATAACATCATGAAGATGGCAATGTTTTCCAAATTGATTTACGATTCAACACAACCTCAACACAATTCAATTCAATCCCAACCAAAATCTCAATGACGTCCCAGTGTTTGTGCTTTTACTGTCATATCCAAAAAATCACTGCCAAGACCAATGCCAAGGAGCATTTTCCCTATGTTTTCTTCTAGGAGTTTTTGGGTTTCAGGCCTCATATTTAGGTTTTTTAATCCATTTTGAGTTAATTTTTGTGAGTGGTGTAAGAAAGGGGTCCAGTTTCATTCTTTTGCAAATGAATATCTAGTTTTCCCAAGACCATTTATTGGAGAGACCATCTTTTCCCACTGAGCATTCTTGGCTCCGTTGTCAAATATTAGTTGACCGTATAAACATGAGTTTATTTCTGGGCTCTTGATTCTGTTCCATTGGTCTATGTGTCTATTTTTATGCCAATACCATCCTGTTTTGATTACTTTAGCTTTGTAATAGAGTTTGCAATCAAGAAGTGTGAAACCTCCAGCTTTGTTCTCCTTTCTCAGGACTGCTTTGGCTATTTGGGGCCTTTTGTGGTCCCATATGAATTTTAAGATTGTTATTTTCTATTTCTGTGAAAAAAGTCTCAGTTACTAAATGCAATTGATATTTTAAATTGTGATATCTTTTACACAGCACCAGGAGAATTTTTTTTCAATTTGGTTTCCTTATTAAGATTGTAATTTAGATAATACTGTTTAGTACTGTTTACTTATGTGCTAACAACAAAATCTTTGGAAGGGCCCACAAATCACAGTATGGAATAAGTTCCTGAGCTTTTTTTAAAATATCAAAGCAATTTTTGTGCTGTTGCAATACCTATGAAACTCCCTAACATGTTCCAGGCAGATTTAAAATTGTTAAAAATAAAACCTGTATATAATACCAGCTCTAAACAAACAAACAAACTATATATGTATATATTTTTCTACTACCCAAGAAAAATGACAGACAACATTGTTGCAAATTTTAGTATATATCTGTCCAGAACTCCTTCTATTTTTCTACACATATTTCACACATATTATCTGATTTTACAAAATCAGATAATTTTAGACTTCCTGTTTTAAAACAAGGTTTATTTCATTGCCATGCACTACTGAGGTAGGAGGAAAATCAAGAGTCTGTATTTTGGAACCAAATGAGGGGAGCGTTTTCAGTAAAGCCAACTGCCACCTGGAGGCTGAATGAGATGACATTCTGTCTTATTCAAGGAAAGCCATTTAGATTTAATTCTTCTTCCTTTTATAAATATGATGATGTAGCCCAGTAGAATGTAAACTTCTACTCCATTATTTCCTGTTTTAGTTTTTATCTTTATCAAAGCTAAACAAAGTTAAACTATGGGACCTGAACGCCAGGAAAGGATCTAAAATAACCTACCAGCTCCTTTGTAACCTATTGGTACATTTTTAAAGTTCTTAAAATTCAATTATTTCAAGTATTATATTTTTAAATAAATAAATACAAGGAACTTCTTCTCAAGAAAGACCTGAAAGTTATCTACACAAGTAACATTTTTACTTACTGTAAGTTGACCTGCTACCCCAAAATCTGCAAGTTTGGCATGACCTTCTGTATTTAGCAAAATATTTCCTGCCTTGATATCTCGGTGTATTTTTCTCATAAAATGAAGGTATTCCAGTCCCTTAAGTGTTGACTGTAATATTGTAGCTATTTCATCTTCTGTTAACTGAAAAAAGAATGAGAAGTTAAAATTCTATTAGTTTACATCAGCACATTTGAAAAAGGAAAAAAAAAAAAAAGACCCAAACTCCTTTCCTAGAATATACGACCTTATTCAACGTGTGAACAGCATTTGACAGCTTATAATACCATCGCTATGCTGACCACTCCCAAAGTTATATTTCCAGCTCAGATCTCTCCCCAAATATCAGATTCATATATTTGCCCACACAACGCCTCCAAATGAATACCTAACAAGCATCATAAGCATAACATGCCAAAATCAAATTCTTTATTTTTACCACCACCCTATCCCTTTCTTTACCACCCACTCACCTACTCTACTCTTCCCACGGTCTTCTCTCTCTCAGTAAAAGGCAATTTCATTCTTCCAGTTGCTCTGGCCAAAAACCTTGAGGTCATCCTTGGCTCTTCTCTATCTTCAAAATATATGCAACTATATCCTCTGTAATCACCCAGATCCAAGCCACTATCATGCCCTGCCAGAACTATTCTAATAATCTCCTAACTGGTCTCATTGCTTCTGCCCTTGACCCTCTACATTGTATTTTCCACACAGCAGCCATAATGAACCGTTTAAAATGTAAGCCATATCTGCTCAAAATCATCCAGTGGCTTCCTAAGTCACTCAGAATTAAAGCCAGTCCTCACCAAGGCCTTACCTTATCTAGCTCCCAGCTACCTTCATCTTCTATCACCTTCTACCTTGCTCATCCTGTTTCAGCCACATAGGCTACCCTGCTATTCCTTGAACACTCTAAACACACTACCACTTCTGGGCCTTTTTATCTGCTGTTCTCTCTGCCTGCAGTGCCCTTCAACTAGATTTCTGGATGAGTTGGTCCCTTACTTCACTGTCTCTGCCCAAATGTCGCCTCATCAGAAAATCAGAGAGGCCTTCGCTAGCTCCCTCCATTCCTAGATCATTCTCTATCCCCTTATCCTACTTATTGGTCATTGCAGCATCATCACCACCTGACATACTATACATTATCTGTATACCTATTTATGTGACGTCTTCCCTATTAGAAACATAAGCTCCATTTTAAAATGTCTTTGATTTGCTTACTATTGAATCCCTAGCACCAACAAAGCCACCTAGCACACCGTAGGTCCTGAAAAAATATTTGCTGAATGATGATGAGTAAACGGAAGCAAGAATGCGGGAGACTGACAGAATATCTGATCAGTGCAATGCTGACTTTGTGCTGATCCAACCCCAGTTCTAAACAAACTCAGTCAACAAACTCTCAATCAGTCCCCTTCTGACAAACAACTCATATTTAGAAGGGAGTAAGTTGTGGTGCAAAAATATGCAATTTGGGATTAGAAAGACCTAGTTTTTACTCTTGGCTCTACTTTCTAGTTCTGTGACTTCAGCAAGTTATCTAATGTCTCTTAGTCTCAGTTGCTCCATCTATAAAATAGGCAAATCACCTTTCTTCAAGATCGTCATGAAAATCAAATGATATAGTAAGGCATGTAAGAATCCATGTTGTTTAATAACTATTACAGAATCAAGCAATCAATCACCAAATATTTAATAAGCATCTATTATGAGCCAGGCACTATGCTAATAATATTAAAAATAACTAACAAATATTAAGCATTTCATCTATGCTACGCACTACTTTTATAATCTCACTTAATCCTTATAAAAATCGAATGAGGTAGGTACTATTATTATCATCACTGTTTTATAGATAATGAAGGTGAAGCACAGACAAGTAAGTTGTGCCAAAGGTCACAGAGCTAATAAATGACAGAGCTTTCATTAAAATGCAAGCAAACACTATTGGCACAGTGGCAAGCAAGAGTTTGGGGTACCTTCTGTGGCCAAAGAACAAAGTTCATGACTTACTAACTCCTTATTCTAACCAGCTGAGCTAATCAGTTAAGGTAGCACTGCCCAACAGAAATATAATGTGAGCCACATACATAACTTCTAATTTTCTAGTAGCCACACATTAAAAAGAAAATGAAACAAGCAAAATTAATTTTGATTGTATATTTTACTTAACCATATTTATCCAAAAAATATTATCATTCCAATATACCAAAAAGTTAAAGATTTTCTATGTTCTTTTTTTGGTAATAATACTTCAAAATCTGGTATTTTATATTACAGCACATTTCAATTCAGACTAACCACATTTCAAGTTGTCAGTAACCACGGGGGCTAGCTATCAGGCTGGACAGTGCAGAGTTAAAACATTTTGCAAAATAATATGTAATAGTTAAAGATTAGCACTTAATAGTTAAAAATTACATGAATGTAATAAACTAATATTAAAACATCAAAAAACATCAAAAGCATCATTAAAATTAATTTTGGATTGTTTTAAAATACCTGAAACAAAATAACTTCATGCTGCATATAAGAAACCTTGGAACCCTATTTTTAATTCAATAAATTAATTATTGAAGATTTGGGACTTCTTAACATATATCTTACGTTAGGATATTACTCCTAGCTAAAGAACGTGGTATTTAATTAGACAAACACACTAACTCTGAATAATGTAAATTAAGAAAAGGATATAGTAGTATGGATAATCCAAGTTAAAACGGAGTTTTAAAACACTCCCACCTTATAATTTGTATAGCACCTCACAATTTACAAGGTATTTTCACAAAATTAAATTAATTTTCAAAATTCTGCATATACTTAAAATAGGTACTATTATGCCTATTTTTCGTATTAAAACAAAACAAAAAACTAAAGGCTAAGGAAGTCCCTGCTTCTACTCTTATCCATTCACAGTCCACACAGAAGTTATCTTTTTATTTTTTATATATTTATATTTTTATTTTATATTTTAAAAAATTTATTGGAGTATAGTTGATTTACAATGTTAATTTCTGCTGTACAGCAAAGTGATTTAGTTATACATATCCATACATTCTTTTTCATATTCTTTTCCATTATGGTTTAAACACAGGATATCAAATAAATTGGGTTGGCCAAAAAGTTCGTTCAGGTTTTTCCGTAACATCTTATGGAAGAACCCAACCGAGGAGATTGTTTCAAGATGGCGGAGTAGAAGGACGTGTGCTCACTCCCTCCAGCGAGAGCACCAGAATCAAAACTAACTGCTGAACAATCACTGACAGGAAGACACTGTAACTCACCAAAAAAGATACCCCACATCCAAAGACAAAGTAGAAGCCACAATGAGATGGTAGGAGGGGCGCAATCACAATAAAATCAAATCCCATAACTGCTGAGTGGGTGACTCACAAACTGGAGAACGCTTATACCACAGAAGTCCACCCACTGGAGTGAAGGTTCTGAGCCCCACGTCCGGCTTCCCAACCTGGGGGTCCGGCAATGGGAGGAGTAATTCCTAGAGAGGCAGACTTTGAAGGCTAGCGGGATTTGATTGCAGGACTTCGACAGGACTGGGGTAAAAACAGACTCCACCCTTAGAGGGCACACACAAAGTAGTGTGTGCATCGGGACCCAGGGGAAGGAGCAGTGACCCCGTAGGAAACTGAACCAGACCTACCTGCTAGTGTTGGAGGGTCTCCTGCAGAGGTTGGGGGGTGGCTGTGTCACACTGTGAGGACAAGGACACTGGCAGCAGAAGTTCTGGGAAGTACTCCTTGGCATGAGCCCTCCCAGAGTCCGCCATCAGCTCCACCAAAGAGCCGGGTAGGCTCCAGTATTGGGTCGCCTCAGGCCAAACAACCAACAGGGAGGGAACCCAGCCCCACCCATCAGCAGACAAGCAGATTAAAGTTTTACTGAGCTCTGCCCACCAGAGCAACAGCCAGCTCTACCCACCACCAGTCCCTCCCATCAGGAAACTTGCACAAGCCTCTTAGATAGCCTCATCCACCGGAGGGCAGACGGCAGAAGCAAGAAGAACTACAATCCTGCAGCCTGTGGAACAAAAGCCAGATTCACAGAAAGATAGACAAGATGAAAAGGCAGAGGGCTATGTACCAGCCGAAGGAACAAGATAAAACCCCAGAAAAACAACTAAATGAAGTGGAGATAGGCAACCTTCCAGAAAAAGAATTCAGAATAATGATAGTGAAGATGATCCAGGACCTCGGAATAAGAATGGAGGCAAAGATCGAGAAGATGCAAGAAATGTTTAACAAAGACCTAGAAGAATTAAAGAACAAACAAACAGAGATGAACAACACAATAACTGAAATGAAAAATACACTAGATGGAATCAAGAGCAGAATAACAGAGGCAGAAGAACGGATAAGTGACCTGGAAGACAGAATGGTGGAATTCACTGCTGCGGAACAGAATAAAGAAAAAAGAATGGAAAGAAATGAAGAGAGCCTAAGAGACTTCTGGGACAACACTAAACGCAACAACATTCGCATTATAGGGGTCCCAGAAGAGGAGAGAGAGAAAGGCCCAGAGAAAATATTTGAAGAGATTATAGTCGAAAACTTCCCTAACATGGGAAAGGAAATTGCCACCCAAGTCCAGGAAGCACAGAGAATCCCATACAGGATAAACACAAGGAGAAACACGCCAAGACACACAGTGATCACATAGTAATCAAATTGACAAAAATTAAAGAAAAAGAAAAATTATTGAAAGCAACAAGGGAAAAATGACAAATAACATACAAGGGAACTCCCATAAGGTTAACAGCTGATTTCTCAGCAGAAACTCTACAAGCCAGAAGGGAGTGGCATGATATATTTAAAGTAATGAAAGGGAAGAACCTACAACCAAGATTACTCTACCTGGCAAGGATCTCATTCAGATTTGATGGAGAACTCAAAAGCTTTACAGACAAGCAAAAGCTAAGAGAATTAAAAAAAAAAAAAAAAAAAAAAGCTAGGAGAATTCAGCACCACAAAACCAGCTCTACAACAAATGCTAAAGCAACTTTTCTAAGTGGGAAACACAAGAGAAGAAAAGGACCTACAAAAACAAACCCATAACAATTAAGAAAATGGTTAATAGGAACATACATATCGATAATTACCTTAAACATAAATGGATTAAATGATCCAACCAAAAGACACAGCCTCGCTGAATGGATACAAAAACAAGACCCATATATATGCTGCCTACAAGAGACCCACTTCAGACTTAGGGACACATACAGACTGAAAGTGAGGGGATGGAAAAAGATATTCCATGCAAATGGAAATCAAAAGAAAGCTGGAGTAGCAATACTCATATCAGATAAAATAGACTTTAAAATAAAGAATGTTACAAGAGACAAGGGATCAAGGGATCAATCCAAAAAGAAGATATAACAATTATACATGCACCCAACATAGGAGCACCTCAATACATAAGGCAACTGCTACCAGCTATAAAAGAGGAAATCAACAGTAACACAATAATAGTGGGGGACTTCAACAGCTCACTTACACCAATGGACAGATCATCCAAACAGAAAATTAATAAGGAAACACAAGCTTTAAATGACACAATAGACCAGATAGATTTAATTGATATTTATAGGACATTCCATCCAAAAACAGCAGATTACACTTTCTTCTCAAGTGCACATGGAACATTCTCCAGGATAGATCACATCTTAGGTCACTAATCAAACCTCAGTAAATTAAGAAAACTGAAATCATATCAAGCATCTTTTCTGACAACAACACTGTGAGATTAGAAATCAATTACGGGGAAAAAAACATAGACAACATAAACACATGGAGGCTAAACAATACGTTACTAAATAACCAAGAGATCCCTGAAGAAATCAAAGAGGAAATCAAAAAATACCTAGAGACAAATGACAACGAAAACACGACAATCCAAAACCTATGGGATGCAGCAAAAGCAGTTCTAAGAGGGAAGTTTATAGCAATACAAGCCTACCTCAAGAAACAAGAAAAATCTCAAATAAACAATCTAACCTTACACCTAAAGGAACTAGAGAAAGAAGAACAAACAAAACCCAAAGTTAGCAGAAGGAAAGAAATCATAAAGATCAGAGCAGAAATAAGTGAAATAGAAACAAAGAAAACAATAGCAAAGATCAATAAAACTAAAAGCTGGTTCTTTGAGAAGATAAACAAAATTGATAAACCATTAGCCAGACTCATCAAGAAAAAGAGGGAGAGGACTCAAATCAATAAAATTAGAAGTGAAAAAGGAGAAGTTACAGCAGACACCACAGAAATACAAAGCACCCTAAGAGACTACTACAAGCAACTCTATGCCAATAAAATGGACAACCTGGAAGAAATGGACAAATTCTTAGAAAGGTATAACCTTCCAAGACTGAACCAGGAAGAAATAGAAAATATGAAAAGACCAATCACAAGTAATGAAATTGAAACTGTGATTAAAAATCTTCCAACAAACACAAGTCCAGGACCAGATGGCTTCACAGGTGAATTCTATCAAACATTTAGAGAAGAGCTAACACCCATCCTTCACAAACTCTTCCAAAAAATTGCAAAGGAAGGAACACTCCCTAACGCATTCTATGAGGCCACCATCACCTTGATACCAAAACCAGATAAAGATACTACAAAAAAAGAAAATTACAGACCAATATCACTGATGAATATAGATGAAAAATCCTCTACAGAATACTAGCAAACAGAATCCAACAACACATTAAAAGGATCATACACCATGATCAAGTGGGATTTATCCAGGGATGCAAGGATTCTTCAATATACGCAAATCAATCAATGTGATACACCATATTAACAAATTGAAGAAGAAAAACCATATGATCATCTCAATAGATGCAGAAAAAGCTTTTGACAAAATTCAACACCCATTTATGATAAAAACTCTCCAGAAAGTGTGCATAGAGGGAACCTACCTCAACATAATAAAGGCCGTATACGACAAACCCACAGCAAACATCATTCTTAATGGTGAAAAACTGAAAGCATTTCCTCTAAGATCAGGAACAAGACAAGGATGTCCACTCTTGCCACTATTATTCAACATAGTTTTGGAAGTCCTAGCCTCGGCAATCAGAGAAGAAAAAGAAACAAAAGGAATACAAATTGGAAAAGAAGGAGTAAAACTGTCACTGTTTGTAGATGACATGATACTATACATAGAGAATCCTAAATATGCCACCAGAAAACTACTAGAGCTAATCAATGCATGTGGTAAAGTTGCAGGATACAAAATTAATGCACAGAAATCTCTTGCATTCCTATACACAAATGATGAAAAATCTGAAAGAGAAATTAAGGAAACACTCCCATTTACCATTGCAACAAAAAGAATAAAATACCTAGGAATAAACCTACCTAGGGAGACAAAAGACCTGTATGCAGAAAACTATAAGACACTGATGAAAGAAATTAAAGATGATACCAACAGATGGAGAGCTATACCATGTTCTTGGATTGGAAGAATCAATATTGTGAAAATGACTATACTACCCAAAGCAATCTACAGATTCAATGCAATCCCTATCAAATTACCAATGGCATTTTTTACAGAACTAGAACTAAAAATCTTAAAATTTGTATGGAGACACAAAAGACCCCAAATAGCCAAAGCGGTCTTGAGGGAAAAAAAACGGAGCTGGAGGAATCAGACTCCCTGACTTCAGACTATACTACAAAGCTACAGTAATCAAGACAATATGGTACTGGCACAAAAACAGAAATATAGATCAATGGAACAGGATAGAAAGCCCAGAGATAAACCCACACACCTATGGTCAATTAATCTATGACAAAGCAGGCAAGGATATACAATGTAGAAAAGACAGTCTCTTCAATAAGTGGTGCTGGGAAAACTGGACAGCTACATGTAAAAGAATGAAATTAGAACACTCCCTAACACCATACACAAAAATAAACTCAAAATGGATTCGAGACCTAAATGTAAGACCAGACACTATAAAACTCTTAGAGGAAAACATAGGAAGAACACTCTTTGACATAAATCACAGCAAGATCTTTTTTGATCCACCTCCTAGAGTAATGGAAATAAAAACAAAAATAAACAAATGGGACCTAATGATACTTAAAAGCTTTTGCACAGCAAAGGAAACCATAAACAAGACCAAAAGACAACCCTCAGAATGGGAGAAAATATTTGCAAATGAATCAACGGACAAAGGATTAATCTCCAAAATATATAAACAGCTCATGCAGCTCAATATTAAAAAAACAAACAACCTGATCCAAAAATGTGCAGAAGACCTAAATAGACATTTCTCCAAAGAAGACATACAGATGGCCAAGAAGCACATGAAAAGCTGCTCAACATCACTCATTATTAGAGAAATGCAAATCAAAACTACAATGAGGTATCACCTCACACCAGTTAGAATGGGCCTCATCAGAAAATCTACAAACAACAAATGCTGGAGAGGGTGTGGAGAAAAGGGAACCCTCTCACACTGTTGGTGGGAATGTAAACTGATACAACCACTATGGAGAACAGTATGGAGGTTCCTTAAAAAACTAAAAATAGGGCTTCCCTGGTGGCGCAGTGGTTGAGAGTCCGCCTGCCAATGCAGGGGACACGGGTTCGAGCCCTGGTCCGGGAGGATCCCACATGCCGCGGAGCAACTGGGCCCGTGAGCCACAACTACTGAGCGTGCGCGTCTGGAGCCTGTGCTCCTCAACGAGAGAGGCCGCGATAGTGAGAGGCCCGCGCACCGCGATGAAGAGTGGCCCCCACTTGCCGCAACTGGAGAAAGCCCTCGCGCAGAAACGAAGACCCAACACAGCCATAAATAAATAAATAAATAAATAATAAAAAAATAAAGGAATTCCTTTAAAAAAAAAAAAAAAAAAACTAAAAATAGAATTACCATATGACCCAGCAATCCCACTGCTGGGCATATACCCAGAGAAAACCATAATTCAAAAAGACACAGGCACCCCAATGTTCACTGCGGCACTATTTACAATAGCCAGGTCATGGAAGCAACCTAAATGCCCATCGACAGACGAATGGATAAAGAAGATGTGGTACATATATACAATGGAATATTACTCAGCCGTAAAAAGGAACGAAATTCGGTCATTTGTAGAGACGTGGATGGATCTAGAGACTGTCATACAGAGTAAGTCAGAAAGAGAAAAACAAATATCGTATACTAACGCATATATGTGGAACCTAGAAAAATGGTACAGATGAACCGGTCCGCAGGGCAGAAATAGATATACAGATGTAGAGAACAAACGTATGGACACCAAGTGGGGAAAGTGGCGGGGGTGGTGGTGGTGGGATGAATTGGGAGATTGGGATTGACATATATACACTAATATGTATAAAATGGATAACTAATAACAACCTGCTGTATAAAAAAATAAATTAAATTAAATTTAAAAAAAAAACAAAAAAACACCCAACCAAACTTTTTGGCCAACCCAGTAGGACCTTGTTGTTTATAGAAGTTATCTTTTATATCAGATGGCTCACTCACTTGCTTAGAACCCAGCAACGGTTTCCTATTGTACATGGAAAAAAATCAAACTCATTATCACGGCCAATAATACACAACATAATCTAGCCCTGCCCCCCTGCCTCACCTCACCTCCTACAGCTTCCCCCTTACCTATTCCTCTCTAGTCATCTAGTGGCCTTCTCTCCAGCACTCAAACATGCCAAATTCATTCTACCTAGAATGTTCTTTTAGAACTCATGGCTCCTTCTTGTCATTCACGTTTTACTTTAAATGTCGCCTCCCCGAGTGACATTTAAACATTTCTCAGCCATTTCCTCGCAAGTAGCCCACCAAGCACTCACTATCACTTTATTGTCACTCCCTGCCTTCACAGCAGTTCTATCTGCTATATATTCTCTGGTTACCATTAATTTGCTTTTTGTTGCCCTAACAGAAAATGCGCTACCACGAGAGCATGGTCCTTGTCTTATTTACTACTGGATCCCAAAGGCCTAGACCAGTGTTCTAGAAATACTTACTGAATGAATAAACAAAGAGTTTAAGCAACTGAACCCAAACTAGAACCCATGACTCCTAGCTTTTCTCTCAGCAATCACAGTAACAGCAAATCATCTTTCACAGAGAGTTTCCTCTGATTAGGAGGACTTAGTGGAAGCTAATCTGTGAACACGCTGGGTAGGAGAAAACCCAACCAAATTTGAACACTCAGAACTCATTGCTTAACCAAGATTTGATAGTCATTTTTGTCCCCAGTTAGAAATAAGCAAAGCACTTCACTGGACTAGGTTGGTTGGTATCAAAACTGCCACATTTAAGCGACGTCAAAAAGCAGAGGGGGAAAGAACTATGGAAAGGGGGAAATACCTACCATTCCAGAAAGTAAACTTACCGTTTTATTTCGTAATCGAATGATATCAGACACAGAACCTGCCCCACAGTACTCCATCACAATCCACAAGTCTGTGTTCTTAAAATAACTGCCATAATATTTGACTACATGAGGGCTAGAGAGAGAGACAATACAAGTTAGTTGAACAGCCTTCAAACATCCCTATTAAGTCATGCGTTAAACACATGAAAATTAATTTCTCAGCTCAAAAGATCAATTATTCATATTTAAGGTTAAAACATGCACCCGCTTGATGAGAATGTAAAATAGTACTGATTTCTGGAGGGCAATCATAGTAGGGCAAAAAATGTGTGGGTCCCTCAACACAGCATTTGTAAGTCTGCAATTCATCCTAAGAAAAGAATTACAGATATTCAAAAAGAAACAGGTAACATCACAGTACTGTGTATAAAAGTGAAAATTTAGATACCATCTAAATGTCTGACATTAGGGAGTTTCTTTAAGAGATAATGATATATCCGTTTAATGCAACAACCATGAATCCATGGAAAATGTTATAGAAGAATACTTGATAATACGAGACGATATTCTGTTTACCAAAAAACAAACAAACAAAAATGCAGTTTACATAATAGTAAGCATGGTGAAAAAGAGATATGGAAGGATATGTATACCAAGTAGTATTTAACAACGATTCTCTCTCCAAAGAGAAAAGTGGTTTCCTTTCTTTTTTTATTTGCATTTTTCCAAGAAGTCACATATACTTTGTAACAAGGAAAAAAATAAAATCACACTACAATCTATTGTAAAGGAAAAATATTCAGAATCAGACCTGAAAGTTTGGGTCTTGAGGACAGATTTCAGAAAAAAGTTAAAATCCCTTTAAAATGAAATAATTTGTCCTCTGAAGCTACCAGCTTTAGCTAGATCATTATCAGGGCTAAATAATACTGCATAACATAGTAAGGGAAGATGCTAAAACCAACTCAGCTGCATTAACTCTCAAAATTTCAAACGCCCCTTCATCCTTGGGAAACATGCCAATGACAAGGACAGCAGGAAAAAAAATACACACATACACAAAATGAATATTAATGAAGAAATGGATGAATAAACCTCTTAAGATACAGATCACCACACCTGCTCTCCCTTCCCTGAATTTCTATAGTATTTAATGCCTCTACAAGGCAATTACAGTCAGGTACTCACTGCCGGAGTATGTCCTATACAATCTTGTATTGTCGACTAGATTCTCCTGTACATCTATAAGCCTGGCCTGTCCGATTAAAGTCTATAAACTCTAAGAGGACCAGCACTCTGCCCTGTATCTCTCTGTATTTCTTAGCACAGAGTAGGCTCTTTGAAATCCCTCATCTTTAATTAGAGACATTTGCACACTCTGTTTGGAACACAGCTCTTGCACAGTCTACCAAAAGTGGCAAAGTTCCAATTTGCCCACTGGAAAGAGCTCCTGTAATGTATCTTACGCAAGAGGCAAAGAAAAACTGCTACCTTACTCTGGTCCCTCCAATCAAGAAATAGGAGGGTTTTAGCCAGTACAGAGTAACCACAAAAGTATAAAGAAAAAAAGAAAGGGAGGGAGGGAGAAGAGAAGTGATTGCGTTCACAAGTCTACAAGACTTAAGGGCTCCTGGGCAAAATGCCTAGCAGGTAGCCCCACCTGCCTTAAGGTACAAGCTTTACAAACAGGAGGTACTGAGTTGATCTGCGGACCAAAAGAGCTTCAGAAGGATGAAGGCAGCCTCAAGGTGCAAGACTTTCTCATTCTCCTTTCAACTCCCCAGAGCTGCCACTGCCCTTCAGTTTGTGTTTCTCACCAATCTAAACTGAGGAAGCCTGCTCCACCACAGTGACCTCCCATGTTGTCATGGAGCTTCAGGGCAAACCACGTGCTTTTCTGTGGTCGCCTGCTGGCCCGACTTCCTGCTTGCAGCATTTGACAAATCTTAGTTCCTCAAAAATAAAATACTTAACTACTCTCAGCTGGAATCATTTCTTAAAATTGTGAAGGAAAGAACAGAACAGTAATACATAAATAAGTATTCTCTTTTTATAGGTCCATTTGCTATACTAAGGTTTCTGGAGCGAAAACCATTTGAATGATCTCTTCTTAGCTGTCTCTGTAGAAATGTTTTCTCAATAGGAAGTAAGAGAGATCATTATCAAAAAAAAAAAAAAAAGGCTAGCCAGCACCACCTTCTGCCTCCTTGCCTCTTCTTCCTAGTTTTGAAAAGGGCTAAACTGAAACAAAACAAAACAAAACAATGCAAAAATAGAAACTCTGAAAGTTTAGCTGCTGAAACACAAACTTTTTCATCATTTTTCTTTCTGAAAAGAACATTCGTAGTGATTCCACTAAACTCTTCCATTTGCAAACTACCTAAGTAAATGCAATTCTAGGCGTCAAACTCTAAATTATCACAGCATGTTCGAAACCATGTTATCTCCAAAATAACACCAGATGCCTTTACCTGTCACATTGCTGCATTATAGAGATTTCTTTGATTATCTCCTGCAGGTCTGACTCCACAGGAACTTGCTTAATAGCAACAATCTGACCTGTCTCTTTATGAATAGCTTTGTACACGCTGCCATAGGACCTGTAATTGGGGGAAGGAAAACATTTACAAAGTCAAAGCAAAGCCAAGAGATAAAAAGTGGTAAAACACAAGCAACTCACAATTCTAATTTATATCCCTACATGCCCAAGACATATATACTTAGCTACACTTGCAAAATTGAGATAGCTAAAGTACTTCAGGGAAAAATTGTCCTTAAGAGAACTTACCACAAAATGGCATCTTAAAAACTTCACATTTAAATTTTACTGAATGTATTAGTAGGAAATAACAGTGATAATTACAGTATCTACCATGTCTGATGTCTGCTAGAAATTGCATCATCTGAGGTTCATCCTTACAAAAAAGGGGGTCATGAAGGGTTCATCATCCCTATTTTACAGGCAAATGTGAAAAGGCTCAGAGAGGTTACATGACTTGCCCAAGGTCACATAAGTGATAAATAAGCGGTCAGTCCAGGATATGAATCCAGGTCTGTCAGAATACAAAGACTAGATTCTTTCCACATCTGTATTGGGGTACAAAAATGGGGGTCTTGGTATTCTTGCACTCATTCTAATACCATGAGGTCTTTTAGTCCTTTCTCCTCTTACTTGCAATAATACTTAAAACATTAAGGAAACTAAAAATGTAAGCCTCTTAAATGCTAGTATCAGGTGAACAGAGCACATACAAATTCTTTTTGCCTTTTGCTCCATCTTCCCTTACGAGTTTATTATCAAGATAAATAAAAGGTTATGTAGCTATTCAATTTGGGGGCTAAAAGAACAGTAGATTCAGAATCTAAAGACCCAGGATTGGAGTCCTACCACCACTACATATCAGCTCTCATTTACAGACATATTACTAACCTTGTGCCTCAATTTTCTCAACTGTAAAATGACAACAATACTACTACAAGACAATTGTGATGGTTAAATGAGATATCATCATCTTGCATAGATTATATTTTCACTGAAATTCTGGATGGCTGTCAGTGAAATAACGAGTAAATTGTCTTTCATATTTCCCAAACACACCTGTTTCTTCATACTGTCTTAGTGAAAAAAAAGATCTTAACAGTGCCACCTAATACATCAAAGTAGCTGAGTGCTCGAACAAAATGATGCTCAAGGATTGTTTCAATGTGAAAGTCACAGAAAACTTTTTTTAAAAATCTATGTAGAGCACACAAAAAAAATTTCCATTCCATCAGAATCCCTTATATTGGCAAAACTAGTATAATGATACTTAAATGTTGCCTAAAACTTTTTTTTTTTTGCCAGGGAAAGGCAACTGCTGACCATGTCTGGAAGATCCAACCACTGACCCTTCTTCCTTGATACGATAACCCTGATTTGTGAGGGTGGCAAATGCTTGGTCCCCGGGGATAAAGCACGGTGGTCCAAGCCAGTTGCAGGATTTCTATCCCCTTCTGCCAGTGACTGAACTAGTAGTAAGCATATGACCTAGTTCCAGCCAATGAAATTTAAGGGGAATTCTTCTGAAGGGTCTCTAGGAAAAACTTTCCTCCCTGGTAAGAGAGAAGCAAACAAGGTGGCCCATTTTCACCTGCCACTTCCTTTCCTGCTTTGGTTACTGTCACATGAGGCATGATGCTTGAAACTAACACGGCCATCTTGAGACTATGAGAATTACACAAACGCTAAACCATTATCAAGCCAGTTAGCCATTCTGGAATCTTTCACCCCCAGATTTTTTGCTACTTAGTTATTAAATGCTCTTATTGGTTAGCCACTGTTAGTTGGGTATTCTGTAACTTCATCCAAAGTTATTCTTGATACCCTAGGTCCCATACATGTGAAAAGGTCTTTATTTCACCCTCACTCTGGAACGAGTTTTTCTGGATATAGAATTCTTCTTTGACAATAGTTTCCCTCAGCTCTTTTACTGTAGTTTTTCATCTTCTATTGCTGTAAAGAAGTCAGTTGTCATCAGGTTATCATTTTTCATGGGTAATCTCTTTCTGTAGCTTTTCAGATTTCTCTTTATCCTTAACATTCTGTAATTTTACTATAACTAGAAGTCGATTTTTTTGGCACTTCATAAGCTTCTTCAATCTGAAGGCTTTATTCAAGTCTGGAAAATTCTTAGTATTATCTCTTTATTTCCTCTCTATCACTTCTAATCTCCTTCTAGAGTTTCTATTGGACCTATATTGGACCTCCTCAATCCATGCTGTCTTCCTAGTTTCCAACAGTACATTTTTGTCCTGCATTCTGTGATCACTCACTTCTAGCTTTCAATTCACAAATTCTCTCTTCAGCTTGTCTAGTTGACTGTTTATCCAATTTATTGGGCTCTAGAACTTCAATTATTGTAGTTTTCATTGTCAAGATTCCCAACTTTTTCTTTTTCATGGGTTGTTCATGTTAATAATCTCGTGTTCTCCTTTTAAGGATGTTATTCCCTCCTTTTAACTTTTTGAAAATCGTAAACAAACGTTAAATCCTGTTTCAGATGGCTCCATTATTTCTATTTCCTTGGGTGGGAGTTCTCCCACTTGTTAGGTCTGTTGATTATCTCACGGCACTGGATTTCCTTGTATGGGTTTCCTTTTATTTTGAATGATTCTTCTCTACACAGTGCTCACTGTCATGAGTGTTTCATGATGTCAGGATGGTTTCACGGTTCCCCCAGCTCAGTCATCTAGGCTGTACAATTTAAACCAGGTCTTGCACTAGGATTTAGGGTTTTCACCCCTCAAGACACCATACCTGAATACAGCCCAGGCCCAGTTCCTATAGTCAGACCAGTCCCTCTGCTTTTTCCCCAGGCCACAGGCAAATGATACCACAACTTCATACAGGAAGCCCATCTACAGTCTCCCGACAAGGACAAGGCATGCTTTACTCTCCTCTTACTACGACAGCTATCTTTTCTATCCCTGGTCTATAGCTGGCTATGTATCCTTATATTTAAAAAAATAATTTTCATTTATTATTCTTATATATTTGAACTGGAAAGGAGAGGTTCCTACGTGCACTTACTCAGCAGTCTTGACCAGAACACCCTCCACACCTCACTATGCTATCTTGACAGCCAAGAAAACTCCAAGAGCTCATAGGAACAATTAAGATTCATGATTCCACAGATCACACTTACAGTACAGAGGATTTAGAAGGCTTCAGCAGTCATGCTCCCTTATAGGCAAGTCCCTTAAGACCTAATTCCCTACAACAAAAACTACAGTGATTCAATGAATTTTAACTGGCAGAGAATAAAGATGGTGGGGATGGAGGTGCTTCACACAAGCTATGCAAGGCAAGGGTCAATGCAGAAACATAGAAATTATACAGTATTTGAGGCCAAATTAACCAGGCATAAGTCTTAATACCACTCACTAGCTATGAAACCATGGGCAAGATGTTTTTGTTATTATCCTATGATTAAAAACTTAAATGAGTCAATGTGTAAAACTTTAAGTATAAGAGAAAAAAAAAAGGCGCTAGGCTCTAATTCAAAACACTTTCCAAGTGCTATCCATCCATCCTGGTCTGGAGCTTTGGCTCTGCTCTGCCACAGATCCACATGATTTCCTCAAAATGCAGAATAGCTGCAGCCTTGGGAATCCGATACAATCTTTTAGCCAGAGCTCATTTCACAAAGCCCATGTCAGTGAGAGTTCACAATCCATTCATTTTCCAGAACTATTTAGGGATGGCATGGCCATTTGTGTTTAGGAAGGAAGCACAGTTTGGGTTTTCCTTTGGGATTTTGCTCATTAAATGAAGCTTGTTCAGGCTCATTCAGTCGGGATGACAGAAATCCAAGCACTTGTGGTATCATTTAAAAAAACAATATGATGATAACATGGGAAGATCTGAAGTTTTAATTGTTTTCTCTCTGGTGATGTCTTTACAGGGAAATTTCCAAGGTCCTTAATGAAGACATCCATAGATCTAAAACATAATTTAAAATAATCATAATTAGCTTATTTCTCCTTATTTTACATTCCTGATCACTCTCTGTCTACAGTATTCTTTTGACATTCCTCACAACCAAACAACCCAAACAGAGCTCCCTTCAAGAACACCTAAATATACTTTAAGACTTAAGACTTAACTTTGTCATGATAAGATCTGAAAAAATGCTTCAATTGATATATTTAAAAATAAAATAATAATAGTTGCCATTTAACGAGGTCTTATTAGGTGACAAGCACTGTACTAAGTACTTCAGTCCCATCTCATGAAACACTCAACATAACCCTATGAGGGAGATGCAAATATCCCCACTTTATAGTTGAGGCTTGCGAAGTTTCAAAATATTCAGCAATTTGCTCGAGCTCACTTGTTTATTATGACTAATAAACAAACAGTAGAGCAAGTTTTAACCCAGGTATGTCTAACTTCAGAGTCTAGGTTCTTACAACTGTAATATACTTTCATTAAAAATGAAAGAAACAAGTTAGTTACATACATAGTCAACTATGCCTACCACTCTTGATCTTATTCTAAGTATAACCTGTGAGCATGGTTAGATTAAGGGCCTTTGACTCACTGCCTTGAGTAAATACCAAGGATATCAAGTTAGAGCCGAAAATGGCAGGCAAGAGACATAGAAGGACTGGGTTTCTCCCCCCCATACCTTTAACAATGCCAAGTCAAATTGTGGTTTCAGATTCATCGTGTACTTGTCTTTTAGCAGCGCAGCTGGTGTCATCTTTTACTTCCCTTCTCTGCTTGATTTCTTGCTTGATTCCAAAGAGTATTTTTCCAACTTACAAAAAGATGATGACTAATGTTTTTCACAAGGAGGTAATCCATGAAAACCTATTCCATGTTATCCAGGATTGGGTTTAACATTGCATATCTATAGGCATAAATAACACTAAACTCCAAAATAATCTAATGACATATAAAAGCTGATTTTAAAGAACAGACATTAATTTGACATTTTTATAAGTTAACATTTCAGGTCTTCTCTTGAACCAGAAGTACTCCCAAGAGATTTTACAAAATTACACAAACACACACCCACACGTTTATTTGCTTATGTATGCATAAACTACCTCTGAAGAACACATAAAAAACTGCTATACTGGTTGCTTCTGGGTGGCTGAGAGATAGAGACAGGAGGCAAATTTTTTTCATTGTAACACTTTTACACTTTTAAAATTCTGAATCATGTGACTTGACTACCTATTCAAAAATGAACAACAAAAACTTAAGAAAGGGTGTCTCTAATATTTTAATGTCTTGGTCCTTAAGAAAAAGAAATAAACATACAAAGATTAGAAGTATCAATATATGCAAAAGTATAAAAACTTATGATATAACCTTTATTGTATCAGGAAAGCCAATGACGGCCACTATCTATTACCAAATATCATTTCACCAGTATTTTATAAACTCATTCACAATCTGTGTTTCAAGAAGTCCTCTGGTTCCCAATCTGTAATTCTGGATCTCTTAGGAAAGATGTAAAGGTAGTGACAGTCCTTGACTTATTTACTGTATTTTCCAAAGCTGCATTAACTATTGATAAAATGCTGAATTCCATTTTTTGGGGGTTTTTTTGGGTTTTTTTTGCTGCTCCCCGTGGCATGAAGGATCTTAGTTCCCTGACCAGGGATGGAACTCGTGCCCCCTGCAGTGGAAGTGTGGAGCCTTAACCACTGGACCGCCAGGGAAGTCCCTCCATTGTTTTTTTCATGAAACAAGTCATTGCATATCTCTCAGAAGCTATGAACAGAAAATTAAAATATGTCTGATTAATAAAAAAATTTTAAATGAAGTAAAAACTAATTAGTGTTATCTGTTAAATAGATAAGATCATGCAAACCACAGATTTTACAAGAGAGAAAACAATAGATGTCCATGGTGTTGAAAACACCAGGAATCACTATATCTGTCTACAGAACTGATTGGGGGAAGAGGGAAAGGGCATTTCAAGCATTAAATTTACCTCCTACACTACCCAGAGCAGTGGTGATATGCAACATTCCCCTTTCTTTTCCTTAGTTTTCCAAATTATTGCCACGAGAAAGGTTCACATCCTTCTGGTGTCGGGGCAGGGAAAAGACTGGGGCCTACTCGTCCACCTACATTTTCTGTGTACTCACCCTTCTCCAAGTTTCTCTAAGACATCAAACACTTCTTCTGGTTGTTTAGTTAAACTATCTTCATCTAACTTTTTCAGCTGCCTGTGGATGAAGAAATTGAAACATAAAATACATTTTACTTGCTAGCAACTAGAATACAAAATGCATTATTTATTTTACAATTAGCATCTTAGGAATTTCTTTACAAAGTATTCACTGGTAAATGACAATAAAGGCAAGCTAAGAGACCTCTAAGGGAAGCTGAAGGGCTGGTCTATGGACATGTTATACATGTCCTTGGTCACCCTGAACAGCAGAATCAGGACCAGAGGGTGAAGAGCTACCAAGAGGCTGACTTCAGTTCCACAGGAGTAAGAATTTTCTAACAATAAACGTTGTTACGAAATGGTTTAGACTGCCTTAAGAAGTCCCTAGATTCCCACCACTGGAGCATCTAAACAGTAAATGAGTCCTCATGTGGCTGAAATGTTATAGAGTGGATTTAAGCATTAGCTATAACCTTCAGAATCCATTTAAATCTTGAGATTCCATGAATTAAGATGGCATAACTCTCTGTTCAGAGAAGATGTTTAATGCAAGCTTAGCTATGAACTGAAACATGGTCTTAGACTAGACGCCAAGGAAGACATAGAAGAGTCTTGCTCTCCATTAGCAAGACTTTGGTACTTCTGTCGAAACACGTGGGTTCTGTAGGTATCACAGAAACAGAAAGTGGAGAGTATACACTCAGACGTGACCAAAAGTAAAAAATAACCAGGCAGCTGGGAGTTTCAGATAGTCTCACCAAGACTCTCTGATGGGCAGTTGTATACCTGACTATTCCCTGAAATCAAAGATAGGTGCTGCTCACAACTTCCAGATAATTTGGATTTTTCTGACTATGACAAACATGGGAGGTTAAATTAAGAGTAGGGTTTTAAAAAAAAAAACTCTGAGACCTCTGAAAATTATTAACAGGCTTAAAGGAGGAGTTTGCTAAGGACTATTTGCGTGTGTGGGTTCTACACAATGGTTTCCTGAAACTACAAAGGACAACAAAGAAAGGAGAGCTCAGGAAATGGTGAAATATGGAAGTAGTCCACTGAAAATTTCTTTGTAAAGAAAAATGTTTAAACTAGGTGGACAATACCAATTTTTACAAGAAAAGACTTGAACAAAAAAAATACACATACACACACATACACATAAATGTGTACCTTCCTAGATATAGTGGCAAAACCATGAAAGAAGCCAAAAAAGAGAAAAAAAAAAAAAAACCCACACACCTGAACACATCAAGTGTATCCACCAATAAACGCTGATCTCAAAAAGACAATCTTAACAGGATTTTACAAATGTCAAAGACTAGAGAAATGGAGAACTGCTCCAAGTCAGTAACTGCCATAACTTGAAAATTAACAAACATGACCACACCGACCTTTGAAAATCAAAAGGTCCAAAGAATTAAATTCCAATGACATCACAAAAATTCCCAGTTTCAAAACAAGAAGAACTGAAGTGAAACTCCTCTTCAATGTCAGAAGTGAAATTTCTATGAACTCAGAAATTAGAATGAACATCTCATAACCCGGGGGAGGGGGGGGTGAAGCATTGAATTTATAACTGTTTAAACAATGGACAATACCTCATTGCTCAAGTATAATTACAGTTTTATAAACAGTTCATATAAAGGAAGATCAAATGTGTTCCTTTGAAGTGGTGACTTCGTGGTTTACAAAAAGCAAAACTCACTATTTCAACTATTACAGAGAACACAGCATAACAAAGGAAACGGCCACTGCCATGAGAGACAGCTGCAGGCCTCTGATAATACTGTGACAGACAAACTTTATATGAGTGCTCAGATACTTATTTAAAACAATCTAAGTGGGGTTTTTGTTTGGTTTGGGTCCAGTCTTAAGGGATCTTTTTATCTCTGGTGCCTGAACCCAGAGGTGGTCAATAAGAACATTTGTTAAATGGATTAATGAATGCAATGATGAGAATCATAAACCTTTCTCAGCAATCCTTGTGAGGTTTCAAAACTAAAAAGAATTTCACCCTGAAAAAGTATTACTGTGTTATCGACAAATAAGATTTCTATGGAAAATCTTTTGATAAGGGACTCAATGCTATTTTTGACATGAGTCTTCATGGAAGAAGCATTATAACCAAGCAGCCCAACTCCGATGATTCAGCCCTCTCAGCTGTACTTCCCCAGGTCCTAGGTAGTTTCACTGCTTGCTCATAACTCAACAGGCCTGGCCAACACAGCCTCCATGGATCCAACACAGGGGGATGCTCTGCTCCTAAGTCAGATGGCCACGTGGACGGCCAACATCCCAGAAATGTACTCTACACATTCCACCACACTATTTGTATCTAATGGCAACTCATTTTTTAAAATCATAAACTCCTACATAAACCGTCAACTTTAATCTATCGTCATTCACTTAGTCACACACAAATGTCAAACTCAAGAACACAGAGAGCACTTCCTGCATTGGGACTGCTTTCCCTTGTTGGAAACACATGCCATCTGAATCTCTGAAAAGACACCTGTATCTTTCAAAACACAAATAAGGGTGTTTATGAAGGAGTTACTCACCGGTTTGGCTAATTCCCAAACCTCTTTCTCCCACCTTAGAACTCTTGTAAGGTCCATTTTATTTATATATACCTATCCCTCTTTCCACACAGAAGTTGTTATGGGTTACAACAAATATATAAGATAAATGGATGAAATTTTTTAATGAAAATAAAATTAATGTGTTTCCCTCTCCCAACGCCCTCAAATTCATGTTAAAGTCCTAACCCCCAGTACCTCAGAATGTGACTGTATTTAGAGATAGGGCCTTTAAAGAGGTAATTAAGGTAAAAATGAGGTCATATGGGTGGGCCCTAATCCAACATGACTGGTGTCCTCATAAGAGGAGATAAGGACAGGTACAGAGGAAGTACCATGTGAAGAGAGGTCTCAACAGAAACAACCCTGCTGATGGCTTGATCTCAGACTTCTAGCCTCCAGAACTGTGAGGAAATAAATTTCTGTAGGTTAAGTCGCCCAGTCTGTGAAACTGACAGAGCAGGCCTAACGAAATGATATAAATGATAATAAAGTTAATTGGCTGCAAGTCCGGCAGTTCACTAGCTACGGTGAGCAGGAAAGCACCAGTCATTCAAGTATTCAGCCCTCCTGGACAATTTTTTTTGAAATACTGACCCGCAAGTGTTTACTAATACTCCACTTATTTAATCTCAGTGATGTTGAAGATGGTTGAGAATCACACTGTAAGGTTAGAAAAGCTTGGAGCAACCTTATAGGTGTTACAGAGTACTTGCCCTCTTCACGAGAGGAGTTGTACTCCTGTATGTTGATTAAAAATTATGCAGAATTTGAAAAAGAAAAAAAAAAAAGAATTCAGCCCTGCAATGCTTTTCTCTTGCACATACAATAAAATTTTTAAAATCCAAAAGGTCCAGGAAATGAGTGCGTCAAAAACCAAAAAGGTTTACTCTTTTGCCCAAGATTATACAGCACAAGGCAAAAGCAGAAACAAAATGCAGATTCCTAATTCTCTTTTCAATTAAACCAGGGCCTCAGGGAAAGAACGAACACATTTTAGAAGGATTTATAATCAGTGTCCATTTATAATTGGATCTATGGTGCTATAGCATATATCTGCTAACATACACAAGGCCGTGTGAAACAGGGATACTTCCAGAAAGGCATCAGGGTGAGGCAGCCAAGAGCATGGACTCTGGACCAGACTACTTGGATTAAAATCCCAGCTCTGGGGCTTCCCTGGTGGCGCAGTGGTTAATCCCGCCTGCCAATGCAGGGGACACGGGTTCGAGCCCTGGTCCGGGAAGATCCCACATGCCATGGAGCAACTAAGCCCGTGTGCCACAACTACTGAGCCTGCGCTCTAGAGCCTGAGTGCCACAACTACTGAAGCCCGCGTGCCTAGATTCCATGCTCCACAACAAGAGAAGCTACCGCAACGAGAAGCCCGCACACCATAACAAAGAGTATTCCCCGCTCGCCGCAACTAGAGAAAGCCAGTGCACAGCAACAAAGACCCAACTCAGCCAAAAATTAATTAATTAATTAATTAATTTAAAAAGAAACCTCAGCTCTGTCACTTAGTAACTGCGGGACTTTTGGCTGATCACTAACCTCTCTGGGCCTCAGTTTCATCACCTGTAAAATAGAGATACAGGTGATGGGATTGTTATGGGGGTCAAATGAGTCAACAATAAGTTGAACCACGTGAAACTTCTATTTTTATAGATTAAAAATGGTCAAATATCAGCAAATTCATATGGTTCAACAAGAGACATGGAAAGCACTGAGAATAGTGTCTGGCACCCAGTAAGTGCTAGATGAGTGCAATAATGATTTTATTTCAGACTCAGCACACTACAGTAGGGTGAGCTGAGTCCATCCCAACCAGCTATTTGCCTTCTGCAGTGTCTGTGCCCTTCAAACAAAGCCAAGGGCGCAGCCCAGGCTGTCGATCCCTTCCCTTCACCTCTCCACTGCCCCGAATTCCCACACACTGAACACTTCCTACTTTAGAGCTCATTCTGCTCCAGGAAGTCAGAGGTCTCCGTGAAACTGAAGCGAACTGCACTGGCACCTCAGTCTCTACTCTCGATTTTTCTCCAGATGTGGCAGAGTGAGAGAAGACCCTGGTGTCCACAGAGCAAATCACTGATACAAGTGCAACCAACTCAGGGGATTAGACTTTCCAGGATCAGCCACCCCCCAGATCTTGACTTAAAACAATTTCCAGGGAGAAGTAGGATTTGGAGCTGATATAAAACAATACAGACCTGAAAAGGGCACAGTCTGGCCACGTCCAGTGACCCAGACCTAGAGCAAAGAAGTCAACATACAGGTCTGTGTCTCAACTCTTCTGGGCCTCAATTTGCCCATCCTGAAAATGGTCTCTTATTTCCCTCTCTACCTCCCAGTGTTGGATATGAGGAAAATTTGGAGGACCCTGGATATCAGGGATGAAAGGTGCCATCATCTAGAGTGGGGACACTACCAAAATCATCTTCTTACATGCTGTCCTCCACGAAGCCTCCCTTGCCAGACCGTCCACCTGCCTTGGCACATCTTCAGCCTCAGGCGCAAGGCTTTTCCCCTCAGCAGATCCTCCCCACTGCACCCCTCGGGTGGGACTCCCTCCCTTAGAAAGTCTGCCCAGCTCTCCTCTCTGCTAGTTCCCGACCCATCCCTTAGCCAGACCCCTCGTAGGTTCTCATCCGGCTTCAGCATGCTCCCTACCTCAGTGGGTCCCTTCTAGGACAGTCCTCACCCAGTGGCCCCCGCCCTCGGCAGGTGCTCTCCCTAACTTGTCCCCACGTTCGTCAGCAGCTGCTCCCCCCACCTGTCTCCCACTTCCGCCAGTATGTCCCCCCCCCCAGCAAGCGATCTCTCTAACCCGCCCCACGTTTATCCCCCTCGGCCGGACCCCACCAGCCAGAGGTCCCTCATTCAGCAGGTGCCCCATCAGCCGGATCGCCCCGCAGGTCCGTCCCCTCCGGGGGCTCGCACACCAGTGTCTCCCCTCCGCCAGTTCCCGCCTTTCCCTCCCCCTCCACCCCCTTCCTCTTGGCCAGCAGCCCCTCACCGGCGCGGAGGGTTCCTGAGCTGCACCGTCTCCATGGCGCTGCCGGCAGCCGCCCAGACCCGCTCACTGCTCCATCCTCCCCCGGGACCTCCAGGATCCCGCCCCGCAGACCCTCCCACACTTCCGCTTTCCGCCCCTACCGGAAGCGGCGCGCGGGGCGGGGCCGCGAGGTCCGGGCCTGGACCACGTGGTGTGGACCCGAGTCACGTGGTGCGCCGAGGCGCGGACCCGGAACTACGGAGCACTGGAGCCTCCTCCCGGGGGAGTCCTCCTCAATCAAGCTCGGGACGGCATCCTTGTATCTTGCGACATTGTTCGCCCAAGACACTCGGTCTCGAGACCAAGAACCCATCTGTGCCTCGGGCCCGGCCCCTCATTTCTCAGACGGAGATACTGAGGCTTCTTGCGAAGCACCGGCTTGATAAGAACTGTGGATTCTTAACCAGCCAAGTTCTATGCGGGAGGTATTTGTGGTTTCCTACCGTTCCTTCCTGGTTGAATTCTTGTTCCAGGTGGAGGCTGGAACGTGCATAACCTCTCATTGGATGTCACAGAGCATCAGCCTGCAAATTGCCGCATCCTCTTAAGAGCCTTACCTTTCAGTCAGTTTGAGGACATAAAAATAGCTAATGTTTATTAAGCTCTTACCATGTACTTGCTTTCATATATTATCTCATTTAATCCTTATATCAAGCCTGTAACGTTATCTCCAATCTTATCTATTAATTATTTGACACTGCTTATCACGTTTGCGGTACTCTACTCCTATTAACTCATTTAATATTCTTAACAACCCTGTAAGTTAGGTAATATTATTATTCTCGTAAGGCCAGAGAGGTGAAGCTCCCATAGCTAAAAGTATAGGTTTGGGGATTTAAATCCAGATGGATCTGATTCCAGAGCCTGCACCACCAAACTGGAAAACCACTTGGACTCTCTGGTTGGGCATGAGAGACAGAGCTTCCTCTCCACTCAGAGATCCAGTTACAGCTGTGGAAGTTCATAAATCCTCAGTTGCCACCACCATCAGCAAGTGTTTAAGAAAGTGGAAGATTCCACCTAATTTACTCATAGAGAAAGTTACCCAAAGCAGCCTCTCACTGTTTTTAATTGTCCTGCTTTTCTCAAAGATATGCCATCTACAAAACCTAACACCTGAGCAACCACCTTTCATGGTCACCCAGGTATGGGACCCCATATGTTAAAAGCGGAGTAATGGAGCCATTCTCCTGACAGGAGGAAAACATTTACTGAGAATCTACTATGTGCCAGGCACAATTCTAAGCTACCATTTAAGCCTCAAAAAACCCTATGAAGTAAGAATTATGCCCATAATTCCTCTGCTCCATGGTGTCAGTCAGCGGCAGTCAGCATTTGGATGAATCCCTGTCCAAAATGCCTCACTCACATGACTGACAAATTGGTGTTGGTGTTGGCTGGGAGCCCACTTCGTGATCGGGGATGGGGGGGCCAACTCCATTTTTCTTGAGCCTCCTCACAGAATAAAGGCTGGGTTCTAAAGTATATTTCTGGAAAGAGCCAGGAGGAAGCTGTAATGCCTTTCAATGGCATAGCTTTGGAAGGTACATAATGTCATTTCCACTGTTGAAGGGGCCCCCAAAGACCCACCCAGTTCAAGGAGAGTGGACATACGATTCCATCTCTTGATAGGGGAGTGGCAAGGTTTTGGAAGAGCATGGAGAACTGGAAGTACTGTTTCAGCCATTTGGGGAAAATACAACTTGCCTCAGGTATACTTGTCTGGTATACCACTTAGAATATATTCAGCCTCAAGCAACTGAAAAAGAAAGAACAATCTAAATGGTGGTTTAAGGCACAGTGGCATTTGTTGGGCTGCACCCCACAGGCCTACAAGGCCTGTGCTTGCCCAGCTTCAAGACCGAAGAAAGAGCCTGGAATCAGCAACAGAGACATCGATGGTTTGATGGATGGGAGTGCTTACATGCCTAAAGCAAGGTCCTGGAGTGACACCCCACCGTGTGCAGCTCATGGCAGGCAGGACATAGTGGCAGTCTTTGCTGGGGGGTGGGGGGGATTACCAATTATAGGGGAATTGATGTCAGGTGGGCTCATTAGTTACTAGGGAAACCAGCAGAGGGGCATGCCCCTCACCACCCCTTTGATAAGCTATGATTAGCTGGGGCCTAGGACAAGTACGGAGGAAGGTCAGTCATGTGAGTAGGGTGTAGGTGCCGCAGGCCCTGGTCTGGCAGGGAATGTACAGAGAGCAAGAGAACAGCCATCTTGAGTGGCCTGATCATACAGCATATCTTGTTTATAACTGAGAAGTCCAGAAGTCAGCAGTCCTAGGGTTGATTCAGGGGCACAAGCACGTCGATTTCATCTTTCCTCTCTGGCCTGATTCAGCATGTTGGCTCTTCATACTTGTGCTTATTGACTCACAATTGCAAAATGGCTGCCACACCTCCAGGTACCATGTCCTTAACCCAACAGAAAAAGAGCAAAAAAGGCTGTTTTGAAGTCCTGTGTCTCTCTCTTATCAGGGAAGGAAAACTTTCCCATAAGCACCCAGCACACATCCTCCTATCTCATCGGCTAGATCAGGGTCACATGCTCACCCCTTGCCCAATCACTGGCAAAAGAATGAGATCATTGTGATTGGTTTACAGAAATCTTGATCCATTTTCTGGGCCAGGAGAATCTCAGGCAAAATTCAGACTGGAAGTAAAAATGGAGGTTGTTTAGTAGATAACCAGTGTGTGTGTCTGTGTGTGTGTGTGTGTGATCCGGTTTTCCCACCACACTAAGTGTTCCTTCTTTGCTCTTGTATGGGGCCTATGCTGGGCTGAGGGGATTCGGATGGAACAGCCACCCAACCCTCAGAATGTTTAAGGTCTGGTTGGGTTATGAGTTTACACAAATAATTACAGTTGACCCTTGAACAACATGGGTTTGAGCTGCATGGGTCCATGCGGATTTTTTAAAATATATATGTACCACAGGGCTTCCCTGGTGGCACAGTGGTTAAGAATCCCCCTCCCAACGCAGGGGACACGGGTTTGAGCCCTGGTCTGGGAAGATCCCACATGCCACGGAGCAATTAAGCCCGTGCACCACAACTACTGAGCCTGTGCTCTAGAGCCCACGAGCCACAACTACTGAAGCCTGCACGCCTACAGCCTGTGCTCCGCAACAAGAGAAGCCACCTCAATGAGAAGCCTGCGCACCGCAACGAAGAGTAGCCCTTGTTCGCCATAACTAGAGAAATCCTGCGTGCAGCAATGGAGACCCAATGCAGCCAAAAATATATATATATACGTACTACAGTATTACACAACACAAGGTTGGTTGAATCCAAGGATGCAGAACCTTGGATAAGGAGGGCCAAGTGAAGTTACACACGGATTTTCAGTTCTGCAGGAGTTGGTTGTCCCTAACTCCTTCCTTGTTCAGGGGTCAATTGTATAACTAAATACCTGATGGCAGAGACCAGGTTTTTGTCAACAAACCTTTATAAGTGCATGTTGGGTGCCAGATCCTATTAGGTCTGGGGAGAGAAAAATAAAGAAGACCTACTTCCTGCCTTTAAAGACCTCACAGCCAAAAAATAAATAAAAATAAAAATAAATAAATTAATTAATTTTTAAAAAAAGACCTCACAGTCTGAGAAAAACTGTAAACTGATGTGAAATAAAATTCATATTTTATGGCAAGACAAAAATATGAACATAAAAATTTTTGGCCTCCTCTCTCCCCTCTGCTGAGCACTGTGGATCTGCACTATGCATCAACCAAACCTCCCCATCAGCAGAAATACCTGCTCAACCATAAAGAGCAACATTCTCCTAGCATCAAGACAACTTCTTGAAAGATAACATTCCTTCTTGATCTTGTAGGGGGTCACGATGACACTTGCCCTCTGTCTCAAAAAACTTATATAACTGTGCCTTGACTTCTAATGGGGGGACAGTTCTCAGAGCTGAGGTGCTGTTCCCAGGTTACAATCCTCAAACTTGGCTCAAATGAAATTCTCCACTTCTTTCACAGATTGACTATTGATTAATTTTCATCGACAATGACAATCACAGAATAAGAGCTAAATTAGGAATAAAATCCGGGAGCAATAAGAGCAGAGGAGGGAGATTATGGGGGAGATGATGTCCGAGTTGATTATTGGTTGAGTCAGTATTAGGGAAGAGAAAAAAGTGTTTGGAAAAGAATTCCAGGAAGAGGAGAGCATAAGCAAAGGTAAAGAAGCAAAAGAAACAGCTTAATATGCACAGGTAGCAACAAGCAGCTTAAAAAAAATTGGAGTAGTAAGTTGGACATAGAGTGAAGTCAAATGAGTCTGAAGAGAAGC
Organism: Balaenoptera borealis; assembly: GCF_965194805.1. Lineage (NCBI taxonomy): Eukaryota > Metazoa > Chordata > Mammalia > Artiodactyla > Balaenopteridae > Balaenoptera > Balaenoptera borealis. Next base: position 15,811,979 of record NC_138872.1, read on the forward strand.
TAGTTTCCCTCAGCGAAAGATTTACATCAATCTATCAGTGCATTCATTTATAAAATCAGTATCTATAGATAACTAGGTGCCAGTTTCCAGCCTAAGTGCCTTTGCACTTGCTAACGCTCTGTCTGAAACAGCATTTCCTAAATAGTCTCAGGTCTCGGCTCAATTATTAGTCTCTCGGAGAGGCCTTCCCCACCCCTCTTACTTAAAAAGTCTCCACGTGGTCACCTTCTATGGTATTATTGTTTTGTTTTCCTTATAGCACTAATCACATTATGAGATTATCGTCTTCATTTGCTCCTGAGGTAACTACAAGTCAGGCCCCCCGAGAATGTAAACACCAGGCAAGCAGGGACCTGTTCACGGTTTCATCCGCAGGGTTCCAGCGAGCCAAAACGTCCCGCGAATCTCCGAGGACCCCAATGCAGCGCCGCGCTAGGTCAGAACTGAGCATGCGCAGAGGGAGGGGCACTAGGAGCCTCGGGTTCGCGCAGGCCCCGCCCCTGCCCCGCTCCGTGCCGCCCTCTTCCCGTCCGGGCAGTCGTTGCACCCAAACACTCGCAGCTAGTGCTTCCGCCCAGACGAAGTTCCGCACGCCTCGGCGCGGGGGACCGAGGCGACCCCCAGTTTACCGGTTCGGCGCCAGGATGGCCCCCAAACTTCGAGACTCTGTGGAGGAGCTCCGCGCCGCCGGCAACCTGAGCTTCCGCAACGGCCAGTTCGCCGAGGCCGCCACACTCTACAGCCGCGCGCTACGGATGCTGCAGGCGCAAGGTGCGACCCCGGCCCCGCATTTCTCCGCCACGCCTCCTTCTCCCTCTTGTCTCCCCCGACCCCAGCTACCCAGACGTCGCTCTGGCCCTTTCGGCCTAGGGCTTCCTTACCCCGCGGCCGACTGGCCAACCAGGCCCTCCCACCGCCCGCCCATTCCTCCCCCATCCCCCAGCTTGGGCATCCTACGAGAAACTTCCTTGGCCTTTCTTTCCACTTTTATTATTATTATTATTGTAACATGGTTTTATTACTGGTTCTTTGTGTGTGTGTGGATTTTTTTTTTAATAAATTTATTTAGTTTTGGCTGTGTTGGGTCTTCGTTGCCGCGTGCTGGCTTTTCTCTAGTTGCAGCGAGCGGGGGCTACTCTTGGTTGTGGTGCCCGGGCTTCTCATTGCGGTGGCTTCTCTTGTCACGGAGCGCGGGCTTCAGTAGTTGTGGCTTGCAGGCTCAGTAGTTGTGGCGCACAGGCTTAGCTCTGCGGCGTGTGGGATCTTCCCGGACTAGGGCTCGAACCCGTGTCCCCTGCATTGGCAGGCGGATTCTTAACTACTGCGGCACCAGGGAAGACCTCTTGGTTCTTTTTTACTTAATGACATAAGAGGAACATATTTCCATACTAATAGATGTTTTATCATTTTTTACAGTGGTAAGAAAAACATTAAATTTACCATCTTAACCATTTGTAAGTGTAGAGTTCAGTAGAGTTAAGTATATTCACGTTGTTGTGCAACAGATCTCTGGAGCTTTTTCATCTTGCAACACTGAAACTCTGTACCCACTAAACATTAATTCCCCCTCTCCCCCCCAGCCCTTGGTATCCACCTTTCTGCTTTCCATGTCAATGATTTTGACTACTTTAGGTACTTCAAATGAGTGGAATAATACAGTATTTGTCTTTTGTGACTGAATAATGTCTATGACATTATAATCTATGTTGTAGCATGTGACAGGCTTTCGTTCTTTTTTAAGGCTGCATGATATTCCATTGTGTGGATATACCATATTGTCTTTATCCATTCATATGTTAATGGACGTTTGAATTGCTTCCACCTCTTGGCTATGATGAACATGAATGTGCAGATATCTCCGCGATCTTGCTTTGAATTCTTTTGCATACATACCCAGAAGTGGGATTGCTGGATCAGATAGTAATTGTATTTTTAGTCTGGGGGGGGGCAGGGAACCTCCATACTGTTTTCCATAATAGCTGTACCATTTTACACTCCCACCAGCAGGGCACAATGATTCTAACTTCTCAGCATCCTTACCAACACATTTTATTTTCTGTTCTTTCGATAGTGGCCATCCTGATAGGTGTGTGAGCTGCCTGCTTTTTAATTGTCCTATTGGACCCCATTCTGATATTTAGGCCTCATTCTGATCCCTGAGGCAACTCTCATTCTCCTCAACGGGTCAGTCTTTACTTAAATTAACATTTGTTCAGCACCTGTATGTAATGAGTGTATAATAAGACGGAGAAGGTTCTTTCTCTCAAGGGTCATACATCCTTGTTGGTGAGGGAGCCACAGGTGTGATCTTAAGCTAGTAAATAGCAAACAGCAACTGTGCAGTAATGATCAGGGCTATTGAAGACAGATGTGATGATGTGATAGGTTTGACTGGGGAGCTCCTTTATGAAGAATGGGAGGACGAGGACAACTTCTTTGCAGAAGTGACATTTGAGGTGATATCTGAATGGTAAGAAGAAGCCAGGTGCACAAAGTCTTGGGTGCTGAGCATTCCAGGTGGAAGGAACCGTAATTTCAAAGGCCCCAGACAGAATCAGCGGGTGTGTTCCAGGAGCCAAAGCACAGGGAGCCAGTGGAGGAAGTAGTAAGACTTGGTCAGTTACAGAGACAGAACCTTATTGTGTAGGCATTTTACATAGCAGTTCATGGTAAGGAGTTTGGGTTTTGTTCCCTGATAGGAAGCTACTGGAGAATTTTCAACAGAGGAGTAACCTTTTGTTACCAGTTCTCCCAGCCTCCGGCTCATTTCAGCCAACAGCAGCCTTTTGCCCAAAGCCTCTCCAGAATGTTTTATCCCAGAGCCTCATTGGAACCCCTTTCAGCCCCTCGTTGGTACCTCTTTCCCTTTGCCTTCCTCCTCTTTCTCATTTCCTTGGCTTGCATTTGTTGAGTACTTGCTAGACATTATAGACATTATCCCTTTTTATCTTCATACTAACTTACGGGTAAGACGCTTTATAGATGAGGGATCCAGAAGAGTTAAATTGCCTCTTCTGGGGTGACACAGTGAAGACATGTCAGAGGCAGAATTTGAATGTGGGTCTCTCTGATTCCCAAGTCCAAGTTTTTAATCATTTTGCTAGACTTTTTCCCAAATCCTCTCTAAGTTCCAGTCTTTTTTGTTTGAATTTTTGCAGTTTCAAGCCACTCTTTTGCCCCACTGCCCCGTCTTGTTTTCTAGAACACTTCTCTGTAGGCCCAGCTCCTCATCTCAACTTAATAAAGTTGCTGAGGAATGTGAGGTATTGATATTTCTGCCTTTTTCTTTCATCCTACCCCAGCTGGCCTGGAAAAACTTGTCTTTTTGTATGGATTTATTCTGGGCCCCAAGAAGAGCTGGCCTGATGTCTGGATTCAGCAGGGGACCAGAATTTGGTTCTGATCCTGCTACTGATTTTCTAGGTAATTTATGGGCAAGTCCCTTGATTTCTCTGATCAGTTTCCCTGATCTTGAAAGGAGAGCAGGGAGCAACCTAATACAACAAACCCTTTCAGCAAGTCTGTGAAATGATACCTTCATCTGATAGGTGAGCACATGTGATCAGGGGGATTGAATGACTTGTGCAGGATCACAGGCTGGATTGTAGGTTCTGATGCCCTTTCCACCACACCACTGCTGTTTGCTGAGCAACCGTGCTCTGGTAACTTGAGATGGATTGCAAGTTTTTTTGTTTTTGTTTCTTTAATTTATTTATTTATTTATTTATTTTTGGCTGTGTTGGGTCTTCGTTTCTGTGCGAGGGCTTTCTCTAGTAGTGGCAAGCGGAGGCCACTCTTCATCGCGGTGCGTGGGCCTCTCACTATTGTGGCCTCTCTTGTTGCGGAGCACAGGCTCCAGACGCGCAGGCTCAGTAGTTGTGGCTCACGGGCCTAGTTGCTCCGCGGCATGTGGGATCTTCCCAGACCAGGGCTCGAACCCGTGTCCCCTGCATTAGCAGGCAGATTCTCAACCACTGCGCCACCAGGGAAGCCCCCAGATTGCAAGTTTTGAATACTTGTGCTTGCTTCTTAAGGGCAAGGATGTATTTTACTTATCTCTGTACTTTGCTATCTCACTCAGGGCCTGGCAAACATAAGAGAAAAAAGAAGATAATTTTATTATATTTGGTATTGAATGAAAGAGATCATGCATCAATATGGTAACATGATACTTAGTGAAAAAGGCAAGCTGCAGGAGAGGCAATATGATGCCACTTAGGAAAAGCTTTAAAAGGAAGTGGACTTCCCTGGCGGTCCAGTGGTTAGGACTTTGCGCTTCCACTGCACTGGGTGCGGGTTTGATCCCTGGTTGGGGAACTAAGATCCCATATGCCGTGCGGCATGGCCAAAAAGAAAAAAAAAAAAAAAGATAGAAAGTGATATTTTGTCTTGCCTGTGAATACCTATGTAATAAAGATAGACATACATGAGAATGTGACATACCAACTTCAGGATTATGCCAACCTCTGGGGGACGGGGAAGGGGCCAAAGGGAAAAGGGTGGGGATGAGTGGAGCTTTAGTCATATCAAAAACAAAAAGGTGGAAACAAATAGATTGTATGCTGAGTTTAGTGATGAATATCAACTATCTGTTATACTGGTTTCCATATGTTTCACAATTTTCAAAGGAGAGCTTGTTTTCTGTTCTTCTGGGTATATGCCTGGGAATGGAATCACTGGGTCAACACTTGACAGTTTCCACTTTTTGTTTGTTTTCATTATGGCTCATGCTAGTGGGTATGAAGTGGTTGAAAAATTATTTTTAAGAATGAAAATCCTTGTGGCCACAGTAAAGGACTTGAGCTTTCTGAGATTCCTAAGGATAAGGACTGCCTTTAGGGAAAGGTAGTAATGATTCTCTTCCCCATGGGCTAGATTGAGCCCTTCTGCTGGTTAAGTTCTCTGTAGTCCTGCCAGACCCAGCGGACTTGGCAAAATCCTCTCTGAGCAGGTAGAATTAGTTTTTTGTGTCCCCATAACACTTGTTCAGTCCATTTATCATAGCATTTATGACATTTTCGTCTCTTTTTTCTTTATTGGATTTACACGCTTCTTGTACTAAAATTAACAAACACACACACACACACACCCAGGTAGTTACAACATGGATTTCTTTGAGCTATTTCATTTTGATCTTTGGCCTGGTACCAAGTTCAGTGCTGGACTGAGTGAATGAGCAGAGGCTTGATTACCCTGTGAATGGCAGGAAGCTGGGTATTCTCACTCCCTTGACAGACTTGCCAGCCCATCAGACCAACAGGCCTGATCGGGTTCAATCATCTCTGCTGCCCTTTACTAAAGCCCAGAGAGCTCAGGGTGTGGATACACCCCTGATATCCTGAGGCATCCATTTCCCAGCCTATTAATAGTGCACTTTCTGCTTCCACCTGGGCAGGTTCTTCAGACCCAGAAAAAGAAAGTGTTCTCTACTCCAACCGAGCAGCATGCCACTTGAAGGACGGGAACTGCATAGACTGCATCAAGGACTGCACTTCGTGAGCGGGCAGGGCTGACTTCGGGGTGCTGGGGGCTCAGGAGGGGAGGCTGGGCTTCTCTGGTCCCACCAAGTTACCTCTGCGACAGATATTAGGAAATGTCACTAAGTGTCAGCAGGTCACTGAGAATAGGAAGCTCTCTTTGGTCCTTGTGGCCCCTGACTTGTGTCCTTGTGGCCCCTGACTTGTGTCTTTGGAGCCTCAGCTCTGCTGCTGAAAGGAGTAGGGTGGGCAGTTAGAGGTAGGCCTTTAAGGCTTTGTGAGATTTGGGACCTGGGAGTGAGGTAGAGTTGCAGACTAGTAACTGGCTTGCTCAGGTTTTTTTCTGGGGTGGATGTGGGTGAGAGAGGGAGGGAGGGAGGGAGAGAAAGAAAGAGGAATGGAGGTTAATAGATAGCCTCGAAAGAAGTAAGTAGAAAGAAGAAAATGGTATCCATCAATGACCAGCTGTAGAGGACGTTAAATAATTTTTCATACTTTCTTCTTCAAGCCAATCTGAGATTGCCTTCATGGTCATCGCTAAACTAGCACATGTACCTTAATGTGTTCTCAGATCTGCTATCGTGTGACATTGCCTTAGATTCATGCCCTGGTGATAGGTGGGAGAGGAGGAGAAAGGTGAGCATGCTCGTGGAGCCTGTGCTCAGTTGATTTGTACCAGGCCCTGTGCTAGGTTTCTTTCGTGGAGCGCTCGTGAGCACTCTGTAGGGTAAGTCAGCCATCCTTCCCAGGCTAGAGCTGGGTTGTGGAGGATTGAGGCAGTAGAGTGATTTGCCTGGGGTCACATGGTTAGTGGCAGAGGTGGAATTCAGACACTGCTCCATCTGGCTCCAAAGCCTGTTTGTTATTCCCACTTGGCCACGCTCTATAGAAACATAGAAGCATGAAAGCTACAAGGCACTTATTCTTGATTTCGGGGGATTGCAACTATGAAAATCGATGCACGCGCGCACACATTTCACAATAGTAGTGGTTCTCTGCCCTCTTTCCCTACTCCACTTCAGTCTAAGTTGAAAAGTCCCTCTTCTAAGACTTCATAGTCTAGCATTGTCTTGTCAGAAATGACCTCCCATGTACTGAGTGCTGCAGATGCCCCACCTGGAAGGAACTGCGGCGGGGAGCCCTGGTGACTCAGCAGCCCGATGACATTTCTGCCTCCTGTCCTAGAGCGCTGGCCTTGGTTCCCTTTGGCATGAAGCCCCTGCTGCGGCGAGCGTCAGCCTACGAGGCTCTGGAGAAGTACACCCTGGCCTACATGGACTACCTGACCGTGCTGCAGATTGATGACAGTGTGACGTCAGCCTTGGAAGGCAGCAGCAGGTGAGCCCGAGTCACTGTGGTCAGTCTCTCTGAGACGTCCTGTCCTCCCTGATTAGCTCGGAACCATTGCTTTGGTCGTCCTCTGGGAGGATCCCTTTGGGCTAGGCTTAGAAACTCCTAATGAGCATGTGCAGAAAGTGTGGAAGGACAGTCAGCTGTTGTATTTTAGCAGGTTTTTAAGGGGTCAGAATTACTGAGTTGTGGAGTCTTGGGTTTGTTTTTTTTTGCCTAGATGCTCAAATGCATTCACACAGTAGCACTTAATTGAGCTCTGTTTAAGCCAGGTTCAGTGGGGAATACTGATATAAAAAAGAGATAGACCCCACTTGCTCCAAAGAGCTAACTAGAGTGGGGAAAGTAAGACACAGAACAAGCAGCTATCACCCCAGGCTATAGGGCTATTGTTTGTGGATATGGTTCAGTATATTGTACTGTGACCCCTTCACAAGGCCCCTCAGGTGAAATGTCTTTCTGGTCTTCTGAGCAGTTGTCTTTAATCTCAGGATGCCCTCATTTGGGTAACTGGTCATGTTTCCCCTCTTTGCATGGTCTGTTAGAAAGCCAGACACCACACTAACAGAAACCCTGAACAGGACTCCATGGTACCTGTTTAGTGCGTCCTTTCCGGCTTGACTTGTGTTCTCTCTGCTTCCTTTTAGTCTCTATCATTCAAGAAAATCTGCCACTTATGTGCCAGACTTTGCACTAGGGCCTGGGCTGATGACTGAGACATACCTCTTCCTGCCCTAGTAGAGCTCCTGGTCTCCAGGAGGACGGCAGTCAGTCATAGGCAAACCTGCAGTGTGACGAGTGCTGTGGTAGAAGGCACCTAACTGCCAGGGGGAGACCAGAGAGGGCTTTCCAGAAAAGGTGAGCTGGGACAGAGAGATGAATAGTGCTCTGGGCCAGGGGCCGGCAAGGAGCATGGGCAGCGTGTGCACGGTGAGTGAGTAGGAGGTGTTAGAGGGATGGTGAGGAGTCCGCTGCTCATGGCGCTGCACACGCGGGGCTCGGTTCAGGAAGGCTGGTGAGGCCAGATCACACAGGGCCTTGTGTCCAGGGGCTTGGATTTAATCCAAACACAGTGAGGCATCGTGAAAGGGTCTTTAGCAGGGGGGCAACATGAGCAGATTTGAGAGAAAAGCTGAGTGGCCGCCCGCTGTGTCGACCATGAAGGAGAACAGAATAGGAACGGGGCGGGCAGTAATCCAGAAGAGATGGTGGATAGAGAACAGTGGGACCGATTCAGGGGACATTCAGGTGGTATTTCAACAAGTGTTGGCGGTTGGAGGGTGGGGGGAAGGGAAGAAGAGAGGAGGCGTCCAGGTGGTTGACACACCGAGTTGGAGGTGACTGTGGGGCGGAGACCAGAGAAGCAAGAAGCCGGCTGGGCATTTACATGCATTCAGAGCAAAGGAGGAAAACTATGGGCCAAACATAGAGATCTGAAGGTCATCAGCATAGAGGCGGCTTGAGGTTGTGGGAAAAAAACAGAGCACCACAGCAAGTGTGTGGGGGGAAGAGGATGGAGTTTGAGGAATTCCAACATTTGAGGGACGTACAGAGGAACAGCAGCTGGAGCAGGAGGAGGAAACCAGAGCGTTTAGTATCACGAAGGCAGGAGCGTTTCAGAGGGACGAAGACGCCATTCGGATCAGGTGTTTCGATGAGCTTAAGTAGACTCAGGGTTTAGGAATGAAGTCACTGGTGATTCTGATGGAAGCAGTTCAATGGGATCAGAAGCCAAATGGCAGTGGGCTTAAGGAGTCTGGCTGGGAAGGGGCAGAGGAGCGTAGCTGCCGTGTCAGGGGTCTGCCCGGGAGGAAGGAGTTAGCTGCTGAGAGTTGGAGTCGGTAGAGAGAAAGAATGCAGATGTGGGAGAGGGCGGTGCTGGCCGAGTGTGGCCCAAGAGAGGCAGGGAAAGATGGATCCCGAGCGGAGGTGGAGGGATTGGCCCTGTCAGCTCTTCTGTTTTGATGGGAGAGAAATAGGAATTGCTGTGTGCCCGTGCAGGTAGGTTTGTATTTAGGGTGTGGGGAAGTCCAAGGAGGAGGGTTAGGGAGCAGGGTGGAGGAGGATAGAGTTTTGAAGCAGCTGGGCCGATCAGAAAAACAGCTTTGGGGGCTTAGAGCCCCTGAGTATGTAGTGATATCAGTCTGTGAGCTCCTCATTCTAGTAACACAGGAACATTGTTGTAGGAGCAGAAGTTACAGTTAGCTTCATGTACTCACTCAGCACATACTTAATGGGCCCTCGTGGGTGCCAGGTGCTGGAGATCAGTTAAAACCAGCATGGTCCCTGAGCCTAGAAGGTGGGAGTGGGGAATGGGAAGTGGAGGAGATTGTTCTGGGGGGAGGGGAGAGCACGAGCAAACGCTTGAACGTGAGGATCGAGAGGCAGCGTGGCACACGATAAAAACGGAGGGGTGGGAGGGCACCAGGTCTCAGGCCCTGCCAGCCTAGTGAAATGGGAACCACTGAAAGATTTTAAAATTTGAATGACATAAGATTTGCATTTTTTTAAAAAATCTCTGAGCATTAATCAAATGTCAGGTGTTTGCATGGCCTTGTAATAGATTCATTAAGAAAATATAAAACATGTGGTTCTTGGGGCATGCATGGTCCCTTGGGGGTCAGGTTTAATTACCTTAGCAAGCACCAGATCATCCCTTTGAAGTTAACATAGTGTGACAAGCAAGGGCCAGGCAGGGAGGGAGTGTCGTGGTGGCCGACCTGAGAAGACGTATACGGCGGCAGGCTCCTGTTCCTTTCCTGCTGCGAGTCAGAAGCGTACAAAGAGATGGTTCAAACCAGGGGCAGATGATAACCGGCTCTCGTATACCTCCTTTGGGCTTACGAGAGGAGGAATATCTTCCTGACCCAGCTGGAAACCTCTCTGTGATCCTGCCTGCCTTTCCAGAATGACCAGAGCTCTTATGGACTCCTTTGGGCCCGACTGGCGCCAGAAGCTGCCCTCTATCCCCTTGGTGCCTGTTTCAGCTCAGAAGAGGTGGGAGTGTTTGCCTTCGGAAAACTGCAAAGAGACGGCTAAAAGCAAATCCAAAGAAACCACAGCTACGAAGAGCAGAGGTAAGCTGTGACTTCCTGCCCAGAGAGGGTCCAGTCTCCCCAGAGCCACTTTCTTTAGAGTAATCCTGTAAAAATTGGCCTCGTGTAAGATGAGTTCTTTTAAAAATCCTATAAACAAAGTAAAAAACAAAACAAAAAAGCCTTAACCTCTTAGAGACTGTCTCCTCAGCTCTGCAGTGGGCGATGAGAAAGCCTACCCCACAGGTGTAGGGATTAGGTGATGTGAGGCTCGTTGAACTCCCAGCCTGGCGCACAGGTATCCGGTGTTAGTTCCCTTCTCATTCCTCCGGCAGCATTTGGATGTATCATTTAGGATGTTTTTGGTTGAAAGAACAGAAAAACTTCATGTGGTAAAGATAATAAAGAGAATTTATTGGCCCATATAACTGAAAGGCCTGGAGTTCAGGTTCAGGCACGGCTTGCTCCAGCAGCTCACTACATCATCAGACTCTGGCTCCATTTCTCTGCATTTCTGTCTGCGCTCTTCTCTAACGTGTATCGGCTTTGTCTGCAGGCAGTCTTCCCTCCAAAGTAGTACAATAGCTGTAGCAGTTCCTTGACTCGCATCCATGTGCCATGCCTCATGACCCAGAGGGAGAGAAAGAGTTCTTTTTCTGATAGCTACCTAAGAGAGGGTTTCTTTCCCCCAAATCCCCAGCTCCTCTTTTCTCAATTTATTTTGGCCTTATATGGTCACAGGCCATTCCCTGCACTCGTCACTGTGACCAGGGCTTGAGATTTTGTGATGAGCTCAGCTCTATACCGTCCGCTCCACCTCCATAGCTGGAGGAACACACACACTGTATAAGTCCCTGGAGGGGGGTGAGTAAGAGACGGGAGATCAAAGCCAGGTAGCCCCAAACAGGAGACTGTCCACCTCAGCTCTATAAAAACAAGAGGCCCTTCTCCAGGCAGGGGCAACTGGAAACTCTTATAATGCTCCAGGGGCATCCTCCCAGCCCAGCAAGTGAGGTATTGAGGATGGGAGGTGCAGAGGAGGCGGGGCTGGAGCCTTGTATCGGGTGTACAGGAGGGCAGGAGTCGTTCCCTTTCCCAGGAGGAAACCTATCTGGCCGTGGGGAGAATTCCCTCCCTAGCATGAGAACGTGGGGTGCTAATGAACTCGACGCCTTCAGTGCACCTACCATTTACTTCATTCTTTTGTTGGAGTCACAGCCAGGTGTGTCCCAGGCCCTGTGCTGAGCAGTGTGGCCCAGAGAGGCCCTCAGGAAGCTCTCGGCCCAGTGAGAGACTGAGACACATAAACAGAGCAATTTAAAATACAGGAGGAAGGCCAAAACATTAATGTGTCGAAACAGTCCTGAGAAGGAGACCACTGTAAAGACCCAAGTTTCAGGAAGGCGTGAGTATTGGGCAGGGAGTAGGAGGCATGAGTACTAGGAGGGAAGCCTAAGGAACTTCTTTTGAAATTAGAGCGACTTAGATAAACAAAGTATACAGTAGGTAATAAAAATGTAGTGGTAGTTACTTTAAGAGGTAGTTGAGGTTGAACTATAACCAGGTGCTTATTAATATCTGTGGCATGAACAGATCAGTGAGCTTAAATGAATCCAGGCCCATGATACACCCACATGTGTCCTTCATTTGAAAGAGCGCTCACCTCCCTATTAACTCATTTTGTTTGGTCCTGATAATGACAGAGTGACTCAGGCAGGGAAGGGATTACTCTCCGGACTGCACAGATCGGGAAACCAAGGCCCAGGGAGGTGAAGTAATACATGGCGTTATGGAAGGAACAGGGTTGGGCTTGGAGTCCAGAGTTCTCTGGGCTCTGCCACTTGGAGCTCCTCAGCCTTTCCTGTGGCACCATGGTGTGGAGAATTAAGGAGCAGATCCCTGTTGCTTAGTGTCTGATGTAGCACAGAGTAACCTTTCTCTCCACGGGCTGCCCCCAGAGGCCACATCAGAGATGCTCAGTAGAGGGACCACCGCCCAGCCTTGCCTGCTACTTCTACGTCTACACCCCTTCTCGCTGCAGCCTCAGCAGTAAGGGTTGGTCTACGCTGTTGTCTGAGCTATCGAGCCATCCCTCCTTTTCCTCCTCTATAAAGCTGGGTTGGCCTCTGGGGGTAACCTTTAAATGTAAGACTAATCTCCCCAAGTCTAAAAATGCAATAATCCCTCTCCCCTCCCCAAACAATTTAACTTTTTTAAATCAGGAGATATCTTACAATCAGTGTCAAAAGAAACTTTCCTGCCACCACTTCCCCTACCCCAGCCCACTGAATTGTTATCAGATAGACAGCATCTTGAATTGAAGAAGCCATTGAGCCTCTCAGGGCATGGGAGAGAGGAAAAAGAATTGCTAGTGGGACTCTGGCTGGGCTTTCCAGCTGACTTGGATCCCACCACGTGTTGGTGAGATAGGTTCCTATCTGCTCACTCAAGTCCCAAGCCGGGGCTGAAAGCTTTATGTGTGTAAAGGGCTTCACATGAGATGCATTAAAACGAACATCCACTTAAGAGCTGCGCAGCGGCAGTCCCACTCCTAGAGAATCGAACACGTGTTCACATAAAAGCTTGTTCACAAATGTTCACAGCATCCTCATTCATAGCAGCCCAGAAGTGGAAACAGCCCAGATGTCCCTCACGTGATGAATGGATAAACAAACTGTGGTATATCCGTACAGTGCAGTATCGTTTGGCGATAAAAAGGAAGGAAATTCTGATACATGGTACAACACAGGTGAACCTTGAAAACACTATGCGAAGTGAAAGAAGTCACAAAAGAGCACATATTGTATGATTCCATTTAGATGAAATGTCCACAGTAGCAAATCCTAAAAGACGGAAAGTAGATTGGTTACCGAGGATGGGGGCAGGGGAATGGGAGGGACTGCTAATGGGTATGGGGTTTCTTTCGGAAGTGATGAAAATGTTCTGGAATTAGGTAGTAGTAATGGTTGCATAACTTTGGGAATACACTAAAATCAGTGATTTGTACACTTTAAAATGGTGAATTTTATGGTAGATAAATTGTATCTCAATAAATTTTAAAAATACAGGAGGAAGAACAAGTGCTTTAGAGTCTCTAATGTTTGAGGAATTCAAATTGGGAACTGCCATCAGTGTGCTTGGGAGAGCTGGGGAAAGGCTCCTGGAGGTGACAGGTTGAGCTGGGCCTGAAAGGGTGAGCTCTTCAGGCGCGAAGGGAAGGGGGTTTTCGGCAGAGGCAGTGGAAGGAGTGAGAGAATGAAGTGGTGGGGCATCGCTGGTGGCTAGCGGGGACAAGCGTGGGGCAGCGTGGGGTGCGTTGCAGAGCCCAGGTGAAGCTGAGGATGTGTGCACATTGCAACCCACTGGCTCTGCTTCTAGAGAAACTCGTGCATGTGTGCACAAGGAGACATGTACAAGGACGTTCAGAGCAGAAATTCGGTAAGAGGGACTTCCCAGGTGGCGCAGTGGTTAAGGATCCTCCTGCCAATGCAGGGGACACGGGTTCGAGCCCTGGTCCGGGAAGATCCCACATGCCGCAGAGCAACTAAGCCCGTGTGCCACAACTACTGAGCCTGCGCTCTAGAGCCCGTGAGCCACAACTACTGAGCCCACATGCCACAACTACTGAAGCCTGCGTGCCTGGAGCCTGTGCTCTGCAACAAGAGAAGCCACCACAATAAGAAGCCCGCGCACTGCAACGAAGAGTAGCCCCTGCTCGCCACAACTAGAGAAAGCCCGCGTGCAGCAACGAAGACCCAACGCAGCCAAAAATAAATAATTTTTTTTTTTTTAATTAAAAAAAAGATTCGGTAAGAGCGAAAAGCAAAATAACCCAAGTCTCCATAAACAGTAGACTGGATGAATCAGTTGCATTGCAGCAGTGAGAATGAATGAAGGAGTTACAGGTGTGTGCATCCACACAGATGAATCTCAGGAGTATAATTTTGAGGGGAAAAAGAATACATAGAATTATGTATTCCTTTATTTGAAGTTCTAAAACAACGTAAACAATAAATAGTTTATAGATACTATTGTATATATAGTTAAACTAACCAAGAAAACGGGGTGGGGGGGGGTTGGTGTGCACAGAATTGGGGATAATGGTTTCCTCCAGGGTTGGATTGATTGCGGGAGAGGCTCACAGGATTTCAGAGGTCTTAGTAAATGTTCTGTTTCTTAAGGTGAGGGATGAGTTCAAGAGTATTAGTTTTATTCCTAAAACCTTACCCTTGTCATAAATATTGAGTATTTTATAAAGATAGTTTTTAAAAATTGAAAAAGCAGGTTATATGGGAGCTGGGGCTGGAATAATTAACTGGGGCCGTGCAGTGAAGGGCCCCAAGGCCAGGTGGGGCACCTGGCATTTCACCTTGTTCTCTGTCTCTCTTTCTCCCTGTCTCCCTCTCCCCACCCCGCCACCCCGAAGGCTGGGGCACAGCTGCAGGTGTCGAGTTGGGGAGAACACTCACAGGCTCAGACCAAAACAGCTGAGGAGTAGCGGATACCTCTGCCCTTTTCTGGAAGCCCAGGATCTTCACCCTTTTTTACCACATGCTTGTTTATTTAAATACTTTCTCACTTATTCTCCTGCTTTAAGTTTATAGAGTGCTCTGCACTTTCTCCTGTTTTCTCACATTTCATCCTGACAGTAGCCCTGTGTGGAATAGGTATTGCCCCCAATGTATTGGTGAGCAAATTGAGGTCCAGAAGCGTTAGGTAGGTCACACAGGACTTCCAGCTACTGAGTGGCAGTGCTGAGGCCAGAACCTGGGTTACTTTTTATTGTGTATTCATCATTGTGTGTGTAAAAGTATGTTTATATCAGGAGTCCCAATCTCTTCCAAAGGAAGAACTGTGTTTAATATCCCAGAAGCCATTGATCGGGGGTCTCATTACTCAGGCAGGATGCTTTACACAGTGCAGGAACGCTTTGGGGACAGAGCGTTTTAGACGGCTTAGAAGACACGCTGCCCAAGAGATCTCCTGGAGCTCAGCTGGGCACCTGCTCCATGGTTTTTTCCTCTTCTGAATTTGTATCTAGTGCCTTCTGCTGGGGATGTGGAGAGAGCCAGAATTCTGAAGGAGGAAGGCAATGAGCTTGTAAAGAAGGGGAACCATAAGCAAGCGATTGAGAAGTACAATGAGAGCCTCTGGTTTAGTAACTTGGAATCCGCCACATACAGCAACAGGTACCTTCCACACGGCTGGCCTGGGGGATTTCAGGACACCGAACATTCTCCCGCAGTCTTCTCTTAGACTGTGATGGGCTCTGCATCCCAGCATTTAGTCAGTACAGGCATACCTCGGAGATATCGCAGGGTCAGTTCCAGAACACAACAGTAAAGCAAATATCGCAATAACTCGCGTCACACGAGTTTTGGGGTTTCCTTGTGCATCTAAAAGTTACGTTTACATTATACTGTAGTCTGTTAAATGTGCAATAGCATTATGTCTAAAAAACAACGTACGTACCTTAATTTAACAATACTTTATTGCTAAAAATTGCCAGTCATCATTTGAGCAGCAAGTCGTAGTAGTAACATCAAAGATCACTGATCACAGATCACTGTAACGAGTATAATCATAATGAAAACGTTTGAAATATTGTGAGAATTACCAACATGTGAAACAGAGATGCAAAGTGAACAAATGCTGCTGGAAAAATGGTGCCAGTAGACTTGCTCGATGCAGGGTTGCCACAAATCTTCAATTTTGATATCTTCAAAATACCTGTGAAGCACAGTAAAACGAGGTATGCCTGTGTGTTACAGCTCAAAACGTGCATTCACACTCTTTGGTCACGGTGAGATAGGCGTTGCCAGTGGCACTCACTCTCTTAAAGGGCAGAAACTGAGGGGTGCCCAAGGGGAGCCTGGGCTTTGTTCGCCCCCCACCCCCCGAGTTTTCATTAACCAGATAAACATAGGATGCGAGGAAAAGCTGTGGGCTTGCTATGCAAACACACCCCCAACACAAGTATCAAAGCCTCTGCACCTTCCCCGACTCTCACCCCGTGGGCTTCTCCAAGACCCTCTGCTTAGAAATTTCGGCACTGTCTGTCTGCGAGCACCAGGGCAGAACCCAGGGTATGGATTAACTATTGCCTGGCCTGAGCAAGAGAGAAGGGTCCAGTCTAGCCTGCGGGGTTGGACTTGGGGCGCTATAGAAGGGCCTGCGCCCTGAGCTGCCGCCAGTGGTCGGTGATTCTTTCCACCAACAGTGAGAGCCTGGGAGCCAGGGTACTGTCTCTTTATTGTGTAGGCGTCCCTGCTCAGCAGTAGCCCTCAAAGGTATTGGTAGTAGATGCTCATCCTGTTTTAATGTTGAGAAAACCAAGGCTCAGAGCAGGAAGAGCTTTTCCTCAGCTCACCCAGCCAATAAATGGCGGAGACAGAATTGGAACCTGGCTCCAGTGAGATCTGTTAGTTTTACTGTCAGAAGCTTGAAACATTCAGCAAGGGACCAGATCTGATCCAAACATTTGTTATAAGACGTTAATAAATCTTGTGAGTCTGTTTCTCCTTCCCAACATTACTCTTTAGTTCAGAAATCTTGGGTCTCCTATAGGCTCACCGTTCCTTATCCAAAACAAAAAAATGTGTTTCCGATTTTAGGAAGGTATCATAGTGCATATGCTGAGTCACGTAACACTCAGCAGGGTCTGGGCAGCTCGCGGAAGTTAATCGTTAAGTGTTTCTGCAGTGAAACATACGGAAATTCCAGGATCACATGGAATGGTGTAAAGAAAGACTAAGCAGCCTCGTGTAAGTTCAGGTCAGGTTTTGCTGCCAAATGAGTTGAAAAGGGAACTTTTAAAGCATGGATTTGGGCATTTTGGATCTGTGGTTTTACTGGCCGATTGGACCCAGGTGCCTCAGTCAGCCAGGCTAACTCGGGAAAAAGGGCTGCAGCCCCTTTGTTTATGTTTGTGCAGCAGCAGCTTTTTTTTTTTGGCTGCATTGGGTCTTTGTTGCTGCGCGCGGGCTTTCTCTAGTTTCGGCGAGCGGGAGCTACTCTTCGTTGCGGTGCGCGGGCTTCTCATTGCGGTGGCTTCTCTTGTTGTGGAGCACAGGCTCTAGGCACGCGGGTTTCAGTAGTTGTGGCGCACGGGCTCAGTAGTTGTGGCGCACGGGCTTAGTTGCTCCGCGGCATGTGGGATCTTCCTGACTCAGGGCTCGAACCTGTGTCCCCTGCATTGGCAGGCAGATTCTTAACCACTGCACCACCAGGGAAGTCCAGCAGCATCTTCTAACTCCTCTTTCTGTGGGCTCTCTGGCCTTGCTTATTACCTCATGTTGCTGGAGACCTCTATTAACCCATTTTCCTGGATTTTTACCACATTCAGGACAGTGTTTTATTTAAATACTGGTTTTCATGCAAATGTGTCTGTGCCACACTGTTAATTACTATTGCTTTGCAATACATCTTGTAGGGCTGGTCTTTTCCTTAATCTTCTTAATCAGAGCATCCCTGGCTATTTTCCCAACTTTGATCTTCTAGCTAAACCTTAGGCTCACTGTGATAAATTCCAAACCGTATCTTGTTGGGCTTTTGGTTGTAATTACATTGATTGTATAAATTTAATTTAGAAGACTGAAAGCTTTATACAGATCAATTTTCTATCCATTGTGGCGGAATATACCACATCCTGGATGCCACTTTAATGCTCCACTTCGTACATATGCATCTGTATGGACCAGTGCATCATCTTAGGCTCTGGTTCTGTCTGTACAGTTGATACCTGAGTGGATATCACTGTCAGGTACTTGGCACCTACAATTTGCCAGGCCCTGAATGGACCTCCAGAAGAGTCTCATTTAGTACTCACAGCAGTCCTTCAGGTTAGGTCATGGTCCCAGTTTACCTAAGAGAAAACGGGTTCAGAAAGATGAATTAAATGATCATAAAGTTAAACAACTAATACATGGTGGAGCTGCGATTTAAGTCAGGTGTTTATACTCCAAAGCTTGAGTTCCTTTTCACTAACTTGTCTCCTTCATAATGAAAACCCTTCTGATTGGATACAAAATCATTCTGTTTACCAAAAGCCAAGGGTGTTTATTTTATAGGCCAAAGTTATGCGTTTTTCACATCTTGAATATAATCTTTGGAGTTCATATGTAATCATTTTCATTGCAACATTTATATTCGGAAGTCACCAAATAGTACCTAATGCTTATACTGTGGTTCCTCTACTTCCCAGAAATTTGGCTAATTCTTTAAATTACCAGAGTCCATTGAGAGAACACTTTAGTTTCCGTAGAATTCTTCTGTGTTCAAGTTTAGATCAGGGACTACTATTCTAAAACTTAGTGGCTGACAACAGCCGTTTTATTTTGCTCATGATTCGTGAGCCAGGAATTCGGAAAGAGCAGTTCTTACTCAGGGTCTCTCATTCAGGGTCAACAAGATGGTAGCTGGGACTGGAGTCATCTAAACACTTCTCCTGCATATCTGGCACCAGGGCTGGGATGACTGAAATGGCTGGGGAATGGAACTGATAGAGCAAGCTGGAG
This sequence comes from Balaenoptera borealis, assembly GCF_965194805.1. Classification (NCBI taxonomy): domain Eukaryota; kingdom Metazoa; phylum Chordata; class Mammalia; order Artiodactyla; family Balaenopteridae; genus Balaenoptera; species Balaenoptera borealis. The sequence continues at coordinate 15,830,357 of NC_138872.1, forward strand.
CCTTTTTTCTTCTCTCCTGGCAGCCTTGTCGCATATGCTGGCTTGAGTGTCCTCACAGCATGGTGGCCTCAGGGTAGCTGGCTTCTCGCATGGCAGCTGAAGGCTCCAAGAGCAAGTGTCCCCAGAGAACAGGCTGACGCTGCAAGACCTCTGTAGCCTACCACTGGGACTCATACGTTCCTCTGTACTCTGTTGGTCAGGACAGTCACAGAACCTGCCTACATTCAAGAGGAAAGAACATAGGACCTCTTCAATGGGAAGAATGCCACAAAATTTGTGCCTGCATTTAAATTGTTACAAGGAGAAGCTTTTTCTAAGTTGATTTATAAGTTCCATGCAATCTCAGTGAAAATACTAGAATTTTTTTACATTCTTGGTAATAATTCCATAATTTGTCAGGAAAAGAATAACAGCATAAGAGAATTTAGATATGATAAAGTATGGGAAAAAGAGGAATTATCCAATAAATGGTGTTGGGTTGGCTGGAGAGAGTTCAAAAGAAACCTGAATCCCTACCCTCACTTCTTATTTTAAAATAAATTCTAAGTGGATCACAGTTTCAAATGTAAAAAGTAAAACCATTAAGTTCTAGAACAATGTGTGGGTTAATTATCTTGCAGTGGGGAAGGTATTTGGTGGTAGTGGAAGGGGACCCACAGAAGTCATGAAAGAAGTTGGATAAATTTTATTTCATAAGATTTAAAAATCTTACGTAAAGACACTCAGCTTTACCTATATTTAAAGCAACTGCATTAAAACAGATGCTGTTTTCTTCTATATTGGCAGAAGTTAAAGGTTGAGACCCAGGGTTGGTACAGTTGCAGGAAAATAGTCTCTGTTAGTAACTGTTCTTAAGTACACTTGACCCTTGAACAAGGCGGCTGTTGGGAGCACTGACCCTCCTTGCAGTCAAAAAATCTCAGCATAATTTACAGTCGTCCTCTCATATCTGCGGTTCTGCTGCATCTGTGGAGTCCACCAAATGCAGGTGGTGTAATACTCTAGAATTTGTTATTGAAAAAAATCTGCATATAAGTGGACCCGCGCAGCTCAAACCCATGTTCCTCAAGGGTCAGCTGGTTTTTGGAGAGCATTTTGGTAATAATCAAAAATTTAAATGTATGTACCTTTTGATGCAGCAGTCCCTCCTAATAGGCATCTAAGATTTATGCGCAAGGATGTTCATGGTAGCATCGTTTATTTATAAACTGGAAACAGTGAAAAATATCTACTGATAAGGAATTAATAAATTATGGTACATACAAGTGAATACTATGTACCCATTAAAAAGTGAGGTGGAATGGATATCTGTTTCGTTTTTAGTGATTATCGTTGGGGGAAAGGACTAAAAATGAATGAGAAAGATACAAATACATACTTTTCCCCCGTTGATGCAGAATGTGAAAATTTTCAAAATGTAAGTTGAATGAATTATGTATTGAACACCCATACACTTCCCAATTAAATTCATAAACATTGTTATAAAATCAAGTACGCTTCAGTTAAAAAGAACATTGTTATATTCTCTTTGTCACTGTAGCCATCTATTGATCCATCTTATCATCTTTGACGCATAAGTTGTAGACATCTTTACATTTCACCGCTAACATGTCAGCATGCCTGGTATTTATTTAGAGCCTGGTATTTGTTCTTTTCTTAAGGTAGATAATTTTTCTCAAGGGGAGCGTTTCGGGAAGCCTTTTTTCGCTTGAAAGAGTACAGTGTGGGAGCATGAGGCGGACAGAACAATAGCACCGAACACGGTCAGGATCTCGAGTCGTTCGAGCCCGGGCTGAGTCCCAGGTCTGCCCCTCGGTAGTGGTGGAAGCTTGACGCGTCCCCTCTGCAGAAGGGGGCTGGGCGGCTGTGAGGACTGCGGGAGGGAAGAAGCACCCAGCACAGTGGGAGTGGTGGGTGCGTTCGGGGAGCCGCAGGGCGCTACTCAGACTGCTGCGTGGCCCGCTCTTTCCCCTCAGGGCGCTCTGCCATCTGGTGCTGAAGCAGTACAAGGAGGCCGTGAAGGACTGCACAGAAGCCCTCAGGCTGGACGGAAAGAACGTGAAGGCGTTTTACAGACGGGCTCAAGCCTACAAAGCACTCAAGGTAAAGAGATTCTGGCCAGAGGCACCAACAGAGCCACAGCCAGTTGTGCCTGTGCTGGCACTTCCAGAGCACGGCCCAGGTGAGGGCTACCTGCCACGTGCCTTCTCGTCCAGGGGCCCAGGTGCTCCAGGCAGGCCTCCAGGCTGGGGTGCAGAAACCCTGTGCGGGCTCAGCAGCGGTCCCCACCCCCGCCTGGTCTCCCTGGGCCGGGGCTCCATCCCCACACCCTCTCTCTCCTCTCAGGACTATAAATCCAGCTTTGCGGACATCAACAGCCTCCTGCAGATTGAGCCCAGGAACGGCCCCGCACAGAAGTTGCGGCAGGAGGTTAACCGGAGCTTAAACTAAAAACCCAGAGGGGCGGGCAGCAGGACACCTCTGCCTGACCACCTTCCTCCGTGCCTGCTCCCGGGACCCGGCATGCCCCAGAGCCAGCTCCGAAGCACCCTCCTCTGCCCCTCAGAGACGTGATGGCCTCCCACCCCTCAAGAGGATTTGCCTGTTCAAATTAAGCTCAGTGTAGTCAAAAACAAGACGCTTTGTTGGAAAGGTCTCTCCCTGTTCCGAACTCCCTGTGCTGCGGACAGCGAGCGGGTCACACAGGCAGGTCCTCGTAGGCAGAGCCCTCGGCTGGCTCTGCCCAGCACGCTCCAGACCGAGTTGCCCTTCCAGCGGCACCAGGCACCCTCACCGTGGTCCACCTGAGCAACCTGGGCTGGGGCGTGGGGGGCACTGGGAAGCCCTGAGCCGCCTACACCCAAAGCAGCCTGTTGAGCTGGTCTCCAGCGCTGCCGTCCCTGCCCGGTCCTCGGCACAGCACTCTGTGTTCTGAGCCCCAGTGCCTTTTGGCCGAGCCCTCCTTCGGTGGGGATGCAGGACCTGGCCCTTGGCCAGCTTTGTCTGTGGTTCTGTGCCGCCGCCCCCTGCGTGGAGGCGCCTGAGCTGTTTCAAGAGCCGGAAGGTGTGGCTGCTGCTTCGGAAGGCGAGATGGGGAGAAAGGCCTCCCGGAGGTCAGTGTCCTTCCGTCCCGGCAGGGACCCCTCGAGGCTTCTTAGTTCTTTGTAATATGTTGACGTTAATCTGAACTGAACTGACTGATTCTGTTGAAATGTGTGTTGAAGCTACCGCATTTAACGTTTTCTACCTAAATGGCTGTTGTACTTTCATTTATGCTTTTTCAGTTTTGGTTCATTTTGGAACTTTGCAATAATAAAAAAAAGACTGCTTATGGAGCACTCATCCATTCTTTGATCAAATTTACTGGAATGTGTGCATGGGCCAGGCCCTACATATAGTGCTGGGGAAACAGCGGTGAATAAATGGACACGGTCCCTCCTCTCAGAGGGCTGACCGTCCCATGGACGCAAGAAGTTAATCACACAAGAGTGAAACTGCAGCCAGCTTAAGTGCTCTAAAGGAGTGGTCGCAACACTTTCCCCAACTAGGGAGGTTTGACCCCGTGGAGGAAAAGGGGTCCCTGAGGAAGTCAAGTTTGAATTAAGTTCTAAGGTGGGGATCACAGCAGGTGAAGAGGGGAGGGAAGAGCAATCCAAGCAGCCGGAACAGCACTGGTGAAGGCCTCTGCTGGGAGGACAGGGCCAGGAAGTGCCATTCAACCTCACGAAGTGCGGTGTGGGTGAGTCTGGGGGCGCCTGAGGATCCGGCCAGAACGAAGGGCTGCCTCCCCCTGCCTGCCTGGACCGTGTCTTAGCTTAAATTGTCTTCATCTTAATGGAGAAGTTTGACTCGAGAAAGCCGGGCAGACAGGGTTCTTATTGTCCCTTTGCTCCCCCATCCCATTCGGTTCTGGGAAACATTCCGCTGTTAGCACGCTGCTTCCGCCCTCTCCAAGGGCCGAGTCTCTGAGCAACCAGACCTCCAGGCTGAAGCAGATTTTACAGTCACAGAAACTCCACGGGCCTGGCCCGGGGACCGTTTCAAAGTGAGCAGCTGCACCCCCTTTTCTTGCTGCCTCTTAAGCAGGCGTGACTCTCACCCGATTTTAGGCAGGTTTAGAGGTGGCATCTAGTCACAACAGACTGACTTTCTCTTCTTGAGGTCCACAAGGCAAGTAGCTTGATTTCCTCACGAAAACATAGGAGGCAGACCAGCATAACCTGGAAATCACAACCTGGGAAGGTAACCGAAAGCCCTTCTACAAGAGTGGAGTCGTGACACAACGCCTTAGTCAGCCAGCCCAGAGCGAAGAAGCAGTTGCTGCTTGCAGAGTCTCCTGCCCTGCAGGCCGCTCGAGCCAGGCATCCAGAACCCCAACGCACATGTGGGCACCAGGAGCTTCAGTGCTGTGTGACGACCACTTAGTCCCCCGCTGCACGGTTGGTGGGTGGCAGCTGCTCCTCTGGGGCTCTTACAGGTCGTCCTGCTCAGTTCCTGGCAGCTCTGCTCTGTCTGGTGCACGGTTTACAAGCCCTCTGTGTACGTTAGCGCAGCGTGCCTTTGGGTTTCTGTTCCTCTTTCTTACAGCCAAAGCCCCAACCCAGTCAAGGCTACCCTTCGCTCTGCCCACCTCCCTCTGACACAAGAAGGCTTCCTGGGAGACAAGACGGAGTTTGCAGCACTTTTAATGCACAAAGCAACAGGTAAGAGGCTGGCTGGGTGACCAGCCTTCATTCCACAAAAAGCTCAAGTGCAGATACAGCCCAGTTGGGAAGTTACGGTCCACAGGGCCTTAGAGCCAAGAGCAGGAAACGCTGTTCTCTTGTCAGCCAAGGGAGTAAGGAGTCCATTTTCTGGGGATGAAAAAATAAATGTTTCTAAAGCATGGCAGACACCCAGTCTTCAAGCAAGGACACAGACGAGCCCAAGCCAGGCGTTCCGGCAGGTCGCGTGGGGCCAGGCGGTGCCTGGGGGAAGGCAGCCTATTCTGAGCGAGGCCGCCGGGGCGGGCAGCCGGCCCACTCGGCACCGGAGTCCACGCCAATTCCCATCACACAATCTGTCCTCCTTGCCTTTGATCTTCACAGCTTCCCCTGAACGCCTCCTTGGTGCCTCCAAGATAAGCCAGTGACACCACAGCATTCTCTGGGAGTCTGTGAATGTCCCTTCCCCATTCCGTACAGCTTCTGGGCTCGGCTGCTCCGTCACCCTTCCCTTGACCACCACCCACCTGGTCCCGGCGCACGTGCACTCAGGTCTGCTCCGTGGCCTCGTGGTCCTGCAACACCGCCAGAGCCTCTTCGACCTGTGGGACACACGGGGAAGGGGTTGGTGCAGCTGCCCAGCAGGGTCCTGGGAGAGCCCTGCCTCCCCGCCTCGGCCCGCCGGATGCGAGAAGGCCCGCGCCCAGCCCCGCCGCCCGCTCTGACTGTGCTCACCGGCTCCCATGGCAGAAACCCACGGCCACCTTCTACACTGCCAGACGGCTGGGGGAACCCTAACCCTTGGGCTGGGTCAGAACACAGCGCCCTGTCGCACAGTCTTGCCTGCGGAGCTGCAGGGAGGCCGCAGGGGCTGAAGTAGCCGGCCCTTCACTAAGGCCCTCTGCCACCTCCACATTCTGCAGGTATTAGCCGACTTCAGCAAGAAGATACACTTCACCTGTCTAAGCAGCAGCCTACCGGCTCGCCTAGGAGAGGCCTTGATCGGTAACCCTCCTCTGCCCCCAGGCCCCCCAGCTCCTCGCAGGCTCCAGCCCACCTTGGCGTTGAGGGACTCTGGGGACTCCAGCAGGAGCAGCAGCTCCGAGTTGTCGATCTCCAGCAGCATGCCCGTGATCTTGCCCGCCAGCTGGGCGTGGACATTGTAGATAAGGGGGTAGAGACGCTCACCTGTACGGAAGAGCCTCTGAGGCTTATGCACACAGCTGGCGGACAGCCCGGGCGTCCCAGGGCGGGGGTGGTATTGTGGAACGCAGCAGAGGGGGCATCTGGGTTTTTGTCCCAGAACTGCTCCCTCCAGGTGTGTCCCTGAACACTCTCGAGGGCCTCTTCCCCAAGTGAGCATAGCCAACCCCGCCTTGGAGGCTAGTGTGAAGAATCAAATTTGATATTACATGTAAAGTACACTGCATAGGCTCTGACACAAGGTTGGTTGCTGTTTTAAAGACTACTCTTAGGGCTTCCCTGGTGGCGCAGTGGTTAGGAATCCGCCTGCCAATGCAGGGGACACGGGTTCGAGCCCTGGTCCGGGAAGATCCCACATGCCGCAGAGCAACTAAGTCCGTGCACCACAACTACTGAGCCTGCGCTCTAGAGCCCGCGAGCCACAACTACTGAGCCTGTGTGCCACAACTACTGAAGCCCGCCTGCCTAGAGCCCATGCTTCGTAACAAGTGAAGCCACCGCAATGAGAAGCCTGCACACCGCAACGAAGAGTAGCCCCCACTCGCCGCAGCTAGAGAAAGCCCGCGCACAGCAACAAAGACCCAACGCAGCCAAAAGTAAATTTTAAAAAATTAAAAAAAAAAAAAAAGACTACTCTTGTTCATTTGGCAAGAAATCACTTGAAGGATCACATTGAAATCCTGGACGGGATACGATAATGCTGAACTTGACTTCTTGGAGGGACAGGGGAGCCAAGCACACGAGATAAACTTACCTTCCACCACTGGGCCCTTCGAGTGACGGGGCCTAGTGTTGGTGGTCAGCCCATCTGGGCAACGTGTGGAGGGTGCAGCCGGGGGTGGAGGTGCTGGGTGCCTTCAGTGGTGGGGGAGGGCTTCTCCCCCAAGGGGAGTGAAGATGTTTCCAGGGCACTGCTTACAGAGCCTTCTACCGCCACTAAGCCCATTTAGAATTTTTCTTTGACGGGTGGGTAGTAAAGTGGCAAAACCCCAAGTGAGCCGAGCAAACAATGGCGTGGTGGCAATGGGGGCCTTCAGAGAAGAGTCTGGAGATCTAGGTGAAGGAAAGAGCCTGGGAACCACAGCAAGCTCGTTCATTCATTAAGCAGGTAGGGGCCACCTTAAGGAGGGCCTGCCACAGAGGCCGGGATGGAGATGGACTGCACGGGAGATCAGGGGCCAGGGGGAACAATGTCTGTTTCCCCAGGGCACGTTTATGTTCTTCCTCCCTGCCGTGGGCACTGGGAGACTGAAGAAACACGGTGACAGCCTCTTCCCATCACGAGAGGTGTGAGGAACCACAGCACCCTCCTTAGGGGCCATTTCCTGGCAGAAACCCAAGACCCTACCCTTCTGCTCCTCCTCCTGGCCCCTCATCTCCCCACGTCTGGGGTCTCTCCCAGCCTGAGTCAAAGTCACAGAACAGCAGAGCTGGAAGAGATCTCGGGACTATCTGGTCTGACCAGGGTTTTAAGACAAGATGAACAGGGTCCTGGGAAGTAAAGGCCCTTTGGGCAAGTTCACCCGGCAGGTGGGTCAGCACGAGGTTGGGGACCTCGTCCCCACGTCTGACCTCCACTCAAGGCACTTCCCACCAGGTAAGCCGGCTGGTGGCGCCCCCTTCCTGCTCCAGGGTCGAGGAACCAGCCACTCACCGATCATCTGCTTCTGCTCGTGCAGCGGCGCTGCGGCCAGCATGGACGCAGTCAGGGGCTCCTGTCCGGGGACACGCACAGCAGGCTCCTGGACCTGCACATGGTGCCGGGGACACATCCCTTAACCACACGGATGGGCAAGGCCTCAAAACACTGACACTTGTCGGGTGAGCACAGGCCTCCAGGAAGGCTCTGGAAGAGGGGGAGCAGGGGGCAAGGCATGGACAATCGGGTGGGACAGAATCCCTAACAAGGGCACGGTGAACTAGACGACAGTGACGTCCTAGTGCAGACGTGTTCTGTGGTGCTAGGAACCCTATGCGTGTTGTCAAGTGAAAGCCACACGTCACTGACCACCTGGTGCTAAAGAAAGCACTTTTTAATCAGGTAGCTTTATGGCCGCATCCCCAGCATGATTTCTGACCCTTTCACATCTTGGTAACTTTAAAACCATTTTGCTCTCTAAAGCCTACTCTTGTTCATTTTGCAAGAAATAGTTTGAAGTATACACACAGAAATTCTAGACAGGATCTGAAAATGCTGAGTTGGAGAGTTTTTTTAGGGGGCAGGGAGATAAATACACAGCCTTTCAATTACAGAAGATATTTTCAGTTCTATTCTGCCGATTGATCACATCCTCGCTGCTTACTACGTAAATACTAAGGAAACCCAAGTTAATTTTGGTAATAACCCAGGCAAAGCAAATTGTGATGAACAAACAAACAAAAGAGATATCCCCACCACCCACCCTCTGTTAGTGGGTGGTGGGTGGGGATAGCTCTTCTGATGGTACATGTTAATAAAGGAAACTTTACAAGCCAAGAAAAGAAAAAAAACCAAGGCCCAGACAGGGCCAGCACCTTAGACAAGGTTCTGAGCCAAGCAGCCCCGGAGCCCAAACTCAGTGGGCAGCTGGGCCAGCCTTACCCGGTGGGTGTTGTGTGTTGCCAAGGAACATCTGTGTGTCAGGAGAGGCCCCCTTGGTGAAGAGCATCCTGCCACACCGGGTCCTGTGGTCTGGGTACCGATGTTGGCTGTAAGAGATAAGCAGGGATGGTAAGGCCCGACAGCAACCCAAAGGCATAACACCTCAAAACCAGCATTCACGTAGAATCCCCAGCGCCGAGTAAAGGGTCAGCAGACAGGCGTGCAAACATCTGCCAAATGAAGGAACAGATGCTTGCCTTATAGCCAAAACCTGCTCCCCTGTTCACAGCTGCCGCAGTACTTAGGTTCAGATCCGGTGCTGCGCCCCTGCACATATGATCACTTTCACTCGCATAACACGACGGGAATACTGCTTTCACCTGGATTTTTTTTTGGCCGTGCTGCGCGGCATGTGAGATCTTAGTTCCTCGACCAGGGATCGAACCCACGCCCCCTGCAGTGGAAGCTCAGAGTCTTAACCACTGGACCGCCAGGGAAGTCCCTCACCCAGATTTTAGACAAGAGGATACCAGGTACAGTAGGTAGCACGACCACAGAGTGAGTGAGCCCTGGAACTGGGTCGGTAGGAGCCCGGAGCCCACGCCGACTACTACACTGCACGGCCTCAGATGCCGGCACTGCCCTCCAAGGGGGCCAGCGGCAGGGTCACCATGGAAGCCAGTTCTGACTCCCCACCAGCAGCAAGCCCCTACCCACCACCGCACCCACCCTCCGTTCCATTCCTCCCGGCCCTGCCCACACTCACCCACTCCCTGGGCGTGGGGCACCAGGCGCGGCACGTGGGTGGAGATCTGCCTGGCACTGCCGATGGGGACCGAGGGGCGCCGAGACACAGCTGCTGGCTGGACAACCGAGGCCACAGGCGGGTAGGCGGCTTGTGGCATAGAGAACATGGAGAAAGTTTGGGTGGAGGGGGACAATCAGGCGGGCACACTGCACCCTGACAGCTCTGGGGTGAGGAAGGGGATGGAAAGGGGAACCAGAACATTCTGCAGCAGAAAGAGGAGTGAATTCACTGGCAGACCCAGAACTCCAGGGGAGGGCGTTGGAAATCTGCAATTACAAAACCAACTTCTGTCTACCCAGGACCCCAAGAGGCATAGGTACCAGGACCACACAGCCTGGTCCCCCAGGACAGCTTCAGGTCAGGGTGAACGTCACTCTTAGAGAAGGACCATTCATCAACAGTAGTGCCAAAGGAGTATTATTTTCTCAGCTTCGCAGGAATCTTCACCGTCACCAATCAGGAGAGCCTTTGGAGCTCACTGAAGATAACAGCTGCGTGTGTGTGTTTTATGGGCTCGGCCCTGTCCTTGGTGATTTACACACATCTTACTCAGGCCCACGTTCACAAAAGGAAACCGAGGCTCAGAGAGGTGACGTGACCCACCCAAATTAACACCCTGGGAAGCGGCAGAGCCAGGCTTGACCCCCAAGCTTGTGTCCTTAACCCACTGTGTTACACGCTGCCCCACGGGACCCATGTGGAGGGCAGGGGCTGGGTCACTCACATGAGGGTCTGGGTAGCTGGGCCGTCCACCTGGGGGCAGGCTGGACAGGTGGGCCAGAGCCATAGTATGGGGCCTGGGCTGGAGGCTGTGTGGGACAGAAAGACCTAGAGTGAGGGGAGTTGGCAGCAGGGGAGGTGAGAAACTGCATCCCCTCAGGGACACCACTATGGGAATTCCACTGTCCCCTACAGGGGACTGGTCATTATAGACCCACAAAGCTGGGGTGAAGGCTCCTGCTTCCCACATCAGGAGGTCCATTAGCCCTGAACCCTTCAGGGCAAGATCTCAGGCTCAGTCCTTGCCCCTGATGATCAGTACTACTAGCCCAGTGACCTGGATAAAAGGGCGACAATCCCACTGTTACTTGTGCCAGCTTAAGTAGCTGCTAAGGGGGAGGAATGTTCCCATCCTCGGAGCCGTTCATCTTTCTACAGACATCTTTCTACTCCCTCCAGGTCACACAAGCTCCTTCCCCAAACCAGGCCCCTTAGAACATTAGCATCCAGGAGAGATGTTAGCAGGCATCCCACAAAAATGATCATCTAAGTTGGGGGAATGCTACATACTCTGCCTGTTTGGGAAAGTCATGGTGCCTACTGGCATATCAGGATAGAAGAAGGTACATAGTAAAGAAATCTAGGCTTCTTTGGCTTAATGCAATATTTCCCCAACGTATTTGACCTCAGAGAATCTTTCAGCATAACATTCACGAATCTCTCCCAGATCGGGAAGCACTGCTTGACAGGGACAAAATTACCCCTGTTAGAGATGGGGTGACAACGGCCGCCTGCCGAGTGCGTTTCCAGCAGAAGCATGTTGGGAATCTCTGTCTGCCTGTGAAGCTCTGATCTTCCTGCCCCACCTGGCTGTCAGGGAAGGGATGCGGACAGGAGGTCACCTGGGGCGCGGCGGGCAGGAAGTAGCTGGCAGGCTGCTGGAAGGAGCCCAGGAGGGGGCTGCCCAGGGCCCGCATGGTGGAGAGGCGCTGCATGTACTGGTTGGTCAGGATGGCCTTCCGCTCCTCCTTGCGCTGGGCCAGTGCCACGTACAGTGGCTTGGTCCCCACGATGCGCCCGTTCATCTCTGTCACGGCCTTCGTCGCCTCTTCTGGAGAGGAAAAACACACAAAGCCAAACCCTTTGCTGTGGCCACCCTCTGTCATCACCTAAAAGCAAGACAAGACAAGGGCTGCTGGGGGTGGAGAAGGAAGACTCCGGGGGCCATGCTCCCCACCCCCCGGGGGGCCCAGCCCAGTACTGAGGGTACCCAGGAGAAACTGCGATCAAGGGGGGTCCTCTCTCACCCACACATTTACTGAGGCCCACCGTATGCCAGATGCTTGACACGCCTTCTTACTCGACAGGTGCAGCCACCTGAGCAGGGAGGCACGGCCACTCCCACTTTACAGGTGATGGAAGTGAGGCTCAGAGTGACTTGTCCAAGACAGGTCCACTTGCTAATGAGGGCTGCTCATCGTTTACTAGACCATTCCCCAGAATTAGTGAGAACAGTTGCATTTCAGAGTTAATTTTGATCTCTAAATTTTCCTTCTGAAAAGATTTTCCTAAGCGGTGATGGAAAGCCAGCTTAAATTGTTACTGAATCTGCCTTCGTCCGTGTGGCTAAAATGAAGTGGGATGGTAGTTTGGGACAGGTTAAAATCTAGGAGCAGGGTTCTTCGGCCAGGCTACAATCTTAAACCTTTCTGTAGGGGTCACTATAATGAAAAATCTGCATTTCAACTACTCCTCGGGTTTTATTAAACTACCCATACGGTTCTTTAGTTCATTTGTGAATTATGGACAAAGTAAGATGCTCTTAAGAGTTATATTTCCTAGAGACTCCATGAAAGAGATTTGTATGGAATAGGAAAATAATTTGAATTTGTATTTTTGGTGCTTTATTGTGTTAATTTTCTTTGCGATAGAAACAAAATTCCTTACTATTATGGAAAAAAAAAAAAGAATGACTCACCCAGCCAGTGGGTCATACATTAGCCACAACTCAAACCTAATGCACGGTGCTGGTAAACGTCCATTGCCTCGGCAAGGCACGGAGCCAAGTTCTTTAGGAATCTGGGGAAGAGGTTCTTAGCCTTTTTTTTTTAAATTTTTTTATTAAAATAACCTTTCTATTGTGGAATGACTTTAGATTTATAGAAAAGTTGCAAAAATAGTACAGAGTTGCTGTATATCTTTCACCTAGTTTGACAAATGTACCATTGTTAACAGTGGGACAAAACTACAATATTGACTGATTGGTACAATACTATTATTATCTACAATGCTATTAACTGAACTGCAGATTTCATCTGGATTTCACTGGACTTTCTAACATTTTTCTCTTCAAGGATCCCAACCATATTGCATATACGATTCTTGATCTTTTTTTAGGGTTGAGACACTGGCCTGACTCCATGAGGACTTGAGCTGAGAACTTTTTAAATCTGCTCTATTAGAGCCCATGCTCTAACATCAATGATTTTCAGCTGCACTTTGCTACTCATACAGGGGCCTCGACCTGAGCGTTCACAGATCCCCTCAGGGAGGTCAATGGATAGAATTCTGGGGGTCTGTGAACTCAGATGGGGGGAAAATGGCATCTTTATTTTTACATTAGCATTTCCTTCTATTTTGAATATAGGCAAAGAAAAAATATAGTAACATTAGCTGTGCTTGTGACTTTGTCAAGAAGAATATTTTCATATCACATTAATTATTGCTGATCTCAAAATCTTTTAGGCTCCTTGCTACTTCACTAGATCTTATAGTTTGCTTGTTTTTTTTACCTTTTTCAGCCATACCACGTGGCTTGTGGGATCCTAGTTCCCCGACCAGTGATTGAACCCAGGCCCTCGGCAGTGAGAGCATGGAGTCCTAACCACTGGACTGCCAGGGAATTCCCCTAGATCTTATAGTTTGATGCCTTAATAAAGCAGAACATACTGCTGTCACCTTAGTATTTTAACAAATATATTTCAATCCAATTGTTTTTTGTAATCTTATGAGTTTTCTTTTATGCATTTAAAAATATCCTCAGAAGGGGTCCATAGGCTTTATGAGACAGCCAAATTTTCTTGGCACAAAAATATTGTCTTAACAAATTAATAAGAACTTCTGTTAGGTAGTTTTAAAAAAGACAAAATTAGTACAACTAATACTTAGGCAGGGACTTCCCTGGTGGTCCAGTGGTAAAGAATCCGCCTTACAATGCAGGGGACACAGGTTCGAGCCCTATCAGGGAACTAAGATGCCACATGCCTCGGAGCAACTAAGCCCACGTGCCTCAACTACTGAGCCCACGTGCCTCAACTAGAGAGCCCGCGCCTCAACGAGAGAGCCCGCGTGCCACAAACTACAGAGTCCACGCACCCTGGAGCCCACGTGCCACAACTAGAGAGAGAAAAAGCCGCACACCACAACTAGAAAGAAGCCTGCATGCCTCAGTGAAGATCTCGCGTGCCGCAACTAAGACCCAACGCAGCCTAAATAAATCAATAGAAAATAAAAAATAAATTAAATAAATAATAAAAAATACTCATGCAGCGCTTACTAGGAACTTAATCTCTACGAAGTACTTATAACACTATCATCTCATTTTCAATCACTATTTTATAAAATAGAAAATATATTAAATTATATAAATATATATAAACTTCTGTAAAATTCCCATTTTATAACAAGATGGTCCACCCCACTGTGCGTCAACTCTAAGCAATCCAGATTTTGTACAATTCCCTTCATTCAAGGGGCCCTCAAGGAGGTCAGTGAATCTCCTGAAATTATATGCAAGGTATGTGAACAATTATATCATTATTTCACTACTTATCGTGGGCAGGTGCTCCACTTGCAGGCCTTTTAGTTCTCAGGACACCTCTAGAAGTAGGTCATGTTGCTCCCATTTTACAGATGGCTAAACAGGGTCCAAATGGCAATGTCACTTCCTTCAGGCTCTACAGGTAGTTAATGGTAGGACTGGGATTTAGACCTACCTCTGATTAACTTTAAAATCCCAGCTTCCAACCACAGTACTACACCAAGTATGCATTTGCCAGGAAAGAGGGCCCAGAGCTTTTTATAAATCAGATATATCAATTTACTGATTGATACATTTAATCAGATTTCCTGATGCTTAATTCACAGGTCCCACAGCTTTCTGTCACTTTTTTGGGGAAAAGGTCCTTAACTCAAAAATTATTAGAACCTCTTCCCCAAATACCAGGCTCCCTGAAGGACATTTTAAATTGGATTCAACAGGCAAGAGAACTTCTAGACCACGTCCTAAGAACCCAACCATCACACCACACGTGCAGGTCCTCAGCCCCGTCACCCACACTGACCTCTTTGGAAAGTCCTTCATTCCCACCTGCAGCTCCCTACCTCCTCACAGTCAAGTCAAACGCTGCTGCCACTGCCACTTCTTACAGGAAGCCCTCCTTCCTGTTCCGCTGAGTTCCCGCAGCTCTGCCTCCTCCACTTACCCCAACCCCACCCCACTCTACAGTAGATTTGAGTTAGTGATGCATCTGACTTCCCCGCTAGACTATAAGTTACTCAAGGGCAAGGACTACGTCTGACTTATTCCTGTGTGCTTCCCACAGGGCCTGGCAAAACAGCAGGTGCTCAAGTATGGAATGAACGAACACTAGGTCTTCTTAAAATAACGTGGGGAGCTTTTAAAATTAAGATGCCCAGAGCTCTACATTCAGTTTGTCTGACTCGGGTGTCTATTTAAGAGCTCTCCAGGGTATTTTAATGAGAAGCCAGGGTTCAGAACCATCCAGGGAGCCCACCGCCCACCCTCATCTTATAGATGAGGCTTCGAAGACATCTGCTCAAGGTCACAGAGCCAACATCACATCTCTGGTGCTAGGAGGGCACACGGTAGCCGCTCAATACGTGGGGAAGAGCGAGTGAAGAATGATGCAGCCCAAGCCTCTCATTTTCCAAATGGGGAAATTGAGGCCCGGAAAGGGGTTATGTCACCGGCCAAGGCCAGACAACAAAAGTCAATGGAAATTCTGAGACACAAATTTCTGGAATCTGGCATACAGTAGGCACTCAATAAATGCTTGTTGAATGAACCTCGGTTACAGTGAGCCCCAGCAAGTCCAGCTGTGTGACTGGGACTGTATTTCTACCCTCTTCCCCTCCAGCCCAGACAAGGCTGCAGATGGACGACAAGCTCCAATGGGGTCAGACCCAGCTCCCAAACTCCAGAAGGAGCAGCGCAGCACCAAATCCCTGGAAGCCCCGGGGCGGGGATGGGGGTGTGCGTGGGCAGTGAGGATGGGAGCGGAAAGCTACCGATCCCCTGTGGGTGCCCCCGGCCCTCACCTTGGCACTGGTGATCACTCCATAGGGAGAGAACTCTTTCCTCAGTTTCTCATCATCGATGGAGTCATCCAGGTTCTTCACATACAGGTTCACGCCCTAGAAGGAAAGGATACCTGCTAGATAGATGTGCCCCTTCCCTTCCAAGCCCCAGAATGACTTGGGGTGGGGGGAGGGGCTTACATGGGCCAAGGGGGGCACTGGAAGCCCCGCCCACCAAGCCTCCAGTTCTCAGTCTCATGCAGCACCCCTGCGCCTCACCCATCACTCAGCGAGCCCATCACCTGGAAGCTGCAGCCCCTCCCCACTCCCCCCATCTCTAAAGCCAAGTTCCCGGAAGCAAGAGGGATTGCTGGAGGAGGGAGTCGCAATCAGGGCTGCCCACACACAGACACTTTCACATCGAAGCAGCTGCCCCACAGGAAGCCTGTCCCTCACCTGGTAACGGGTCAGCCGGTCCTGCTTCATCTGCTCGAACCTGCGCTTCAGCTCATTCTGCCGCTCCACCCGCTTCTGGGCCCGGCCGACGTAGAGCAGCCGTCCACGCACCTCCCTCCCGTTCATCTCCATCACAGCCTGTGCAGAGAAGAGGCAGCCAGAGGGCTTGGTAACCACCCCCACGAGGCCTTGGCCTTAGCCCTGACCTCCAGTCCCATCTTCCGGGCCCAGACGGGGCCACCTGCAAGCCAGGCTGGCCTTGTTAGCCAAGAAGAATTAGTACCAGGATCCAGGCCATTTAAAGTGAATCCATTTTTTAAAAACATGGGACAGAATTTCAGAGTAAACGGTAGATTTTTTAAAAATTGATTTGGGCTCTACTTGAAAAAGTGAAATTGAAGTTTGCAAAGTTTCCCACGAGGTAACATTTAGGTTCTAACTGTAACTACACACTGATGATTAGAACAAAGCAACAAGCATAATTCTTTCAAAAGGGCGTGATGGCGTAATCAGCATCCTTCATGTTGGGTTTCACAGCACAGAGAACCATTTTTGCTATGAGGACTTTAGAAACATTTGCTTCTTAACCCTTGATTTTTCTTTTCTTCAGTTAACTGGCCTAAGCCTGCCAGATCCCAAACTGTCAGTGGCTTTGATTGCATGAATTCCTACATCTTCTGCAAGACGTGCAATGTCTTAATCCATGAGGACCTACTGTATAGCACACAGAACTTGACTCAACACACTGTAATCACCGAAAAAGAATGTATAAGACTGGTAAGAATCTGAAAAAGAATATATAGATGTCTCTGTGTAAGTGAATCAAGTTGCTATACACCAGAAAGAAACATAACATTGTAAATCAGCTATACTCCACTATAAAAATAAAGATAAATTATTAAAAAAAAAAAAGGGAGAGAGAAATTGTTACTAAATTCGTTCAGGGGTGGTGACCCAACCTGGTGTCACATTAAAAAAAAAAAAAAAAAAGATGTGCAATGTCTCTCTGCAATCCACTAATAATGAGCTGAATCAGCATTGACTTATCTGCAAAAATCAGACCCATGTGAGTACTGACTCAAAGGTTTGGATTAGACATTGGTGTTAGGGAGCAGAAATATTTGAAAGGGAACTGACTTTTTAAGTGGTCAGTTCATTAGTAAATATTTTCACATAATGACTTGCTTCCCTACCTAGACATGCAAATATATGTAAATGTATGTAAAAACACTCTGGGGCCCCAAGAACTGCCTGATCTATAGCAGTCTTAAAGGTCATTACCAGGGAACTTCTCTGGTGGTCCAGTGGTAAAGAATCCCCCTTACAATGCAGGGAACGTGGGCTAGATCCCTGGTCAGGGAATTAAGACACCACACGCCGTGGGGCAACTAAGCCCATGCACCGCAACTACTGAGCCTGCACGCCTCAACTAGAGCCCGCGTGCCACAAACTACAGAGCCCACACACTCTAGACCCCGTGCGCCACAACAAAGAGCCTATGTGCTGCAACGAAAGATCCCGCATGCCTCAACGAAGATCCTGTGTGCCACAACTAAGACCCAACGCAGCATAAAATAAATAAATAAATAATAAATAAATCTTTAAAAAAAACTCCCAAAACAGGTCATTACCAGTCTCCAAGACCTCGGAGTCTATGGTTTCCCTCGCCAGCTTCACTGCTCTACTCCAACTTGTCATTTTATAGTTGGGGCAACCAAAGTCTACAGAGAGGGTGGGACTTGTCCAAGGAGACACAAGAAGTTACCTTTCAAAGGAGCCCTTTACTTAAGAACAAAACTTCAGGGTCAGAAAGAGTTGGCTCTAATCCCAGTGCTCTCTCCTCCTAGCTACAACCTGGTGGAACCTGATAACCACAGTAGAGCCCACACTGGTGGGAGGAGACAGGACAGTGTATGCAAAATCAGGTAGCACCTTGCCCGTGGTAAGTGCTCAGTGAGAAGTGGTTGCTATCAAGATGGCCCCAGGATCCAGGTCTCCAGCCAGAATCCACTATGAGCTGAGCTCTCCCATGACCAGTGATCTTAATGGGGCAGCAGCGACGGAAAGAGCTTCATGGTGGGAGGCAAAATCGGACATTATCCCTGCTTTGTTACTCATGCTGTGACCTTGTACCATTCCCTTGCTCAGTAGATATGTATCTGGTACCTACCAGCAGTAAAATACTAGAGATTTAATGGTGACATGAGACCCAGCCCCTGCCCTCAGTTCCATCCATGGAGATCTGAGCTAATGATGGAGACAGACGGGAGGGGCACCTTGTCAGAAGCACTGAGGACAGGAAGAGGTGGCTTCCTGAAGGAGGGAAAAGTATAAGCTGAGACCCATCAATAATCTACAGCTACGCTGTCCAACATGGCAATCACTTGTTGCATGCAGCTACTGAATACTTGAAAAATGGCTAGTCTGAACTGACATGGGCTAGAGGTACCAGATTTCAAAGACGTAGTACAAAAAAGGGACTGTAAAATCTCAATTTTTAATCAATGTAAATATTACATCACAATCAATTATATCAATATCATATCACATTGAAGTGATAATTTGAATAAGTTAAATAAAATATATTATTAAAGTTGCAGTGGTTTTTTTTTTTAACCCTTTTTAATGTGGCTACTGGACAATTTTGAACTGCACATGTGGCTCATGTTATATTTCTATTGGACAGCATTGGTCTAAAGAGTAGGGGAGGGGAAGTGTTTTGAGAAAACAATATTTTCAAAGTCTTGGAAGCAAGAAATAACATGGTACTTCCCCTCCCTGGCCTCAATCCCACGATCAATTCAAGAAGAGGGTAATGGCTGTCTCAAAGGCCCCTAGTAGCTCCCATGCTGCAAGATTCTATGAAAAGCCAGCCAGCCTCGGGTATGGAAGCAACCGGAGGAGGCTGAAGGCGTCTGCCTTCACCCCAGGCAGGAAGGGCCCTGGCTTGTGTGGACCCATGCTGGGGAGGGACTATTTCCTCCACAGGCAGCTGGAGCCCTCCACTCCTGATCTCCCTTCTTCCTAGTCCTGGCTCCACACCTCCTCCACGAAACAGGGCCATGGGGAGGTTCCTACCTTCTGGGCTTCCTCATGCGTCTCAAAGTTGACAAAGCCAAAGCCGCGGGAGTGGCCGCTGTCATCCCTCATCACCTTGACACTCAGTATCTTCCCTGGGAAGGGCAACCCGTCTCAAAGGGGAGTCGGGCAAGCCCTGAGATGTCCCCTCCCTTCTCCCAAGTCTTCAGGAAGCCCCAGGGGGCACCCCCGTCCCAGCCCAAGCTGGGAGTAGAAGAGAAGTGATCCCCAGCTCCCTTGGGGAACACGCCCACCAAACTGGGAGAAGAGGTCCTGCAGGCACTGCTCATTCACGTCCACGTGGAGGTTCTTCACGTAAATATTGGTGAACTCCATGGCCCGAGCTCCCAGCTCTGCATCCCGCTCCCGTCGGGGCTTGAAGTGGCCAACGAAGCTGTGGACACACCAACAGGGTAGGCAGCTGCCTATGGCTGCCATCGGCCACCCCCATCCCTGCCCCGGCCCACCCAGCAAGCCTGGGTCACTTGAGTCAATTGCCGCCAGCCTCCACGATCTCTGTACCCCTCATCAAGGGACTGGGCAGGGCAATGTTCCTTAGATGGCATACATCCAAGGACTGACCACTTCCAACAGCCAAGCTTCTATGTTCCAGCGTAAGGTTAAGATGACTTCATTCTTGGGGCAAATGCACAGGATCTCCTACTGCACATGAGGCAGCTGAGTGCCCAGGAGATAAGAGCACAAATCTGGGAGTCACACAGACAAGGGCTTGAATCCTCGCTCTGCAGTTGCCAAGCCGTGTGACCCTGGGCAAGTTACTTAACCTCTCTGAGCCTCAGTGTTCATTCCTGTAAAACTGGGGATCAAACTCACATCACAGGGATTTGCTTATTCATTTAACACGTACTGGGTGCACTGGGGAAGTGGCTGTGAGAGAACCAGATGTGGTTTATGCCAGTATTGCTGAGGCGGGGGAGGGGGGCACTGAAATCATTTAAATACATTACGAATTTAAAAAATTGTAATTTCCAAGTCCACATAAACACATCTAGGAAAGTATCCTAGATTAAGAAAAACAAAGCAAGCATAAGAAAATTTGATGGTACCTATAAGACAGCGGTCCCCAACCTTTTTGGCACCAGGGACCGGTTTCGTGGAAGACAATTTTTCCACGGACGGGGGTGGGGATGATTTGGGAGGTAATGCGAGCAATGGGGGGGAGGGTTCAGGCGGGAATGCGAGCGATGGGCAGCGGCAGGTGAAGCTTCCCTCACTCGCCCACCACTCACCTCCTGCTGTGCGGCCCGGTTCCTAACAGGCCACAGACCGCTACCGGTCCGCAGCCCGGGGATCGGGGGCTCTGATATAAGACATTTAGCACAAACGAGTGATAGCTGACACCAAAAATTGAAGGAAACTGAGTGACAAAGGAAAACAGGCAAACTAAAAGCTGACAAAGATAGAAACACACTTCTGGAGAACTGGGAAAAGCCCGCCAAAGTTCTGGTTCACTGACAGGAGGCTACCCTGAGAAACTCTGGACAAAATGACTCTGGGTGCATCTCCCACCCCAAGGCCTCCTCCACTGCTCAGTCTCGGGCATGGGGCTGGGCCATCTGATGGGCAGAACCAGAACTGGGGGAGGGAACTGCCAGAGCAGATTCTCTCCAGCATCTGCACCTCAACTTTCCCATCTGTGAAGTGGGGATGATGCCAAACTTAAAGGCATGAAAATGGCAGGCTAAGCATATGCCAACCTTCCTTCCTGTCCCCAGATCTCAGGAAACAAAAGGTTTAATAAAATTCACAGCCATGCTGAGAAGGCTGGAAAACAGACAAAAATTACTCTGTCCATTGATGATTTGGCCGTTAGCTGTTCCTGCTAGAATTTCTAAAGCATCGCCCCATTTGCTACTCAGAACCCCTCTAATGCACAGCAGCAGCCCCATGTCTTACTTGAGGAAAGGGAGTCCCTGGGAGATTGAGCAACACGTCCGAGGTCATACTGCCAGGAAGAATACCAGCAGCTGCTCAGTGCCAGGCGCCCATTAGACGGTGGCAGTACTATGGGTCCTAAGTTGGTGGTACCATGATTCTGCTCCTTTAGCCCTGGCGCCACCCACACCCCACCACTCACACTTTGCGGTCATTCAACAGCATCCCGTTCATGGTGCTGATGGCGTTCTGTGCAGCCTCGTGGGTCTCAAAATGCACAAAGCCAAAGCCTCGGGAGCCATGATCATCACACACCACCTGGGCCACAGGGAAACAGGACATGAAAAGCATCCAACAGAGAAAAAGAATGGCAACGGCAATAATGACTAATATCTGAGTGCTTGCTCTGTGCCTGTGAAGACAATCCTATGTCGCACAACAGCCCTAGTTTAGAGATGGGAAACGAAAGCTCAAAGAGGTCAATCTACTTGCTTAAGATCACACAGTAAGGAGGGATAGAGTCCTCAAACTGAACGCAGATCTCATCTATACCACAGACCAGCTTTTAATGATCTTCCTAAAGCGATGGATAAAAGGATTAGATTCAAGCCACCTTCCCCCCTTTCTGCATCTTTGTTTGTAACAGCAAGTTAGAAACAACCCGAGATCCATCAAGAGGAGACTGGTTAAGTAAATTACAGTATATTCATCTTGGTCTGCTGTATGTGCATAGTTGAAGAGAATGTGGTAGATGTCACGGCTGGCAGGGTTACCTGTAAGGTATACTGTTAAGTGGGGGGAAAAAAATCAAGCCCATTTGGGTTAAAGTGGGCATCTATACTTCTGAGAAACCTTTTGGCATTTTTTTGGTAACATTCAATTATGTTTCCGCTAACACAAGAAATACATATTTAGGGGAAACTTTTGGAAAGTGAGAGCGAGAGAGACAAAGAAATAGAGAAAGATTGAGAAAGTGAGGAAGAGAGGGGAAAGAAAGAAGGAAGGAAGGAAAACAGGAAGAGAGAAAGTGTGGGATGGTTATTTATTTTTTTTAAAAATTTATATACCATTTTTAAAAGGTTACTTTCCACTTACAGTGATTACAAAATATTGGCTCGATTCCCTGTGTTGTACAATACATCCTGGAGCCTATCTTAAACCCAAAAGTTTGTACCTCCCACTCCCCGTCCCCTATATTGCCCCTCCTCCCCCTCCCCACTGGTAACCACTAGTTTGTTCTCTGTATCTGTCCTCTGTATATGTGAGTCTGCTTCTTTTTTTATCATATTCACTCGTCTGCCATAATTTTTAGATTCCACATATAAGTGATATCATATAGTATTTGTCTTTCTCTGTCTGACTTATTTCACTTAGCATAATGCCCTCCAAGTCCATCCACATTGCTGCAAATGGCAAAATTTCATTCTTTTTTATGGCTGAGTAGTATTCCATTGTATATATATAAACCACATCGTCTTCATCCATCCATCTGTTGATGGACACTTCCATATCTTGGCAGGGAAATTTTTAAAACAGACACACACAAAACTGTTAATAATTATTTCCGGGAACTAGTGTTGAAAGCGACGAAAGCTTTTTTACTTTATTCCTTTCCAGGTTGTTTAAACTTTACCAATTAGTCTATTATTTCAACAGCAAACTTGTTTCAAATTTTGAAAAGACCCACAAACATACTACTGCCATTCTGTAGGGCTCCCGACTCGAGTTAGGACAGACCTCGCGAATGGGAAAGACCTTCAGTTCACAAAGTTCCTGTCCCTCTGGCTGAACTTGCACTAAGACCCCTAGTGACCATCTCACGGGGTCCACGGCTCCACTCATCCCCGCAGCCACCGCCCCGGCTCAACTAAGTGACATTTTCTGCCTCGACCACCACCCCAGCCTCCCAACCCGGCTTCTGGGCTGACCACTGGGACGCTTTTTCTAAAATGTAACTGTGACCATGTCCCTCTGGGAAATAATCTCCAGTAGCTCCTACAATCCACAGAACTATACCAACTTGGCATTTGAGGCGCTCCAATTGGCCCTTCACAAGTCCTGCTTCCAAGTCCACACCCAACATGCACCCCTCCAGCCCCAAGCAGGGTCCCTCCACTTTCACCTCAAGCTCAGGCCTGTCATTCAGATTTAATCATATTGACTGGGTTCCACTCTGAGCCAAGCACCTGCTAAGGGCATCACATACTGTTATATTTGTCATCAGAACCCTTCCAGGCAATTCTTAACCTCTGAGCCCCAGCTGCCCGACTGGGGAAAATGGGAATAAATGACTTGTCCGAGGTCGCCCAGCCAGCAGAAGTAACTATTTGATTCCTGTAGATGCTTAATGAGATGCTCGCTACTCTTTCTATATTGTGAAGATTACGTGAGGTAATATACATTCACAACCACCTAAGAGGTAGGTTCTACCACTGCCCCCTTTTATAGAGGAAACTGAGGTATGGAGAGGATAAACAACCAGCCCAAGACCACACTGCCAGGAAGTGGAAGAGGCAGGATTTGAACCCAGGACACTTGGCCCCAAAGTCCAAGGTCTGGCTGACTATGTCATGCTGACTCTGTGCTCGGTAGGCTGGGCTGACCTTTGCACTTGAGTGGCGTGACCCCAAGCCCAGTGGAGTTCCACAGTGCCTCAGAAACCTTTCCTCAGCCCCAGGGCACTCTCCTTCCTGGGCCTTTGACTCCCCGGATCCCCGTGCATTCCCTTCAGAGCCCAATTTCCAGCTGTTCCTAAAAGTCTCACCATCTCCAACCAGCCTGAGAGCACTTGGTAGCACACAAGGAACAGCTCTAACACAGAGGGTGCCATCACTCCCAACCTCTCCCCCTACCCCCGCCATCTCCCCAGAAGGGTGGACACGCCAGAGGCTATACGGTAACTGACCAGCCATCCTCATAAAACCTAAAAGCAAACACCAGGGGAACGGACCACACTGAATGCCTTGTATCTAACCAGGCCATAACAGGGCTTCATTAGGCCTGCAAAGACTTGCCTGAGTCTCACAGAATTTTCTGTCCAATCCTCAGTGGCCCAGAGGAAGCCTCAAGGCCTGGCTAACGGGGACAGACACACTCTTCCCTGTTAAGTTGGCTTCAGCTAAGCCAGCAAACCCATTGGTTCAGATCCTGCATTGGCCACTGACCTCCCACCCCCATAACATATAACTGTGAACAAGTAACCCCAGCTCTAATCCTCTCTGCCCTCCAGGGTAACTCCGGGATCCTCCTATTTGCATCTTAAGAGGTCATTTTGGGAAATTCAGTGAGGACGTGTATGCAGAAAATCTAGCACATAGAAAGTTCTGGATAAATCTGCTGTTATCACTGTAAGAACCTAGCACACAGTTAAGACTCTCTCTCTCTCTTCCATTGATCCTCAAAGACAGGAAACAGCCCTTTCTGTCTATCATGGCATGCCCTTAGCAGCTACTGCACCTCCTCCAGTCTGTCTGCCCCTCTGAGTCACAGGGGTATCCCCTCACTCACAGGGAGGTGGTGAGGCCTCACTTGAGAACTGCAGGACTGTGCCTGGCACATAGTAGGAGTCAAGGAAGAGTTCTAACACAGAGGGTGCCATCACTCCTCATCCCCCCTGCCGCCTCCCCAGAAGGCTGGACATGCCAAAGGCTGCAGGGTAACTGACCAGCCACCCTTATAAAATCTAGTGGGCAAAACACTCAGGGTTAAGCCCTGTCAGGACAGACTGACCTGCTGCATGGCCCCTGACCCTCAACTACAAAGTCAGAGAAGTGACCACAGCCCTTCCCAAATGATAATACAGCCATCAGCTCAACAAATATTTATTGAGCACCTACTATGTTTTCACGTCTCAGGTACTGGGATACAGTGGTGAATAAGAACAAGATCCCTACTCCTAAGAATCTTCCATTCTATTTTAAGAGAAATGTTACAAACAAGGTCTGGTCCGTTGCCATCATGGCCCTCCTGTATTTACTTGCTTTGTCCTATAATTTCTACTGCCCTCTCATTCTGAGTTTGGGCTGTTCTCATGACTTACTTTGGCCAGTAGAACGCAACCAAATGACAGTGTGCTAGTTCTGAACCTAGGTCTCAAAAGGCCAGGCAAGCTTCCACTCTCTGTCTCCTGGGACCCTGCTATTGCCATGAGAATAGTCTGGGCTAGCCTGCTGGAGGATGAAAGCCCACAGGGAGAAAAGCAGAGACGGTCCAGCTGACAACCACCCTCTCCCTAGAAGCAGAGCCATCCAGCTCTCAGTGGGCCTACAAAGGAACCCAGCCGAGAGCAGAAGAACTGCTCAGCTGAACTCAGCCCCAACCGCCAAAGGCTGAATTACGAGCGGAATAAATCACTGTTGTTGAGAGCCATGAAGTTAGGAGGTGGTTACACAGCAAGAGCCAGTTGATACGTAGGTGACCACTAAAACTGAGAACAGCTACCATTCAGGTGCTTGCTGAACCTGGATCTTTACTGATGAGGTGCTGCTTGGTATCCCTCTACCACCACACAGGTGTCTAACACAGAACGCCCCCCCCAAGAGGCACACCCACCTTGCAAGAGAGGATGTTCCCAAAGGTGGAGAAGGTGTCATACAAGGCCTTGTTGTCAATGGAGTCTTCCAGGTTCTTGATGAAGATGTTGCCGACACCCGACTTGCGAAGTCCTGGGTCTCGCTGGGACCACATGATGCGGATGGGCTGGCCTTTGATCACCTCAAAGTTCATTGTGTCCAGTGCCCGCTCCGCTGGACAGGAGGAGAGAAAGGAGCTAGTGAAGGGGATTTTCTTTCCCTGAGCCCCAAGAGCGTAATTGGGAGCTGAGCCAAAAAAAGAAAAAAAAGAAAAAAGAAAAGAGCCACTGTCTGGGTCTCACTTGAGATAAGAGCTTGAAGGCTCAGGAGGGATAAACAGAAAGAATTCATGTGTGTGGTGCTCCTCCCACCTTCCAGGTAGGATCTCCTTCAACTCTTCACCATAATGACGTGGGCAGGAATTCCTATCCCCATTTTACAGAAGGGCAAACTGAGGCTCAGAAAGGGGAAAGATCAGGAGGGTCCCTATGACAAGGGTGGCAGCAGTTTGAGGAAACTGAAGCTCAGAGGTGCTGAGCAGCAGAGTTGAGATTTGATCCCAAGGAAGTATGGCTTTCGGGGAAGTGAACATCACCTCTCTGAGCCCACTTCTACACCTGTAAAGAGGGGATGATGATAATATTACCCACCTTTCTACATCTAACAAAGGGAGAGAATACCACCCGCCTCCAGGTTGTCAGACAGACTGAAAATTAAATAAGGTGTACAAGGAGCCTTGTACTTTGTGTCTGGCACAAAATAGGTGTCTGGTAAACAGTAGTATGTCTAAAAACAACAGCCTATGCCCATCCTTCTGCCAGGTGGTATGCTGTCCCCTGCTTCAGGGACATCTCTGGTTTCAGAGGGTTTGGAGGGGAACTGTGGAATACTCAGTGGGCAAGTTTCGAGAAGTCTGGGTTTTCCATCTAGTCCTGCCATAAACACCCAGGAGTAAAATCCTTCTCCTGTCTGGAGCTCAGTTTCCCCATCTATGAAGTCTGGCAGAAAGGTCAGGTTGTACAGGGCTTGGAGGAAGATGGCAAGAGGCAGTGGGTGGGTAGAGCAGAGCAGAGGGGAAGGCTCCCGGGAATCCAGCTCTGCCACCTGCTGGGAAACCGGCAGAACCACCACAGCAAACTCCCAGATCAGGGAACCTCCCCATCCTCCCAGGAGACTCAGAGTAAAGGCACCCCCTTTTGGACTTGGCTGGGGCAGGTTTTTCTTGGTTATGTTTCTGGAGTCTTACACCTGAACGCTATAGTTACTATGATTTTTCTTAGGTTAGCACTTACCGGGGGCTTACAATGTACCACGTGATACTGGAGCTACTTCATAGACAAAGCCCTCCATCCCTTCCATGCTACTGGATAATAAGACTTAGCCCCACTTTACAAATGAAGAGATGCCAAGCGTGAAATCTTGCTCCAGCTCGCACTCTAGTGGCAGAGCTCCAACAAAACCCTGCGCTCTAATCTCTCTCCTCGCCACTCAACACCTAGCTGACAAGCTCTGACCCATCCTATCAGCTCTGAGAAACGGGTCGTGGAGCCTGGAGCGCAGGCAGCTTTTCTCGGTTCCCGAAGGTGGAGGCGCCTGGTGCAGACCTCGGGTCCGGCTGCCAGGAAAGGCCACAGCCCGAGGCCGAGCTCTCCCGGCTGCCCCGCTCATCACCCGTGTCTTCTCGGGCATCTTCCTCACCGGGTGCTTTGAATTGCTCATCCTCCCAATCACTCTATAAAGCAGGCACCACCCCCATTTTGCAGACAGGCAACTGAAGCTGAGAATGATTCATTTGCTCAAAGCCGCACAGCTGCCGGCTTTCTAATCCCAGGTCTGGCTGACCCCAAAGCCCTTGGCTGTTTTCACTGTCTTCACAGCTCTTCCGGAAAACGGAGCACCAGTAAAACACAGTAGGAGCACACTAACTGCTAGTTCCTGTCTCCGGGGCCTTTCGGAGCCCCTTTCAAGGCCTTGTATCTCTGGCCCTCAGTTTCCCTGGCTGCAAAATGGAAGATTTTGCAGGAGTAGCCAGAGATGAGAGCGCGCGCGGGTGGCTGGGATGCTGTCTGCCTGTCTGTCGGTCGGCCGGTGGGTCGGTCCGCCCCCCTCCCCCCGGGGGCTCACCGTCGGCCGGCTGCTGGAAGTTGATGTAGGCGTAGCCCAGCGAGCGGCGGGTGGCCACGTCGCGGCACACGCGGATGGACAGGATCGGGCCGGCGGGCGAGAACTTCTCGTAGAGCATGGCCTCAGTCACGTCAGGGTGCAGGTCGCCCGCGTAGAGCGAGGCGAGCGGGTAACCCGGGCCGCTGGAGTTCATGGTGGGCGCGCGGCCCCGCGCTCGGCGCCCACGTGCGCTCACCCCGGAAGCGGGGGCGCGCGGGGCGGCCGGGTTCTTCCCACCCCCGTCCGCCCCCGGCCTTTACCTCCCCCGCCGCCCCGCGCGCCAATCGCGGGCGCGCTCGGACCCCGCCCCGCACCTGGGACCCCTCAGCCTTCTAGAAGCCCCAGGTGGGGGGCATCTCTGCCCCCGCGACGGGAGGCGGGGCGAGCTCTCACCGGGCCCCGGGTAGGGCTGCGGGGACGTGGGGGGGAGCTCCGAGCCGGCGCCAGCGGCGCAGAGAGGGCGGGGATACCACGGTAGGAGACCTGGGCTCTAATCCCCATTAGTCATTGTTCTCCTGCGCCCGTTTCCCTTCTCTGTGAAGTTGGGAGGATTCCCTTTACACAAGGATTAAAGGCGAGCGTGTGCTCTCTGCACGTTTCACACACAAACGGGAGAATTGCCAGCAGGATGCCCTGTTTCAAAGCTTGCGTACCTACCCTCCTGAAAGGAGGCTTTCTCTCATCAAGACAGTCCGGATCTAGTCCCAGCCTTCTCGAACCGGCTTGGTGGTTTGGGGCCAAAGGCTCCGTGTGAGAATTGTAGACCACGAAGGCCTTCCTTGACCCTGGTTCTTCTACTGCCAAGACCTTTTCGTGAGACGTATCCTGAGCACCTTTCTCAACGAATCCACTCCACCTGCGCTCCACCACGAAGGCTCACCAAGTTCTTTGGGACCTAGCCTCCATGGAAACAGTAGGGGCCTAACAGAACAAGGTCGCAGCAGTGGCCCCAAACTAAGCACCAAGACCCCTCCGTCAATCTTAGTTTGCAGCCCCAATCTGTGGTGTAGGGTCATGTTTGAAAAAAATTGGTCCAGTCCACTGTGGACGGATACTTCGCTGGGCCTCTCCTAGTTTTCTGCTTCAATAAAACAGGTAGCCTCCCACTAACCTTTGGTTGGGCGTGACAGGTGGAACAGCTTGGGAGCCAGCAGCAGGAGTGGGTCTGGCTGCCCAGCCTATACTAGCAAGAAAGTAACAACCAATTCTAATCTGGGGCTTAAATACCTCCCTATCATGACCCCCTCCCCGATCCTTGTGGGAATGTGGACGTTTTTATTTGTATTTAATTTTTTTTGGCTGCACCCTGTGGCTTGCAGGATCTTAGTTCCCTGACCGGGGATCGAACCTGGGCCCTGTGAGTGAAAGTGCCAAGTCCTAACCACTGGAGCACCAGGGAATTCCCAACGTGGATGTTTTTAGATGGGGGCAAATCCCATGAGGAAACTCGGTACCACAGGCTATCTTAGACAGTGTTAGGACAGGTGAGAGACTCGTATAACCTTGGAGATGACCAGGACTTGCGCTACCATCTCTCAGTGGCTTGGTTACATCTCAAGAGTTTTTTAAAAAAGAGGACGTGGTGGTGGTGCTGTGTGAGTGGGATGCAAAGTTAGCAGTCCATATCAAGTCTTAGAAGCCACAGAGAGGACCCAACACCTGGATGGTTTGTTGCGGAAGGTGGACAGGCTCTGTGTTAATTCATGGCAATTTCTTCCCAGGCCCTCGACTTCTGGTTCTAAAGGATGAAATGAAGCTGCTCCCTCCTTTTAAAGAGTAGAGCCCTAAATAAGTGTGATGAGAACAGTTAGCTAGTTCTGGTGGTGATACAGGTGGCGCCACACATCAATGCACAGGCCAACTGATAAAATTTTTTATTTCACTTTTGAGTTTTTACACTTTTCCTGATTATTCCGTGTAAGGTGGAAACTAGAACTGTTTAAAAGACATACACAAATCGAGTACATCAATAACCGGGGTTTTTTCTTTTTTGCTATACTATTTTCACAACCACAGGTGTGCTTGCTAGGCAATATAACCATCACAGAAGCAAACGTGAGGCAGAATACTGGTGAGGAAAAACAAAGCAAGAGAGAGCTACCAGATATACAGACAGGCTCGTTCCACATTCACTACTGCGTTTTCAAGCGCCAAGTATTAACTGCACATTTTTGTTCAGCTAGAAAGGAGGGATTTTTTTTTTTCTTTTTTTTCCTTTTGGTTTGTTTGAAATCAGTGCATGAATGTTTCTCATTTCAGCAGATGGACAAACAGATGGACACTACGGCTATGGGGAATGTTCAGGGGAGAGGGGGGGATACTGTGAGACTGGTAGGCCTGGCTATTCCCAACTCTCCCCATCGCAGTGTTCATGCAACTTCCCTGCATTACAGGGTCTTGTTGAAACGTGTCTGTGAACTTGACAGGATGGGTACACTTGGAAGAGCTGGTGACAGGTGCTAACAAGCATCATCAGGGCTGGCTGCAATATAAGGAGAAACCATGGATATTTAAAAATACTTTTTTGAGTCAGATCTTGGTGTGACCGAAGAGCAACCACCGTTGTGAGAACTGGAAGAAGACAGAGCTGAGATGCGGGAAGCTCTCTTCAACTCTCTGAAGCAAGGCCGGCTCACCGAAGTGCTCCTCAACATCCCTCACCCCCTCCAGGTCCCCTGTCCCTGCTCATCTAGTACTAAACCATGAGCAAAAGGCAAAGAGAAAGAGAATGCACAAAGAAAACAATGTAAGGAAGCTGAAGGACAGAAATTGAGAGAGAGAAGAGAAAACCAAAGTCAATAGTCAAAAAGGACAGTGGGAAAGAATGTTTAGATTTCAAAATTTTAAAGCCCCGAGCTAGGAAGAACCCAAAGACTGAGTACTTACTCCTCAAGTGAAAGGCAATCTCTGCAGAACATTATTCTTAAAGGTGTTACCCAGGAAACAGATAAGGCCATTCATAAGATACACGGCTTTTTTTTTTCCTTCTTGAGCTCGCGGTTACAGGGAAAACAGATCCCACTATGGAAGCACAAGTTGCCAATCAGTAACATGCTGCTGTAGGAAAGGGGCTGGAATCACGTGTGGTCTGTGAGCACTGGACCTCTGCATGGTGTCATAAGCCAGTTATCTGCCACCAAGAATGTTAATTTCTGGCTTCGACTATCCTCAGAGGAAGACACTGTGGCCATCCGCAGTCATGAACCTTTGAGTGGCAACAGCCCCAACGGGTCAAGTGTCTACAAGCCCTGAACAGAACAGGCAGAATCACTGTGAATTACCATGAAACTCGAATGCCAAACTAGAGGTGTCTCATTCCAAGTCCCAGTGTCACAATATAATCTCTATAACTTTCTGTACAACTTTACAATGGAACCGTATTTCAGTGACTGTTTTGAATTGAATTAAACTTTCCAAAAAGTTACACATAATTCAGGTCTATTTTGTTTTCTACCAGTAAGAGTTCTGCTAAATTACAAAACCCCATAATCACAGTGTTCAGTTTTTTTAAAAAAATTAAACACACAGTAATCCTGTCAATGTTCTTCAAAATCAAAACTTCAGAATGCCGTGGCATTTATGTGACCAATCTGAGTTTTAGATACAAATACCAGCTGCTTATCCCATGGACCATTTTTGCTAGGCTGAGGCTGTGAAAAACTGAAAGTCGACGTACGATTCTTTTTTTTTTTTTTTTATCGCACAAAGGGATATACGTGGAGGGTACAGAGTGACACTGAAGAGATCACGAAGCACGACAGACATTAGTTCTCTCCCTCCCCAGCATCTCCTTCGTCTCCCTGGTTTTCAGACGTCCACAGCTGCAAAAGAAAAACAGAGCTATAAACAAAGTAGGGCTACTAAAAGCTTCCTCAGGGAGGTGGCCCAGTGTGTGTCATCTCATCTCATTTAACTGTTTAAAATTCTTCCTATATTACTGCAGACAGTGATGGCAAAGGTCAGAACTTCAGTAGGCATTTATAACCAATTTAAAAACTTAACTACACTTACAGGGTACAAATCCCCTCTTGAGTCTTAGGCAAGAGTGAATTACGAGGTAGAGGAATCGGAATAAGCTATAAGCCCTCCAGAAGCACTCATGGAATCAGAAGTACTTACAGTGAGATTGTCCCTAAGCAACTGCATGATCAGGGTGCTGTCTTTGTAAGACTCTTCATTCAGTGTGTCCAATTCAGCAATCGCTTCATCAAATGCCTAAAACAAAGAGCCTTCAGCAA
The DNA here is from genome assembly GCF_965194805.1 of Balaenoptera borealis. Taxonomy (NCBI): domain Eukaryota; kingdom Metazoa; phylum Chordata; class Mammalia; order Artiodactyla; family Balaenopteridae; genus Balaenoptera; species Balaenoptera borealis. Next base: position 15,862,093 of record NC_138872.1, read on the forward strand.
AGAAGTCACAGGTTCCCTGGAACTAGTTTAGCCCAATATTTTTCTGCTAACAAGTGACTATCACTTCTCTTTCTGTACGGTACTTTGGGGGAACCTAGGTCATTGTTACCTTGTTTGCTAGTTATGTCAGCAAACACATGATGCTAGTTTATCAAGCGTCAACCAAAAATGACAAAAATTCCTAGATATGACCTTTACCTATTAAGTCAACAGGTATTACTGTTAACCCAGCACACTCATTCTAAGCAAACTCACATGATTTTTCAATTACCAAAGACGTTTCTAGTAATCCACCCTTTTTCTTCAAGCTGAAACTCAAAAGGTCTGGATACAAGGGATAAACGGAGAACAGAAGTTCACACCACTAAATCTGATTCAATTAAGCGATGGAACTTTGAGCACTCATTTCACACAGTTTTACCAACTAAAAATTTTTAAAAGAGTGTGCATATTGAAAGACTACAAAAATATGTAGAAAAGGCAGCTGGGTTACCAAAAGAAGACAGGAGGTAATTCAGTTAACAAAGAAAACAAGATCTGATTTCCTTCCTTTACAAGCCATAACCTCCAGTCTTGGTACAAGGCTGACAATGCACAATACAGTGGAGGCCTACAGTCCAAAGCGTGACAAAAACAGCAAACTACCTTCTCCCTGGATTGTCCACAACCACCCCCAGCCCCAAAAGAGTAATCAAACAACACAAACAAAAATCAGCAGAAGGCACTGAGAAGTCAAGAAGTAATAGGTGTGTATTTATTCCATAAAAGATATATACTCCTACCCCCGGAAAAATCTTCACAAAAGTCCAAGACAATGAGTTATGTTCAGGTAATTAAAAAATGGTACCAAAGAGCACAAGCAGTTTTACTATGATCAGAAACCACAGAGGGCACAACAATGTAAAACAACTATACCCCAATAAAAAATAAATAAATTTAAATTAAAAAAAAAAAAAACTGCCAAAAAAAAAAAAAAAAAGAGAAACCACAGAGGGTCTTTCTCACCGTTTTTGCCAGGCTGCAAGCCTTTTCAGGAGAGTTTAGAATCTCATAGTAAAAGACGGAGAAATTAAGTGCCAGGCCCAGTCGAATTGGGTGTGTAGGCTGCATTTCTTTCTTACTAATTTCAAATGCTTCCTGGTAAGCCTGCTGGGAGTTTGACACAGTGGCTATAAGAAAGATAAAAAATATGAAAGGTTGGGTCTTTCACAGATTGCATCATATGCTGGATCCACTATCAAATTATTTTACCAAACTGGGCTGGAGCACATGCGCTATCAAACGAGGGTCAGTGTCTCTACCATTCGATTAACAATCCTTTGTTAAATGTGTACTCTAATCCAAGTACCATATTAAATGCTTTGAGGAAAAACAAAGACCATGATGACAAAGTCTACAAAAGCAGTTAGGAAATACAGAAATAACCCTGAACAAGATAGAACATGGAAAACAATGAGCTCTGATGGAAAAATCATGGACTTCAGAGTCAGACTCAAAGCTGGAATCCCCAACTCTTATTCATTAAGTGTGTGGTTTGGACTAAGTGAAAACCTCTGTGAGTCTTGGTTTCCTTATCAGAAAAAAAGGACAGACTCCCACCTACACTCCTAGCGTTGTGTGAGGGATAAATGAGACACACAGGAGGCGCTTAATAAAGCATAGCTATAATTGTCACCATTACACTAATGCACGTATATGACAAAAGAAATGCATCTCTATTTACTATGGTGGTTTCGTTCTACCAAACATTTTAAAGTTTCACCTCTAAAAGAGAGCTACCAAATAATCCTTAAAATAAAGATCTCTTTAAATGCGCTACTGCACCACACTTTTAATGCCCTCCATACTTGCCCCTTAGATACATTTGTCAACCCCCATGACCCTGTTTAACACTGGTCAGCACAATGCTGTGGTCCTTTAAATTCTGACTACAAACAAAGCAAAAACTTAAAATTATTATGAAGACTGGCTCCATTATTGGTCAAACTTCTTAAAAAAAAAAAGTTACTTACTTTGTTTATTTTCTCCAGATGCCACCTCAGAAAGATATCTAAAATAATCGCCTTTCATTTTCAAGTAGAACACCTTACTTTCTGGTTGTGTAGCATTGGGAATAAGGTATTTGTCCAACAGCTCCTAAAAAGTGATTCACATTCTGTTAAGAATCTGGAAATATTACTTACAAGATGTTAAAACTATGTTTGAGATTCAAGATACACACTACCACTTCTAAATAATTTTTTTGGAAGATTGAAAAAAATCGTAATTTTCATCCAAAGGTTTTAAATAGTTTTTAGCCCAGGTCATAACAGATGCCAGTATTTGTCTATTAAAAATCACTTTGACCGTCCATAAGGGGTTGATTAAAGTATAGCCATACAATGGAATGCTACATAGGCATTAAAAATGACGATGCAGAACTACTGTGATAACGTGGAAAGGTTCGCCAAAAGAAGTCTGGGGTGGGGGGGGGGGAAGCAGATAATAAAAACCATGTGACTCCTATTTTAATATTAAAATAGATATGTGTACATGCACGGAAATACCTAAGGGAAGAGTCTGGAAGAATATTTATCAAGATGTTAATAATGGTTCTCTAGGTGGTAGAATTAGAAGTGATTTTTTATTTTCTTATTTATCCTCTTCTGCCCTGTGCTTTTTTTTTTTTTTTTTTTTTAAACATGAACTTGTATTAATTCTGTAATTAGAGAAAAAAAAAAAAAAACTTTCCATTTTGGGAGAAAAAAACGTGATAATAGGGCAAATCTGCCAAGAACTAAGTTTCGAATTGATCGGACCTGGGTAGAAATCCCTCCTCTGCTGCTTACTATCTGTATGACCCTGGACAAATGACCTAATCGCCCTGAGCCTCAGTTTCCTCAGCTACACACAGGGAAGCGTAATAGCCACCTCCCAGCGTACTTATGAGGATAAATGAGCCAATGTTCACAAAGTGCTTAACACGCTGCCTGGCACGCAGTAAGCACTCCAAAAGTAGCTAATACTATTATTAATAATAAATTCCTTTAAACATTTATGCTTACAACAAAAGCAGTTCTGAAGGAGTCCAAGCTTCGTATACAGAGCAATATTTTCGAAGAGTTGTTTTA